>NC_141107.1:1717856-2327023 GCF_041138505.1 Cibotium barometz | reverse complement strand
TCTTTGCTTGCGTTAGCCGCCGTGATGTGCTGCCACCTTGTACTCACCATAACTATATGTTTGCCTGTGGTCGCGGCCATGAGACGCGCCGGAGGTGACGGCTTTCTCAATCATGAGCGCGCCACAGCTTATCATGGGACGAGGACGCCAGCCAAAATGCCGCTCTACCATCGCGACGCCCCGCACTCCCCTTTCAAATTAATGCCGTCGAATAAAAGCAGCACTGTGGATGCGGCACACGCAGTGCGAATGATGATGAGCGGCGCCGGCCACACGGACATTGTGCGGGCGGAGGAGCCAGCCGGCACCTTCTTCACCGCCTTGGGCGTGGGCACGCCCGTGCGCTTCATGCACTTCATGGTGGACACGGCCAGCGACCTGACGTGGATGCAATGCGAACCCTGCGAGCAATGCTACGACCAACAGGATCCTATATTCGATCCTGCTTCCTCCTCCTCCTTCGGAACCGTGCCCTGCGTATCTGACATCTGCTCCTCTCTCCCCGGCCGCCAGTGCATCAACGACCTCTGCTTTTACGACGCCTCCTACCCCGACAGCACCACCACGCAGGGCGGCCTGGCCGTCGAGATAATGCAGTTCGGCGCCGACTCCAAACCACCGCTCGTGCTCAGTAATGTGCTAATCGGTTGCAGCAGCTTCTCCACCTCTACCACGTTGGCAGGTACCGCAGTAGGCGTCCTCGCCCTGGGCGCCGGCCAGTATTCCCTTCCCTCCAAGCACCTGGCCAGCTTCTCCTACTGCCTTCCCAGCATCCTCTCCAGCAACGCCGGCTACCTAACCTTAGATGATACCCCTGGCGACAAAACTTATACCCCAGGCGACGTGTCCTTCAAATTCTCCACCAATACATTCTTCCCCTCTCTCTACTATGTGCCGTTGGAGAGCATCAGCGTCGCTAACGCCCTCCTTGACATATCCCCCTTCACCTTCATCTCTGTGTCCGGAGGCGTGGGCGGCGTCGTCTTAGACGCCGGAACCACCATCACGAAACTGGCCCCTGCAGCGTACTCCGCTTTGAGAACCGCCGTCCGCGCTGGAATGACCCAGGTCCCCCTCGTGCCGTCTGGTGCGGGAGGTCTCGACACCTGCTATAACCTGCCTAACGGCGTCGACGCCGCCAGCATTCCGTCGGTTCAATTCCACTTTGATGGCGGTGCCATCCTTACCCTCCCCAATCGCAACATCTTCATGGACATGGGCGGACAGACGCACTGCCTTGCCTTTGCGGCAGCGCCCGGTGGCCAGAACTCCGTCCTCGGCAGCCACTTCCAACAAGGGTTTGGGGTAACCTTCGACTTCGACACTCGGCGCGTCCACTTCGCCTCCAGCAGCTGCTAGTGCTATTTCATTAGTGTGTCTTATGTTCTCTCCACTTGTTAATCTCCCCCTTTTCCTTTGGTTTGGAGAACTTTGCAATCTATCATATCTTATGCAAATTCCAATATAAATGAAGGGTTTTTTCACACCCACCTCGAGTTTTGGGATACCCCAAAACATGGTGATATAGTACATCAAATATCTTGGATGTGTCTGCCAAGCGTCAGAGTGTTGTTGGCACATAGTTAAGATGTTGTTGGCACATACTTAAGATGTTGTTGGCATATAGCACTTAACTGATCACGTTTAAAGTTCATCCAACTCATGACAAAGCTAGCCCTAGGTAAAATTTGGAATAGTTAATCCATAACATTTACAAGCATTTTCAAAAGGTAAAATTTGGATTAGTTAATCCATAACATATACAAGTATTTTCAAGGTAAATTTTGGAATACTTACTCCATAACATTTACTTGCATATCTACTAGAGTAGTGTCTTCCCAATAAAAGAAAATGGCAAGCCCTTTAGTCGTCTTCCAAGTTTTTAGTACTAGTAGTCTTTAGCGGAGTACTTTGCATGAGCATCAAAAACACTAGTTTTATCTTGCTAGCAAGACTATGTTCACCAGAGTTGTTGTACTATAAAGGTCCTCGCTTTGGGACCGTACCATCAAGAGGGGACAAGGTCAACGTAACTCGATCAAGTTATGCTTCCAATAAAATCGTGCCAAGTGGCATTCAGTAGAGGCTCGAGGTATAACTCACTTGAGTTACCATCTCCTTGCCACCTTGTACGTCGATGATGATGTAGCTTGATTGAGTTAAATGGTGGACATCCTCGTAGCACGTAACTTGATTGAGTTATGTTGGTGGATGTCCACCATGTAACTTGATCGAGTTACATGGTGGATATCCATGTAAGCACGTGACTTGATTTAGTTATGTTGGTGGATGTCCACGATGTAACTCGATCAAGTTACGTGGTGGAATGGATATCCACCATGTAACTCAATCAAGTGTGGATGCCATGGATTAAGTAGGTAATGCGATCAAGTTACGTTGTGGGCATCCACATAGGCACTACATAACTCGATCGAGTTAAATGATGGACATCGAGTTACATTCACCATGTAACTCAATCGAGTTACCTACTCAACCATCTCCACCATGTAACTCAATCAAGATACGTGGTGCCTACCTAATTAGGGAATTTGGGAGGTCACTTTTGAGTCATTTGATTCTAGGGAGAGAAGAGTCTTAGACCAATAAAAGAAAGACATCTATAACGTAACGAAATTTTTTTATTTATCGTTTATTATTTCTTAGTATAAAAGTCTTGGGAGGTTCATTGTATGTAAACTCTCTATATCACATGCATTCAAGGCCTAATTTAGAAACCCCTTATCTATAAATGTTTTATGAATAAAGCACACCCTTTCTCTATTCAATCTGTAAATACCCCCTTTAAATGGTATCCTTCAGTATGTAAAAATTGTGTAAAAAAGAGATTTTAAAAACCCCTTCTATTGGACCCACGTACTACGCTTACATATTTATGAGTGATCTCTCCTAGATAAAAGAATAGTATATAAATATGTAATACTTTCGAATATGACATTGATTGTACTTAAAATCTTTACTGAAAACTGTACTTAAAATCTTTACTGAAAACTCATTTATTACATATAATATCTCATTAATAATATACTATTCATTGAAAATAAGTACCAACTTTTTCTTTATATTCTATTACCTTTCTTCCTCATCTTCTATTATCTGTGTATCTCTTATCTTTATGTATATCATTTTCTAATACATTATTTCAAACAATGTCACGTTCTCGTTGCCCTTCTTTGTCGATTACTTCTATTTCGATATCAAATACACTAGATGAAGATAACAACTGGATACCCACGACGACTAGAAAAGAAAGCTGGGTTTTTCGACAAAAATGTAAGTCTCGAAGAGATTAAGTTCGAATGAGTTTCTCATTCATGGAAGGGAAGGATAAAAGATTTTAGATTTGGACAAAATAAAAAGTCTATCAAATAAGTTCTTGTACAATATGTGTACATGCACAAAGAACTTCGCTTGCGAAAAAGACATAGACTACCACTCCATTGACCAAATTGTAAGAATATTTCTTTATTTTTTAAAGCATATTTTGCATAGGTATATCTTTTAATACTTACATAAAGCTTTTAATTATTTTTACAAATGTGTGTTCTTCAACTCTTTTGGATTAGAAATATGTGGAGTCTAGTATAGGAATCTTTGATGTTATTCACGCATTTATTGGAGAGAAACTTCAAATTGGATTCCACTCCTAATCATGATTGCTAAGCTAATCCTTGAATCCCAACAATGAAATCTAAGCCTCTTAGACTCCAATTTTAAGTAAATCACTAAAAAACGAGAGCTAATTTGAGCCGCAAATGCAACTTCCTAATGTGGATGCACTAGCTCATCCGTCATGTTCTCATTCCATTCAAGAAGCTAATGCAAGAAGAAAACCTACAATCAAACCTATCTAACATGCATCCATCAAACAAGCAAGATTCAATAGCACGTAAGCAAGTAAGATGAGGGGAAGAGAGCTCACAAGAAAACTATTGCAACGAAATGATTATGTATTGTTTATTGTAAAAAATGACATATATAAATGACTACTTTTCAAACTAGACTGAAATGGTTCGACCTCTATTACTAGTCTTAAACAACTATGTACACTAAGTTTGTAGACTATCCTTATTTGACATTAAGCGCATAGTAAGACCAATTTATATATTCCAAAGCCGTCTAACAAAAGATTAGTGTCTATTCACACGGGTAAGATGGCGAGTCGGTTGGGTGAAACCATGTTAACCTACGGAGTGATTAACACGTGCCCATTTGAAATGTGAAACTAGTTGTCTGGTCTAGTTGGGCGTGTGAAAAAATTGATAACCTACAAAGTGGTTAACACATGCCATTTGAAACGTTTTCAACTAGCTGCCCACAAACTTTAGAGAGCTTTGCCTACAAACTTTACAGACCTTTGCCTAGTCTATGTAGCAATCCTATTTCAATCATGTACATTGTCCTGTCCATGACAAAAATACAATAGAAAATTCCACTGATAAATCTAGTGTGCATAATAAATCAACCATTGGACTGTTGATGATGAAACGTGGAGTCAATTGGTCCTTGAAGCTTACAAAGACCAAGCAAAGAAGGTGAAGCATGCAGTTTAGTTTGCAATCTTACTTGGCCAAAACTTTACTCTTACAGCCCTCGTGATTTCTTATATAATTTAGAGGTGTATAACAATTGGGTATAGTGAGAAAATAGTAGCTTTATAGAAGCTTAGTGTCCAAAGTACCTTAATTAGGCAACTTATATCTATGCACACTCCTACTTACTGGTGTAATGCTTTGGATATGTAAACAATGCGTAAATTATGTTCACCTTCTACACCATATACTTCAATTAAGAACAATATCCAAGATTTCATACATAGAGTAACAACTGATCTCATGTGGTGGCATTGATTTTTCAAGCTCTGAAATTCCGTCAAACAAAAGAAGAGGAATAGACGTCTACCTGGAAAAAAAAAACGTTTTTGATTCCCTTTCTGTACAAAATAATTATTCTTTTGGGGGAAGGAGGGCATCAAGACATGGTAATCCATGCTAATCACCGATAATTTCTGTATAGTGGACTGTACATGCAGCTTTCTGCATAAGCTACCAAATCTGCCGGTCGCGGGAGCCTTGATGCAAGACCTGAAAAGCACATGAAAACACATCCTCATATACATGCACTCAGCAAGAGAAGAGGAGAAGAGAACAAAGCTCCCTCAAGACTGTAAACAAGGAAGAAAAACCTTAACACTTCGCACTTTGAAGGGGTACTATATGTAGGCTTACCTAACTCATAAGCTTTGTCTGCAACAGCCGCAGCTATGTTTGCTGATATTTTTCTGATGTTTTGGAAAGGTGGATATACAAGGCCCTTATCCAAGTGCTCCTTTGTAACTTGTGCAGCCAAAGCTCTTGCTGTGCATAGCCACAAAGAGATGAGACATTAGGGAAGAGGATTCCCACAAGTCCTACATGTGTTTTTAGGAATCTTCAAAACATCTCATATTGCAAACTTTGATAGAGAGGGTCTTTTACAATACCACCTATCAGACGTTGACTCCAAAAATGTTGCCGAGAGCATATGCTCTCTATTATTTTATGACATTTCAATAGTATTTATTCTTGATTACAACCTCCATGTCATCAATGCCATCAATAGAGAGAAGACTCACTGACCAAAATAGGGGCACACAATGAGTGAAATACAGAAATTCCATTAATTAGTCGATGTTTTTTTTTTAAACCTTTGAGTGAAACTGAAATTAATATTCTTTTATACTTTAATCAAAGAAACGAAACGCCGTTTACATATATTCGTTTCCCCTTTTCCGCGCAGAGAGTAGAAACTGCCAATTGAATTCCATCGAGCTCTTCTTTCAACAATGTGGTTTTGCCTTTCACAATCTCACAGAAAGCACATGCATAATATAGGCAGGGCCCAGAGCGGCACAACAGTGGTGATGTTGGGTGCAATAAAGCCGGTGTTGCGGTTGAGCATGTAGAGTGGAAGGCATCAATGATGGTGTTAACCAGAAAGAGGGGAAAAATAGGTGGAACATTTACAATGGTTGTAATGGGCTGGGCTACTATTCTCAAAACCCTCTTATGCCCATGAGTTGATAGAATCTGCACATTAACTTAAATTAAAGAGGCGAGATGGTTGCCATCACCAGCGTGAGGTGCTCCCCGTACTGCTAAGCTGTGCACCCTTTGTGTGTGCCCTTCTCCTCACCGCCCTCTGTTTTGCACCCTTCTTCAACCTCCCTCGCTAGCCCCCCTCCCCCTTCGCCTCCATCCTGTCCACCCCCCTCCTGCAGTGCCTTACCAGCCTGCTCCTCCGCCCACTCCCCTCTCACCCGCCTGTCCTGCCTTCCATATTGATTGGCATTATGGCCTCCACCAAGCCAATCCTTCACCACCCCCATCAGCTGGGCAAACAATATCTTCCCAAGACAAGCTCCAAACTCTCCAGCACTACATTGAGAATGAGGTACAGAAAACCCACATTAGTTGGAGTTCTCACAGTGTTCTCAAGTGTGGGACTGGCTACTGGCAGCTCTTCCCACAGAGCTGACTAAGCACTCCAGGACACACGCCTGCTTGGTCAAGGCTTCTTCCAAGTAAGTAGATTTTGACTCTCTCAAAGCCACGTCCCAGGCACTTGCCTGCTGCCCTCTCCTCTCAGATTATCCCTATCTCACTCAGATTCCCAGGCCTCCCGCAGGCTTATTGTAAGTTGTTGAACTCCATAGGAGCTGTTTTTGGCCAGGTGTTGGAGGTCCCTGCCCTCCCTCGTCTGCCTCAAAAGTAGTCACAAGTAGATGTAATAAGCACTTCTTTGCTACTCATGGTCCTCTTAGCGAAGAAGCTGTTAACAGTTGCAGGATGCTCAAGGTATTGTTTACTAGGATCCTGTTATGATTTACTGTCAACTTTTCACTGCCGAGCCTCTCTTCTGAGAGAGAGAGCAGAAACCTTACCACATCTAATCACAGAAGAGATGAGGATGTCTCTTTATGAGGATGTCTCTTTATGATGCCTTGTTGATGAGATGAGATGAGATGAGACAGATGCTCCTTGCATTCTCCCGTGGTAAGTGTCCTCGAGCTGATGGCTTCTCACCCTCCTTGACCTTCTGAGATGATTTCGGGGCACAAATCACTACGGCCTTCCAAGAGATGTGGAACACAGGGAATATGCATGCCTTCTCCATGGAGGGTCTTATACATCTCATCTTAAAGGAGGTAATAAAGACCAATATAAGCCAATTGCAGCCAATTACATTGCTTGGGACTGCATATAAAATCCTTGCTAAAGCAGTTAGCGTAAGGTCGCAACTGATTTTGCAGAATGCAATCCATGACACTCAAACTGGGTTCCTTCAAGGGAAGAGCATCTTGATAACATTTTTTCATTTTGGGAGGCGGTCGAATGGGCTAATGCAAACAACCAGCGCTTATCTATTCTACTGCTTGATTTTGAGAAAGCATATGATAGAGTTGATTGGGGATTTCTTGAAGGAGCCCTTAGACGCATGGGATTTTCTTAGACTTGAGATCAGAGATATTTCATGCTTTATATAGAGATGCTTACAACCATATACTTGCATGTGGTGATAGAGGAGAGTACTTCCAGATCTCTCGGTCTGTACGTCAGGGATGCCCCCTGGCCCCTTTGCTACATCTCATAGTTGCTGAGACTATGGTCATATATCTTCGCTCCTCCACTGCCCAAGTTTCTGGTTTGAGTCTGCTTACACAAAAAAGGAGGAACTGCTAGACTCTGAGCTTCCAGATGACACTCCTATGTATCTCAAGGCCTCTCACATCTGTCTATGCTCTTTTCGGATAGCCCTGGAGGCTTTCTCCTCTCAGGCAGTAAGCCCTGGAAGAACTTCCTTCTCTATCAGATCTTCAGATGTACGAGGGTGCTATGGAACAATAGAAATTTATTTTGTACCCTCTTGCAAAGTATCATGCTATGGAAGCTTAAAGTGAAGCTTAGACAATAGACTTATCATTTATGTGTTGATTGACGCATGGTGGCAATTTTTCTTACAATTGTGGTGTCTTCTGTGCCTATTGGTAAGAGGCTTGGGCAAATATTTGCATTAAATCTTGTTGAACAAATTCCTTAAAGTTCAAGAGGACAAAAATGCAAGACAAAGAGAATGAGTGCATGCTAAAATGATGAGCACAAAAACAATGGACAAGGTCGTGAGCAAAGCTGCGCTCCCCCCTGCCTGCCTGCGTCCCCCCCCCTCTTCGCCGCCCTGCTCGTCCCCCCCTTCTCCTCTGTCCTGTCCCCCCTGCTTCTCGCCGCCGCCCCCGCTTGCTCCCTTTCGCGCCCTGCCTGCCCCCAGGCCCCGCCATCGCCCCCCCTTGCTCCTGCCAGCCTGCCCCGCCCCCCGCCCCCTATGCCACCTGCCCCGCCCCTCAATCGCCTGCACTGCCATGGATTAGCGGTTTGGGGCCTATGGGACACAGACCAGGCCACTGACAAAGATACACATGGCAGTATGGAACTGTAATCGTTCACTATGGGTGCAGCCTGGACGACTGGAGCATGTTATGGTGGGGAGAGACATTATACTTCTGACAGAGACACGTCAGAGCCCAGAGAGAGGGCTACCTCGAGTAGAGGGATTCCAATGGGAGTCAGCATACAGGAAGACCACACACCAGGGTACCTCGAGAGGGTCGGGGGGGAGTAGCAGTTCTATTCAGACGGGAGCTACAGGGGAGACTAAGAGTAGTAGCACAGGATCCAGAGGCCAAATACATGTGGATCAGCTTACAGCTCTCACAGGACAGGGTTATATACATAGCCTTATGTTACTTTCCTCCATCAGGATCCTCCTATGTCATTACAGAGGACATGCCATAGGAGGAGGAGACAGGAGCCTCGCCATACACTTGTCTGTCAGAGGAGATTATGCATTATTCTACACTAGGGGAAGTATTTCTTACGGGTGACTTCAATGCCTACACAGAGCAGACAGTGTGAGGTGTATGACTATGATGACATGGAGATCCTCTACCTTGTGGATCCAGAGGAGATAGGGGCTAGTCGGGCATTAGAGGACACTGGACCAGACAGAGGACATTATGGGGACCACTTACTAGAGTTGGGAGCCAGGCATCGTCTCGTTATTTATAACGGGATGCTACAGTGGCCGGGATCAGGAGGGCTGACATGCTTCCCACATGGGGGTCATACACGGACCGGAGGCACGGTGGTAGACTACATTATGGGGTCTTTGGAGGCATCACAGCTTGTCACCTCATTCTCCATCCCACCTCGTCCTATTGGGGCAGATCATACATACTTGGCATTTTCACTAGCCGGATCACCAGTATCACCAGCCCCCCACATACTGACGCCACACACTACCATCTACTTCACACATGACATGGCAAACATATACACTGGCAGAGTAGAGGATGGGCTCCTACTCATGGATCCCCTAGCACCCATGGATACCATTACAGCCCAGCTGGCATCACTCCTACACGGCTGCATTACAGAGCTTCCCACATCGTGTCCACTTAGGAGAGCTTGTGAGATCTAGGACTATGCCCCACAACAGATGGTATGATGACGAGTGCAGAGCCCTATACTCACGGCTCCGCATACAGAGAGCCTTGGGAGCCATCACAGAGCAGGAGTCGAGGGGAGAGATGAGGTGACAGACTCGCTGCAAAAGGCGGGCCTTCGCAGAGATACAGGACCTAGAGATCTTCCATTTCTTCATGAGTACAGATAGCCCTATCTCATGGCGGCACTTGAGAGACCCCCGGACACCCATTGCAGACCCACAGACATGGCACACATACGCAGAGGGCCTATACCACGCCCCACAGCAGCCACCTATACCTCAGCCCCACAGGAGCCTCGACCTACCACAACTAGCTTCTTTACCCACTCGATGGTAAAGGAAGCTATCTGCCGCCTACAGCATGGACGGGCCGCCGACCATATGGGCCTACAAGGTGAGCATCTCATATATGCAGTAGATTCTTTGGCTCCGTTTCTTGCACACTTGTTTAACAGGGCACTAGTAGAGGGTTTGCCTGCGGAGTGGACGATGCACACCATTGTGTTGATCCACAAAATAGGGGATATGCTCGATCCGAGCAACTACAGGACGGTTATGGTTGGCCACGTGTTGGCCAAACTCTATGGTGCAGTGTTGGAGCAAGAGCTTAGCTTATATGCTGAGCGAGTTAATGTGTTGAAGCAGGTTTACGCTCATCAGGGCAGGCAGGCTTCAGGAGAGCTTTCTCTACCACTAACCATGTATTCACTTTGAGATGTATGATTGATCAGGCCAGAGTGAGGAAGAGAAAGCTCTATTGCTGCTTTGTGGATTTCCACAAGGCATTTGACACAGTACCACGAGAAAGGCTCTTTCAACGCCTGCAGTCTCTTGGCATACCAACAGATATGACATGGGGCATCTATGCATTATATGAGCAGGTTTTTGGGCGAGTCAGATGCCCAGGAGGTATGTCCGAGACTATTGCTAGCACCATTGGTGTGAAGCAAGGATGCCCACTTTCCCCCACACTATTTGGGTTATACATTGATGAGGTGGCTGACTTCATTACACGGGGAGGCGAAGATGGAGTTGATCTAGCAGGTGCCTCAGTACATATTATGCTTTATGCTGATGATATTGTCTCCAGGACGTCTACAGCAGCATCTACATGCACTCGATGATTTCTGCACACAAAGGGGTCTTACTGTGAACCTTGGGAAAACCAAGGTTATGGTCTTTCATACATCGAGACAGGGCAGGAGTCAGCTCGCAGGACGCCAGGTGGAGGTGGTGACATCATACGTGTACCTAGGGGTTACCTTCTCTAGCAGCCACGCGCTTCACCATGGGTTCAACAGCCAGAGCTAGATTGACATGGGGATATGCAGCATTGGCTATGCTAGAGAGACAGTGCCACCAAGCGCATTTTCAGGAGCCCCGGACGAAGGGGTGGCTATTTGACACATTAGTCACACCGGCACTAATGTATGGAGTAGCGGTATGGGCGCCAGGCCTTGCTACCCATTGGTGGACACAAATAGAGAGACCACAGGCCCTCCTAATGGCACGCATGATACGCAGCAAACCGTCAGTACCTCATGACATTATCCGAGCAGAGTTTGCTGCACCTCTTATGATGGTAGAGGCCATATTCCAGACTATATGCTTGCTAGACATATTCAGAGAGATGCCACGGGACAAATTGTCATACAGAGCTTTTGAGGCATCTAGACAGCTGGCTGAGGCAGGAGACAGAGGATCATGGTATGCACAGGTCACACATTGGTTTTCACAGCATGGCCTAGACATGGATCATCTACCACCATTCCAGTATGACAGGGATGCACCACATATCCGTCTCTCATAGTGAGAGGAACAGAGTATTGAGACAGGACCTATGGCAGCTCTATACACGAGCGACATGGATATCGCCTACACAACCTCTTCCACCGAAGATGCTATACTACAGAGATCACTTCATGAGTATCACTGATAATGGATTTATAGAGAGCCCTAGATACATGGAGGGCTTTTTACCACACCGCTCCCGAGTAGCTATTGGTCAGCTTAGAGTCTCATCACATCGATTGGAGATCGAGACTGGCAGAGCATCACGGATCCCCCGAGAGGAGAGGGTATGCAGATTGTGCAGAGAGGAGGTGGAGAGTGAGGAGCATTATGTATGCAGCTGCAGAGCATATACAGCCATTAGAGAGAGAGAGAGATCCCATTTTATTCAGAGAGCCACATTCCCTACGCCAAATCTTTGAGGCAGCAGACCAGCGCATACTGGGGAGATTCATTCTAGACATACAGCATCACAGAGAGACATCGTTACAGGCTCAGACAGCTCCAGAGGGGGGACGAGAGACACAGATCACTACATTTTTTCAGAGATCCATCCCACTCTCAACCCCTACACAGCAGGAAATTACTCTCCAGAGAGCAGACTCAAAGCCTGCAGGAGATAGAGGACACCTGGCTTTCGGACACCACACCTATACCGGAGAGAGATGACAGAGATCAGAGCTCAGTTTCACAGAGAGGGTGCGGAGCGACTGGCTCGCTTCAGAGCAGACCCAGGCATGTTCTTCAGGGAGCTATGGACACCCCCTTCATTGATGTATACCATTTTATACCCCCAGTATGGTACAGGATGGAGCTAGCTAGGTTGCATATCATGATTGTATACTCTATCATGATTGTATACTCCATGCATATAGCGTTGCATTCTCCTAGTAGTAGAGCTCCATCCCCTCCCCCACTCATTGTACTTATTGCACACCCAGATTCAGCTTTTTAGTTCAGTACTTTTTCATTTTGTTGGGACGACAGAGGATACCCCACATAGGTACACTGATTTGTCTCATAGGCCGAGTTCGGTCTTTTGGAAGACATTAATAAAATCTCTCTCTCTCTCTCTCTCTCTCTCTCTCTCTCTCTCTTTTTGAAGACGTTAATATAACATTTCATTTCATTTCATTTCTCTCTCTCTCTCTCTCTCTCTCTCTCTCTCTCTCTCTCTCTCTTCTGTTCGTGCCGTAGTCTCATCGCCCCCCCTTCTTCCTTGGTTGTCGGCAGCACCTTCAGCTTGAGGGCTTTTTCTATTATCGGCAAGTTTCGGCCTCTACTGGTCTTCGCCCCCAGGAGGACTCCATGGGAGCCGCTTCGTCTCCCCCGACTGAGGCCGCCGTTACTTGCCTTTTGTTTTCTGAAGTGGACCTGCAACTTCTCGCTACGACTGTAGCATCCCTAGAGGCCTCCACTCTGGTACTACACAAGATTGTCGGTAGCCGCCGTGGCCAACTCAGAGATCTCCTTCAGGCTAGCCTCCTAGGTGCGCCTGCAAAGTTCACAAATATTCATACATTGGGGCGTAGCTACAACCAGGTTGAGTTCGATTCACCAGCGGCATCTGATCTTGTCATGCAGTTGAGCCCCGTTGCATTGTGTATGGCCCAGGCCTTCTTTGCATGGTGGCAGCACAACTTCGACCCAGCATCTGACCCTCTAGCTGGAGTTTTAGGCTTTCCTGTGACAGTCTCCTTTTCATGCCTTAAGAAGGAATACCTTCCTCTTCTCCCGGTGATTGGTGGTGCCATTGGGAGAGTGATGGAATCCCCCCCCCACCACTGTCTCGGCCCTCGCACGAGCAGCCAGGATCTCATCTCTCCGCATCTGTGTTGCCTCGCCAGATTCAGTGCCTCACATGATATCTATTCCTAGTCTTTGGGGTGACCCCATTATGCAGAGAGTGGAGTATTCCGGCCTTCCAGGCCAATGTTTCATTTGTAGGCACATGGGTCACCTAGCCAGAGCTAGCCCTCGACGTCAGTCTAGGAGACCGCCCCCACTGGTTCCCCCTCGTGCTTCCCGCTCAGATCCGCACCAAGGGGCCAAGGGAGGAGTAGGTTCCCAAGCCGCGAAGCACTAGGTACTGACCATGGATGACCCATCAGCCGGAGAGTGGCGGACGGTTGGCACCCGCCCGGGTCACTGGCCGAGCACCAGAGCGAGCAACATGTAGGAGGATTCGGTTCTGTCAGAGAACCGTTACGAGCACTTGTCACAACATCTGCCCGCAAACGACGGGCCCCCTCCAGTCACGGAGAGGGCCCCTCCGCCCCCAATTTGGCGGCCGATTCCTCGTCGCAACTCCTCTTCCATCCCTTAGTGCCCAATAGGACTAGTTGACTCCACTATCTCTCCTTCGAGCCTTTCCTAGCAACCTTCCTCTGTGATGGATGCCTCTCAGCAGTGTCTCTCTCCAGCCTCTCCGCCTTTCCGCTCCTCCTCTACCTCCTTCCCACCCTTGCCTCCGGCTCTACCCCATCAGCCTCTTCCTCTTCTTCCGTGCCCACCATCCCCCCCCCCCAGAGACCAGGAAGGGGAGATGTGACCTCTAGCCTGGAGGTGCTTCTCTTTGTGTTCATGCATACCTCTATCGCAGTACCTCTTCCCCCTTCTTACAGGTATCTTCATTGTGATCGATGGAGCATGGAGTATGCATACTCTCGCGCTCGAACAGAGTGGCACTACATGGAGGTGGAGATGACCGTTGTGGCCTCACCCATGAAGGCTCTCCCACTTGAGTCTCCAGGCGGGCCACCTAGGATCTTGGGGCAGCCTGTGGATTGTAGTTTCTTCCGGTGTGTTCCGACGGAAGGGACAGACAGGTTTGAGGAGACCGTAGCCCCTATTTGGATATGCATGGTCTTTCACCACTCTAGACGCTCTATGCTAGAGAATGGTGCGATGATTTTCTCTTTCCCCTTGAGCGCAACCCTAGGGATAGAGTGGCATCCAGAGTCGGTGGCCGCTCTACCATTCAGGGCCAGGCAGTTGATCTATCGCATCATCTTCAGGATCTTCACATCACCGACGTTCTTACTCATCTTTGGCCTCTGGCTAGGATGGAGCTTGGTGGATCAGCCCACAGAGACCACGAAGGGGAGATGTGACCTCCAGCCTAGAGGTGCTTCTCTTTGTGTTCATGCATACCTCTATCGCAGTACCTCTTCCCCCTTCTTACAAGTATATTCATTGTGATCGATGGAGCATGGAGTATGCATACTCTCGCGCTCGAACAGAGTGGCAGTACATGGAGGGCAGGATCCACGCCCACTTGGTGACTTCGCACCAGGACAGATTGTGACTATTCCCCGTCTACACCCGTGCCCAAGACTCTTCGAGTGGAGGGCAGTTCCGATCGTTCCGCCTCACACAGTGTTTGATATAAGGATTGTCTCATGGAACATTCAGGGTTTAGGGGGGCCTCAGTGCTTTCATAGACGAGGTGTCCTTAGAGGAGAGCTTCAGTGAGCTATGGTGGGGGGACCTATCGACATTCTTTTACTGCAGGGGCATCACCTTACCGAGGGGCGCACCCGCCGCTACGGGAAGATTTTACCAGGCAGGAGTCATACTTTTTGGTCCCCATCCTTCGGCTCTTCAGGGACGCAGGGAGGAGTGTCTCTCTGTCAGTGAGCAGCTTCTGCCATCTGTGATAGGATCGGGAGTCATAGTTCCAGGACGTGCTCAGTGGGTTGCCATTATGATGGGTGAGGATAGCATTGGCTTCCTCAACATTTATGCCCCGAATACTCCTGCAAGTCGAGCTATCTTTTGGAGCATTGTTCGACAGGCCCTACCCCAAGCTCATTTTTGGTGCATGGGCGGTGACTTCAATATGCTAGAGGCAACAGAGGACAAACTTGGAGGTGGCACGGTCACAGTCTCACGAGCGGAGTACTCTGCCCAGGAGGAGATGATACTGATTCTTAGGGGACTGGACCCTTGGCATCTCCCAGAGTTTGGGCGTAGCCCTGGGAGTCTTAGTTTCTCTCGAGCAGATAGGCGGAGCACTGGCCCCAACCTCTCTCAGCTGGACAGGTTTTACATCGATGAGTGGGCTTGCAGCCGTGGAGGCATGGTTGGTATTCTGGCAGGCACTCCTTTCTCAGATCATGCCCCAGTTATTTTCTCCCTAGAGGACCTATGGAGGCATGACAGGCATGCGAGCTCTAGGATTCCAGACAGCCTCATTCAGGACCCCGAGATCTGCAACCGGATCGAGCAGATATGGGCAGGACTTTTCCTCAAGCTCTGCAGCGTGCACTTTGGATGATGGCCTAGGGGAGATCAGTGTTTTCTTATAGGATGCAGCCCGGAGTAGAATGGAGGGATTTCGGGAGTAGCAGAGGAGCTTGAGGAGGAGCCTAGCCTCTTTACAGCGTCTTTAGGAGAGTTTTCCAGAAAGCCCGTGGATTGAGAGAGATTGCTACCGCCCGCGTAGAGATTCAGTCCATTGAGGAGAGGAGGGTGGAGTACAAATATCATGCCAGGGCTTCATTCTGGACTCAGGCCACAGAGTTAATGGAGATTTCTTTAGCTGGCCCCCACAGGAGGAGAGAGTATTCGCAGGTTGCGGGGCCAGGATGGAGCTATTGTTTCTGACCCCCCACATGTGACAACTATCGCCATGAATTTCTTCCGATCTCCTCACTGGTGCCCCTTTATCCCCCTAGGTGATGGACGCGCGCGAGAGTCGGGAGGCACACGAGAGAGGTGGTTCCTCCCTCCCTTCATTGACCCCTTTCACTTCAAAGGAGCTGGCGGTGGCCGGTGACGGCATTAGCCAGGGGAAAATGCCCGGGGGTGGATGGACTTCCTGTCTCTTTCTTCACCATTGGGACCTCATGGAAGATGGCCTTCGCACTACCTTCAATGAGATTATGCTCACAGGTGCCATGCCAGAGCGGATCACAGAGAGCTTGATACATTTGATTCCCAAGGAGGGTGGTGACAGATTGGATATCCGGCAGTGGAGACCCATCACCCCTCTAGGGACGGCCTATAAGATTTTGGCCAAGGCCATTAGTAGGCGACTTCAGCCTTCTCTCCCAAACTTGATCCACGACACTTAGACTGGTTTTGTTAAGGATCAGAGCATTATGGACAACATCTTTACCTTTTGGGAGGCGACAGCTTCGACCAGGATGCAGCAGCAGGACCTCATTGTGCTACTCCTAGACTTTGAGAAAGCTTATGACAGGGTGGATTGGAGCTTTTTGGAGGGCACTATGAGCCGGATGGGATTCCCCGTGGAGTGGATTCATGGAGTCTCAGGACTTTATTCAGCATCACATAGCCAAGTTCTCATTCACGGAGTCTGAGGCGACAGATTCCCCCTTTCCCACTTGGTTCGACAAGGCTGTCCTGTGGCACCGTACCTCTTTCTATTTGTCACCGAGGCCATGAGTAGTTTTCTCTCCACCCAGGAGACCGGACTTCAAGGATTGCCCCTTCCCCTCCGCACGCAATAGGAGTTGCTAGACTCAGAGTTTGCAGACGACACAGCAGCCTACCTTGTAAGAGGTGTTGGGAGTGTCCAAGATTCGCGGAGGCGATCGAGATTTTCTGTCATGCATCAGGAGCGTAGATCAACTGGCACAAGTCGTGTGGTTTTTGTGTAGGGTCAGCACCCACCCCGACTTGGCGACCAGTTGAGGCTTTCCAGTGGATCCCAAGGGGCACTCCAATTCGCTACCTCGGTTGTCAGGTTGGCATTGCTATCTCTCCCGAGCAACAACTTGCACCGCTTCTTCTAAGTATTTGGAAGAAGCTTTTATACTGGAGCTCGGCGAGGCTATCCTTAGCGGGCGGAGTGGTGGTGGCGAACCAGGTACTACTTGCCACCATGTGGTACATCACTTCATGTTGGGCCTTTTCTCGGGCATGTAGTGGCCAGGTACAGCGTTTGATCCAGAACTACTTGTGGGCCGGAAGTGATGGGCTATGGGCTATATAGCGTTTGATTCCGCTATACAGAGCCATGCCCTGCTGGGCAAGTTGATTGTCAGAGGACTCCTACCCGATGGTGAGCCCTGGAAGGACTTCCTCTTGGCCCGGATTTCAGCCCGCACTCCAAGCCTTGGGAGCCCGTGGCCGCAGAGTACTAGATGGATTTTCAGAGAGATACGAGCCTGTGGTTTGAGCCCAACCTTAGAGGACAGATTCGCAGCCAGTCTACTTCGTGATTGGGATCATCTCAGGCCAGCCCTCAGACAGTGTTCTAGTTGCCTCAGAGAAGCAGCTTTGGTAGCCCTTGGTTTGGAACCCCGGACACATATATCATGGGGTGCCTTGATCATGGGACCAGCCAGGTCTCTCGGAGATTGGATTGCACACAGGCAACTACCTCAGAAAAAGCAGGTGAGAGGCCTCACAGGGATCCGAGGTAGAGACAAGCTCAGCATCGACATAGACTTAGCTATTCCTCGGGAGTGGCTGACTCCTATTCCAGACCCGACCCCCCCTGGGTGTGGTTAGGTGTGTTTACCAGACACGATATTCTTGTAGCGGTCCATGGAGCAGATAAGGACAGTAGTCTGCTCACTTTCTCTATTGGATCCCATGGCAGATTGGAGAGATCAGAGCACCCCTTGGAGGATCTCAGAGGTTGCACCTTGCAAAGGGTGAGGGTGATAGGTTTTCGGGCATGGGAATGGCACATAGATCCAGCACCGGCCAAGGTGGCCAGGGAGAGACTATGGTGGCTATGGATTTGGGAGTGCCGACCTCTCACATGGCTGCAATGGGACCCGGGAGAGTGGACTTGGCATTATCCCGCAGATCGGGAGGAGACTCTGGATGTCCCCTTCTTTGCATATACAGTGCGGCTTGGCCTAGCAGGATCCAAATCATAGTCACAGGGAATGGGCATTTTTAGACTCGGGACTGTTGGGGATGGCAACGTCTTTCGGTTCCCATTCTCGTCCCATGTTAGTGGGAATGGCCATTCTCAATCTTTTCCGTCCCCGTTCCCCGTCCCCATTTCGTGTCCCATGTGACTATGATCCAAATGCCAGAGAAAGATGGCACTCCGGCAGCAGCAGCACACTGGCAGTCTCAAGGCCTATCACAACGCTTCCTTTCAGATTTTTGGAAGAGGCTTTGGGACAGATTCCAACTAAGGAAGATCACTCTCTTTCTTTGGCTGATGGCACACAGGAGTTTGGCGGTCGGTACTTGGTTGGCAATTGGAGCCCGGTCAGCAACCTGCACGAGGTATGGCCACCCCTAGGAATCTCAGCGACATTGCCTTTGGGATTGCCCGAAGGATCAGCACATTTGGCAGCGGATTCTCCGCATCTTCGCTATGGACAAGGCATCGACCTAGATCATCACTTGGGGTATTGTTGCTTGGACCACCGAGGCTAGAGTGATCAAGACTTATGAGGATGGGGGAGGACTAGCCCTTCAGGTCTCCCACCATCGTATCACGGTAGTACCAGTCACAGCCCCACCGACAGGTGACTGGCGACCAGGCTTCTGCCAAAGATGGGAGATTTGCAGCAGCATAGCAGCTTGGCACATTTGGCGTGCTAGATGCAGCGAGGCCATCGAGGGCAACCACACTCTGCTGGCTGAGACCATCAGGAGCATCTGGCTTGATATCATTCACAACCTCCGCAGTCAGTGGGGGAAGCTTCAGGGAGGTTCTGACCCCATGCGAAAGCGGCGGGAAGCCTTCTTGAGACTTTGAAGGCCTGGCCCTTTCCTCACAGATAGAGGCGGTGACCCCATTTGGCATTACAGACCACCTCTGTGGTTGTTCCCCTCCCCTCCCCCTGTATGAGATAGCCTTCTCCTCACAAAGCGGCCAGTCGGAGGAGAAGCATCTCTTCCCCTTTGATCACTTGTTTCCCACCCTTATATGAGGCGAGTTTGTATCTAGCCCATTGTGGTTGTACTTAGCCCCTTGTGGTCTTTAACTAATTGAAGGATCGTTTTCCTAGAAAAAACACAAGCATGAGTTCATGCGCTCACTTGTAAGAGAACCCCTACTCTCCTCTTCTATTGCAAACTATTTTTGTTGTAGAACCTAGTTATGGTAGAGTACCTTGGCATATAGGCAAAGAGGCTAAGGTTGGTAGAGATTGGACACCTAGTGCATGCTTTATTTTCACATAGGCAGTCTATAGAGGACCCTCTTCCTTGCTTTTGTCTGTTGTTACCAGAGCTCAGAGCAGGATGAGACCTTTTTTTTCACAAAGAAAACATTCTTCTATAAGTAACAATCAAAGAGCCATAGGATACATTTACATGCTCAAAACCATCAAATGAGGTGGAGATAATCTTGGAGAGGATATTCCCTCTATCACTGGTCACTCTCTCAAAGGGAACTACCTCATACAATGCCAGCGCCGCCTCGCCGCGGCCGCGGGGGGGGGGGGGGGGGGGGGGGGGGGGGGGGCAAACTGGCGACCTGCAGTGCCAAATGATCTCGACATCACGATCAGAAAGAGAGGGTCATTGCTGCCATGTGCGTAAGAAAGCCTCTCGCCGCCTATGCATGCGATCCACAGAGCTTCCCGCACTGGGTGTGAATGTTATCAATCTAAATAGCACTGATGGACTCAGCTTTTGGGGGGAAGGGGGGGCTCGATGGCCTCGCTGCAACGGGCCCGCCATATATGCCATGCAGCAATGCTGCTGATGATCTCCATCTCTGACATGTGCTTGGAGACCATGTTTCAGACAATAGGTCAGGATTGGAAACTACCCATCTTTCCCTATATGTTTGCTAGCTTCTGAAACTGTTACACCATTGTATTTGGGGCTGCAAAGTTGTTCAGAGGATGTGGAGCTCTATAACTGTACACCATTGTATTTGGGGCTGCAAAGTTGCGGACCCGTCTTTCCCTATATGTTTGCTAGCTTCTGAAACTGTACACCATTGTGCTCAGAGGATGTGGAGCTCTATGACTCAGCTTATAGGCAGATTATCTACATTGCTTAGGGCTCTATTGCCTGGCTTGCTTAGTCTGGACCACAAATTTTCTTTGAGGGCGGGGACATGGCACTGCCTTTATGATTGACAGGACTGGCCCAGAAGAGCACACTACAGGATATTCCTCTGTAACACTACATACCACCCTTTATGGTTGACAGAGAACTGGCCCAGAATTGCACACTACAGGGACACACACCCTTGGGGAGGCTATGACCACTTGGGAGATTATCACCAGCATCACAACAGCTTTTTGGCAGATCTGGAAAGCAGCATGCACAGAGGCGATTGAGAGAGCATTCAGATTTATGACACCCAGTGCATGTGGCCTCAAAAGGCTCTCCAATATCATGCATAGTAAGCCGTACACCTGGTTCTACCGGAGTAGAAATGGGCTTACATTCATCCATGTGAAACCTTTTTAGCAAACTTTTTATGTACTTAGTTTGCTGCATAACAATGCCATCATCTGTATGCATAAACTGTATGCCGAGATAGTAGTATAAAGGCCCCAAATCTGACATATCAAATTCAGCTTTCAAATCAGCTTTGAAATCTGAAATTTGTGCTTTGCTAGTACCTGTAATGAGCATGTCATCTACATACAAGATGACTATGAGAATATCGGCATCGGTTTTCTTCACATACAATGTGCTTTCAGCTGGACTATTCTCATAACCTTGGCTGGTTAGATGAGCATGTATCTTATCATACCAAGCTCTTGCACTAGCATGGAGAGCAAAGGAGCAAAGGCAGAAACTCAAGTTCGAGCCTTAACGCCGGGGTGCACTAGCATGGAGAGCAAAGGCTCAAACTCAAGTTCGAGCCTTAAGGCCGGGGTGCACTAACATGGAGAGCAAAGGCTCAAACTCAAGTTCGAGCCTTAAGGCCCGGTGTGCACTAGCATGGAGAGCAAAGGCTCAAACTCAAGTTCGAGCCTTAAGGCTGAGGTACACTAGCATGGAGAACGAAGGCTCAATCTGAAGTTCGAGCCTTAAGACTGGGGTGCACTAGCATGGAGAGCAAAGGCTCAAACTCAAGTTCGAGCCTTAACGCCGGAGTGCACTAGCATGGAGAGCAAAGGCTCAAACTCAAGTTCGAGCCGAGCTTGCTTTAACCCATACAATGCTTTGCGTAACCTGCATACTTTATGTTCCTCACCAGGAACTACAAAACCAATGGGCTGATTTACATATACTTCCTCTTGTAAATCCCCATTTAAGAATGCAGTTTTGATGTCCAATTGATGCACTTTCCATCCTTTATGGGCAGCCAATGCAATCACTGATCTTATTGTGGTTATTCTCGAAGTAGGAGCAAAAGTCTCTTCATAATCTATTCCCTTTTTCTGGGAGTAGCCTTTAGCCACAAGTCTTGCTTTGTACCTGTCAATAGTACCATCAGACTTTCTTTTGACTTTGTACACCCATTTTGTTCCAATTACATGCTTGCCTTTAGGCAATTCCACAAGATCCCATGTATTGTTCTTCATGATAGAAGAAATTTCGTCTTGCATAGCTTGCAACCAATGCTCGTTCTCATGTGCTTCTTCGTAAGAAGAAGGCTCTTTTGAATCAAAGAGACCACCCATTGCTAATGCAGACTCCCCACGATGTATATTCAAAGCATGGCTGGAACTAGCCCTTGTTCTACCTGTGAGTGCTCAGTGGAGCTGCAAGTTTGCTTTCTTGCAAAGTTTTCAGCAACCATCTTGGCACTGACTTGGCTGTGTCTATGGCTGTTTGCTCTTCCCTGACAAGATCTTCCATTTCTTCCATAGAAGGGGGTTGGATGGCTGGCTGTTCCACATGTTCTACATGAGGATTTTGATGTGTAGGGGCTGGCTGATCTGAATCCCCCCTAATTGCAATGGGTAAAAGTCCATCAAACATGTCCTGTATACCTGTATCATTGCTTTTATACAAGCTGTACATAGGCTGTTCTGAATTTTCAGCAAATACCACATCTCTACTGACAAAAATCCTTCATGTAGTTGGATTAAAAAGACGGTATCCTTTGCTATCATTGCTGTAGCCCACAAAAATGCATTTATTTGCTTTGTCATCTAGCTTTGTTCGGAGTTGTTCTGGCACATGTGCATATGCCAAACACCCAAATGTACGCATATAATCCACTGTTGGCTTTCAGCTATACCAAGCCTCAAATGGTGTTATGGTTTTCAAAGCTTTTGTTGGACACCTGTTCAACACATGAGTTGCACACATTATAGCTTCCATCCAAAGTTTGTGAGGCAACTTTTATGCTTTCACCATGCATCTTGCCATCTCCATGAGAGATCTATTTTTCCTTTCAGCTACACCATTCTGCTGCGGTGTATAAGGCACAGTACATTGGTGTTTGATGCCCTTTTGAAGCATATAATCCTTGAATGCATTTGACATGTATTCTCCACATCTATCTGAGCGGAGTGTTTGGACTTTACATCACACATATTTTCAGCCATTGCTACAAAGTGTCAAAAGCATGTAAACACATCTGCTTTCGCTTTCAAGGGGTAAGCCCAAGCAAACCTGGAGTAGTCATCAATGAATGTGACAAAGTAAAGATGCCCCCCTATGGATGGTGTCCGCATTGGACCACATACATCACTATGTATGAGCTGTAATTTACTTTCAGCTCTAACAGCTCCATCTTTAGGGAATGGTTTTCGTTGTATCTTTCCCAAAATACACCCCTCACATACATGTCTTGGTGGAGACTCAAGAGGCGGCATATTATCAACCATATGATGCTTCTGCAAAAGCATCAAACTCTGAAAATTTACATGCCTAAAACGAGCATGCCATAGCTCTGCATCATGCATAGCAGGAGTGTGGGCAGCCACTGTATTTGCATCATAAGTGCGCTTGTCATAGCTGTCCAGCTTATACAAGCCTTTGTATCGTGTTCCAGAAGTGACTATTTCATAACCCTTTGATGGGTCTTTTACCAAACACTTCCCATCTTCAAATTCAACCTTTAAACCTTGGTCGTTTATGGCTGAGACGGAGAGCAGATTTTTCTTTATCCCTGGAACATACAATACATTTTTCATACATATATTGGGACCATTGGCTGCAATAAGTATGACATTACCAATTCCCTTTACTGGGTATGTGGTATGATCTACACATGATACAGTGTGGCCATTTGAAGCATAAACCAAGTGCTGAAATACATCTTTGCATGAAGTGAGGTGGCTCGAAGCACCACTATCAAAATACCATGATGCATTCTGTCTCTCAGATGCAATGCAAGACATATCAATAGCACCTCCCCTTTGAGGCGTGGCTGGCTGTATGGTAAGTGGGCGTGTGTCATCACCACACACGATGCCCCAAAGCCCTTTGGCTACCAGCAAATTACGGATCATGAAACTCCAAAGGGATTAGTTAGATCCATCCAGCTTGTCCTCCTGGGTGAGCACATCAAATACACCTATAGCATTCTGTGCCATATCAACAAAATATACCTGCAAGCAAACCAAGCACCAATGTGCACTGCCAAGCAACCAAATGTCCTGTGCAAATGCATGCCTGCAAACCAAAGCAAGTGTAAACCTGTACCAAATTGTCCAATTACACACAATGTGTATACATACGCAACAAATCGCAGCTGTAATGCCCAATTACATGCTCCAATCAGAAAATCCCCAATTTTTATGCACTCCAATCGCTTCAATGTGCATCTAATTGGCCAATTTTCACAAAAGCCCCAAATTTCTGCAAGTGAAAGAGGTTCAATTTGCTGATTTTGACCTCAATTTCGAAAACCCCAAATTGCAATTTTTCAATTTTGCCTCAAATTGAGAAATCCCCCAATTTGCCTGAATCCTGCACCACCTGCAAGCTTTCAAATCTTCCTGGCAAACCCCCAAAATTGTCGAATCTGGAGCGGAGTGCCTGCAAAGCTTATTTTGTTTACTTTGTTTAATTTTTCTGTTTGCTGAAACAAAGGTACCTGCACGTGTGGGCAGTAATGATGCACAGCCGGGTAGATGCAGTACGGAAGCACAGTCGGGAAGAATGAACTTAGGCCAGGAGACACTTCAAGGACTCTTCGCCCATTGGTTGATCTGCCCATTGGTTGAACTTACCTATTGCAAATGGGGATGTGCAATCCAGTCGTGAAGAAGCCTGGGGATGTGCAATCCAGTCGTGAAGAAGCCTGGGCGCTGAGCTTCGACGGACGGAGGCGATGGCCTCTGGGCGGCGGACCAGTAGAGGCGGGCGCTGGAGTCGGGCCAGACAGAGGCGAGCACAGGTGGAGACAGATGCGACGGCTACTGGAGCGAAGCAGCGAACGGTTGCGAGTGCAACTACCGGTCGAACGTCGGCCGGAATGAAATGTCGAAGGCGGGTGCAACGGAGCAGAGAGGCGACGCCGGACCGGTACGCACGGGAGTCGACGGCCGGAAGCCGTGGGAACGGAGCAACGACAGAAGCCGTCGAACGGGAGGCGATGCTGGGCAGCCGGAACGGAACACCGATGGACGAGGCGCTGACGGGGACGGAATGGCAACGGGCGACGGCGGCCGGGACAGAGTTGCTGTCGGATGAACAGAGCAACAGCCGGCACGGAGCGGGTGCGGTGCTGGGCGGCGAGACGGGGCTGTGGGCACTAAAGCCGCCGGCTGGACAGGGCGTTGCCGCCCGCGAGTTGGGCGGTGGTGGTGGGCTCCCCACTAATGCCGCCCGTTTTCGGTGGCCGGACGGTGGAGCAGCGACGAAACTGTCGGATGAAATCCACGGAAAAACGCAGGCGACGAAATTTCACAGTGTCGACGGAAATTCACAGGCTTTCTTCCAGCAGCAAAATTTCAGGGCCAGCTCCCAGCTCTGATACCAATTGTTGGGTGTTGGACTCACACACTCACACACACAAACCTGCACATTAGGGTTAGGTGCAGGGTAGAGAAGCTCACACACAGAAATGAGAGAGAGAGAGAGAGAGAGAGAGAGCCAAAAGTGTGGTATCCACAAAATGCAAGTCAACCCTTGCATGTGTGCCACATCCATATAATATAGAAGTACAAAATATTATAAGTGTCCTTTCACACTTGTTGTCCAAGGGGAAAAACCACATGGGAAAAAGTGCCCTTGGTTAAGCCCTGTTCACACATAGCACTACCATAAGTGAGCATATGCCTACAATCAAAGCCAGCCTGGCCACCCTGCAAACTTGCAATAGCTCCGAATCAATGTGTTTCACAATTGCTTCCACAAAAGTTTACTTTCTGCAGCTAAGGCGCTTTTGGCTTGGTGCTATTTGTGGCAAGATCCCCATACCAAGCTGTTACTGACCCTGTCAATTTAGGTCAGCAGTTTTGGGGGTGAAGTTGAACTTCACATTAAATTGGGAAGCCTTGATCTCCTAAATTCTGGCAGTGAGGACAGTTATCTACACAGTAAGCAAAAAAACAAAAAGAGGGTGTAACACTACAGTCTGCATATCCTAAATCTTGACAAATATGGAGGTCTTCTACTACACATGAAGGGCATGTGTCTTCCCAAAACCTCCATCACATCAAACTAGAGGAATTATACTTTTATCCCATGCAAAGAGTGTCGATGCTAGCGAAGTGTTCCATTACACAAGTTCAATGGATGTTTTCTAAACAACTGTGTTGATTATACTCATTCAAACAAGAAGACAGCTACAACAAAGGGTCCACTTGAGACCAAAGGGAATAAAAATGATGTTCCCTTGAGGTCCACACCTGCAATTCAACCTCCAAATGAAGGCATGGATAAGAGCTCCATTCCCACCAAGTGTGATCATGTGTGAGATAAAGGGGTGGGAGAAAACGTGATGAAAGAGAAAACGACCATAAACACAGCCCTTACCAGCAGTCAAAAGCATATCATCATGCACTCGAATCGCTCCAGATATAATCACACCGAGCCCAGTTCCAGGAAAAATGTAAGCATTATTGGCCTTAAAAAGGACAACAATAACAATCATGGTGAGTGTCAGAGCATTTTTTCAATATTTCTTATTAAAACTAGCAACCCACCTGAAGCTTATCGTAGATAGACAGACAGTACTCCATTGCTTTCAGAAAGTGACTCTTTTAAAAGAATGGAAAACTGACGAATTCATATGCTCACAAAGCAGACAGTAAACGAATGAAATAGTTGCCGTACCTGGCCTGGAATGAACAGCTTTCCATTCAGTGTTACAGGATCAAAAGGACTCCCACTTCCAAATATTGCACGGCCCTGTTTTAGTTGTTGATTAGACATTAGAAAAGCTAAGCTCATTCGTATAGGCAATAAAATGTTTTGCTCTCTTAGGTAAATTGTCAAAATCCTTAACCTGTGTCCACTTGTAAGCATCCTCTGCAGTACATTCAGCATGTGTAGTTGGGTTTGATAGAGCCATAACCACAGGTTTCTGCAATATTGATTGATACATCATTCCTCGAACAATAAGCGACATCAACTCAGAGTCTTCTTGTCTCAATCCAATGCAAGTACAAAGATTTATAATCTTAAAATTTTCTGAGAAGCTACTGAGGTTCCTCATAGCGTATCAAGCAGAAATCAACTGGTGAACCTAACCACAAAGAAGAAAAACTAGGAATACAAAGAGGGGTGTTGCATAGCTATACCTCATTAAAAGAAGCGAGGGATTCCAGAACCTCTTTTGTGAATGTACTTCTCTGTCCCGAAGAACCAATCAGGATAGTTGGTTTTAAAGCCTGTAGCAATTTGAACACCTTTATTTAAGCACTTCTCATGATAACTCCAAAAAAAGTGGTTAAGGCTGCTTGTGTCATGAGAAAGAAAAGGCAGATTAACCGAAAGACTGCAAGAAATCTATTTAGATAGGATGCAACTTGATCAAAAATTGTCTTCAGCCAAAAAAAAACAGCCTATATAGTACATTCTGGCAGGTTTTTCCTCCCGTTTAGCAGCAACCATGGTCCCCATCATCAGGACATGTCTCACAGAATCCTTGGCTTACAAGATAGTTTGTTTGGTTTATGTGAGAGGCCTGATGCAGCCAAATCGTTGGGATAGATAGCACTGGGTTTCAGCCAATCTTGCAACTCCTCGAGCTGGGGTACAGAAGAATAGCTTCACAGCATATTAACTAATCCCAAAGTTGGCCACTAGCTTTCGTAAGCTTTGATGGAATCCAGCCCACCCAATCCAAAGCACTATGTATGTTCAATATCCCATTCAATGCCATTCAAAGCACTATGTTTGTTCAATATCCCATTCAATGCCTTTATGACCCTCTACACTTCTAGATTCCATTGAGCCTAATAATCACGAGGCACTGCAAAGTGGTGCCAAAGTGTAGCAGTGGGACGTTTCCACAAAATGGATAGACCGGAGGTCCATTACCTTAAGGTTTTGGGGTTTGGATGGCTAGACCAATTTGTGGAAACCTTAGTTAAGCACGCATTGGCTTGAACACAACTGGGATGGGTTACCTCCCGGGACTTGGGCCCTCACCCAATTTTTAACATCAAACTCATGATACAATCCACTATTTTCTATATCATGAATTCTAGGGTCCCTAGCAAGGTAATAGGACAAACCTTAACAGCATGAATTACAATTTACTCTCTAAAAACAAACAAAAAAATAGCACAAGGACAAAACACTTTGACCCAAGTTTTTCTTTTTGATTACGGTTTGCTCTATAAAAATAAACAAGCAATTGCACAAGGGAAAAACATTACTAACCCAAGTTATTCCCTTTGACATCTCTATACAATAAATAAAGGGAAACAACCTTCCCACAGTGGACAAATTTGTAAGAATCACATTTCATGCAAAAGAAAAGAAATAGAACACACCTTAACTGCAGACAATAAGTCACGGCACCCTTCATGCTCATGTGCAAAGTTTTTTTTGAAATGCTGTAATGATTCCAACCGTGACTTCACAATAAGACCCTGCAATAGGAAAAGGATAAAGTTGAAATAAATATATGTTTATCATAAGAAAGTCACTGTTGAATGGGAAATAAACTAAACCAGTTGTCACAAGACATTGAAGAGTAGTCTGCTGGATTAAGATGGAAAAGAGCATGCTATACTTTTTTCCAGTTCTCTACAGTTACACAGTAGTGTACAGTATATGCCAAGCTTTATCTTTTGCCAAGTTAATGTATATACTATATGTTAGATGGCCTCCCATTTTTGTTTATTTCTTCATGTTCTATGTGACTATTGTTTGCATTATTCTTTGTAAACTATATAAAAAGACCTGCGCACCAAGGCCCTCTTTGAGTTTCAAGAAGCTTTGCTGGGAGGCTAAGGAGATACTTTCAGAATTCACAAGTGTCAGTAGAGACCATCTCTCTGGAACTTAGGGCTTTTCTCATCTCTGCTACTTAGGGTTTCTCATAGAAACCCTTATTTCTTTCTATTAAGCAGCAGAAAAGGCCCTGGTTTTTCCTGAAGCAGCATCGTCCACAGAGAACCCTTACTTCTCTCTGATTCAGCAAGAACTTGGCTTACCCTTGTTTCTTTCTATTAAGCAGCAGAGAAGCCCCCGGTTTTTCCTAAAGCATCAGCATCACTCACGGGCCAAGCGAAGTAGCACAGATTGGCTACACGAGCAGCATCGTCTGCAGAAGACCGTAAGGGAAGACGCTGCATCATCGTCTACGTAAAGCCCTAGTTTCTAGAAAACCGTGCCTGCTGCATCATCACGTGCTTGAATCAGGTATTTTCATGAGCTTCTCTAACATCATGCCCTTATTTGTACAAAAATCGCTTCAGTTGCGTGCTCGAGATCTAGACAAATAACAGGCAAAATCTCGGTGTCCAGTTGGAGCTACTCTGATGAACCATAGCATATAAAACTAGGTATTGCTGGTTCTGGCTTACACTTCCATGATGATGGGGTATGAGGATGATGAATCACAGAACGCCAGGATTTTCCCTTCCACAGATGCAATGGAAAGCCTTGTTCTTGAGTCCTCCCCTCACACTTACCTATCCAACAGTGATTACGGAAGCGCCATGTCTCAAAACTTGCCTGTGGTGAATTCTCACCCTCTGTCACCCCCCAAAGAAGAAGTTGCCTTTGAAAATACCTACAGAATGTCATTTGCAAGAAGCTTTAACAAGTTCAGAGAATATCCAGAACCTCTTTATGCTGATGTGATCTTCACCCCCTGTGTTAGCGACCCCACTGTTGGCAGTCCTTGAGAATACTGAGTCACGTTAAAAAAGAAAAAAAAAACTGGAAAGAAAGGAGAGAGAGAGAGACCTTTGAATCAACCAGCCAGATTTTCTTTCGTGCCTCTTCCAATGAGACCTTGCCCTGTACAGACACTCCAAGAGTTCAGACTATTTCACCCTTATTCTCAAATTATGACATTAACTTAAATGCTATGTGAGCAGAAAACTGTATTCTGAATACTTGGCATTACTGATACTTGTTTTGTATTGCGTGCTAGATGTTCTTAAATGCTTCTTTTCTACACTTGTTGAACACAGGATCCTGACCTGCTTCGTGATTTCTAAAGCAATCAACTCGGCAATGCCAGTACCAGCCTGCACGGACAAAAACGTGCATGCCAATTCATCAGATTTTGTAAACAAAGAGAACTGTATACACCTTGTAGAAAAGCAACAAAAGCACCAGTCTGTGGTTATACCAGGGGGCTCCTTGCTTGAACCGCAGACTGTGTTTTTGAGTGAAAATCAAGTATTAAGGGAAACGGGATTGCTTTGCTCTCCCTTACCTCTCCTGCTCCAAGGAAAAGGAAAGTATGATCAGCTAATGTGCCTCCGGTCAACTTCAAAGCTGCAAGAATTCCTCCCAAAACCACGACGGCTGTGCCCTGCATTGCTAGCCATCTTCAAAAGGGTGAAGCCATTAAACTAAACAATCATAAGAAAGGCATGTACCTGAATGTCATCATTGAAAACAAGATGTGTTGTCTGATATTTTGCCAACAGCTCAAATGCATTATGGTTTGCAAAGTCTTCAAACTGCACGAGAAGAAAAAGTAGAAAATGTTTATGGTTAATTGGAATATGCAAAGATAGGCATCCATAACACACATGCACACACGCACTGTTTGTATGTGCGCATATACAAGCACACGTGTTGTTCGCATGCAGACATATGAGTGTACAATCAGTGCAACAATGATTCTTTTGAAGATGAAGCTTGTTTACCTGGATAAGGACTTTCTCCCCATATGCTTGTTTTACAGCAGCCATGAACTCATGTAGTAAATCACTATATTCCTGGAAAATACTCCAAAATCATCATGAAGGGATGAAGAGAGTCAACCAGGCCAACAGCGTTTATGAGGTAAATTTTTTAGTCTCTTGCCTTTCCAGTGGCACGACGTTGCCGTAGTCCAATGTAGAATGGATCCTTGAGCAAGGTCTCATTATTGGTGCCAACATCTATTGTAATAGGGAGACACTGCAAGATAGAGGGAAGACACTATAAAACACAATACTTTACTCTATCCAATTTACTAACAAATCCAAACTTGCGTGCTGGTTCATTTTCTCTTGAAATTAATGGTAGGTTCTCAAGTTACCGCTGAAGGTCGGATTCCACCAAGAGCAGTGTAAAGAGCAAGCTTTCCAACGGGTATGCCCATCCCCTATTTGAAAAGAAGGTCAGTCATTTTTCTTAAGAAGCTCAAACACCCCAGCTAAATCAGGCATGGAATCACCTGGCATCCAAGGTCTCCCAGTCCTAAAATGCGTTCACCATCTGTTACAACAATAACTTGGACGAGCTTTTCAGGCCAATTCTTTAGTACATCCAAAACCTTGCCTCTGCATATAATAACATGGCCACAGAAAGGTAAGGTCAGACTTAGCATCTGTATACAGGTCATGTGGTTTGCGATTCTCTTGGAATGAAAGTTGATAAGAGACAACATGAAGGCACCGTTCTTTGAGGCTGATATAGAGACCACGTGGACGTCTAAATATAGATCCATATTTTTGGCATGCCTCACCAACAGTTGGAGTATAGACAATTGGAAGCATCTCCTCCACATGATCTATCAATACCTTGTAAAACAGTCTCTCATTTCGTTCCTGCAAAACACGGTCCATGCCAATGTATCCTTTGGAAATTAAGCATTAGGACAGCCTAGCATGTCCCTGATATTAAAATTGCATGTTTTCACATGATGTTTGAGGCTACCTGAAGATCCATGACTGCAACATATTTTTGCAGAGGGTCTTGGTACAAACGCACATTATGCAATATTCTCTTTTCCTGTTAACAAGATAAGGTAATCCGAAAATGCCAGTCAAAACTCTGATGAGACTAGATTTTCTTTCTTGTATTCTGGATGGAAAGATGCATGGAAACCAGATGTGAATTAATTCTTTATCTTTTCAACCAAACCAATGCCTCCAAGCAAAAACTTAATTACCTCACATTTGTTGCCTGTTGCTGTCCTACCTTAAACGTTGAAATCATTCTAAATAGACACCAATTTTAGAAGGAAAAAACTAATGGCAAGAATAATGACCATAGAATGAGTGATTGGAGCTGGTCCATATTTGTCGATATCAAGAAACACGACTCAACAAGCCTGCCTTGTTTTGGCAGAGAGAGAGAGAGAGAGAGAGAGAGAGAGAAAGAAGAAAGATATATTAAGCATCTACTAAAGACCCAATGGGCCTATGAGACCAAAGTGATACAATAATGTCCATGGCATATCTCATCATGGAATGGAAAATAAAACAGAAGAAAACATAAACATAGCTATCTCACTGGGGTGATACAAAACTGTCCATGGGGAGAGAAGAAGATATATTAACGTCTTGCAAAAGACCCAACGGGTCTATGAGACAAAAGGTGTATAATGTGTCCATGGAATCTCATCATGGAAAAAAAAGACAACATAACAAAAAAGAGCTAACACTAATCCCTAGGTAGATGTAGATATGTATGGATTCATTGTCATCCTCATCATGGAGGATCACCATCCTCATCATCGAGGATACAAAGTGGATGTAGAGTTCATGCCCTTATGACCACTAGTAACAGCATGATGGGCATTGTGGAGAAGAGTTGTTTGGAATTGTTTCAACACACAAAGGAAAACTTTGTAGAAAAGCCAACCATCGCGTATCAAAAAGTGGCATGATCCTATGGCGTGTCCAATGCCTATTCCCACTGAGTATTGAATTCCATGGAATCCATGTACTTGTGCTTCATCTCATCTAGTCTTGTACCAGTAAGATCCATCCATGTGGATTGGATGTGGGACACGGTTCCTTTCCTGCTCAAGGCGTCGGCCACTATGTTGGCCTTGCGTGGAAGGTACTCGATCATTCCACCAAACTGCTGGAAAATACGGCTACACTTGTGTTGACAGTCACTCTTATTTGCACTTGGCATTGTCTAAAGGTTGGTGATTTGTGCGCACCTCAAAGTCGCGCCTATAAAGAAAATGCTTCCAATGCTTTAGGGCTTGTTCACCGCATAGTTCGTGGTCATAGACCGAGTAGTTGTTTTCTGCAGGGATTAGCTTACAGGGCATGTAAGCGAATGCATGTTGCAAGACTGCTCCAATAGAGGTGTTACTCGCATCACCTGAAATGGGTCATCCCAAGAGGCTACTACTAAACAAGAAGCCTCAAATAATGCAACCTTAAGTCCTTAAAAGCTTGTAACCCATGCGGGGTCATGTGAATCCATTGCCTCTGAGTCTTGATACCTTTAACAGATCAGTGAGAGTTGCCGATGATGGGAGAATTAGGGTTAGGTTATGTGGGAGACATACACAGAGAAGCAAGGGAGAGAGAGAGAGAGAGAGTTGTGGGGATAAGTCAACTCACCAAGTGTATGAGTGTGTGACTCCCCTATCACACATGTATATTGCACTAGTACACATAGTGCACTTAGTACATTAAAAGTACTAAGTGTACTATGTACTATAACTTATGGGCTTGTACACACTATAAGGGTGGGCATAACGCCTTTACCCCAACAACCTCCCACTTAAAGGCAAAGTGCCCTTAAATGAAGGAAAAGAAAAAATCAGCATGTACATGATAATATACAAGGCCATATCAAGGCTGAAAATGGCCTCATCCAATGCCCATCAAGTGTCTGCAATGAGCAAACCGCTCCGGAGGCAAACTCTTTGTCAACAGATCAGCCGGGTTGTCATCCGTATGAATCTTAACAAGCTGAATTTGCTTGTTCTCTATCACCTCTCTGATGAAGTGATACTTCACATCCACATGCTTCGTCTTTGCATGAAAGACAGGATTCTTTGCCAACTGGATGGCACTCTGACTATCACAATGCAACAATGGAATATCCCCTGTATATCCCAAATCAACCACTAACCGAGATAGCCATAATGCCTCCTTGCAAGCCTCTGTGGCTGCAATATACTCGGCCTCTGTAGTAGATAAGGCAGTGCACTTCTGCATCCTGGATATCCATGACACAGCACCTCCTGTGAATGTAAACACATAACCGGTAGTAGACTTCCGGTTATCTGGATGACCGGCATAATCCGAATCCGTGTAACCATGCACTAATGCATCCTGTTTGCCAAAGCAAATGCACAAATCCTGTGTGCCCTTCAGGTATCTCATGACACCTTTCACTGCTTCCCAATGCTTCTTGCCAGGGTTGGCCATGTATCTAGAAACCACTCCCACTGCAAATGCAATGTCCGGCCTAGTAGCAACCATGGCATACATGAGACTGCCACAAGCTGAAGCATACGGAATCTTGGCCATATCAGCCCTGTCTCTATCTGACTGTGGGCTGTCCATAGCACTGAGTTTCACATATGGAGGCAAAGGAGTACTAGTCTTCTTCCCCCCGTCCATATTGAACCTCTGCAAGACTTTGCCAATGTATTCCTTCTGAGACAAATACAACACATGCTGATTTCTGTCCCGAAGTATCCGCATACCCAAGATGTGATTTGCATCACCCAAATCCTTCATATCAAAGGTTTCATGCAGCCTCTTTTTCAATGCATCCATCTCTTTACGAGATTTCCCGGCAATCAACATATCATCAACATACAAGATGAGGATCAATAGACTGCCATCCAAAGTTTTCTTTGTGTACAAGCAGTCTTCACATCCATCTGAATCAAGTCCAGATCATCATGTGCAACCAAAGCTAATACAGCTCTAGCATTTTGACCACTGGAGAGAAGATCTCCTCAAAGTCCACACCATATTCTTGCTTGAAGCCCTTAGCCACTAACCTGGCTTTGTATCTTGGCTTTGCATCTGATGCAACTTTGAGCCTGTAAACCCACTTGCATGGCAAAACCTTCTTGCTTGCAGGCAAATGCACCAACTTCCAAGTTCCATTTTTATGCAGAGAATCCATCTCTGACTTCATGGCACGCTCCCATAGAGCTTTGTCTGCCCTCTGTAAAGCCTCCTTATAACATGAGGGCTCCCCACAGTCAGTAAGCATCAAATAAACAACCCCTGGAACAAACCTGTCAGGGGCTCTGGAGGGTCTTGTGGACCTCCGTACCCAATGACCATCATTTGCAGGTTGCTGTCCAGCCTGCATATCACCCATTGGTGGCTCCTGTTCCATGCCATAAGGCTGAAAAATCATGCCCAATATCTCCTCTAACTGTGGTATATCCATAGGGATATCTTCTACCATCTCTGGCTGTCCATTTGGACCATTTTCAGCACCATTTAAGGGCTGGTTTTCCTGCTGTAATGGCTGATTTACAGCCCTTTGTTGTTGTCCATGATGTCCATCATCATCAAAGATGACTCTGCCAGGCTCCTGTTGCCTTGCAGGCTCCTTATACATGCATGTTTCATCAAAAATGACATCATTGCTGCGTATGATCTTTCTATTCATGGGATCCCAAAGTCTATACCCCATTTCACCTCTGTCACCATATCCTAGGAATATGCATTTATGAGACTTAGGATCAAGTTTGGTGCGCATTTCCCTGCGTATGTGCACGTACGCAACGCAACCAAACACTCTCAAGTGCTTGTATGACGGAGGCTTCCCTGTCCATACTTCTTCTGGCACTTTCCCACCAAGCCTCGTGTTAGGTGACCTGTTTATAAGGTGAACGGCTGTCATAACAGCTTCATCCCAAAAACCATGAGGTGACGCAGCATGTGACAACATAGAACGGACCTTCTCCTGTATGGTCCTGTTCATCCTCTCTGCTGTCCCGTTTTGTGGAGGATCATAAGGAGTAGAGAGCTCCCTCTTGATGCCTTTAGCATCACAAAAGTCCTGAAACTGTTTGGACATATACTCTCCACCATTGTCGGAACGCAAAGCCTTCAGTGTTTTGCCAGTTTGATTCTCAACATGAGCAACAAACTTCTGAAACACTGCGAATGTATCACTCTTCAAACGAAGAGGATAAACCCACACCTTGCGTGTGGCATCATCAATAAAAGACACAATATTTTGCCCCTCCCAAAGAAAGCTGAGGCATCTCACATACATCTGTATGCACAAGCTCTAACTGAGCATCTTTCTGTCCAAGAGCTTTCTTGTGGGGGCACTGTAGTTGCCTACCATATATACAATGCTCACAAAACTGAAAACTTGAAAACTTTAGAGAAGGCAAGTAACCCAAACGAGACAATTGCTCCATTCCTTTGACACTCATGTGTCCCAACCGGCTATGCCACATAGAGATTTCCGGCAGCTCGGTTGCATTTACATTAGCATGGTGACAAACACCTGCATGCATGAAGTAAAGAGTGTCCACCTTAGAGCCTCTGGCAACAACCAGTGAGCCCTTACTAATTTTCCACTTTCCACGACCAAATGTGGTAACATAATCAGCATCATCAAGCTGTCCAGTAGAAAGCAGATTCTTCGTGATCTCAGGCATCATGGAGCATAAGCTGTGAGCCATCTGAAAATACAAGCCTCACATCACCTCTGCCAAGAATTTTGCATGCATGGTTATCACCCACGTTCTGGATTACCCGAAATGTGTCAAAGGCTCTCATGATCATTAAATGTGAGCAAGGGATGCATAACTTTTCGATCATTAGCCATGTCCAGGCTAAACAAGAGATTTGAAAAGGTGCATAGTGTGTAGTGATCTATGTTCAAACCACCCAGACAGTCACAAGTGCTTCTGAGAAGTACAACGCCCTGCATGACCGGTTCCAAAAGATCTTTTTTTCGGGGTAACCTGCCTCCTAAGCTTCCCCCATCTAGACTGGAGGACCACAAAATTGAACTCTTCCCAGTTTCCAAACCCCTGAGCAAGTTTCCATATTGCCTCAACAAGGCCATGGAGACGGAGTTGGACCGTCAACTTCACGAATTGCTGCAATCTGGTTTCATATGCTCTAGTGTATCTCCATTGCAGCCCGATCCTCTTTCCGAAAAAGAAGGATGGATTCTCCCGACTTTGCATAGATTATTGGGTGCTCAATAAGCTGATGATCGAGAGCAAGTTCCCAATGCCTTGGATTGATTGTGGATGGGGACATCCCCAAAAACTGCATTCCGAAGTGAGCGGGTGTACTACGAGTTCGTGGTCATGCCCTTCGGTCTAACAAATGCCCCAACTATATTTAACCGCATGATGAGGACTTGATAGGTAAGTGTGTTTTCATTTGTTTGGATGACATACTGACTTTTTCAGCTACAGAAGAGCAGCAGCACAACATAGACGTAGAAAAAGTGATGAAATTGCTGGAAAGCAATGGATTTATGTCAATTAGAAAAAAAATCAAAGTTTTATCTATACAAGGTTCATTACCTCATATACATAATTAGACCTTGTGAAGGTGGGAAAATTTCTTAATTGGGAGATTCCGGAAATTTCCTACGACATTCGGTCATTTGTGGGCATTTGCCAAGCATATTCCACCCACATTGACAAATTTTTTGACGTGTCGGCTGTTGGGGTAAAGGCGTTATGCCCACCCTTATAGTGTGTACAAGCCCATAAGTTATAGTACATAGTACACTTAGTACTTTTAATGTACTAAGTGCACTATGTGTACTAGTGCATGTGTGATAGGGGAGTCACACACTCATACACTTGGTGAGTTGACTTATCCCCACAACTCTCTCTCTCTCTCTCCCTTGCTTCTCTGTGTATGTCTCCCACATAACCTAACCCTAATTCTCCCATCAACTGGTATCAGAGCCTGAACTTCCAACATGGTTGTGTCGAATTTGCTGTAGATGAGAAGAAGGTGCAGGCGTTGATTTCTCTCCTGGCTTAGGTAGCAAATCAAGTGTGCTGCTTGTGTTGAACGCCAGGCAAGGCGAGCTCTCTGCTTCAACCTTCACACCAGGTGCTACAGCAAGGCGCTGGTGGCCTTAAAGTGTAACAAAGAAGCCTTGGTGCGGTGAACGTGGAGTGGCGATTTGATCGGCTGGTCCACAAAACGAGCGAAGCGCACAGCAGCCAGGCGAAACTGAAGCGCCAGGCGTTGAGCGAAGACTGCTGGGCATATGGAGTCGGCCGGCCACCTAGTCGTGTAGGCGCTAGGCGAATACGTCAGGCGGGCGTTAAGCGAAGGCGAAGCTAGGCTTGAGCGAGCGTGTTAGCCACAACTGGAGCCGAAACTAAGGCAGCGTAGCATACATCCTCCTCCGCACAGGCTCACGTGCCGTTACTGAATCGGGCGCTGGTACACCTTCCGTGAGGCAAACGAGGCAGTTATTCGGGTCAGGTATCACATAACCATAGACCTAGATTTGATTGCTGTGCGGGTGAAGTCCCCATGCAGAGCTTGGTGTGCAACGCCTGCAACACAGAGTTCTTCGACGAGACTGCCCAGAAGTCGCACTATCGCTTAGACTGGCACCAATACAATCTCAGAAGAAAGCACCAGCATTAGAAGTGCCCCCCCCACCTGCACAGAAGCCTGACGAGCAGCAGCATCAACAGCAAAATCGACGCCCTCTTTCCTGCAACAAAAATCAGAAATTACAAGGTATTTGCCTCAATTTTTTTTTTGGGATTTGCAATTGAGCAAGTACAATCAACAATTGAGCAGGTACAGGTGCCCAATTGCTCAATTTTTGAGCAAAATTGGCAAAATTGGGTGACATTGGTCACAATCAGGATAAATTTGCAGGAAATTGGTCAAATCAGGATCAATTTGCAGGAAACTGGATGTCGAAATTTGGGGGTTTTGATGTAATTGTGCAATTAAGCACTCATACATGCTGTATGATGTGAAAAATCGCACATTTGGGCAAAATTGCAGCAAATTGCAGTGCAAATCGAGGGGCTTTTGTGCCGATTTGGTTGATTTGCATGGAGGCAATCGCATTTGATGCTGTGGATAATGTGTTGATGCCTTACAAGCACTCAATGTGCCTGTAAATCAAGGGGCTTTCATGTATTTGATGTATATGTGGCCAAGGGGAAGCATCGTGAACACTCTGGATGCCTTCATGTGCGTCAATGTACCATGTATGATCAGAAATTGATCTTAAATCAAGGGGCTTTTCAAGTTTGTATGATTGTTAAGTTCGCAAAGCAGCAGGCAAGACATTTATGCTTTGAATCCTCAGAAATCAGCTTGCAGTCAAGGGGCTTTTGCCTAATTTCTGTTCGGAACTGTTGTATGCAGTCTTCGGGACTGTAAAAGTCTGATTTTCACTCATTTGGACAGCCAGGAGAGAATTTATTGCTATTGTACCTGTTGGTACAGATTTGGCACAGCTTTGTGCAAGTTTTGGCATGGCTGTACACTGTTTTGAGTGACCAAAAGGTTCAATTTCAGCTGCTGTACTTGCCGGTACAGGTTTGGTACATCATTGGTGAGCACTTGGTAATGCTGTACAGTACTTTGGAAGAGCAACAGAGCACATTTGAGGTGCTGTCCAAAATCTGCAGCAACCAGATTTTGGTGTTTTCATCACATAAAGTGGGAGAAAAGTTGCATTTGTGCTTCCGCAGTGGGAGATAAACTTTGGGAGATAAACTGTTAGCACTTTGTGTGCTTTTGGTGCAGTGTTTGCACATTTTGCAGGGAGTCAGGCATTGAGTTGCATTTTGCTATGGCAACCACAGGTGAGAGCTCTTCATTGCTTCACATCAAGAAGCTTGAAGGCTCGCATAATTATGATATTTGGCAAACCCAGTGCTACAATGTGTTGCTCCAGAAAAAGCAGCACAAGCCTATCAAAGAAAGGGGTGTGATGCCCGCTTCTCTTACTGCTGAAGAGTGGGAAGATATGGATGAACTGGCAAGATCTACTATCATGTTGTCTGTGTCAGACTCATTACTTTTCAGCATTCGTGAAGAGAAGACAGCTTGGGGAATGTGGCAGAGATTGCAGGACTTGTATGCCCAACAAAGTGCCTCAAGCAAAGTGTATTGGTTGAAGAAACTCATAGGTCTTCAGATGAAGGAAGGGGCGTCTATGACAGCCCATCTAAATGAGTTTAATGGTATTGTCAGCCAGGTTATTAATCAAAAGTTGGCAATGGACGATGAGTTCAAAGCCACTTTTCTGTTATGCACTTTGCCAGAGAGTTGGGACACATTTAGGACAGCCACTAGCAATTCGAATGCTATGCTGTCATATGCAGATGTTGAGGGTGCTCTTCTTCAAGAAGAGATGAACAGGAAAAACAACTCTGTTGGAAAGTCCAATGCAATGAATGCACGTGGGAGATCCCAGCAAAGGGGGAAAAGCCAAGAAAGGGGAAGGAGCAAGTCTCGCTCCAAAAAGGATTTGGAATGCCATTATTGTGGCAAGAAGGGACACATTAAAAAGCAATGCTACAAATGGAAAAATGATCAAAAAGAAAAGGGAAAAGGCAAAGACAAAGACAAGGATGAAGCCAAAGATGTAAAGCCAAAGGGCAAAAGTGGAGTCAAGATTGAAGAAATCAATGTGTCACATGTAGGTGGCAGTGAGGATGAGGTCCTCTTTACGTCTTCACTTGATGCCCATTCACTTCTTACAGGTGGTCATGGTATGCACTCATGGATCATTGATTCAGGTGCCTCCTTTCATGTCACAGGTTGCAGAGACTTGTTTGTCAGGTATACTGCTGGCAATGAAGGAGTGGTTTATTTGTGCTTCTCCCAGTCAACGTCTGGGATGAACTTGTGGAACCACTAGATCCCTAAGATGATGTTTGCACCTACAAGAGGGGCAACCATGAAATCGCACACAAATTATGTGCCTTGGATGACTAATTTAGCACGACTAAATTCAAACTTGATGCTCGTTGTCATGCCTTTGCTAAAACTCTCCACTTTCTTATCTATCGAGGTCAACGAGAAACGGCCTCGCCGAGCAACCTATTCCGTGACCACGTACACTGTATTGCCGCTATCATTTAGGACAACAACTCTCTGGCCACCTATGTAGGCAAATGTCTTTAGCGATTCATTTCACCCATACTCCTCGTCATGGTTGCCCTTCTGTTTATCTTCGAGCTCCCGACTGACAATGGCGCCAACCATAGGAGTGGGAGCTAGAGGACTGGCAACAACCTGGGGGTCAGTGTGGGAGGCTGGCTCACCACTGAAACTGTCGAGGTCGGGCTGGTGGTCTGTATAGGGGTCTTCTTAGGGCATGCCTTAGAAGTATGTCCTTTTGTAAACAAAAGAAACATCACCCCTCTTCCTTATATTGTTCATGCTCTTCGGGACTGAGCTTACCACTTGTCTTGCCGGCCAGAGACTTGTGGTCTTGAGTAAGGCGAGGTCCATTGTTCGAGTTCTTGGAGCCAAAGTCTCTCGGGGTAGACCCTGATTGGGTCTGGGTCTGGTTCTTGCCCTTCATTGGCAATGGTGGCTACCTTGGCTACTCCGGGCTGGGAGGTTGTCACTTTTCCATTATTGTATTTCATCTCGGCACTTTGTGCAAGTGAAAGTGTCCGATCAAAAGTCTATGGTTCAAACATGCACACATTCCACTAGATTTGTGTGTCTAAACCGTACAGGAATTGACCTCATTTGTTCTCATTAGATTTTTGCAACTTTAAAGCCATGTGAGTGACTCTATTTGCAAACTCGAGGACTAGTTGCGCATTCTGGCACAATCCCCGATACTCATCCTCAAGTCACTCAAGATAGTGAGGCAGTAGAAACTGCTTCTTGAGGTCCGTGACAAATTGGTCCCACTCATATAGACAGCAACTCCATTAGTGGAATTTTCCTGGGTCCAATGAGTTTACCAAGAGATGGCTTCCCCTTTGATGTAGCAACTAGCTAACACCACCTTCTCTATATCCGACTTCCTACCAACAGCAAAATAGGCTTCAGACTGATGAATACGAGAATACAAAGTTGTGGGGTTTAGTTTTCCATTATACTTACTAAAATTCACCCTTTTGTGAAGGTGAGTCAAAGAAGTGGCAGGTAGCGTCGAGAAAGCAAGGTATCGCTCGTGCTCCACATGTTGTTGTACCTCCCGTACCTCTAAATCATGTAACGCAGAGGACTGCTATGTTAACTCCGCGAGGGAGATAGCCGAAGCAAGGATCTAGGAAGGGATCTCGGTGATGACTCCGGGGGGGAGGGAGAGATGGGTGTCGAGGTATCTTGAAGAGATATCCGTTTCTCTAAGGCCGGTATAGACGCCATGTACTCCCGCATCTCTTCTTCTTGTTGCGCTATGATGCGCATAAATTCGTGGAACATGGTGTTTATATCACCAATGGTGACTTGGCTTCTGGAAGTAGTCCCTATCAAAGAAACAGTTTCTCTGCAAGGGTCTAGTGTTCTCTCTCATCGTCAGAATTCGCCATAGTGGGAGTGGTCAAGTTTTTTCCTAACCACAATAAAACTATCCACTGTGTGCGCGGGAGACATTTCCACTCTCATCCGGAGGCTATAAACCAACCGTCCTTCAAGGGACAAGAGTCACACCGGAATGGGAGTGCAACCGGCGTCTAAAAACCAACCACACAAGCGAAAAAAAAACATCTTCTTTTTTTCTTGGCTGAATCTCTTGACCAAAAGGCAAAGCTCTATTACCACTGTAACATGTGGAAGGCTACAGACAGGATTATACTTTAATAATGAACATTCAGAACCTTGGTTCCTAACGATTGTACAATGTAGCAGAGATAAGAGTGCAAGAGAGAAAGAAAGAAAGAAAGAAAGATATATTAACGTTTGCGAAAGGCCAAAGTGGCCTATCAGACCAAAACATAGTACACAGCTGATGGTGTCTCATCAAAAGTAAGACAAAAAGGACTAAACAGTCCTAAACAGCTATGAAAGGAAAAAAAACTCCTACTGAGGTACAAGAAAAGTGTATAATATCTACAACTAGCATAAGACTGGTGTCATCTGCTCATCTCAGTAAACCCTAAACCCTAAACACAGTACATCGGCATATGTAGTGCTCCTCAGACTCCACTTCCTAGTGACATAGCTCAAATGCGGTCTTCTGGCTTCATCCCCTCGTATCTATCAGTCTCTACCCTCAGCTGATGTGATGAAGTGTGGATCTGTCCAATGGCACTGCGAATGCCATGTGAGAGATGGGTGTCCATGTATGTAGACCGTGTCACAAAGCCATCTGGGGAGAGATGTAGAAAATGGTCTCGATGATGGGCCATCTTCGTGCCTAGTGGTAGGGGGGTTGGACCATGTCCTTTTTGCATCTAGCCTCACGATGTCCATCCTGATCACCCTATTCTGCTCAGAGCGACTAAGGTCCAAGAAGGGGCAGTCCAGGCTGTAATCATATGGAGGCAGTGCATCAATCGTCATATCTCAGCCAGGTACACATCTAGGTGTACCAACATCGTGTATCGCCGTCTGCTGCTAACTCCTTGGAAGAGATAAGTGCTAGGTGTGGGTATCTCTGTCTGGGGAGCTCCCATATCCTCTGCAAAAATGTCACTGATTGGAACAGGGCTTTGGTAACCACGGGTGCGGCTCTTATCTCTGCTCTGACAATCTCATGAGGTACCGATGGTTTGCTCCGAATCATGCGTGTGATCATAGTCACCAGTGGTTTCTCTAGTACCTACCATCCATCATAGAAATCTCTTTGGTCCGACCTGGTCGACAAACGGCTCCCTCCTCGTGTGGTAGAGGCTGGGTCCCCATATGGCTGAGCCATACAAGAGCGTAGGTGTGACCAATGTGTCAAACAACCAGAGTTTGGTGCGCGGCTTCTGAAACTGAATGTAGGAAAATTGTCTCTCTAGTGCCCCTAGGGCTGCATATCCACGTGTCAATCTAGCCTCTGCTGCCTGTGTCATAGAGAACTCTGGTCCACTGAATGTGACTCCTAGGTACACATGATCTGGTGTACTCCATTGATTCACCTCTAAAAGTGAACTGATAGTCGGATCTAGTCACCCAAGCCTGTGCGGTATTGAAGACCATAATCTTAAGTCTTTCCAAGGTTCACTGTGAGGTCCTTATCTGCACAAAACGACTGGAAAGCATCCAAATGCTGTTGCAAACCCTCAGGGGAGTCTGCAATAAGTACAATGTCATCGGCATATAGCAGTATGGGTATCCAAACCCTTGCCAGATTGGACCCCTGCCCCCCCATCCTGTCAATGTAGTCGGATATCTCATCAATGTAAAGTCCAAAAAGGGGCATCCTCGCTTCACCCCAATGGTGCTAGTCACTGTATCCAACATGCCTCTGGGAGTCCGTACTTTGCCTATCACCGCCTCATATAATGCATAAATGCCCCACTGCATCTCCTCAGGAACACCAATGTCATGCAATCTCCTCATGAGTCTGGCACGTGGCACTGTGTCAAAGGCTTTGTGGAAGTCCACAAAGCAGCAATATATCCTCTTCCCCCGTGCTCATCCCTCCTCAATGAGAGCCTTAAGGGTAAATATGTGATCCAAAGTCGTGAAACCTCGTCTGAAACCTGCCTGCCCAGGTGCTCTGAGTCCATGTGTCTCAGCCCATCTACTCAACTCTCGATCCAAAATAGATCCGAATATCTTGGCCAAGCAATGGCCAATCATGATGGTCCTGTAGTTCCCTGGTATCATGGGGTCACCACTCTTACATAGAGGTACAATAGTATGTGCCGACCAACTGTCTGGGAAACCTTCGCAAATGGCCCTGTTAAACATGTGTACTAACAGTGGTGCCAATACATCTCTGGCATGTGAAAAATGTTCTACCACCAAACCATCCTGGTCTTGGGCTCTTCCATTATGTAGTCTGTCAATAGCATCCAAAACCATCCGAATGGTGACAAAAGTACGATGATCCGCATCCTACGTGGCTGGATCCTCCCGAACGAGAACATTTTTACATAGATTGAAGATTGAAAGTAAAAAGAGAAATTCTCTCTCTCTCTCTCGAAAATGAACTCTTTTGCGAACTGTCTATACTCCGAAAGTCAACAAATTCATAGGAATATATCCTCAAAAGCCGCTTCATGTCTGATCACAATCACATTCAACCCTGGTATAGCAAGGTCACCAAATATATATATATATATCCATACAAAAATGGGCTCGACGGCAAGTGAGATTTCCACATGCAACATGCCGGGCTATCACTGAACATCACGTGACTGGAAGATCTTCTGGAAGCCACAAACTAGAGCTGTTAACCACAACAACTTACTCTGAGACAATGGTTTGTAGGAGGATTGTGGACAATGCTCCAGACAGGCGTGGCCTCGTCTGACCCAAGTAAGGATGCACGAATCTAGATTGGTCATAATTGTTGATCCAGTTACCTCAGCAGCCATAAATTTGAGCCCATCATAGTCAAGTCGCATCAAGAGATTCAATGGTGCAAATCTTGGTTAACGAGCTGCACCTGAAGCCCGGCCCACCAAGTCTGTCAATGAAGTCAGAGATCTCATCTGTGTAAAGGCCAGAGTGTCGGAGAGAGTGCACATCCCTGCTTCACCCCTATGGTGTTAATGATCACATCTGACATGCCTCCTGGTGCTCAAACTCTCCATGTCACGGACTCATACAATGTCATGACTCCCCAAAAGAGACACACAGAGAGAGAGAAGAGAGATATTTTAGTAACATCTTCAAAAAGACCCAAAGGGTGTATGTGAGAAAATATTACATGTGTTTCATGTATGAACTATAAGTCATAAATAGAAAGAGAAAAAGAGAGAAGAAAATAATCATGTGTCTAAAGAAAAAAGGGCCCACGTACTACTCATGCGTAGAGATATAGGTAGGTACTATCATGTGGCATCATCTCCTATGACTGAATACATAGAATCAATGTCCACCTCCAGTGCTCAGGCCGCTCTGTGGCACTGGAGTATCTCCGTAAGCTGGAGCTGACAAGCAGATGGCCTCGATCTCTGGGGGCAAGGGCATCTGGCTATCAGAAGGAACAGTGTCCTCTCTGAAGACTCCACATGTGCATGGGGCCAGCATGCCTCGAGCTCAGGGTGTGCTCTCTTAGCGAAGCCATGTGTCTCTCCCATGATCAGTTTGTCCCCTCTGATCCTGTCAAGGCAGTATCAATCGTGACCATATGGTAAGGGATAATGATGCATCTCTAGCAAGAATAGTCCCAGTTCATGCACTGCATCAAGCTCTCTCTGTGACAGTGCATCTCTAGCAAGAATAGTTCCAGTCCACGCATTGCATCACACGTAACAAAGGCCTAAGACCCTCTCTAAAGTGGCTATCCTGGATTTTCTTTTGAGAATATCATATTTTTATCATTACAGGCCGGTATCGAACTTCAAACTGGGATATATGCCTACGAACGAGGCTAACCCAGATCTATGTAAGTCATGTCACATGTCTTCAAAATTGGAAGTTTGTGATTTACTGCACGACCAAGAGCACAGCACCAAACTACTAATAGATAGAATCATATCCAGGGTTAAAAACTTGTACAAATCATAGGACTTGTGCAAATCATTATTTTTGTCCAGCACAATATAAGTAAATCTATGAACCCTTCAAACAAAACCAAAATAAATAAATAAAAAAATTACTAACTTGCATTTGCTGAGTGACCACTGCAGGAGGTAGAAGCCCTGTAAGATAGTGATGATCCCTTTCATCATGAGTAAAAGCAAGCCCTTTATTATATTGGGGATCACGAAGAAGTTCAAGCCCACTGTCATACAGATTATAGACATGCTTCTTTTTAATCTCTCTCTCTCTCTCTCTTTGGAAATGCAAAACACTTTGGAATCACAGAAATGCAAAACACTTTGGAATCATGTAAGGCAAAAGTGGCTGCAGGTGAGAAGGAAATGCATTCATGGGCTGAAATTGCCAGTGCCACAAAGAAACAAAGTCAACCCATGGATTGAAGTAGTAAAAAAACAAAAGGATACACCAGTCAATAAAGTAGAGGTGATGAATGCAACATTGGAAGAGGAAGCCAAGAGACGGGCACGTGCCTTACATGTACGTGTAGTTGGGTGGGAAGATAAGGGAAATCCCCAAGAGGATGCAAAAGCTCTTGCAACAAAAATTGGAGCCACTGATGTACCCATTACCGGAGCATGGCGAGTAGGCAGAGATGAAACCAGGGCGAAGATATTGATCATCAGGTTTGGTGACTTGGAGAAGAAGAAGGCCTTCCTCTCCAAAAGGATGGCCCTTAAGGGGGAAAAGATTTATTTGGATGAGGATCTTACACCGGCACAGATAGCACACCGGAAGGAACACATGCTGCGTGTGCTTGAGGCAAGGACAGAGGGGAAATGGGTGGTATACAGAGATGGCCGAGTCATCATTACGGAGAGGAGGCCCGCTTGATGGTGCACGGCCTATGAGACCTTGCGATTCACGGTGTGGAATTGCAATGGAGCCCTTAGAACAGATGCAGGATACTTTGAGGATACTTTCAGACACAGTGATATTGCTATGTATACGGAGACCCATCAGTGCACAAACAAGAGGCTTCCTGACGTCCGGGATTATAGATGGGAATCACTTTTCCGCCCTCGGCCACGCACAGTGGGAGGTACCAGAGGATCTGGAGGAGTGGCAATACTTTACAGGGAGGAGCTTCGTGACAAAAATACATGTGGTACATAGAGATGCATATGCGAGGTACATGTGGGTCCGAATATGCAAAGAGGGGCTCCGTGAGCTATATGTGGCGGTATGCTACTTTCCCCCAGCCCACTCCAGGTTTGCACCATCAGGAGAGTCGCCCTATATAACACTATATGATGATATCATGAGGTTTGCCAGCGTGGGAGACATATTACTATTGGGAGACTTTAATGCACGTATAGGCACAGAGCAGACAAAGTTGTTTGATACTCAAGAAGCTATGTACCGGGAGATCACGGCAGAGGATGTAGGGTTGCAGAGATCAGCACAGGATGAGGGGGGGATTACAAATTATGGCAGGCATTTTCTCACACTCGGGAGTGCACATGGGTTGGTCATATACAATGGCTTATCGAGATGGCAAGGATCAGATGCTCTCACACACTGGAACTCTAAAAGAGGAGCGAGCACAGTGGACTACTTGATGGGATCTCCTTCATTGATACCTGATGTGCGGGGTTTCACGATTTCCAGTAGGCCCATTGGCATAGCAGCCGATCATGCATACCTGAGTTTCACACTAGTAGGTAGATCCCCGAGAGATGGGCCAACCACTCATCTACCTAGGTACCCAAAATATCAGTTTACACGTGAGACAGTTGGGGTTTATCGAGATGCAGTATCTAATGGCTTGTTCATTTTAGACCCGCATAGCCCTCTGGACGAGATCACGAGAGGATTGGCAGGTGTACTACATGCATCCGCCTCATATGCGTTTCCCTGCAACATTATCCCTTCCACCCACCCCCGCAGCACTGCCCCACAGAACAGTTGGTATGATGATGAGTGTCGTGAGACACGAGCACAGCTACAGCGTGAGATTGCCATTGGGTCTTACACGCATAGACAGGCTAGGATGATCTTTCGGCGCCTTGTGCGGAGGAAGAAACGAGCCTATCTGGCTAAGCTAGAGGAGGAGATCTACCAACTCTTCCTGGGGAAGGACAGCAAGAGAGCATGGAAGATGTTTTAGGAGAGACAGCCTGGTACTTCGATTACTGCACCTGAGGCATGGCATACTTATGCTAGAGAGCTATATGATTCACCAGGACAGCCCCCCACCCCCCCTCCACTGGGAGCTAGACCGGCTGGCAGCACCTTTTTTACTATGCGGATGGTGCTAGATGCGATAGACAGGTTACAGAATGGAAAGGCACAGGATCATGATGGGCTAGTTGGAGAGCACTTCTCATATGCACGAGACACTTTGGCTCCGCTCATCGTACATGTGTTTAATCGTGCCATTTGTGAGGGTTTCCCGACAAGCTGGACAGAGCATATCATTGTACCACTCTTTAAGAGTGGGGACCCCATGGTACCAGCCAACTACAGGACGATCATGATTGGTCATTACTTGGCCAAATTATATGGCTCTATATTGGAGTCGGAGCTGAGCCGATGGGCAGAGAGGCATGGTCATCGAGCACATGGACAGGCTGGCTTCAGGAGGGGATTTACTACCTTGGATCACATACTGACACTTTGGGCACTTATTGAAGAGGGCAGGGCACAGAAGAGAAGGATATACTGCTGTTTTGTGGACTTCCGCAAAGCCTTCGATACCGTACCACGTGCTAGGCTTATGCACAGATTGCATGACATTGAGGTACCCGAGGATATGCAGTGGGGATATATGCTTTGTATGAGTCTGTGTGACATGCAGAGTCCGAGCTCCAGGCGGACTATCTGATAGGGTGACCAGCACGATAGGGGTGAAGCAGGGATGCCCGCTATCGCTCACCCTCTTTGAACTGTACATTGATGCGGTCTCTGATTATGTAGACAGATTGGGAGGCCCAGGGGCATGCCTGGCAGGGGTGTTGATACCCATCTTGTTATATGCTGATGATATTCTTCTAATCTCAGACTCTCCGGAGGGATTACAGAGACACCTGGATGCATTACAGGCTTTCTGTGCGGATAGAGATCTGACAGTGAACCTTGGGAAAACCAAGGTTATGGTGTTTAACACCACACAGGCATGGGTGACAAGATTAGAGCCTCAGTTCACTTTCCGAGGGGAGCCGGTAGAGTACGTCAAGTCATATGTCTACTTGGGAGTTACTTTCACAGGACCGCGTTTCTCCCTGAAGGAGGCAGCAATAGCTAGATTGGCTCGAGGGCATGCAACCTTGGGGGCACTTGAGAGGTAGTGTGCACACATACAGTTTCACGAGCCACGCACCAAATTGTGGTTATTTGATACGCTTGTCACACCGACCCTCCTGTACGGAGCTCCAATTTGAGGACCCAGTATACATCACAGATCTCAGAGAGGGCCAGATGAGGGATGGAGGCAAATGGAGAGACCACTGATTATGATGATTGCCCGCATGATTCGGAGCAAATCATCAGTACCACATGAGATTGTTCGGGCTGAGCTGGGTGCCCCACTAGTAGTAACCGAGGCTCTATTCCAGGTAGTTACCTTTTTACAACGGCTATGGGAGCTCCCTCAGCAGAGGTACTCCCGATTGGCATTGACCTCATCCATACACTTGGCAGAGGATGGAGATACTCACTGTTGGTACGCTCAGATGAGATCATGGTTTGACCTACATGGTTTGCGGATAGAGGCACTACCACCCTTTCAGTAAAGTCTGGATTGTCCATTTTTGGATCTCACCCGCTCAGAGCAAAACCACGTGATCAAGATGGATATTATCAGAGTGGACACAGAGAGGACAAGGACTAGCCCCCTTGAGACCTTGGGCACGAAAATGTCTCATTACAAGAGCCATTTTCTACACCTCTCACCAGATGATTTTATCACCCGCCCAGCATACATGGATGTACACCTATCACATGGGATACGTTGTGCCATTGGACAGATCCGAACCTCATCACACCAGCTGCGGATTGAGACAGGGCGATATGTGCATCAGATCGTGAATGACCGCATTTGTCAACTATGCTACCAGGAGGTAGAGACAGAGGAACACTACATTTGCCGATGTACAGTCTATTATGAGATCCGAGGGAGATATCACTGCCTCTTCCGAGAGGGTTTTGGGCCGTTACGCAGGGTCATGGAGTTTGAGGATCAGAGATGCCTGGGATTGTTTCTACTTGAGCTCAGGAGACAAAGAGAGACCCTCTTGGCAGACAAGAGACCGAGCCATGATGTACCTAGACAGAGGACCCTGACAGATTTCTTCGGCACCAGCACCAGCAACCCAGTCCACACACCTCGTGATACCTCCTCCATTGGGCCATCAGGGCACCGACCACGCTCCCAGGGAGTCACCACTGATAGAGCAGTTATCTTATGTCGTGCTCGTCGGCCACGCCCACCAAGATCCCGACCACGGCATCCTCACCATCGCCAGATCAGAGCCATTATTGCTCGGCATCGGAGGCACCTACCTCACTTCTACGACCTCTCCATTCTAGACAGCCCCATGGCGGAGATACTTGATCTAAGGAGAGGGCAACACTTCAACTAATCAGCATACATGGATCTACCTGATATACATTTTTCAGTATTTTCTAGTATTTTCTACTCACTATCATCTCAGAGTCTTACAGTTCTGTTCTTATAACTGTAGGACAATCAGTTTTATTGTACTTTTTAGTCTCATTTAGTTGTTCTCTTTGATGAGACACCAACTTCTGATGTACTCTCAGCTTTGGTCTCATAGGCCACTATGGCCTCTTAGAGACGTTAATATATCATTTCATTTCTCTCTCTCTCTCTCTCTCTCTCTCTCTCTCTCTCTCTCTCTCTCTCTCTCTAGCGGCCTCATCCTCAGCAAACTATCGACATCTCTAGCCTTCTTGTATCACCCATCTAGATAGGCCCTTGCCCGGCATACTGGGTTGCTTGATTGTTTTTATTATAAAATGTCCATGAAATCTCGGAACAGTGGTGCTTGCGCTGCTGATTCCGCCGCCTTCTTCTTTGTCCCCGCCCTCTGCTACCTTGCCCCCGCCTTCTTCAGCTTCCCCCGCCTCTGCCCCCCATCTGCTCCCGCCTTTTCTCCTCCCGCTTTTCCCTCCGCCACTGCCCCTCGTCTCCTCCTCTGCCTTCCGCCTCTGCTGCCCCCACCTTGTCCCCTGCCTCCGTTCCTGCCTCCTCACCTGCCCTGCCTCCGCCCCCTGCCGCTTCCTCTTCCTCGCCCTCACCCGCCTCTTCCTCCCTCCGCTGCCTTTTTCCTTCAGCAGCATTCTTTCAATTGGATTATAGACGGTCACCCATTGTCGATTGGCTTTATGTCTTCTGCCACAACCAATCTTTCGTCACCCCCACAGGCCAGGAGAATCATCAATTTTTTGCAAGACGAGCTCACCTCTCTTCAACACGACATTGACATTGAGGTCCAGACCACCCTTATTTGCGAGGGTTTATGGCTCCCACCCCTCTCGCTTGAATGGCTTCTAGCAGCTCTCCCTTTGCAGCTGATTGTGCACTTCCAGGATACTCGTTTGCTTGGTCGAGGCTTCTTCCAAGCGGACTTTCATTCTCCGGAAGCTACTTCTCAGGTGTTGGCTGGCAGCCCCTTCCCTCTTGGCCCTAGGAAGATTTTCTTCTTTCAGTACCAGGTGGGCTTTGGTCCAGTGGCAGAGGATTAGCGCCTTACCCATGTCTCATTGCGGTTCCCTGCTCTTCCTCAGTCTTATTGGAACCACTTAGCTCCGTAGGGGCATCCTTTGTCCAGGTTTTAGAGGTACCAGCCCTTGCGGGCTCTCCCGCCTCAGCTTTCGCAGCTGTTACCGGCACTTCTGATGGTGTAACCTGGGTCTTTGTGCTTGTTCTTGATCCATCGATTAATTGATGACCATATCATGCTTCAAAGACCGGACAGCTCCCATTTCCAGGGTCGGATTTGTCGTCGACACGGCCACATTGCTAGAGATTGTCCCAGATCGGGAGGCCATGCTAGGAGGCAGCATGGTCCTACCCATCAGATGCCTTTTGTAATTGCCCAAACTCCAGTTGCCCCTATGCCCCAACAAACCACACAGCATCGGGTTGTGGTTAGAGATGGCAGGCGCCCTCAAACCCCCGTACCTGCCCCTTTACCCGCACCCCTAGTGGAGCACCCTAACCCTTATGCATCTCTTGCCTCACAGGATGTTGATCTTTCTTTGGAGGATGAGGCTTTGCAGGCACAGGATTTGGATCCCTCGCAGGAGGATATTGCATTACAGTTATAGGATGATCACACCCTCAAGGATGATGTTGCGCAATCGCATTGTCATGGTACCCCTCTCCAGTTTTGAGGACCAGCCCTAGCTTTTTCCCAAAGTGGGAATGAGAGGTAACATTTTCATCGTCAAATTTTCCCTCCCTTGCCTATGCAAAACGTACCTCCGTCTCTAAAGGGGATCCTTCGTCGACCACGAGATCTGGTCATTCCTACTTTGAGTCCTTATGAGGATTGTCTCATGGAACATTCAAAGTCTTGGGGGTTCTTTTCCACGTTGGCGGAAACAAATTGTCAAAACTCAACTTCATAGTGCAGTTACAGGTGGACCTATGGATGTATTGCTCTTGCAAGAGCATAAATTGGATGCTAGCCAGTGTGGGAGATCAGACAAGCTTCTCTCGGGACACAGCTTTTGGTCACCAGCTATTGGTACCAAAGGTGGTGTTTGTATTTCTGTTTCAACTTTGGTCTTGCCTTGCATCGTTGGACATGGTGTCGTTTTGTCTGCGAGAGCGCAGTGGATCCGTCTTACGCAGGGTGTTACACGCATTGGTATTCTCAACCTCTATGCTCCTAACCATAGAGGTGAGAGGATTGTCTTTTGGAAATTTCTCACTACGTTCATGCTTCATGCTGACCATTGGATTATTGGTGGGGATTTTAACATGGTTGAGATGCCAATGGATAAAAGAGGTGGACATGAGGGCTTGGTGCATCCTCTTGAGAGAGCGCCTTGGGAGAGGTTTATACTCTCCATTCATGGCAGAGATTGTTCGCATGAGGATGACATTTGGAGGAGACCATCCACTCTTCTTTATTCATGGTCTAACAGGAGAAGGAATGCAGGATGTATTTATGCACGTTTAGACTGATTTTATGTGGATGATTGGGTGCTTGATAGAGAGGGCCATACTTCAAGCACCTCTAAATCATATCATTGCCCAGTGGTTTTATGCATTAGAGATCCGAGTCGCCATGGATCAGCACCCCATGTACGCATCCCTGATCATTTGTTCTCCAATGTAGAGCTATCATGTCACATGCTTGATATTTGGAGATCTCATGATTTCTCCCAGGCCTCGCAAAGCCTGGCTTTTGCTCTCTATGATATTAGTGACTTTTATCACACATGTGCCCTTTCTAAGAGGCAAGAGGCCTTGGATTTAGAAAGGGCTGTTAGTCGTAGACTGGCTGCCTTACAGAAAGAGCACGAGAAACATCCTCATGCTCAATGAGATTGTAGATTCTTTATGTACTATTTAGGACAAAGCTTCATCACTCTCTTGAGTAGCGTGCGGAGTACCATTACCATGCCCAGGAATCCTTTTGGACCCAAATGGGTGGCAGCTGCAACAAACATTTCTTTGCTACTCACGGCCCATCTCATGCCAAAGATAGTGTTAGGCAGTTGTGGGATTACATGGCACTCTTCATTCAGATCCTCTTATGGTTGGACAAATTGCCACTGATTTCTATCACCAGCTTCTTAGTGCTGCGCCTCCCTCTGACTTGAGACAAAGGGCACAGAGGAAGGTTTGGAATGCATTGCCACATTTGATCACTGAGGAGATGTGTGCCATTCTGGATGCCCCTTTTTCTATGCAAGAATTCGGTCATGCTCTTCATGCCTTACCTCATGGTAAGTGTCCAAGGGAGGCTTCTCCCCTGTTTTTTAGATTACTTTTTGTTGAGATTAGATTGGGGCTGAGATCACATCGGCTCTCCAGGAGATATGGGACACAAGTTCTATGCCTTCTTCTCTCATTGAGGGGCTTATCTTCCTTATCCCTAAGAGTGGGGATAAGACATTGATTGGTTAGTGGAGACCTATCACCTTACTTGGGGCTGCATATAAGATTCTTGGTAAGGCAGTGAGCATTAGATTGCAGCCAATTTTGTAGGATGTCATTCATGATACTCAGAATGGATTCTTACACGGAAGGAGCATCTTTGATAACATTTTCTCATTTTGAGAGGCCGTGGAATGGGCCAAAGTGAGTAATCAGCCTTTAGCCATTCTGCTTTTGGATTTTGAGAAGGCCTATGATAGAGTGGATTGGCACTTCCTTGAGGGTACGCTTAGCCATGTGGATTTCTCTCAGAGATGGATCAAGGGAGTTTCATGCATGTATCGTGATGCCCACAGTAGTGTGCTCGCTTGCGGTGATAGAGGAGAGCGGTTTCAGATCTCTCGCTCAGTACGGCAAGGTTGCCCTTTAGCCCCATTATTATATATCATAGTTGCAACGGCCATGAGCATTTTCCTCCGCTCCACTACTGGTATTTCTGGATTGAGGTTGCCTCTTCGTAGTCAAGAGGAGCTGGTTGACTCTATGTTAGTTGATGACACAGCCATGTTCTTGGAGGCCTCATACATATGCTTATGTTCCTTCCGGGTGGCATTGGAAGAGTTTTGTTTGGCAGCAGGGGCACTCATTAATTGGCACAAACCTGTTGGTTTTTGGATTAGCGACTCACCGAGAGTTGCTTGGGGTGCAGAGCTTGGTTTTACTTGGATTAGTAGAGAATGCACTGCTAGATATTTGGCATGCCAGGTTGAAGTTGATATTTCTCCTGCATAGCAGTTTGCTCCGGTACTTAAGAGCATCCGAAAGAAGCTTCTTCATTGGAGCTCCAAGAGACCTCCAGAGCATTGGTGGCCAATCAGGTATTGCTTGCCTCGGCTTGGTTTATTTCCTCTTGTTGGTGCTTCTCTCATGCGTGCATTGGTCAATTGCGGAGGTTGATCTACAATTTTCTTTGGTTGGGTTTGGATGGCACAGCTATTCAGCCCAAACGAGAAGGGGGCTGAATATTATTGATCCGGATGTTCAGTGCAGGGCATTGCTTTGCAAACTTGTGGTTGGAGGTTTCCTACCAGACACTGAAGACTCTTCATTGGAGCTCCAGGAGACCTCTAGAGCATTGGTGGCCAATCAAGTATTGCTTGCCTCGGCTTGGTTTATTGCATCTTGTTGGTGCTTCTCTCGTGCGTGCATTGGTCAATTGCGAGGGTTGATCCACAATTTTCTTTGGTGGGGTTTGGATGGCACCACAGACACACGTGCCAGGGTAGCTTGGCTCACAGTTATTCAGCGGATGTTAAGTGCAGGGCATTGCTTTGCAAACTTGTGGTCGGAGGTTTCCTACCAGGCACTGAGCCTTGGAAGGATTTTTTCTTGTCTCAAATTTCTAGATGTACACCCCGTGTTGGGAGAGATTGGCTACCCAGCACACGGTTTTTGTTCACAAAGGCCGATACCAAGGAACCATCTTCCCCTCTTATTGCAACCATTGTCAGAGCATGGAGAAGCATGAGACCATTCTTGCAACAAAGGCTTCCTAGGTCTTTGGATGAGGCTGATCGACAACCTATTATGTGGAACGAGTTCATCAGGGGTGAGGCCAATCAGCCTCTTGGTGCATCTCATTACATGCAATGGTCAGGGTGGGAGAGGTGTGCATACACAGTTCGTGCTTGGAAGACCTTGAAGAGTCTTTTGGTGGATCAGAGAGCTGCATCCATTCAGCATCTTAGGGGCTCTCACATACGTATTGATCAGATTGATGTAGCTATTCCACATGAGTGGCTCTCTAGGACCTTTCATGGAGATTATCATCCGAGTTGGCTGGGAGTTTTTTTGAGGATAGGCATACCTCTGCAAGTCATTGCTCTCCCGGGCCTGGAGGCTACAGATTGCATCATCTATTCTATCATGCCTGGAGGGAGATTAAGGAGATGTAGCATGGAGGGGATCATCCCAAATACTAGGCTTAGTCCAGTGAGGATTGTTGGTCGTTTGGGGAAGCCCTGGTTCATTGATCCTTCTCCTCAGATAGTGACTCATGGGTCTTGATGTTTGTGGCTATATGGTGGCAGTCCCATCACATATCTTCAGTGGGATCCAGGAGAGTGGGAGTGGATTGATGCCTTCGATCGATCCATTAAAAAGCCTTCCCTTTTTCAATTTCACGGTACGGAATGCCAGGCTTCTCATCACTCGGCAGATGCATAGGATCCCTACTCTCAGGCCTCATTGGGAGAGTTATGATATCTCTCCAGTGATACAGCGCAGATATTGGCATAGGCTTTGGCATTCATACAAAAGAAGTCAAATCTCTCATTTCTTTTGGTTATTTTTACATGGTGGTATCCCCACCAATCGGTGATCGGTTTTCGGTGTAGCACCTACCTGCCCGAGATGTGCGGCAAATTCTGAGACTGTACATTATTGTTTATGGGGATGCAACATTGCACAACATATTTGAGGTTCTATAGCCCAACTTATCGGCAAATTGAGTGGCTGCATCATGCATGTGACTTGGGGAGCAATTGCTTGGCTTTCCCAGTCCGATCTGCAGCTTTTCAACGAGGGCACTGATACAAACTCTACTATTTTCATTCGTAGAGGTATTGTCCAGCATGGTTTATTGCAGGATGTCCCTCACTTTGATTATATATCCCCCAGACAGAGGATTGACACCAGTTGGGAGATTGTTGCCAGAATTACAGCATGGCAGATCTCGAGAGCTAGATACACGGAAGCTATTGAGGGTGTCCAGATTTTTGGGTCTCAATGCATTAGTAATATATGAGGTGATATCATCCATACTCTCATGGCTACTTGGGCTCGTATTCAGGGGTCCTTTCGTTTCGCGCAAGCAAAGCACGTTGTATTTATGCGTTGTAATATGCGGAAGCTTCGGAGAAGAATCGGTAACTTCAATACTCAGAATTCGGCACTCTTTTCGCGACGGACATTAACGCACAAACTGAAAGGAGATGTGCAGAAAATAGAGAGAGAGGGGGAGAGGGGGAGAGGGGGAGAGGACACAGTATTGGGTCCCAATTACCCTCTGTAGGACCCCCACCACGGATGGTGTATTTGCTTTATTAGAATGATGAGAAAATCTGAAAGAAAATAAAGCAATCTTGGACCTTTTCTTGGCTGGGAATACCCTGCCCTTGACCTGAATCCTTCACTCCTTTGCTTAGCACCCTCTTGGCTTTGTCTAGCCTCTTATGCTTGAGCTCTTGGTGGAGAATGAGATGAATGAATGGGATTATGGGCAATTCTATTTATACTACCCCATAAGGAGCAGTCGGCCAGTGCTACTGCAGTCGGCCAGCCCAGAAATGTCCCACGACTGGAAATTCAGCATTAAATGCTGAATTAAATCTCATTAAATGCTGCGTTTTTTTCCTAAAAGGCTGTGCATGATGCGCCTGCTTCCAGAGGACTGGGCAGCCCACAATCCAAGGGCTAGGCAACCTATATGGGCTGCCCCATACTTGCCCTACAGCCATGTAAAGGCTGTAATCTCCTGGAATCTACCTTATTCTTGCCCTAGGGCTGTCCTACAGCCCCTCCATGGCTGGTGGGTTCAGCCTGGGCCTTCCTGGCCCTCATGGGGGTGGTTCCACACCATTCCCATGCCCACACTAAGATCCGGGGTAGCCCTATGGGCTGGCCCCTTGTCCTAACCACTATCTACTCAGTGATCTGGCATCCGGTACCATACCAGATACACAAAACCACTGACATCATTCTAGAGGGAGACTCACAGCACAGACTGGCATTGTTTCATGTGCTAGACAGTGCACACCTGACCTTGGACTCATGTGCAGGACAATGCACACCTGACCTCGGACGACTGAGATGGATCCCTAGCTGACTCGTCCCGGACTGGGCTCACATGGGACCAGTTCACCATCCCAGGTCCTGCACCTTCTGTATAGAAATGTCTACGTGGCATCCAAGTGCGGGATGCACGTGACAGGTGGGACCATGGCATTTTCTTTTCCTCTAGTCCCACAAGTCTCTCATGGTATTATGATGCTCCTTAGTGGTTGAAATCACCTTACATATTGGGGTGATTCTATTCTATTCCGGCTTATAGCCATGATTGTTGTATGCTTTTTTCATACTTAATAGAAGTCTCTTTCCTGGAAAAAAAAATCTCGTAAAAGTAAACTAAAACTGAAAACTGAAAGCTAAGATCTCAGACTCTCACTCTCAGATCATACAATCTAGATCCTACTATGCTAGGTATAGGGTACCATAAGTGATGGGACATGGTCTCATAGACCCTTTGGGTATTTTGAAGACGTTAACTCTCTCTCTCTCACAGCGTGAGCACCTTCGTGCCCCGTCCCTCTGTTTGTGCTGCGCGCTCTTGGTGGCCGCCCTACTGCTCGCGCCCCTCCGCCTTGTGCTTGCTGCGCTGTTGTGCCCCCCACCCACCCTGCTCCCGTTATCCTACCCACCTTGCTCACACCCCCAAGGCAGCAACTAGGGGGAAATAGCCAGGATGAACCTACAGGAGCTGGAGGCATACATCAAGACTGTGAAGGACAACACCAAGAAGGTGCTGGGCAAGCAGAAGAAGGTGCTCAACAGGCTCCTGAACCAACATGAAAAACAGTTGGAAGACCTCCGCAAGGAGATACACGGCAAGAATAACAAGATTGAAGAATTGGCAGCAAAGGTGAACCAACAGGAGGAGGAGATTCGGATGTTGAAAGAGACCCAAATGCAACAACAGGCAATGCCAGAGGCTGCCCCAGTGATAGGGGAACCCCAGGCAGAAATAGAAGCCCTAAAGGCTATTGTCAAGGACCATACAGTGGAGGAAGGGGAACTGAATATTCAGGAGGGTCTAAGGACGGACTTGGAGCAGCTAAAGGCTGCGAGTGATACGATGTGGGAAGAAATACAGACCACCAAGAAAGATTGGCTGGAGGTGGTGAAGAAGCACAAACCCCAGCAGAGCATCATACATGAGACTCTCGAGAAGGAGAAATGCAGGAAGGATAGGGCCCTCCATGTGCGAGTGCGGGGGCTACAGGTGGGAGCTTCCCCCAAGGTAGATGCCATGACACTTTGCCAAATGATAGGAGTGGACGGGATCGCCCCAGAAGACAGGCTTTCCTAGACAAAGGACTTCCCTCAAGGGCACACAGGAGTACATGGGGGATGATCTCACCCCAGCACAGGTGGCACACCGGCGTGAGGCAATGGTGACAATTCATGAGGCTTGTAGAGTGGGCAAGTGGGCTATCTACACAAATGGTAGGGTCATTATCACTGCGCGTCGTCCCAAATGGAACTGCAATGGTACCCTGTGGTCAAATCCAGGAGGTTTGAACGAGATTCTCACAAGCAGGGATGTCATTTTCTATATAGAGACACATTAGAGCCCTAAGAGGGGTTTACCATACATAGCCGGGTATGAGTGGGAGTCACCTTTCCGAGGCGAGACCCGCACATCAGAAGTACATGGCTTAGGAGGGGTAGCTGTCTTTTTGGGATCCCATCTCTGACAGATTCTCAGCATCACCAGGAAGGACGAGGATGCACTGTTTATTTGGGTGCGGCTACAGCTTAGCAGTGACAGAGTCATCCACATTGTTGTGTGTTATTTTGCACAAGCCACTCCCCTTACACCGCACAGCATGACCAGTCACCGTACTTACCATTATATGGGGATATTATGGTTCTCACAGCAGGGGTAAGTTCTCCTGCTTGGGGACTTCAACGCCAAGACAGGGAGTCAGCAGGTCCCACTACTCGATCTGGATGACCTTATCAGACTACAGAAGCTGGACATCACTGACACGGGGGCTGCAGAGATCATCACAGGAGGTCACGGTGTATGGGAGACATTTCTTAGAGCTGGAAGGATCTCTACCGAGGAAAAAAAGTGATATCCACTGCTCTAGTTGTATCTAAAAGATTCTGTTTCTTCATAAATAAAGGAGCTATGAAACTTTATGTACTATGTGGATCAAAGAGCATCACAATCTGGCAAAAAAAAAACGTAATATCCACAGCTCTATTGTATCTAAAAGATCCTCTTTCTTCATAAATAAAGGAGCTACGAAACTTTATGAGCTATGTGGATCGCAGAACATCACAATCCATAGTCTCTTCACCTTCATGTCAAGTTCCTCTCCTGCTCTTCAGTTGATTGTTGAACCATGGCTCAATGAACTTTTAAGGTCTATGATGACACCATTTATATCTCTGTGGAGCCTTTGAGCTCAGGACATTCCCTGTTTGCACCCCTACTCCTTAAAACAATGACTGATATTTTCCTGAGACAGGCCAACGAGCATTACTGGTGAGGGCTTGTGACAGAGGGGAGATTCCGAGTTCAAATCCCTGTGGGCCCCGGTCGGCATTGTGGCTGCTTTGAGCAGGAAGACCAAGCTGTCTTGAGGCTGGTACCAAATTGCACTACAGAAGGATCTAAAGAAATCCTGAGGGAAATGTCAGTCTGTTTCTTCTCTATGGATCCACATGGTTCCTTTTTCCAACAGATATGTCAACCGGATCTCTGGTACCCATGGATTGTTTATGTGGGTTCAACAATGTGAGCTGCTAAGTTTCAGGGGAAAAAGAAGGAGAAGTCCAAAGCTTTTTGATGGAGTGAAGGTTGTGTGACAATAAGGATACAAAACTTGTCAAACGAGTATGATGACAGTATTGCATGGTATGGTGGCGTGTGGGAGACCTCGAAGAACATGTATGCTGAATCTATACCAAGAGTACAATCTATCTAAACTAATGCCTACGCTAGTATGTGTCATCCCCTGCAACGAGTCTTAATAGAAAGGCCAGATATGAGCCACATAGAGTTTTGGTTCTTAATAGAAGTGAAGCGTTTCATGTAAAGACTAGCTGATATATACACACGAGAAAGAGTAGAGATCAGCAAGTTACCAGGCTATATTGCGGCTCCAGGGGGTGACAGTCTGATCCTCTGTGGCGCTATCTTCACCGAAGACATCACGGACACCACCCCCCACGGTGTGAGAGGGATCTTGATCCAGGACGGTTGGCCCTCCGTTTCGCATCTCCTTGAGCTGACTCTCCATGGCAAACGGGGAACTGAGAGCAGAGCTTAACAGGCACAAGAGGTAAGGGCGCTCTCTCTCTCTCTCTCTCTCTCTCTCTCACACACACACACACACACACACTCTTTTTTTTTGTGATGTTCTCTCACACACACATACAGTCATACACATACACACACACACATAAAATGCAAAGCCAGAGAAAGACAATGGGGAAGGGAGGAGCCAGCATACGTGAGAGAAGAGGCAAGGCGTCGTAGAGCAGGAGGGGGAAGTGGGAAAGGGGGGTAATTTGTGATGTTGTACAGCTCGGGAAAGGTCAGCGGTCTGCGTCTCGCATTCCCTGTGAAGATGAATGAGCTGGCCAGCAACCACAAGAGTCGCTGCTGCTGGTGAGAGCAGGCAGCTCTCTTAACTGCTCCCGATGCACGATAGCCATGCATCATCATCTCTCTAGATTCCAGAATCTAGATTAATACGAAATGCAATCCCAGATTAGCGACCAAGATGCACGTCATCCCCCGACATTCGCACAGATCTAACGGCTCTGCAAGTCCAATCTACTAAAGAATCTAGATTAGAAAGCTGTAAGAGTGAAGTGCTCGAAAAGCACGCCGGCACATTGTCCTGGGGCGCCGGCTTTGTGTAGGCCTGGGCTCGGCGAGCACAGCGACGGCACGTCGCAAATTTGCAAGCCGTAAAGGCCTTGCATGCGCGCCACGTGGACCCTCGCCCTTCCCAGTTCGAGCCTTCTGTGCAGGTTCGCTCAATATATATATATATATATACAAAAAAGACTGTAAAGGGTAAACTCGTGACAAACAGACGATTTAAATATTTATAACTACAATTTATATATTTTATTATTTATATTTATTCCAGGCGCGGCGCCTACTGAATGATATCAACAACCCGCATTGCGTGCACGTCACCCACCACGCTAAAACTGTGAAGTTTGAACAGTCGTAAAAGTACAGAGGGGGGGAGTAGGAACTGAAAAGACTTCTTTACCAGTCACATCGGTGACTTATTATTGGTAGCCATGGTTTGGGGCGGATTGGATTCTCAAAAAGGGTGAAAAACATTAGTGTGGATTGGATTCTGGTCCACCCTCACCATCCACAAAAAAAGGGTGGAAAAATCGTGTTGCGTTCTAAGTCAAAATGCCACCCAATCCTTCTGTCTACTTTACGTCTACCATGGAAATTGAATGGCATGTGACTCCTGTAACTTATGTCTAAAAGTAGAGATGGGCCCACAATCGTATCCTTAAGGTAGAGACCTTTTCCCACGTTCCATCCCCCTCGCCCTCACTCCTTAGGAGCTGTTCATTCTAGGGGGCTAGTGGGAGGCTGGAGAGCAACCAACTGCCTTCCACACAGTTCACATCACAAGGATACAAAACTCTCGCTGCCCTCCAATGGCGCACGTAACCATTACCAAAAAAGGCCAGTCAGCTATACCATCGAGCTGGAAAGGCCAGCTATCTTCTTCAATATCTTCAGCTTTTCGTGACGGTCAACCAATGGCTTCTTCCCATTTTAGATTTCTTGGTACGATAAATGATTTGAAATTTGAATTTTTCTTCTTTGACTCATTTACTCAAGCGAGAACCAAAAACCCGCCAATGGCATGCACTATTGGCGATATTCCCTCAAGTGTGAACATCTCCTTCAAGGGGTGAAGAGTGTGTGTATTCCCTCCTTGCAAAAACAAAACAGAACAAATGGAAGAGCTTTCATTACTAATTAGCAAAAACTGGACCTCCATGCAATCCTCTCCAAAATCATGGTGGATATAAGATTGAGATAGCACCTACATACTAAAGGCCATAGCTAAAAAAAGTGTACAAATGTAAAAGAGATAAAAGTTGAAAAACATCAACATGTTAAACATTATATTATTATTCATACTTCTCTTGAAATGAGAGCTCCCAAGTACATCCTCATATAATTCAATGAGCACACATGCTTTCTCCATAAGCACTATACGCACTCCATGTGTTCAGCACAATTCATGTGACTAGCCCTAACACAATTCATGTGACTAGACCATGTAGCACCTGCAACTAAAAGCCAAAAGCTAAAAAAGGTGTACAAATGAAAAAGATATAAAACTTGAAAAACATCAACAACATTATATTGTTAACCATACTTTCTCTTGAAATGAGAGATCCCAAGTACATCCTTATATAATTTAATGAGCACACATGCTTTCTCCATAAGCACTACACTCAATCCATGTGTCTAGCACAATTCATGTGACTAGCCCATGTGGCTGCATGACATATTAATTCTAATCATATCATCTCCATGGTTTGGGGAATATCTACCCTTTACCACTACATTTATACGTTTCTCACAAATACAACACATTTTGTCCCAATGAACCATATAACATTGTAAAGGATCTTTTACATGGAGATTTGTGTTATCGAAAATAAACTAATAAAATAGAAGAAATCCAAGTACTATGAACATAAAAATTAATTTTACACCAAGCTTATACCAAAAATCAAGATAGTAAACAAGAGATACAACATTGGGTGTAATCTCCCCCACATGGCATATTTTAAATCATATTCACCAAAATAGCCCTTGGAGCCATTGATAGAATGCTTTTCCCAAGATTAGGCTCCTCTTTTTACAAAAGTGATCTTTGTCCAAAGTCTAAGGTATTAACAATAATAATAAATCCTTTGCCCAATATTTATGTACAATAGGCCTAACCATATTAATTCCAAAATGGTGCACACATGTACACTAAGCTAAAAACAATGCAAGTGCCTAGGCAGTAGTTCACGTCCAGTGCCCATCATCATCATCCTCCTACTCATACTGATAGTGAATAATACGTATTTTCTTCCACGTGTAGAAAGTACATATCGATCATTGAACTATCTTGACGAGTAATTTGAATTTAACTAAGCACTATTCTTTGTCTATTTAGAAAATCAATAAACATACCCAATAATAATTCTTCCCCTCTTGCTTTATAAAAAGGTCACCTATGGATTCTAATTTCATTTTCATATTAAACAATGTATAAGATTGAGTTTTAGGTTTACCTTGCTAGTGGTAGAAATCATGATTTGGAGTACCCTCTTGCTTAGGTTGGCCGCCATTGTCTTCATCTTCAATCACATTCACGATTGCAACTCGATTCTTTCTCTTTTCTATACATAATGTTCTTCTTTGTCGCACCTGTAACATGTAATCACACGAGGTTTTCGATCTCCCCCACTATTGTGAGATCCCTGTTCCCACCGAGCAACGGATTCGGGGTACTAACAGCGAAAGTAGCACTTCTCGCGCAGGATAGGGGTCCCACATTCGGGGCCTCGTCCACGGATGTCCGGACAAGAGACTAATCCGTCGGTTTTTCCAAATCCGAACCCGAAAAAAACTTCCTTTATCCGGAAAGCACGGACGATTCCACCAGGATAACTTTTTACTCTAACATAGTCAAGACCATTACTGATCAAACTGATCCGACTGCACCTATAAAGGTACTCGGTCAAATCAACGAAGAAACTTGCACTTGGATCATTGGGATCAACGCTTTTTTCCCCATCAAGAGGCACAGCCGTTGATTCCTATCCATAGAACAATTACTATCCGGGATTTACTTCATCTATCGTAATAACAGAAATTGAGTCTCGGTTTACGGATCCATCAGTCCAGCCTAACCCCATCCAGTCCCATGGGTTAGCCAACCTCCCAACCACTGTAGTGATGGGATCCAATTAGGAATTTGGTTAGGTTTTGTCCCGGGTACCAAGGAAAAGAGTTCCCAGGTCCCCTAGCCGGAAGTTCATGCAAATATAAAACTGGTCACACCACTTACACACCCAATATGAATTTGCCTTTTTCTCAGCATCAGCTAACTTTAAAACAATCCTTTAATGAAACCATTATGTCACTAATGACAATCCTCAAAGTCTCTGGTTGAATCCTTATTTCCAGTCATTCATTCATCGGTATACTTATGGCATCATTGGCAACCAGAACGCTCACCACCTGTTCACTCAGGGGCCTTTTCCATAGTTCCTAGCTCATAGTAACTGGCAATATATTCATATAACAGAATGGAATCTCCGTGGAAGATCGGCAAGATCAACCCACAGATCCATATAAAAGAGCCACGGACTCATCCGTTGAGGACCAGTAAGGTCAATCAACCAGATCCATGCCCGGTTTCAGAAAACAATTCTTATTCCCTGTTCCAATATCTTCCACGACGTACGTGTGGGTATCTTCGGCGACCCAGAGCCCGAGCATCGTATGGTCAGTACCTTCTAGGATCCTTCGCAAGTCACCTAGCGCTTCACTCATAGGCCGCTTCCTTGGTCCCTCATCCACCGTACCGGAAGCTCACCATTTAAATCGAACCGAGGCTGGTCAAGACCTCGGTCGACCTTGCTATGCGAGACGTCCGCCATTGACTCTCCGTCAGAAGCAGTTGCAACTTTATCAGTTCGGTCTTCATGACCTTAATCCTCAAGACGGTCAAAATGCTTCCCCATCATTCTTGACATAAAACAATCATGTACAAACAGTCACAAAATACAGTTTCTATAACAAACTCTCGTCTTTCCACATTATCCCTCCTCAATTCACATTACTGAATCCACATTCCATTCAATGTGTATTCATTCTCATCCATTTACTCATATCGACGACACATTATTTTCCATACACATTCACGTTCATTATTCTACACATCCACATCCACATCCACATTCATACATCCACATCTACATGCACATTCACATCCATACATCCACATCTATATGCATAGATCTACATCTACATGTATACATCCACATCCGTATCTACATCCATTCATTCACATCCATATCTATATCCATTCATCCACATCCACATTCACCTCCACACATCCTCATTCACCTCCACACATCCACATTCACCTCCACACATCCTCATTCATACATCCACATCTACATGCATACCTTCACATCCGCATTCATACTTCCACATCTACATGCATATCTATTTTCAAATCCTCATTCATACATCCACATCTACATACATACATACATCCACATCCACATTCCCATTCACATCTATACATCCACATTCACATCTATACATACACATCTACATGCATACATCTATTTTCACATTCATACATCCACACTCCCATTTCCACATCCACACATCCACATACATACATCCATTTCCACATTCTCATTCATATAACCCCATACGCCTTCACATCTATTCTTTTACATCACATCCATTCTCGCCCTATCACAACCCATATACATCTTATCCCATCACATACACTTCTTATCTCATCCCATACACGTCTTATCACATCTTAACTCATCTTATCACATCCTAACTCATCTCATATGCATCTTATCACATCTTATCACATCTCATACACCTCTTATCACATCGCATACACCTCTTATCACATCCTAACTCATCTTATCATATCCTAACTCATCTCTTATCACATCCTAACTCATCTTATCACATCCTAACTCTTCTCATATACATCTTATCGCACCTTATCACATCTCATACATCTCTTATCACATCCTATCCCTTCACATATCTATTTATAGAATACAAGGGAATTCTTATATTTGATATAAGATTTCTTTACGCATCTAATTATGCATAAATTCCATTTAAGGAGACTAACACTTTCGAAATAAAAATCAATCTTTTATGCATCTTCCTATGCATAAATTCATTTTTACTGAGAATGACACTTTGAATTCAATCTTTTATGCATCTTCCTATGCATAAATTCAATTTAGACGAGAATGACACTTTTGAATTAAAATCAATCTTTTATGCATCTTCTTATGCATAAGTTCAATTTAGATGAGAATGACACTTTTGAATTAAAATCAATCTTTTATGCATCTTCCTATGCATAAATTCAATTTAGATGAGAATGACACTTTTGAATTAAAATCAATCTTTTATGCATCTTCCTATGCATAAGTTCAATTTAGATGAGAATGACACTTTTGAATTAAAATCAATCTTTTATGCATCTTCCTATGCATAAATTCAATTTAGTAGGAATTACACTTTTAAAATAAAAGAATTTCTCTTATGCATCTAATTTATGCATAAAATCCATTTATGATGAAAATCACACTTTTTGTATAAAAATATCTTTTATGCATACCTCTATGTATGAAATCCAATTATGATAAAAGTATCATTTTTACAATATAATAATCATCTTTTATACATACCTCTATGCAAGAATTTCAAATGTGATAAAAGTAACACTTTTACAATAAAATAATCATTTTTTTGGTAACATTTTTAGAATAAAATAATAATTTATTTTTTTCACCTCTATGCACGAAATTTAATATGATAAAAGTAACATTTTTATAATAAAATAATCATTTTTTTTCTTTACAATTTTACAGTAAAATATTCATTTTTTTCATACCTCTATGCATGAATTTCAATATGCTAAAAGTAACACTTTTATAATAAAATATTCATCTTTTATGCATACCTCTATGCATAAACTTCAATTATGCTAAAAGTAACACTTTTATAATAAAATATTCATCTTTTATGCATACCTCTATGCATGAAATTCAATTATGCTAAAAGTAACACTTTTATAATAAAATATTCATCTTGTATGCATACCTCTGCATAAAATTCAATTATGCTAAAAGTAACACTTTTATGATAAAATAATCATTATAAAAACTTGACATTAATCAATTAACCATTCACCTAGGATAGAGAATGGTTGGTTTTGTTAGAAAAGAGAGGGAAATACCTTTTTGTAATGAGGTATAACATTTTTAGAGAAGACATAAAACATAAGAACCATTAAAGCCATAAAAACTATAAAATAAGTGAAAAGAAGAATCACCAACTTACTAATGACTTGAAAGCTTTCCTTTGGCTTGATGGTTTGAGGGTTCAACTCTTGTTTGAACAAGAGTGGCCAACCAATCTTTGGAAGAGGAAAATGTCAAAAACGAATGAATTATTAATAAATTCATAGTTCTTGGCTTGGGTGAAATAAAGTAACAATGCACTAAACACTATGTTTTTTTAACAAAGGGGAGGCCTCTATTTATAGGAAAAATTGAGCTCCTAACCAAAGAAACTGATTCTAGAATTTTCCAAATCAGTTTGGTCAATTTTTGACCATTTTTAGGTCAGTTAAGCTAACTTTTTGGAACTAGACTTGAATGAGGAGAGAGGAGAAATAAAATCTCACATTATTTATGAGTTTAAAACTCATTCAAGCATGTGAATTAGGCGCCTCATTGAAGGCTCTCCCCTTCCTTACATATGTGTCAAAAATGGAATCATTATACTCAAAATATCTCATATTTTTAATATTGCTCATAGTTTCTTACTAATAAACCTTGAACATATTCAACTCTTCATCTTATGTGAGAATTGCAGGGACTCCCCTTCCTTACATATGTGTCAAAATGGAATCATTATACCCAAAATATCTCATATTTTTAATATTGCTCATAGTTTCTTACTAATAAACCTTGTACATATTCAACTCTTCACCTTATGTGAGCATTGAAGGGACTCCTCTTTCTTACATATGTGTCAAAATGAAATCATTATACCCAAAATATCTCATATTATTAAAATTACTCATAGTTTCTTATTAATAAACCTTGTACATATTCAACTCTTCACCTTAAGTGAGCATTTACTCATTTTTTGGGTATCTTCTTTTACAAAATTGGATTTATCTCCTCCCCACACATGGATTGATCTTATTGGCTCATAGGAACCTTAATTGGACCATAATCCAAGAATTTCTGAAAATCTAGACCCTTAGGCTAAGGTCTTTTATACCCATTTCCAATTAATTCCAATTGCACATTGGAAAGTTTTTTTTGAATTTCTATTTCAGGGAAATTCATCTTGATAATATGAGAAATTTTTCTATCTAAAAATATTCAAAATCTGAATATTCTCTCTCTAGAATATTTTCTCTCTCTATGCCAAAACAGGTAGAGACAAGATCTCTTATATTTCTGAAGAGGGAATTGATTACAGGGGGAAGATGCTGTATATCTTGAGAGGCTGGGGAGGAATCTTACATTCTCTCCCACTTGAAAAATGCGAGATGCCCTCATCTCGCAAACTGGGCGTAATTTTGCAAGATGCACGAATATGAGACTGAGAGAAAATTTAATTAAGATTAACCACCAAGAAAAGTCTCAAAGAGAGCAAGACTCAAGACAAGAACAAGATTTCAACTTTATTCATTCTTGGAACATATAGAGTAAAGATAGAAGATCTCTTTACAATTCCATAAGCCCGTCCATCATATGGTCACAAAAGTAGCACTCACAAGCAGCACACGTATAAGGTAACTCATCTCTGGGAATAATTCGGTCGGTTATTGCAGTACCTATCTCATTAGTATGAGGTGATCTAATAAAAGGACCTCTGAGAGGCAAGCCAAAAACGGGATAAAGGCATATCTTCTGATGAGGAAGAAAACACGCTAGTAAGAAGACCCGCTCAGAAAATCCAACATGCCTTGATCTCATCACGCAGTAGTATCGGGGACCCAAACCCAAAGCTTCAATAACCATCGCCAAGCGGACATTGTTACGAAAGTGCTGCTGGCCCCACGGTGTTACCCTAGTTATGTCTTGATAGGTCCGCCATTTGGTCTGAGCTACAGAAGTTCCCAAGTGAGGGAAAAGTGAGCGCTCATATAGTTCTATAAAATCCTTCTTCACATACTCGCTTGCGTCTTGAAGGTGAGAAATCATCATGGATAAAACCAAGTCTTGCTGCCAAGCCATAAGAGAGATTAAGAAAGAAATAATACCGATAGAAGTAAGATTACTGCGAGCGACAAGTAAGAGTTACGACTTATAAAAGGAGCGACAAGTAAGAGTTACGACTTATAAAAGGAGGAACTAGCGTAACCTAGAAGCCAACGATATCTTGCCATTCAAGTTTTTCCGTCTTTCCATGATTTGGGTTTGGTACAATTTCTATAGAAGGCTTACATGAAATACATTAAGAACTTTGAGATGAGGGGGTAAAAGAAGCTCGTAGGCTAAGTCACCTACTTTCTTTGAATTCAGATATGGCTCACAATATCTGGGGGATAACTTCTCATACTTCCCAAGAGATAAAGAACTTCTTTTGGGTCGTACTTGAATGAAGACCATATCTGCTTCTTTGAATTCTTTGACTGTCCTCTTCTTATTTGCATACTGTTTCTGTCAATCCTGGGCAGTTTTTTTTTAATCTTTATGAATTGTCTGCATCTGTTGCTCCATGTCGTCAAGCCATCTCGGCCCTAATCAATGGGTCAGACCTAGTTAATGGAGTTAAGTAATCTTGTCCGAGAGACGGATCTTGATTAGATTGGTATAAAGGAATTGGTCTCTGAATTTGGGTTCTTGACTTCCCTGTGCCCTTGTCATGGCAGGAGTCGGGCCGTCTTTTAACTGATGACCAAAACCTTGGCATCCAAAACACTGGTTCTTACTTCTGAACTCATCGTTCTGAATCCTTAAAACAGGTGGGGCTCCTGAGAAAGTGTTCTGGGAAAAGGGTCTTCCTTTTTTAAACAGAATCTTTCTTTTATTTTAGAGAGGGAATAATTATAAGATCAGAAAGGGAGGTTCTTACTCCTGTATACCTTGAAGGCTGGGGAAGGAATCTTACATTCTACCCCACTTAAAAAGAATGCGAGATGTCCTCATCTCGCAAAGTAGAGGACAACTCTTTTTCTTAAGATCCAAATTATTCTGGGGTTCCTTATATTCTGGTCAACCCAACAGAAAACTGGGATAATATCCCTTATATAGAACTCATCATTAAATAACAATTCATTCAGATCATATCATTCATATCTTTAACACGATAAATGGTCCATTAGACCGAAAAAATTTCTTTCTGAACATTCCTCCACGGGAATTTCAGTAAAGCAAGTTCTCAATTTGTCATCCCTTAACTTGATCTACCGAGTCAAGTATTAACAGTAGCAATTTGACAGCACAATCCACTAATCTCATAGTGATTTGCTGAAATCACTATCATCATTCTAGTTATGAATATCATCACAGGGACTCGTCCCATTCATCCTCATTGTGGTTTCGCTCAGCTTATTATATTTCAACCAATTTTCAGGGATCATCATTTTTCAATTCAGAATCCAAATCAACTCATCAATTCTCAAGCAGAATTAAAAATCATATCAATCACATTCGAAATCATCATCTGGATAGCATTAATGCTTATAATTTCAAGTCTTAGATTTACTCGTATATACTGCCGATAAAGAGCTGCACTTATACCCTCGATATATACGGTAGTCATGGTACTTGGAACTATAAGGTAAATACCATCATGTCTAGGCCTCAAGCAAGTCCGGGATTCCATATAATTGCGGTACTTCCATTTAAAGACCCAATTACTAATTTACGAATTTTTAGTTTGAATATCAATTTGTATGAATTATATCACACAATTACAACCTTTTTGGGATTCTTGATAAATTTTTGACATATTTGGCTTCTCAGTTGATCTTTATTAGCCAAATGCTCTGATACCAACTGTGAGATCCTTGTTTCCACCGAGCAACGGATTCGGGGTACTAACAGTGGAAGTAGCACTTCTCGCGCGGGACAGGGGTCCCACATTCGGGGCCTCGTCCACGGATATCCGGATAAGAGACTAATCCGTCGGTTTTTCCAAAACCGGACCCGAAAAAAACTTCCTTTATCCGGAAAGCACGGACGATTCCACCAGGATAACTTTTTACTCTAACGTAGTCAAGACCATTACTGATCAAACTGATCCGACTGCACCTATAATAAAGGTACTCGGTTAGATCAAGGAAGAAACTTGCACTTGGATCATTGGGATCAACGCTTTTTCCCCCATCAAGAGGCACAGCCGTTGATTTCTATCCATAGAACAATTACTATCCGGGATTTACTTCATCTATCGTAATAACAGAAATTGAGTCTCAGTTTACGGATCCATCAGTCCAGCCTAACCCCATCCAATCCCATGGGTTAGCCAACCTCCCAACCACTGTAGTGATGGGATCCAATTAGGAATTTGGTTAGGTTTTGTCCCGGGTACCAGGGAAAAGAGTTCCCAGGCCCCCTAGCCGGAAGTTCATGCAAACATAAAACTAGTCACACCACTTACACACCTAATATGAATTTGCCTTTTTCTCAGCATCAGCTAACTTTAAAACAATCCTTTAATGAAACCATTATGTCACTAGTGACAATCCTCAAAGTCTCTGGTTGAATCCTTATTTCCAGTCATTCATTCATCGGTATACTTATGGCATCATTGGCAACCAGAACGCTCACCACCTGTTCACTCAGGGGCCTTTTCCATAGTTCCTAGCTCATAGTAACCGGCAATATATTCATATAACAGAATGGAATCTCCGTGGAAGATCAGCAAGATCAACCCACAGATCCATATAAAAGAGCCATGGACTCATCCGTTGAGGACCAGCAAGGTTAATCAACCAGATCCATGCCCGATTTCAGAAAACAATTCTTATTCCCTGTTCTAATATCTTCCACGACGCACGTGTGGGTATCTTCGGCGACCCAGAGCCCGAGCATCGTATGGTCAGTACCTTCTAGGATCCTTCGCAAGTCACCTAGCGCTTCACTCATAGGCCGCTTCCTTGGTCCCTCATCCACCGTACCGGAAGCTCACCATTTAAATCGAACCGAGGCTGGTCAAGACCTCGGTCGACCTTGCTATGCGAGACGTCCGCCATTGACTCTCCGTCAGAAGCAGTTGCAACTTTATCAGTTCGGTCTTCATGACCTTAATCCTCAAGACGGTCAAAATGCTTCCCCATCATTCTTGACATAAAACAATCATTTACAAACAGTCACAAAATACAGTTTCTATAACAAACTCTCGTCTTTCCACATTATCCCTCCTCAATCCACATTCCATTCAATGTGTATTCATTCTCATCCATTTACTCATATCGACGACACATTATTTTCCATACACATTCACGTTCATTATTCTACACATCCACATCCACATCCACATTCATACATCCACATCTACATGCACATTCACATCCATACATCCACATCTATATGCATACATCTACATCTACATGTATACATCCACATCCGTATCTACATCCATTCATCCACATCCATATCTATATCCATTCATCCACATCCACATTCACCTCCACACATCCTCATTCATACATCCACATCTACATGCATACCTTCACATCTACATGCATACCTTCACATCCACATTCATACACCCACATCTACATGTATATCTATTTTCAAATCCTCATTCATACATCCACATCTACATACATACATACATCCACATCCACATTCCCATTCACATCTATACATCCACATTCACATCTATACATACACATCTACATGCATACATCCATTTTCACATTCATACATCCACACTCCCATTTCCACATCCACACATCCACATACATACATCCATTTCCACATTCTCATTCATATAACCCCATACGCCTTCACATCTATTCTTTTACATCACATCCATTCTCGCCCTATCACAACCCACATCTTATCCCATCACATACACTTCTTATCTCATCCCATACACGTCTTATCACATCTTAACTCATCTTATCACATCCTAACTCGTCTCATATGCATCTTATCACATCTTATCACATCTCATACACCTCTTATCACATCGCATACACCTCTTATCACATCCTAACTCATCTTATCATATCCTCACTCATCTCTTATCACATCCTAACTCATCTTATCACATCCTAACTCTTCTCATATACATCTTATCACACCTTATCACATCTCATACATCTCTTATCACGTCCTATCCCTTCACATATCTATTTATAGAATACAAGGGAATTCTTATATTTGATATAAGATTTCTTTATGCATCTAATTATGCATAAATTCCATTCAAGGAGACTAACACTTTCGAAATAAAAATTAATCTTTTATGCATCTTCCTATGCATAAATTCATTTTAAATGAGAACGACACTTTGAATTCAATCTTTTATGCATCTTCCTATGCATAAATTCAATTTAGATGAGAATGATACTTTTGAATTAAAATCAATCTTTTATTCATCTTCTTATGCATAAGTTCAATTTCGATGAGAATGACACTTTTGAATTAAAATCAATCTTTTATGCATCTTCCTATGCATAAATTCAATTTAGATGAGAATGACACTTTTGAATTAAAATCAATCTTTTATGCATCTTCCTATGCATAAGTTCAATTTAGATGAGAATGACACTTTTGAATTAAAATCAATCTTTTATGCATCTTCCTATGCATAAATTCAATTTAGATGAGAATGACACTTTTGAATTAAAATCAATCTTTTATGCATCTTCCTATGCATAAATTCAATTTAGTAGGAATTACACTTTTAGAATAAAAGAATTTCTCTTATGCATCTAATTTATGCATAAAATCCATTTATGATGAAAATCACACTTTTTGTATAAGAATATCTTTTATGCATACCTCTATGCATGAAATCCAATTATGATAAAAGTATCATTTTTACAATATAATAATCATCTTTTATGCATACCTCTATGCAAGAATTTCAAATGTGATAAAAGTAACACTTTTACAATAAAATAATCATTCTTTTGGTAACATTTTTATAATAAAATAATAATTTTTTTTTTCACCTCTATGCACAAAATTCAATATAATAAAAGTAACATTTTTATAATAAAATAATCATTTTTTTCTTTATAATTTTATAATAAAATAATCATTTTTTTAATATCTCTGCATGAATTTCAATATGCTAAAAGTAACACTTTTATAATAAAATATTCATCTTTTATGCATACCTCTATGCATAAAATTCAATTATGCTAAAAGTAACACTTTTATAATAAAATATTCATCTTTTATGCATACCTCTATGCATGAAATTCAATTATGCTAAAAGTAATACTTTTAGAATAAAATATTCATCTTGTATGCATACCTCTGCATAAAATTCAATTATGCTAAAAGTAACACTTTTATGATAAAATAATCATTATAAAAACTTGACATTAATCAATTAACCATTCACCTAGGATAGAGAATGGTTGGTTTTGTTAGAAAAGAGAGGGAAATACCTTTTTGTAATGAGGTATAACATTTTTAGAGAAGACATAAAACATAAGAACCATTAAAGCCATAAAAACTATAAAATAAGTGAAAAGAAGAATCACCAACTTACTAATGACTTGAAAGCTTTCCTTTGGCTTGATGGTTTGAGGGTTCAACTCTTGTTTGAACAAGAGTGGCCAACCAATCTTTGGAAGAGGGAAATGTCAAAAACTAATGAATTATTAATAAATTCATAGTTCTTGGCTTGGGTGAAATAGAGTAACAATACACTAAACACTATGTTTTTTTAACAAAGGGGAGGCCTCTATTTATAGGAAAAATTGAGCTCCTAACCAAAGAAACTGATTCTAGAATTTTCCAAATCAGTTTGGTCAATTTTTGACCATTTTTAGGTCAGTTAAGCTAACTTTTTGGAACTAGACTTGAATGAGGAGAGAGGAGAAATAAAATCTCACATTATTTATGAGTTTAAAACTCATTCAAGCATGTGAATTAGGCGCCTCATTGAAGGCTCTCCCCTTCCTTACATATGTGTCAAAAATGGAATCATTATACTCAAAATATCTCATATTTTTAATATTGCTCATAGTTTCTTACTAATAAACCTTGAACATATTCAACTCTTCATCTTATGTGAGAATTGTAGGGACTCCCCTTCCTTACATATGTGTCAAAATGGAATCATTATACCCAAAATATCTCATATTTTTAATATTGCTCATAGTTTCTTACTAATAAACCTTGTACATATTCAACTCTTCACCTTATGTGAGCATTGAAGGGACTCCTCTTTCTTACATATGTGTCAAAATGAAATCATTATACCCAAAATATCTCATATTATTAAAATTACTCATAGTTTCTTATTAATAAACCTTGTACATATTCAACTCTTCACCTTAAGTGAGCATTTACTCATTTTTTGGGTATCTTCTTTTACAAAATTGGATTTATCTCCTCCCCACACATGGATTGATCTTATTGGCTCATAGGAACCTTAATTGGACCATAATCCAAGAATTTCTGAAAATCTAGACCCTTAGGCTAAGGTCCTTTATACCCATTTCCAATTAATTCCAATTGCACATTGGAAAGTTCTTTTTAAATTTCTATTTCAGGGAAATTCATCTTAATAATATGAGAAATTTTTCTATTTAAAAATATTCAAAATCTGAATATTCTCTCTCTAGAATATTTTCTCTCTCTATGCCAAAACAGGTAGAGACAAGATCTCTTATATTTCTGAAGAGGGAATTGATTACAGGGAGAAGATGCTGTATATCTTGAGAGGCTGGGAAAGAATCTTACATTCTCTCCCACTTGAAAAATGCGAGATGCCCTCATCTCGCAAACTGGGCGTAATTTTGCAAGATGCATGAATATGAGACTGAGAGAAAATTTAATTAAGATTAACCACCAAGAAAAGTCTCAAAGAGAGCAAGACTCAAGACAAGAACAAGATTTCAACTTTATTCATTCTTGGAACATATAGAGTAAAGATAGAAGATCTCTTTACAATTCCATAAGCCCGTCCATCATATGGTCACAAAAGTAGCACTCACAAGCAGCACACGTATAAGGTAACTCATCTCTGGAAATAATTCGGTCGGTTATTGCAGTACCTATCTCATTAGTATGAGGTGATCTAATAAAAGGACCTCTGAGAGGCAAGCCAAAAACGGGATAAAGGCATATCTTCTGATGAGGAAGAAAACACGCTAGTAAGAAGACCCGCTCAGAAAACCCAACATGCCTTGATCTCATCACGCAGTAGTATCGGGGACCCAAACCCAAAGCTTCAATAACCATCGCCAAGCGGACATTGTTACGAAAGTGCTGCTGGCCCCACGGTGTTACCCTAGTTATGTCTTGATAGGTCCGCCATTTGGTCTGAGCTACAGAAGTTCCCAAGTGAGGGAAAAGTGAGCGCTCATACAGTTCTATAAAATCCTTCTTCACAGACTCGCTTGCGTCTTGAAGGTGAGAAATTATTATGGATAAAACCAAGTCTTGCTGCCAAGCCATAAGAGAGATTAAGAAAGAAAGAATATCGATGGAAGTAAGATTACTGCGAGCGACAAGCAAGAGTTACGACTTATAAACGGAGGAACTAGCGTAACCTAGAAGCCAACGGTATCTTGCCATTCAAGTTTTTTCGTCTTTCCATGATTTGGGTTTGGCACAATTTCTATAGAAGGCTTACATGAAATACATTAAGAACTTTGAGAGATGAGGAGGTAAAAGAAGCTCGTAGGCTAAGTCACCTACTTTCTTTGAATTCAGATATGGCTCACAATATCTGGGGGATAACTTCTTATACTTCCCAAGAGATAAAGAACTTCTTTTGGGTTGTACTCGAATGAAGACCATAGCGGGAAAGGCAAATTTATTGCTTCAAACTTTAATGTTGACAGCATCTGACATACAGGAGGAAAAAGAATAGAGAGAATGTCATTTTCCTTGTCTTTTTTGGAGCAACGAATTCAAACTTTTTTAAAATTTTTGCTCTTTTTGGAGGAATTTCTACTACGTAGCCTCCTTCATGCTCATTGGTTGGGTGCCTATTTTTCCTTTCTCTAAATGGCCCAGTAATGAGTCCCTTTTTCCCCTAATGGACATTAAAGTTATCATGGTAAGTGGAGGAATGGGATAATCGGGAGCTTAAGGGGTTGGAAGATGTAGTGAATCTTTATGAGGATATGGAGAAACACCTCTTAAAATGACATTAGAGCATTCTCTACCTACTTGTAAAGCTATGGCTCCTCTATATCCTCCACATTAGCCTAGACCAATGATGATGAAGGGAAAACCAATCAAAAGGAGGCCATCCAAGTGATGGGTGTAGTGAAAGGTTTTTGGCTTATAGAACCTGCCACAATAAAGATGTTGGACCCTTCTAGTTCTTAGCAGAGCTGAAAGGCTAGGTGGAGGAGCTTGAAAATTAGGTGGAACTACATCAAAACGTCTTATGGAGAAGACAACGGATTCTAGTGGCAAAAAGAAGCTTCTTCTCATTGTTGATGACAAATTTGGATGTCCATGCTCTCAGGGAGCATGCTCTAGCTATACAAAAAGAAATCTGATTATTGAAAGATGAATGCAACTCTCTCCGGTGCTACAATTAAAGGAATATAAAGATGAGACGACCAAGGGGAATCAACACCTGGTATAGAGGACTGACACATTAAAGAGTTTAGTTGGAGGTGGACCAACTCATGGAAAAATCATTCTTGGGCTTCGGAAGCATATCAAGGAGCTAAAAAAAAGAGAAAACTATTCTGGAAGAAAATGCGATCAAAGTACCAAGGCCCCCAATTAGATTGGTTTCAGAAAAGTTTTGAAGATCTGAGAGCTCGACTTTACGAGATAGGAGCTAGGAGCTTACTTCTCTATGCTAGGTGTACATTCCATAGAAGTAACCTTGTCTTGAGCAACTCTTATCAGCCTTGTTAATTTGGTGCAATTGAGAAAGGTGAATGAAAGTTTAACTCTTAACTAGTTGTTGGCAGATCAGCTCAATAAAGAACAAGCCACTCACTAGCAGATGCAGCAAACAAACACAAACAAAATGGGGATAGCTTGTCTATTTATCAAGAAGATTGTTTTTGCCAGGAAGATTGTTTACAACAGCTAGTCTATACCCTAACAAGAGCCTCTACTCCTTTACCTCGTAATTGGGGAGAAATTAATCAATTTTTGGCAAAGTATGCCTGACTTGCTGATCGAAGAGGAAAGGAGAGAAGTAGAGAGAGATAGTCCCTGGAGCGGCAATAAGCAAATAATCACAAAGATTCGCAAGAGAGATCCAAATGACTCCTTAGGAGGGCATGTTGAAGCCAATGAGTCTATTAAGTGGGACGATGAATTTTAGCTCGGACCTTATAGCTCATTGGTGAAATGATTATAATCCTTATTATATACGGACGTATAAAGATTATAAAGAAGTTCATTAGGAGGAAAATGTTGGATGTTAAGTATTGTTATGGCTCACCCTAACCCTCCTTGAAACACATCCAAAAAGAGCTTACCTGGTGAACTGCAACTGTCGTGAGGATCTTTCCAATGGCCGAGCTTGTAACCCTTGAGGTCTCCAAGCTCTATAACTCCTTGAGAAGCAATTCCACCGCGTCTCCCGCGAGCGTTGTCACACTGACGCGTTGCACTATACGCGTCCTCATCCCTCCTCTCACCTCACTTCACTCACACACACTCACTAGCATGCATTAGGGAGAGAGATTAGCAAGAGCAAGACTCAATTGCACAATAGGAGAGTATGTTGTATTATGAGAGAAATTCACTTATATACATGGCCATAAGTGCTCACACTCACTTAAACTGGCTGGCCGGGCACTTTAAGCTCATAAATAAGAAGCCTAATGCTATTACAATGACTACTCTCATAATATATCCATGAAGTACATCACTTAGGACTTCATCCTAGCTTGCTACCACACGCTCTTGAAGCAGGAATCGCTCCATCACACCATTACGGGCGCCTGTCGAAGTTGTAGCTTTGGACACGATTGCTTTATATCTTGAATGTATGACCCTTTTTTGGTGTATCTACCATGACTCCTTGATGTAAGATAATGGCAGTGACTCTTGTTAATCCTAGAATTGGATTAACAAGTAAAGAAATCTATGGAATCATGCAGGACTTGGCAACTCGGAATCAGATGCTGACAATCTTGAAGATTCTTATGTTCATTCTTCAAGCTTTTTGGAGAACTGGTTAGCTTATTGATGGAAAATGGATTCGATTCTTTTGTGGGGTTGACCCAGGTGTTAGGGGCTAACATACTCCAAGAAAAATACTATATAATACCTTAGGCCACAGAGATTCAATAAGGCATATATGCTACTTCACATCTTCTTTGTAATTATTATATATACAAGCACTAAGCACTCAATATACACGAGATTTATATAGCATATTCTTTGTAATTACTATATATACAAGCACCAAGCACTCAATATACACCAAATTTATACAGCATATTCATTGTAATACATATGATGAACATTAATACAGTTTAATTCCAATTATGTCTTGCTTTACTCTTTGTATTTCATTATGTCTCTGTTTAATACACCAAATTTATAAAAAATCTGATAAACATTAATATAGTTTAATTATAATTATTTCGTTATGTCTCTGTTTGATACACCAGATTTTGTTAAAAATTAGGGGCCACTTCCTGGGAGGTCGCCCATCCCAGTAGTGTTTATGCCACTGCGCACTTAATGTCCACCACTCTAATCCCTTCCAAGCCACAAAAATTGGTGGAGGAGGGGTGAGAATGGCCCTAGTCTTCTATTACTAATAGATGATCTCATTGCTTGGGACTCTATACATGTGGGATGTAGGCGGTCAGGCCACAACCTTCTAACACCCTCCCTCAACAGGCCAAGACATAGGGTACCCAAAGGCTCTAATGATATGTTACTCAGAGGCTTCTAGCACTGTCAGTGATGTCATGATTGGTACTCTTAGGATTTACCCCCATAGCCTTCTTTTTGGTCCATGATTACACTCGGCATGTCAACAAGCTTGTCCATCCACACTCGCACACACATTCAGCTTTCATTCAACTTTGTCAAGAGGGATTGGCAAGTTGACCAGCTCCGCTAACAACATCCCAACATACCCTTCATGGCTTTGATACCATGTTGCAAATTGGGGGCCACTTCTCGGTAGGTCACCCATCCCAATAGTGTTCACGCCATTGCGCACTTAACCTCCACCACTCTAATCCCTTCCAAACCATGAAAATTGGTGGAGGAGGGATGAGAATGGCCCTATTCTTCTGTTACTTATAGATGATCTCATTGCTTGGAACTCTATGCATGTGGGATGTAGGCGGCCAGGCAACGACCTTCCAATAGATTTATACAATAAACGATGAACATTAATATAGTTTCAATTATGTCTATGCTTTAATCTGTGTATTTTGTTATGTCTCTGTTTAATACACTAGAATGGCCCTAGTCTTCTGTTACTTATAGATGATCTCATTGCTTGGAACTCTATGCATGTGGGATGTAGGCGGCCAGGCAACGACCTTCCAGTAGGTTTATACAATAAACGACGATGAAAGTTAATATAGTTTCAATTATGTCTATGCTTTAATCTGTGTATTTTGTTATGTCTCTGTTTAATACACTAGATTTATACAACAGATGATGAACATTAATATAGTTTAATTCTAATTATGTCTTGGCTTTACTCTGTGTATTTTATTATGTCTCTGTTCTTTGTGCAAAACTTAGTAAGTGTTGGTTGACCCCCAACAATAACATGTCTCAAAGTTTTTATGTTTTTTTAGTACAAGGCATTATGCAAGGTCGAATCAAGGATTCCTTCCAAGAATCTCCTAGTTAGTTATTCGTGTCAAAGAATTTGTCATTGTCAAAACATTGTGAGTGGAGGTATCTCACTCTATCAATGTAGTCTCTGATGGATTCTTTCTCTATCCACTTGACATGGTAAAGTTGATTGATTGGGTTCCATCAGGTTTCCTATTGAGAATACCTAATTATGAAGGTATCCTTTAGGGTGCCAAATTCAGCCTTATCTTTTGGTTTTGCGATCGAAACCACTAGCCCATCTTCCCTTCCATGGTGAGGCTGAAGACATTGAGCGCTACCAGGTTATCAAGCCAACCACACGTGTTGCACATCTATTCAAACACTTTCAAGTGTGCAATAGGATCTCCGATCCCATTGAACTTTGGCATCAATTTTGTGATTTGCATTGATTTGATCGTATTTTGATGTCTAGGGTTTTGCCCAAGTGCTGTTGGGGAGGTGGTGTTATTTTGCAAGCCCCATTACCCCCCTCCCTATATGGGCTCCTATCGTTACGATATTATCAAGATATCTTCAGTGGTTAGAATAACAACACATTGTGGTGTAGGTGGAGGTTGAGGTTGCAGCTGCGAGTGTGGTATGGATACAATAGGCCTGTGGCAACATGGCATGTTGAGAATGTGGTGCCGTATGCATACACTAGATGGTAGGGAGTGAGCATGAGATGAGATAGCTTAGCATCAAGCCATGTGGCATCTTCTACATTATCCCATAAAGCAAATAAAAGTAAATCCCTATCTAAGGAGCTCATTTTAAGCAATGAAGCAATGCACATATCTCAAGTTTCTCTATGTGTCCAAGCTAATCTATCTTGAAGTATAATTAACTTAAGTGCAATTTACTTAGGCCACACACTCTCATTTAACATGATGAATGCTTGACTCACACTTCCACCATAGCTTTATCATCACCATAGCCATAGCTTTACCATGTATTTTATCATGGTGGTGAGTGCTTCACTCACACTTCCACCTTAGCTTCATCATCACCATAGCCATAGCCATAGCTTCACCATGTATTTTATCATGGTATCAGAGCTCCCCTATCTCCACGAACCCTTCTGTTACAAGTTTAGGCGATGCTCTTTCCTCCCCACCACAACAAACTCACACTCAATTCAATTAATATTAATGATCTTTAGCAGCTCATAATCATCACTTATCCATAATCTTATCTACTAAGCTCATTTGTGGTTGTGCTTCCATAGTAACTCATTCTACTCACCCACCCAATCATTGCCTAAATCCTTCTAGCTCTATATTCCCTGCTCTAAGGCGTCCAACTCCACTAGAATGTTTGCCCAAATTTGTGCCCTATTGCCTGCACTTTTGCCACCTCCTCGTTTTCTCCATTCAAATTGTGTGCTCACAATTATCTAAAGCCCTCCTAGGAGTTGTTTACCCATAGCCTAAGGACTCTATAGTCCAAAGATATACTCAAACCACCAACAACTGTGCACATCGAGAGAGGTACGAAACCAATACACATATTTTGCTTCATTCCACATTTTTCGCCAATTAATCCAGTGCTTTTTGGGCTTGGTGTGGTCTTCATTCCACATTTTTTGGTGATTAATTCGGCGCTTTCTGGGCTTGGGGATCTTCATTCCATCAAGGGTTATTTCCTTGAGGTAAAATCCCCTTCAATTGTGACTTCCATGAGCTCAATTTGAGCCTCCCAATTCTATTGATGTCAATCACTATTTTGCCTAGTCAAGCATGTACACAGGCAAACAAGAGAGCAAATTTCTATGTTTTGTTCAAAAAAATGAGTTTTACCCTCTAATTCTTCCTTAATGGTACATGTTTTTTATTTTTTATTTGATAAGACACTAGCTTTTCCTAACCTATCTAATGATATGATCAATGCAACTTAACGGTTTTTCTAATAAGAGCAATAAGGAAAGAGCAAGAATCAATAGAGATATAATAGAACACTTACTTGTAACCATGCAACTTGAGTTTTAAGTGTTGCTCCATGTTCCCATGCACCCAAGGTAACCAAATAAACCCAAAAACAAATAATAAACAAGAGTTAACTGATGTATTTGCACTCAAATTAGGCTATGTCAATACTCCAACTGTAAAGTATAGCAAGGGAGTCCTAAAAGCAAAGGTGTTTCCTTGGTAGTGGTACCAAAGATGTTCATTAATGTGAGAACACTTGAGCCTTGCAAGGTACGAATAAGAAGAGGATATCACAGGAGTGAGATTTTTCAAAATATTTTATCATGGGAGTGAATCCAATTAATTATGTGTGATGCATGGTTTATATGTGAAGCATGGTAGTAGTAAATGATTTCCATTTGTCAGAATTATTTTTGTGAGTGATTCCAAAGTAATTGTGATCTAACATTGTGGACTATGTTGAGTATAGATCTTGAATTCAGAACAACGAAGGTGGACATTGGATGAGATTATCTAGCCAAGCATATGTGTGCTTAATATTTGATTTTGTATGGTTTGGCCTATTGTACATTGGATGAGATTATCTAGCCAAGCATATGTGTGCTAAGTATTTGATTTTGTATGGTTTGGCCTATTGTACATATGTTGGGCAAGGTTTATTTTTGGAGATACTTTAAAAGCATTAGACTATGGTGCAATTTTGTAAAAGCCTAATTTTGGGGTTATGTTATTTATGGCTCCAAGGGCTAAAATTTATGATAATATAATTTAAATACCGTGTGTGGGAGTGGAGCCATACACGTCAAGGGGGAGATTGCACCCAATCTTGTGTTCTTTGATTTTATATGCTCGTGAATTATGCTATTTTATTTATGGTTCATTTCTTCTATTATTCAATTTATGAAATATTATAATCTCCATGTACCATGGTCCTGTAACAGTGGTATTAAAGCAAATTCAAGTATTGAATTTGGGTCATGGAGACTGAAGAAAAATCAAGAAATTGATTTTTTTCTCAAGGGTTATTTACTTGAAGACATTTAGTTGCACTTGACGTTACAATTGGAGAGAAGCAAGTACACTAAAGGGCAAAGATTTCACCAAATCGGAGCTTTTATGGAAGGTCCAAGACCTCACTTTGAAGGCCAACTAAAGCAATCAAAATCAACTCCAAAAGAGTCAACTAAAGCTTAAACAAAGCCTCAACTAAGTGGTTTATGAACCAACACTTATATGATTTTTCTTAATCACTACTATTAAGAGGTCTTAATCAAGCTTCAAAGTAAGCCCAAAGCCAAAAACGAAAAAGCTAGCTGGCCAGATGCTCTAAAGCTCTAGAAATCTACAAACTGCTCCGGATTGAAGATCTGGTCCGTTGGATGCGTTCGGCTCGGCCTCTTGCTCAAAAAGTACTCCACACTTGCATACTTTCATCTCAAGGATCAGAGATTTTGAATTTCCAACGGTGGAGGTGAACCTGCAAGATCTATGGCTTACAAAAATCCTATTTCTTTTCATGTACAAAAAGCCTAAAAGCTAAGCTGTGGTTCATGTGTGGAGCCTTTCTAAGTCAAAAACCCTTCAAAATCAGCCCGAATTCATCCGAATTTGGCCCGGCTTCAAACTAAAAATATTCTCAATTTTTTGTACCCGTTTCACTCAAAAAATCACCTCTCCTCAAAATTGTAGGATTTTCAAATTTGGTCAAAAAATCGACTTCTCAAAGCTCATAATTTACCAAAAGTGGTTAAATCACCTCTGAATCGAACGACGTTTGACGTATGGTCTTTTCCCACATTTTTCTCAACTAATTCAGAGCTTCCACACAAAAATTCAGAGTTCGTATTTTACCATGGTGTGGTCCTAGCTTTGGTATTACTTGACGGATCGGCTACCATTTGGTGATGGATTCATCTCTACGTCGAATTCCACAAAGTTTCCGACTTACTTCAAATTTTGAACGAGGCATTATTGGATTATTATTCTTATTGTGCGATTGGACGCCATCGACTTTGAGCGCTTCAACAAGCCTTCTTTTGACATTCACGGGACTCATTTAAGCTGATTACTTTTTCTATTTTATTTCTGCACTTCCATATTATTTACTTGGTTTTTCTACAATGGCAACCTATCCTCTACTGCTAGCTATCCAAGATTAGCTAAACGCACTTCAAGCTCAGTTGTGGAGTGAAAAGAGGAAAAGAGAAGATCTTGAGCGAAAATTTGCTTCACAAGAAGCAAAAATGTGCATCTTTGGAATCTGATTCTTTGGATTCTGAGGAGGACCCTATCCAAAGGATTGTGTGAGCTACTCTCAAAGCTCAAGAGTCTCGAAAGGGACACAAGATCAATAGAAAGGCTTTTACTTTTCAGGATTCTGATAGCAAAAAGGATGCACATGTCATACTCGTATGGTTGAGCCAACTCGATGATTATTTTTCTAGAGATTTTTTTTTTGAGAAGGATAAGGTTAAATGTGCTACTAATCATTTGGTAGGCAGTGCAGCTCTTTGGTGGAATGTTATTAGATAGGGCAAACGCAAACCAAAGTCATGGAAAGAACTCGAGAAGCTGATCAAGAAGGATTTATTACCTCTGTCATATAAGAGTAAAGCCAGACAGCAATGGGATATTTTTAGACAGCTCGAAAAGGAGAACATATCAGTGTATGTTGATAGATTTTGACAAATGTTATTGCAACTTCAAGTTATAGAGAAAGTGCGTGAAAAAGAGCAAAGGAGGAAGTTCATAGCAGGTCTGAAGCCAGTTATTAGAGTAGAAGTGAACATGTTTCATCCTTGTTCTCTTAGCAATGCCATCTCTCCAGCAACAAGCTGCGAGAAGAAAAATGAATTTCCAAGGAACACGACAGTGCCAGATCCTTATATTCCTCACTTTTCTCAATCTAACATTTTTAGACGTTTTAGCACAAAGATAAAGTAGGGAAGGATAACGGTTCACAAGTAAATGGGAAGAAAACTGAAGCTACAAAGAAGACCAACAATAGTCGTAAGATTCCTCCCCAGCCTCTCAAGATATACAGCATCTTCCCCCTGTAATCAATTCTCTCTTCAGAAATATAAGAGATCTTGTCTCTGCCTGTTTTGGCATAGAGAGAGAAAATATTCTAGAGAGAGAATATTCAGATTTTGAATATTTTTAAATAGAAAAATTTCTCATATTATTAAGATGAATTTTCCTGAAATAGAAATTCAAAAAGAACTTTCCAATGTGCAATTGGAATTAATTGGAAATGGGTATAAAGGACCTTAGCCTAAGGGTCTAGATTTTCAGAAATTCTTGGATTATGGTCCAATTAAGGTTCCTATGAGCCAATAAGATCAATCCATGTGTGGGGAGGAGATAAATCCAATTTTGTAAAAGAAGATACCCAAAAAATGAGTAAATGCTCACTTAAGGTGAAGAGTTGAATATGTACAAGGTTTATTAATAAGAAACTATGAGTAATTTTAATAATATGAGATATTTTGGGTATAATGATTTCATTTTGACACATATGTAAGAAAGAGGAGTCCCTTCAATGCTCACATAAGGTGAAGAGTTGAATATGTACAAGGTTTATTAGTAAGAAACTATGAGCAATATTAAAAATATGAGATATTTTGGGTATAATGATTCCATTTTGACACATATGTAAGGAAGGGGAGTCCCTGCAATTCTCACATAAGATGAAGAGTTGAATATGTTCAAGGTTTATTAGTAAGAAACTATGAGCAATATTAAAAATATGAGATATTTTGAGTATAATGATCCCATTTTTGACACATATGTAAGGAAGGGGAGAGTCTTCAATGAGGTGCCTAATTCACATGCTTGAATGAGTTTTAAACTCATAAATAATGTGATATTTTATCTCTCCTCATTCAAGTCTAGTTCCAAAAAGTTAGCTTAACTGACCTAAAAATGGTCAAAAATTGACCAAACTGATTTGGAAAATTCTAGAATTAGTTTCTTTAGTTAGGAGCTCAATTTTTCCTATAAATAGAGGCCTTTCCTTTGTTAAAAAAACATAGTGTTTAGTGCATTGTTACTCTATTTCACCCAAGCCAAGAACTATGAATTTATTAATAATTCATTAGTTTTTGACGTTTCCCTCTTCCAAAGATTGGTTGGCCACTCTTGTTCAAACAAGAGTTGAACCCTCAAACCATCAAGCCAAAGGAAAGCTTTCAAGTCATTAGTAAGTTGGTGATTCTTTTTTTCACTTATTTTATAGTTTTTATGGCTTTAATGGTTCTTATGTTTTATGTTCTCTAAAAATGTTATACCTCATTACAAAAAGGTATTTCCCTCTCTTTTCTAACAAAACCAACCATTCTCTATCCTAGGTGAATGGTTAATTGATTGATGTCAAGTTTTTATAATGATTATTTTATCATAAAAGTGTTACTTTTAGCATAATTAAATTTTATGCATAGAGGTATGCATACAAGATGAATATTTTATTATAAAAGTGTTACTTTTAGCATAATTGAATTTCATGCATAGAGGTATGCATAAAAGATGAATATTTTATTATAAAAGTGTTACTTTTAGCATAATTGAATTTTATGCATAGAGGTATGCATAAAGGATGAATATTTTATTATAAAAGTGTTACTTTTAGCATATTGAAATTCATGCATAGAGGTATGAAAAAAAATGATTATTTTATTATAAAATTGTAAAGAAAAAAAATGATTATTTTATTATAAAAATGTTACTTTTATCATATTGAATTTCGTGCATAGAGGTGAAAAAAAATAAATTATTATTTTATGATAAAAATGTTTTTAAAAAAATAATTATTTTATTGTAAAAGTGTTACTTTTATCACATTTGAAATTCTTGCATAGAGGTATGCATAAAAGATGATTATTATATTGTAAAAATGATACTTTTATCATAATTGGATTTCATGCATAGAGGTATGCATAAAAGATATTTTTATACAAAAAGTATGATTTTCATCATAAATGGATTTTATGCATAAATTAGATACATAAGAGAAATTCTTTTATTCTAAAAGTGTAATTCCTACTAAATTGAATTTATGCATAGGAAAATGCATAAAAGATTGATTTTAATTCAAAAGTGTCACTCTCATCTAAATTGAACTTATGCATAGGAAGATGCATAAAAGATTGATTTTAATTCAAAAGTGTCATTCTCATCTAAATTGAACTTATGCATAGGAAGATGCATAAAAGATTGATTTTAATTCAAAAGTGTCATTCTCATCTAAATTGAATTTATGCATAGGAAGATGCATAAAAGATTGTTTTTAATTCAAAGGTGTCATTCTCATCTAAATTGAACTTATGGATAAGAAGATGCATAAAAGATTGATTTTAATTCAAAAGTGTCATTCTCATCTAAATTGAATTTATGCATAGGAAGATGCATAAAAGATTGAATTCAAAGTGTCGTTCTCATTTAAAATGAATTTATGCATAGGAAGATGCATAAAAGATTGATTTTTATTTCGAAAGTGTTAGTCTCCTTAAATAGAATTTATACATAATTAGATGCGTAAAGAAATCTTATATCAAATATAAGAATTTCCTTGTATTCTATAAATAGATATGTGAAGGGATAGGATGTGATAAGAGATGTATGAGATGTGATAAGGTGCGATAAGATGTATATGAGAAGAGTTAGGATGTGATAAGATGAGTTAGGATATGATAAGAGATGAGTTAGGATATGATAAGATGAGTTAGGATGTGATAAGAGGTGTATGAGATGTGATAAGAGATGTATGAGATGTGATAAGATGTGATAAGATGCATATGAGATGAGTTAGGATGTGATAAGATGAGTTAAGATGTGATAAGACGTGTATGGGATGAGATAAGAAGTGTATATGATGGGATAAGATGTATATGGGTTGTGATAGGGCGAGAATGGATGTGATGTAAAAGAATAGATGTGAAGGCGTATGGGGTTATATGAATGAGAATGTGGAAATGGATGTATGTATGTGGATGTGTGGATGTGGAAATGGAAGTGTGGATGTATGAATGTGAAAATGGATGTATGCATGTAGATGTGTATGTATAGATGTGAATGTGGATGTATAGATGTGAATGGGAATGTGGATGTGGATGTATGTATGTATGTAGATGTGGATGTGGATGTATGTATGTATGTAGATGTGGATGTATGAATGAGGATTTGAAAATAGATATGCATGTAGATGTGGAAGTATGAATGTGGATGTGAAGGTATGCATATAGATGTGAAGGTATGCATGTAGATGTGGATGTATGAATGAGGATGTGTGGAGGTGAATGTGGATGTGGATGAATGGATATAGATATGGATGTGGATGAATGGATGTAGATACGGATGTGGATGTATACATGTAGATGTAGATGTATGCATATAGATGTGGATGTATGGATGTGAATGTGCATGTAGATGTGGATGTATGAATGTGGATGTGGATGTGGATGTGTAGAATAATGAACGTGAATGTGTATGGAAAATAATGTGTCATCGATATGAGTAAATGGATGAGAATGAATACACATTGAATGGAATGTGGATTGAGGAGGGATAATGTGGAAAGACGAGAGTTCGATATAGAAACTGTATTTTGTAACTGTTTGTAAATGACTGTTTTATGTCAAGAATGCTGGGGAAGCATTTTGACCGTCTTGAGGATTAAGGTCATGAAGACCGAACTGATAAAGTTGCAACTGCATCTGACGGAGAGTCAATGGAGGACGTCTCGCGTAGCAAGGTCGACCGAGGTCTTGACCAGCCTCGGTTCGATTTAAATGGTGAGCTTCCGGTACGGTGGATGAGGGACCAAGGAAGCGGCCTATGAGTGAAGCGCTAGGTGACTTGTGAAGGATCCTAGAGGGTGCTGACCATACGGTGCTCGGGCTCTGGGTCGCCAAAGATACCCACACGTGCGTCGTGGAAGATATTGGAACAGGGAATAAGAATTGTTTTCTGAAACCGGGCATGGATCTGGTTGATTAACCTTGCTGGTCCTCAACGGATGAGTCCATGGCTCTTTTATATGGATCTGTGGGTTGATCTTGCTGATCTTCCACGGAGATTCCATTGTGTTATATGAATATATTGCCGGTTACTATAAGCTAGGAACTATGGAAAAGGCCCCTGAGTGAATAGGTGGTGAGCGTTCTGGTTGCCAATGATGCCATAAGTATACCGATGAATGAATGACTAGAAATAAGGATTCAACCAGAGACTTTGAGGATTGTCATTAGTGACATAATGGTTTCATTAAAGGATTGTTTTAAAGTTAGCTGATGCTGAGAAAAAGGCAAATTCATATTGGGTGTGTAAGTGGTGTGACTAGTTTTATGTTTGCATGAACTTCCGGCTAGGAGGCCTGGGAACTCTTTTCCCTGGTACCCGGGACAAAACCTAACCAAATTCCTAATTGGATCCCATCACTACAGTGGTTGGGAGGTTGGCTAACCCATGGGATTGGATGTAGGCTAGACTGATGGATCCGTAAACTGAGACTCAATTTCTGTTATTACGATAGATGAAGTAAATCCCGGATAGTAATTGTTCTATGGATAGGAATCAACGGTTGTGCCTCTTGATGGGGAAAAAAGCGTTGATCCCAATGATCCAAGTGCAAGTTTCTTCCTTGATCTAACGGAGTACCTTTATTATAGGTGCAGTCGGATCAGTTTGATCAGTAATGGTCTTGACTACGTTAGAGTAAAAAGTTATCTTGGTGGAATCGTCCGTGCTTTCCAGATAAAGGAAGTTTTTTTCGGGTTCGGTTTTGGAAAAACCGACGGATTAGTCTCTTGTCCGAATATCCGTGGACAAGGCCCCGAATGTGGGACCCCTGTCCCGCGCAAGAAGTGCTACTTCCGCTGTTAGTACCCCGAATCCGTTGCTCGGTGGGAACAGGGATCTCACAGTTGGTATCAGAGCATTTGGCTAATAAAGATCAACTGAGAAGCCAAATATGTCAAAAATTTATCAAGAATCCCAAAAAGGTTGTAATTGTGTGATATAATTCATACAAATTGATATTCAAACTAAAAATTCATAAATTAGTAATTGGGTCTTCAAATGAAAGTACCGCAATTATATGGAATCCCGGACTTGCTTGAGGCCTAGACATGATGGTATTTACCTTATAGTTCCAAGTACCATGACTACCGTATATACCGAGGGTATAACTGTAGCTCTTTACCGGCAGTATATACGAGTAAATCTAAGACTTGAAATTATAAGCATTAATGCTATCCAGATGATGATTTCGAATGTGATTGATATGATTTTTAATTCTGCTTGAGAATTGATGAGTTGATTTGGATTCTGAATTGAAAAATGATGATCTCTGAAAATTGGTTGAAATATAATAAGCTGAGCGAAACCACAATGAGGATGAATGGGACGAGTCCCTGTGATGATATTCATAACTAGAATGATGATAGTGATTTCAGCAAATCACTATGAGATTAGTGGATTGTGCTGTCAAATTGCTACTGTTAATACTTGACTCGGTAGATCAAGTTAAGGGATGACAAATTGAGAACTTGCTTTACTGAAATTCCCGTGGAGGAATGTTCAGAAAGAAATTTTTTCGGTCTAATGGACCATTTATTGTGTTAAAGATATGAATGATATGATCTGAATGAATTGTAATTTAATGATGAGTTCTATATAAGGGATATTATCCCAGTTTTCTGTTGGGTTGACTAGAATATAAGGAATCCCAGAATAATTTGGATCTTAAGAAAAAGAGTTGTCCTCTACTTTGCGAGATGAGGACATCTCGCATTCTTTTTAAGTGGGGTAGAATGTAAGATTCCTTCCCCAGCCTTCAAGGTATACAGGAGTAAGAACCTCCCTTTCTGATCTTATAATTATTCCCTCTCTAAAATAAAAGAAAGATTCTGTTTAAAAAAGGAAGACCCTTTTCCCAGAATACTTTCTCAGGAGCCCCACCTGTTTTAAAGATTCAGAACGATAAGTTCAGAAGTAAGAACCGGTGTTTTGGATGCCAAGGTTTTGGTCATCAGTTAAAAGACTGCCCGACTCCTGCCATGACAAGGGCACAGGGAAGTCAAGAACCCAAATTCAGAGACCAATTCCTTTATACCAATCTAATCAAGATCCGTCTCTCAGACAAGATTACTTAACTCCATTAACTAGGTCTGACCCATTGATTAGGGCCGAGATGTCCAGACAAATGCTTGACGACATGGAGCAACAGATGCCAATTTTTTGCTCTCTTGTCACCAGCAAACAACCCTCCGACTTAAATATCGACGTTCCCCAGGAGGCCAACTTCACGAATCCAATCTATTATGATTCATAGGATGCTAGATACACAAAACGCATGGAATCCTCTGACGGTTTCGAAGGGGAGTTGGATTTTGTTACAGCCGTAAGAGAAAGCAAAGAGGATCATTAGCAAATGATTTTATATCATCCTAGAAAGGAAGAATCCAAGGATTCAGACATGGAAGCAACAAATCAAGTATCAAAGAGGTGCTTGTCCAACATGTGTATCAAAGAGGTGCTTGTCCAACATGTGTATTTGCATAACAAGTTAAGACTAGATGGTTGGCCACACGATCTTCCACGACACAGACCAAATTGTAAGCTTCTAATTCATTGTAGCTTCATTTCAAACTCAACACAACTTTTTTAATCAGATTGCTTGATTAATTTTTCAGATGTATATCCTTCAACATATATTGAATGGCAACCAGTGGAATCAATAATTGGCATCCTTGATGTTCTACATGCATATATTGGAGAGCAATAATACAAAGGTTGTCTCCAAGATCATTGGTTGAGGTAGGTATATTTTTTTACGACAACTATTTCCAAATTCATACTAGAACAGTAGCTTTTGGCACATTGAGTAAGGCTCCTCTGCCCGAATTCACAAGTTCAGAGGGAGAATTACCAAGTGCAGCGATAAGTGAAAGTTATCGACGAGCAAAACTTTTCGGAGCGGTGCAATGTAATCTTAAACCACAGATCTCAGCAAGACTCGTTTGAGTAGCATTCGCAATGTCGGTGTAACAGTATTTGTGGATTTGTTTGCAAAGTCAAGAATACGGGTTACAAAAACAATGTTTATCTGTGAGAACATGCATTTAACATGGATATGTTGCCAATCCTTGACAGAGAATGAGATACAAAGGAAGAGAGAAATGTATTTTGCTGTGGTAATGAAGACAATGTGTTGCAAGTATGTTGTTCATAGTCAGGACTTCATCATGTCTTTCTACTACAGACGTATACACAAAGTACGTAACAAATTAGTGCCAATGGATCAAGACATGGATGGGAATTCTCTTATTGAAGCAATTAAACTCAATGATAAAGCGATTTCAACGGTAACTATTGGTGAAAACTATAGTCTACAACAGTTAACGAGTCATGGGCAAGAGCCAAATAGAACTACATTTTGACTTCCATCTTAGAGTAGGCAATAAGCAGGTAAACAATCCAATACTCTCAAAATGCATAATGTGACAATTCCTAAAATGTCATCGAGACGTGAGCAACGCATATATTATAAAGACATATAGGAAAAACAGGTGACACTAACATGTAAGTGACCTTGATTATTATTATTTTGTGGTGTTGTGACTTTGAGTGCATTTCAAAACAATTACTAGAAGGCCGAGGAGGGCAACGCAACAAAATTTCAAGACACACTTTAAAAAAAGAAAATAACAGCAACACGATATTGGTTGTTAGGAGTTGGGTTCTTTGTCATATCACGTTGTTGTGGTCATTTGTTGAATGATGTTCAAACAAATTGGAACATACACTTCAAGAGCTAAACGATCACAACGTGATACTAGGTCATTCTACCGGCAAGTATACCCCATATCGTATTGTTGTGATTGTTTTGGGAGTCAAGGAAAATGCACTTTATAGCACCTCATCACACCATTAAAACTATGTTTGCCCTGTCTTACGTTTGAATGCAAAATCTTATGTTTCAAATAAATGACCACAATAACGCGATATGGGACATTCTACATGGACTTTCGACCCACATCGCGTTACTTTGGCTATTTTGTGTCCATAATTGTTTTGTCATTTGAACTATATTCAATAGAGATTTTATCAGAAATTAACCATACTTTTTTTATGCAAGAAGAGATATGGACTAAGGTGCCAAGTTCAAGATATCTGCACCAATTAAAGAATGCTGCTCCATGGTGAGAGGGAGGACATTTTTTTTAGCGAGCATTTTCGAGCGAGTGCTTTTTGGGAATCGCTCGAGTGGATTCCAAAAAGATGGCCCCTCCCCCAAGACAAAGAGGGCCTACAATTGAGGTTATTGGTTTGAACTGAGAATAAAACCTAGTTTTTTAATGTACATCTTCCAATTACAGAAATTCCAAGCCCCCCTCCATGAAGAGAGAGGGACAAAGCAAGCTAGAGAGGCAACATGACATAATTACTTCGGTGGCAGTGAACACATAAACACATGTCAACATCACATCCTCTACATTGGGGTTATTGATTTAAATTGAAAATAAAACCAAGTTCATTCACGACACCTTCCAAATACAGAAATGCAAAAACCAACATCACATCCTCTACATTGGGGTGATTGGTTCAAAACTGAAAATAAAACCAAGTTCATTCACGTATACCTTCCAAATATAGAAATGCAAAAACTAACATCTTTACTACTATGGGCCTCCTCCTACTGTCACCACCATGAGTCATAATGGTGCGAGACCATAGAGAGCTGATAGAGGGAAGGAAGTGTAGAGAGAGAAACTGCTTGCCTAAACACCAAAAAGCGCTCACTAAAAAATGCTCACCAAAAATATATACTCGTGAGATAGTTCGCTATCACAAAGAGCAAAGCATTGTGGCTGTTGTGCTTCCCTCCTTGAATGGCTATCTGTAACTGTTCATAATTCAAGGTCATAGTTGTTTTACGCAATGTGCTCATCACTCCTCCTCGATGGAGAGTTTGTAACAAACTTTTTATGCATATATAGTGATATTTCAATTATGATTTATCGCAAATTGGAAGAGATATGCTAAATGTGATTGCATAAATATCTCAATGTAAGAAAAAGAAAAGGTAAAGTGAGACCTTGAGTACAACACATTGAAAACTTAAGAAAAGTAAAAATTACAAAGTAAACAGGATTTATTATGATCGCATTTATACAAAGTAAATAGGATTTATTATGATAACACATTGAAAACTTAAGAAAAGTAAAAATTACAAAGTAAACAGGATTTATTATGATCGCATTTATACATCAAGCCTTCTGTTTTTTGAGGAGGAAGGCAGCTCTTCAACAATGGGGGGAGTGAGCTCTTCTACAGTGGAGAGAGGGGGATCTTTTGTAGTTGGTTAAGGGAGCGCTCTTGAAACGGGTTGCCAAAAATGGAGAAGCTCTTGTTTTCCATAGGGGGAAGCATCCTCAGATCATTCAGCCCAAAAGCCAGTGCATAGGCTAAATAATAATTACCTCTTAAAAAAAGGTATCCAGGGCCCTATCCAAATGTCCGCAGAGAGCAAATTCCTTATCTAAAAGAAAATCTTTGTCTATGTTCCACTTCATTGGATATCCCCCTAGATACCTTGAAATAACCTTCAATACATTAAGCACAGAAGTAACGTTGTCCTTCGAGAACCTTGAATGGTAGACCAGCATCTGGGTATATCTGAGAGACTTAAGGTAATTGCCCAGTGAGGAGACCTTTCCCAATCCTGCCGCATGACGAGCTCCAAAGGCACTCCAGAGGCACTCCAGAGGCATGAAGGATAAATGGATCCGACTCCACATACAACTGGAAGATAAAATTTTAGAAATGATTAGAACTTGCTAAACTGAATTGCTATAAATGAATAGAGCTACTAGTAATGCGTACCTTCTGATTTTCATCACCAACAACAATGTTTGGTCTTTATAGATTGACACTTGTGCTGTCAACCGCGCAACTCAACATTGCAACATCCATTGAAATTATGCATAATTAATTTTATGCTAAAAGCGGAGTTTGAGCATTATTCATTTTCTAGAAAAATAAAGAAGGTTATGTACAAATTTTTAGATTCATTCAATTTATGAGAATTATGGAAATGATTCATTTAGATAAAAATGAATTAGTGTTTATGTTGAAAGAGGAAATATGGGTATAACTGATTTTGTAAATCCCATGAGATCGTATGCATAAATCTTTTATTCAAAAAGGATAATATTGAGCGTATTTTATCTTGGGAAATTGAGAAAAGAATGGGAAAATATTCATAAGAATGCATCGAGAAATCATGGATAAATTTTAATCAGAAAGAGGAATCACGAACATATTTAACTTCTAGAAAAATGAAGTATATGCCTAGATTCTCGAAAAATAGAATCTTGGGTACATTTTGAAGGGGAAAAGGATTTCTCGCAGAATAGACCAGAAACATGCGTAGTTGGATGAACGTAAATAATTGTGACTGACTTATTCCTAGATTCCATGGGAATTGAGTCGAGAAAAAGTTACCTTTAAACTGAGCCAAGTAATGGCCGAGACTTAGAAGCTCTGTCTCAGTGTGAAAAGTAGAGTAACTTTACTCTTAACCTGGTTGATGTGGAACGAAGATTCTAATAACTAGATCAGGGAAAGTTGATAATCAACTCTGATTCGCTCAAAGCGAAAAGAGATAATCTTGTTTGTAGAGATTGGATTGATGTGGGGATTGATGGGTTAATGTGGATTGAGGTGTGGAATTATGTGGAGTGATGAGAAGTAATGTGTGGAATGATGTGGAGTGATAAGAAGTGATGTGTGGAATGATGTGGAGTGATGAGAAGTGATGTGTGGGATGTGTGGATTGATGTGTCGCTGATGTGGATTGATGTGTGGATGATGTGAAAATGATGTAGGATGATGTGAATGGATGTGAATTGATGTGGGATGATGTGAATGAATGTGGAAATGATGTGGGATGATGCGAATGGATGTGAACTGATGTGGGATGATGTGAATGGATGTGAATTGATGTGAAAGGATGTGATGTGAATTAATGTAGAGAAATGTGGGATAATGAGAAATAATGTGAAATGATGAGAAATGATATGAAAGGATGTGGAGGAATGATATGGAAAGGTAAAATTTTTGTTGGAAACTGTACTTTATATGTGAAACCTATTTTTTAAAGATTGTTTTATGTTAAGAATGCTGGGAAAGCATTTTGACTATCTTGTGGAATGAGGTCATGGGGACTTAAGTGGAAATGTTGCAATAGCTAACGGAGAGTCAAAGAAGGATGTCTCACGTGGCAACGTCGGTCGAGGTCTTGACCAGCCTCCGTTCGATTAAAATGGTGAGCTTCCGGTACGGTGGATGAGGGACCAAGGAAGCGGCCTATGAGAGTGAAGCGCTAGGTGACCTGTGAAGGAGCCTAAAGGGTGCTGACCATATGGTGCTTAGGCTTTGGGGGTCACCCAGGATTCCCATGTGTGCGACGAGGAAGAAGTTGTTTTCTGAACACGGGCATGGATTTGGTTGATTGGCCTTGCTGGTTTATAACGAATGAGCTCATGGCTCTTTTACATGGATCTTGTCGATTTATCTAGCTGATCTTCAACAGAGAGTCCATATGGATTTTATGTGTTTATACTCCTAGGTACTATGGGCTAGGAACTATTGAAAAGGCCCCTGAGGGATCATGTGGTGAGCTTTCTGATTGCCGATGATGCCATAGGTACACTGAGGAAGGAATGTTTGAAATTGGAATTTTTTGGTTGGAAAGTGGAAAAGTTGGAAATTGGACCTGGAAATGGAATACTAAGGATTAGGATGGAAACACCGTGGTTTTATTGCAATGTTGTTTTGGAAATAGTTGAATAAGAGAAAAGGCAATTTCCTATTGGGTGCCTAAGTGGTGTGTCTATTTAAATTTTGCATGAGTGCCGGCTAGGTGGCATGGGAAATCTTTTTCCTGGTACCCGAGAAAACATAACCAAATTTTTATAATGGATCCTATCAGTACAGTGGTTGGGCAGTTGGCTAACCCATGGGATTGGATGGGGTTAGGTTGGATCGATGGATTCCTATAATAAAATTTAAATCTGTTCAAGTTACGATAGTTGAAGTGAGTCACATGATAATCCTTGTTCTATGGAAAAGAATCAACGCCTGTGCCTCTTTTGATGGGGGAAAAAGCATTGGTCTCTATGAACCAAGTGCAAGTTCCTCCTTGATCTGGCCATGTGAACCGCGGTTTCGGTCGGAATACAAAGGATAGATAAGGCCCTTGACTACGTTAGAAGATTTTCATGGAGGAATTGCCTATGATTTCTGGCCGAGGGAAGTTTTTTCCAAGTTCGGTTTTGGATGAACCGAGGGATTAGTCTCTTGTCCGGACATTTGTGGGTGAGGCCCCGAGTGGGAAGCTCTGCCCTACACGAGAGGTTGCTACTTCTCTACTAGCACTCTAGAATTCGACGCGTAGAGGGGGCAGAGATCCCACAACTCGTGAGATGAGAGTAAGTAGAGATATTATCTTTGACGAGATAAGTAGCTAGTATGAACAAGTAGTGAAGGCAATAGAAGATGCAAATTTGAGAAGTGCTGATGCTGCACCACATGTAGAGCAGCAATCACACAGGTGCTTAGTGGAACTGGAGAGTTCTCTAGAAGTGGATCCAATGTTAGCCCATGGTCACGCAGGTTGAGAGCATATGTAGGTACACATGTATCACACAGAGGGAAGGAAAAGGTAGATCAACCTTTTGTGCCTGATTTGTCACAGGTCACTCATATGTGGTTGGTGAATCTAGCAGCTCTAAGCAGATCCTTAATAAGGAGCTTGGCATTCCATCTGTGGTTACTCCTGGTGTAAGGAGAATGAGGAATGTTTTGAGGACACTTGATAGTGATGATCGAGGTGTACGCAGGTCTACGAGGGTTAGGTACCCTGTTGACAGGTTGAGATATGATGGATATGCAGCCCATCATTATTTTTACATGGTTAAAGCAATACTGTAATTAGAGCCCACTTATTTTGAGTAGGCACTTGGAATATGCCATGGAGATGGAAGCATTGGATATAAATGCAACATGGGAGTTAGTTCCTTTGCCTAAGGAAAAGAAGGAAATTGAATATAAGTGGGTGTATGAAGTCAAGCATAACGCTGATGGTTCAGTGATCAAGCATAACGCTGATCAGGTAGTGTATAAGCCAAGATTAATGGCCAAAGTCTATGCGCAGACTTATGGCATTGACTATGAAGAGATATTCAGTCCGGTTGCAAGAATGGCAACCATGATAGCTGTCATTGCTATGGCTGCAGGAAAGGGTAGGTCTTTACATTAGATGGATGTAAAGAATGCCTTCTTGTATGGTGATTTGCAAGAAGAAGTTTACATGATGCAACCACTAGGCATTATGAGAGTGATACACACCCAGATTTTGTGTGCAGGTTACACAAAGCCTTGTATGGCTTGAAGCAGGCACCCAGAGCATGGTCAAACATGATCGGGGAGTATCTTATTACCATTGGATTTCAAATATCCAATGTAGATTTTTCACTTTATGTGAAAAATACAGATAGAGGGATCATGCTATTAATCATCTATGTGGATGACTTGATTATCACTGGTGATAGTGATGTTGACATATGTGATGTCAGGAGGCTTTTGAAGCAAAAGTTTTTGAGATGAAGGATTTAGGTGAGCTTTTTTATTTTTTGGGCATAGAGGTGGTGAGATCACCTCATGGCATTTTGTTATTGCAGAGGCAATATGGCTTGGACATATTGTCCAAGTATGGTATGACACGCTGTAAGCCTATTTCAGTGCCATTGGAGAAGAACACAAAGCTTTCCATAGATACATGTGGCTTTGGAGGACACCACTACATACAGGTGCATAGTGGGTAGCTTGATCTACATGACCATTACTAGGCTAGACTTGAGCTATGTTGTTGGACTTGTGAGTCAGTTTATGAAGACCCCTAGGAAGCCACACTTTGATGTAGCTATACGGGCTCTCAGGTACATAAAGTCCACGGTTGATTATGGGCTTTTCTATGAGGTTGATATAGAGATACAGCTACATGGGTACACAGATGCTGATTGGGCTGGTAATGTTGTAGACAGGAGATCTACTAGTGGTTTTATGTTCTCATTTGGGAGTGTTGCTATGAGTTGGACCAGTAAGAAGCAGCCAACAATTGCCTTGTCGAGAGTACAGAGGCAGAGTACAGGGGTGCTACTATGGCAGCCTGTGAAGTAGCTTAAGCGGTTTCAGAAGCTACTTGGTGATACGGATGACCCCAACCATGGATAGGGCACTTGTCATTTTTTGTAACAACATGAGTAGCATACAGTTGTCTAGTCACCCAGTATACCATGCTAGAATGAGCACATTGAAGTGCACTATCACTTTGTGAGGAAGAAGGTTCTAGCAGGTGATGTAGATCTTGTATATGTCAACATAGAGGATCAGGTGGGCTAACATCTTCATGAAGGCATTGGGCATAGAGAAGTTCCACAGGTTTAGGAGCTTACTTGGAGTGTAGTGTGTGGAGTTGAGTTTGAGGGGGAGTGTTGAGATATCGAGCTCATCTAGTGCTACGGTGGACATTGATGACTCGTCTGGGTGATAGCTTCCGCACTTATGTCATTAGCACGGTTGGTGCAATTATGGCTGATATGCCACGAGTGGATGGCACGCTATGTTGCAGCCACTTTGTACTAGAGTTATGGCATAGTTATAGTGCGAGCTCCTACAGTCGGGTTCACACTATAGACCAACCACTTTGTATGTTTTTGTAGGAGAGTACTTTCCCTTTATGTATGTACTCTTATCTTTTAGTTATATGGTTGTAGAGAAGAGAAGAAGATAGAAGAAAATTTAGCCATCCATCTCTCTCGTGTGTCTTGCACACACACTCTCTCTCTCTCTCTCTCGTGTGTGTGTTTACTTGCTAGGAACTCAAGATCTCTCTCTCTCCCCCACATTCTCTTTAACCTCCACCAAGGGTGACACCACTTAATCAAGTAAGCTTTGAGGAGCCTATTGATTACCAAGAATATGAGGTAGATGTCGAACCCACCCCCCACTGATTTGAGAACCCCACCACAGAGCTTCATCCTGACTATTATGTAGTGGATGGAGAGGGGGAGTCAAGCCAGCTTACCAACTTGCTAATTCCATAGCTAGAAGGATGTCTCTTCAATGTTACCACTATCAAGGTCCCCATTGAGTTTTCAGAATTCCCTCTAAATTTTCCTCAAATCAACCAAGTGGTACCCTCAAACATTCCACCGGCTACTTGTAACCATGTGGCATAGATCATTAGATTAAGGGCTACCACAACAAGATTGTGGTGACAAGCCCACACATGGAAACCATTATCACACCCCTAAATTGTTAACAATCCTTAATGTGGGATTGATCATGGTGATAGACATAGATTAAGCAACATGATTAAGGTGGGTTATACCACACACACAAAGAGAGAGAGAGAGAGAGAGAGAGAGAGAGAGAGAGAGAGAGAGAGAGATTGCACACTCAAGACACAAGATCTATTGCATTCACAATGAACCATACAATGATATAGGCTTTCTAGCCTTATCCCACTTTACATATCATCCAAGTGGCAACTCCTTTTCCACTCTTTTGGTCAACATTCACACACCATACAATATCACATGTGGCATTCTTATCTTACTACAATATCTTGCAGCACATCTAGGGTGCTTTCTTTCCCACATACACACAACACCAAGATTGCATCTCTCAACACCCCCCCTTAATCGAGGTGTTCCACGACTCACTCATATTAATGTAGCATTGCACAACCTCAATCGCTACCTCTCTTAACACTCCCCCCTCAATGATACATTGGAGTGTCCATCAACCAAACATGTGTGGGCATGTCTACCATCTCAGACACCTAGTCCATTTTTAGCTGACTCGCTCACAGCAGAACCGCTGAGTCTGATTTGAACATAGAAGTTCGAGTGGGAACCAACCCATGCGCATGCACCGCACACATGCATCACTCATGCACACATCACGACATAGAAGTTCGGGTGGGAACCAACCCATGCGCATGCACCGCACACGTGCATCGCTCATGCACACATCACGACAACCATTTTGAGCTTCTCGGTGAGCTTGGGCAGGGGATCCTCATAAATCTTGGTGAGAGAAAATACAATCATTTTGGCAAAAGCTGAGAAGTGGACCCAATATAAAAAAATCATCCACGGCTTTGTATTTGTGAAGCCCATGTGAATGAGGCTTACAATAGAAAAGTGTGTGTGTAAATCATGCCATTTTTGATGGTGTGATGTGTGAATGAACCTTTATTTTTAAAAGGTTAAATTATATTTTCTCTCCAAAAATTCAAGGAGATGTTTGTCATTTGCGTTGTTGACACGCGTCAGATTCAACCTTTTCTAGCCCATTCTTTGAATCTTAACATCACTGGTTCGTCTTCTTCTCCACGCCACTGTACACACATGCCATAGCTTCTCCCAAAGCTTCCTCCAACTTCTACAACTTCACGCCTCTGCAAAATCCACCCAATTTTTCTTCTTTCTGCTCCTTTCTTTTCGCATAACTGTGTATGCAAAAACGAAAGCGAAGAGCTTCCGCTCTCTACTTTTCCCATCCTCCAAAATCCCCTAATTTTGTGCACACTGCACAAGGCTTACAAATTCATTGTAGCTACCCTCTGCAACCTCTTTGAACATGCTTACTGCCTTTGGTCATCTTCTACAACAAACTACTAAGCCGCTACTCTGCAAGTGTTTGTCCTAGACATGCCAATCTACTTGAAGCTTTTGCTGACTCTATTGGCAACTTGTATTGGTCTCCATACCAATTGAGTGTGTATGAAGACAGTCAAACCACCTATTAGGCTTAACCTTGCTGGATCTTCGCTTGTTACTACTTCTTATCTTGCTGAACAATAAGCCACATACCTGCATCTCCAATTCAATTCTGTGTTGCAAACTACTTGGATCTTTATTCTGTTGTTTGCAGCCTTCTGTAGCTACACCAAGCTCTCTTGGATGACTAGAACTATATTAATAGTTTGTCGCCTTGCTATTATCACCAATAATGTTGGATGCTCCCTTTGCATCTTTTCCTTTTCCATGCTCCATGTACCACAAAGAGTTAGAACTGCAGGCTTTTGATGTAAAGATGCTTGTGGATTGTCATGTTATGCCTGCAGGAATGGGTGCATTCCCCATCATTTTGGGAAGACCATGGCTGAGAGCGGTGAAGGCTGTTCAAGATTGGAGGAAAGGGATCATTACTCTGTATGACAGGAGAGGGGATAAAAAGCAGGTTAATATGGATAATCAGAAGCCTGTTCACGATGAAAGGGAAAGTGAAGCAGATTCGAGTGTTGATGATACGACCAGTGGCACCACTACTTGAGGGAACAGATGACACTTCATCCAGTGAGGAGGATGCAGACATGGATGCCCTGGTTATTGATGAGGAAGTGCTTGGTGATGAGGTTGCCCAACAAGAAGAGGCCATACAGGAAGAATGCGAGGAAGTACAAGTGAATCATGAGCAAAGGTATGCATGTGATGTGAAAGATTATGCTTTAAAGTCTTTGGATGACGTACCGTTGTGGGATGAGTGGGATATAGAAAGTCTGCAGGATGATGAACCTGAGTTGGAGTTGGGTGACCAGATGTGCATTAATGTTAAGAAAGCCACAAGCAAAATTGATGCTATGAAAGAGAAGCAACACCAGAGCAGACTATGAATGATGTTGATGCTATGGATGCTGTGATAGATGAATTTCTTATTGGCCTTGATAAAGATGAGCATACAGGAACTGAAGTGGATGCTTTGGCAGTGGTGCCTTTTGAAGGGGAGTTTGTTTTGCCTGTAGTGGTTGACATTGATGATGATGCTTCTTATATTGATGAACAAGAAAGTGTTATGGCACAGCAGGTCTTTCTTGATGAAGCTTTCATCAGTTATTACTCTCAGCAGGAATTGCTTCATTGGTTCTCCAATATTAGTGTTGACCATATAAATGATTTTGGAATTGAAATGAGGTAGGATGGTATGTTTGTTAGGAGCTTTGTTTCAAGAAGTTCTTATGTTATGTTGTGGGATGTGGGATGGAAAATTATATCTGGGGAGAATGATAGTGTTTCTTTAATCATCTGGAATAGAGATGTTTTGGTTACATTGTATGATGCTCAAAGGATTGACGGAGGGAAACGTGGTCATATGCTTTTTGCTGTTGATCATAAATGATTCAGCAGGCTAGGGGTTGGGCAAAGTATGTCAGGCAAAAATCTGAGAAGTGTTTTGGGTCTGTGTACATATGGGATGCATGGTTTGCGGATAAGCTTTGCTATGAATGCCCTGGCAAATGTACAGGCTGAATGGTTTTGCAGTGAGCTGGTACACGCACGTTTTTTTTTGGGAGCAGATGCTGGAGATTTGGAAGTTTTTATTGCAACAGTATGGTGTGCGGGTGGTTGCCAAATGCAGGGCACCGATGGCAACTATCATGTTTGGTAAGTTAAGATGCGGCCGGTTTTTGTGCGGGCAGCTCTCGCATTGTTTTGGAAGGTCGTGGGTGCGGCGTGTTAACTTGAAGTACAAGAAAAGGAGGAGCAATTGAGCTTTAAAAAATAATAAAAAATATATAATATCAAGTGGCCAATAAAAAGAATAGCCACATGGAAGTCTTACCACGCTGCCAGCACACCCTCTAGAAGGTGGTGGCGAAGAAGCGAGTGATGCTGCATTGAGCAGTTGTTGGTGTTGGTGCTAAAGAGATTGTGCAGAGGCTCTGTGGTTGGCGAAGCTATTGGTCATGACACAGAGAGAGAGAGAGCTGCTGAGTTGAGGGTTAGCTGGTGGGGCGCCCTCTGAAGAGAGAAGTGGCTGGTTTTGTGTGGGCGACGATTGCAGGCAGAGAGTGGATGCTGACCAGAGAGAGAGCCTTGGGTGTTGTGTGTTGGCTCTGCTGCAGTAGAGGTACTGATGTGTGGGCTGGAGACAGGTGGGACTCGCCTACGACACTTGGCAGGTAACAGCTGGACAAAGAGTAGCCGGGTTGCAGAGGAAGTGATGGAGGGTTGCTGGTGGGGCGCCCTCTGAAAAGAAGCAGAGACCGGGAGACAGAGGCTTGGTTGTCAGACGCAAGGGTGAATTCCCTTGGCAGTAAATCCTGGCCAGAGTCCTGGTTTTTGATGTAATTGCTGAGTTTGTACAGTGTGGTTGGTGCTCTGTATGTTTATGTTGGATGATCATTCGTCTATCGTGGTTTTGAGCTGTCTTTATGGTGTGGGTGGGTGGTGAATTGTGAGAAGTGTTCCAGCCGATGGCTGGTGGTGCCTCCATTGTGTTAGTGTTTTCCAAGTTTGGGAGGTGAAGGGCTATAGAGGCATGGTTCTTTTTTCTTTTTTTCACCTCACAATGGCATAAACCAGATTGTTGCTGAGAAGCTTGATAAGAACAACTTCTATGCTTGGAGGTTCAGGTTGACGAATTTTCTGATGGAAAAGGGCTACTGGGACTATATAGAAGGTGAGCATGAAGAGGCACCGGTTCAATCCGACTGCTGTGCAGATGTGAAAGAGTTCAAGGATTGGAACCAAGAAGCTAGAAAAGTTATGTATTGGCTCTCTATCAGTATTCAGGACACCATGATTGGGCACATACAAGATGCCAAGTCCCCCAAGGAGGCGTGGGACACCTTGGTAAAACTCTATGAAACGAATACCAAGGCACGAAAGATACAGTTGAAGAATGAACTTCATACTGTGGAAAAAAAGAGTATGTCTGTGAATGACTATGCATTGAAGATAAAGGGTATTGTGGAATCCCTTGCATCTATTGGTGTTTCAGTAGATGATGATGAAAAGGTGGAAGTCTATCTACGTGGTCTCGGGCCACAATACAAGGCATTCAAGACGTCTATTCAGACTCGGAAAAACATTCCCAATTTTACAGATTTGGTGTCTATGTTGATTATAGAAGAGAAGAGCTTGGGTGAAGACCAACAGTCTTCACAAAACAAAAACAGTTCAGAGCAACAGGCCTTCTACACAAGTTCAGGAAGAGAACGAGGTAGAGGAGGCCGTGGACGCGGTCAAGGAGGTGGCCGAATAGGTAATCAGAATTATGGCCAGCAGCAGCAGCAACAATAGTCCCAGAATTCACAACAACAACAACAACACGCAAGTGGAAGAGGCCAATTTAGAGGCAGGGGGAGTCAAAGAGGTCGTGGAAATTGGCAAAGGCAGTATAATGATACACATGGATGCTTTTATTGTGGTAAGCCTAGACATGTGCACGCAGATTGTTATAAGAAGCAGGCTGACATGCAAAATGGGAAATTGCAGCAAAATAACTATGCATTCTCGAGTAGAAACAATGAGGATAATGAAAGGTTATTTGTTATGCAGCATGTCGTTAATGCCATGTGTGAAAATGTTGAAGCAGCACATAAAGATGATGTATGGTACGTTGATTTAGGTGCTTCGAACCACATGACAAGTCATGGGGAGTGGTTCAAGGAGATGAAAAACCTTGAAAGACTAGGTTTTGTGGAAATAGGGGATGACACTGCTCATCCAATTGCCCATGTTGGAGATGTGCCATTGTCTATGCAGGATGGCAAAGTGAAGTACCTTGCAGATGTACTTCATGTTCTGAACATAACAAAGAATCTGGTTTCAGTTGGCCAGATGATTGAGTAGGGTTTGCAGGTTCAGTTTAACCCTGATGGTTGTTATGTTGAAGACTTTAAAGACAAGTGCAGGTTGGTTTTGCAAAAGGCAACAGAGTGGGCAGAATGTTTACGTTGAATGTAAACATGCCTGAAGTGAGTGCTGCGATGTTTGCAAATGGTTCAAGAATTGTTGCAGACACAGACATTTGGCATAAAAGAATTGGACATGTGAATGTGCAGAGAATGAAGTCTATGCAGACTAAAGGAATTATGACAGGGCTACCAAAGTTTAAAGTTGAAGGTATGCAGAAAATATGTGAAGCATGCCAATTTGGAAAGCAAACAAAGCATGTATTTCCACGTAACAGATATGTGAGCAAAAATGCACTAGATGTTGTGCATTCAGATGTATGAGGTCCTATGAAGACCATGTCTATGGGAGGCTGCAGGTATTATGTGACATTTATTGATGACCACACAAGGAAAGCATGGGTATACTTCATGAAGGAGAAGGGTGAGGTGTTCACTCACTTTCAGAATTTTAGAGTTATGGTTGAAAAGCAAACAGGGAAATATGTAAAGTGCCTAAGGTCAGATGGAGGGGGAGAGTACTTCTCCAATGAGTTCTCTGAATTTTTGAAGAAAAACGATATTCGGAGACAGTTTACATGCAGATACACTCCGCAGCAAAAATGGAGTTGCTGAGCAAAAAAACAGGCACATTGCTGAGATTGCACGAGCATTGATGGAAGAGAAGAATATGCCGCATAGCTATTGGGCTGAGGCTGTTTCTACAGCAGTTTAAATCATGAAAAGGACTCCAACTGCAGCCATACATGATGTAACTCCAAAGTAGAGGTTTACTGGCAGAAAACCTGATTTGTCTCATCTGAAAGTTTTTGGATGCATTGCATATGTGCATGTGCCAGATGAGTTGAGAACTAAGCTGGATCCAAAAGCTGAAAAATGTGTATTTATTGGATATTCCCTTGAGCAAAAGGGATACAGGTGTTATAACCCTGCTACACGTGAGTTGAGAGTAAGCAGGGATGTTGTTTTTGATGAGATGAGCAGCTGGTATGCTGCTGAAAAAGAATCTATTGGGGCTGATGTGAGTGGAAATGTGGTTGCACAGAATGCAAGTCAGCAATTACAATCTTTGAGTGGACCAAGAGAGTCCTCATCTAGTGGTTCAGTTGATAGACCATGGAGTGGCAGGCTGCATCCTGCAAATGTGATTAGTACATCACATAAAGGCAAAGAGAAAGTGGTTGAACCCCTTAGTATGCCTGACATTTCTGCAGGGCATTCTCATGTTGATGGAGAGTCTAGTGGCTCAGAGATGAGCCTTGATGAGGAGCTTGGGATCCCAGCTACGAGAACACCTGGTGTAAAGAAGGCTATGGAAGCCATGAATGCAAAGCTGCGAAGAACTGTGAGAGTGAAGAACCCTGTGCAAAGGTTTACCTATGATGGTTATGTGGCACATCACTATGCATACATGGCAAAAGTTGTACAGGTTGTAAAGCCCACATGCATTGATGAGGCTGTTGGAAATGTGTGTTGGGAGAAAGCTATGGATGAGGAGATGGATGCACTATATGAAAATGAGACATGGGATTTAGTGCAATTGCCTGAAGGCATGAAAGCCATTGGATGCAAGTGGGTGTACAAAGTAAAACATAACAGTGATGGAAGCATAAGCAGGTACAAGGCTAGATTGGTAGCCAAAGGATATGCACAAACATATGGCATTGATTATGAGAAAACTTTCAGCCTAGTTGCCAAGATGGCAACAGTGAGAGTTGTGATAGCTGTGGCTGCGTCAAAGCAATGGTCTTTACATCAAATGGATGTAAAGAATGCATTCTTGCATGGGGATTTGCAGGAAGAAGTGTATATGTTGCAGCCACCTGGTTATGAGGATGTGAGTCACCCCGAGCATGTTTGCAGGTTGAAGAAAGCCTTGTATGGCTTAAAACAAGCACCAAGAGCATGGTCTAACAAGATTTCTGAATATCTTGTCACTACTGGCTTTCATGTAGCCAATGTAGATTTCTCGCTATAAATATGTGAGACATGGTGATAGAGGGGTTGTGCTTGTTGTCATCTATGTAGATGACTTGATCATTATAGGGGACCATGATGCAGAGATCTTTGATGTAAAGATCTTGCTTAGACAGAAGTTTGAGATGAAGGATCTGGGGGAGCTCAGATATTTCTTGGGCATTGAGGTGATTAGGTCGCCACAGATTACTGTAGAGACAGTATGGCTTGTATGGCTTGGACATGTTGTCCAAGTATGGTATGACAGGTTGTAAGCCTATCTTAGTGCCATTGGATCAGAATGGCAAGTTGAGTGTAGATTCAGGAGAGATTTTGGAGGATCCTACTATGTAGAGGCGCATAGTAGGAAGCTTGATCTACATGACGATCACCAGGCCAGATTTGAGCTATGCTGTTGGGTTGGTGAGTCAGTCTATGCAGGTTCCTTGGAAGCCACACTTGGATGCATTGAGACACATACTGAGGTATGTGAGGTCTACTTTGCATTGTGGACTATTTTATGAAACTGGGACAGAGATATGTGTACATGGGTACACAGGTGTTGATTGGGCTAGTAGTATCTTAGATAGAAGATCTACTAGTGGCTTCATGTTTTCCTTGGGGAGTGCTGCTATGACTTGGAGCAGCAAGAAGCAGCGTACGGTTGCTCTATCCAGTATAGAGGCCGAGTACAGAGGAGCTGCTATGGCAGCATGTGAGGTAGCTTGGTTGAGAAAGCTACTTGCAGATTTGGGTCTATCAGTGGATAGACAAGTTATCATTTTCTGTGATAATATTAGCAGTATACAGTTGGCCAGGAACCCAGTGCTTCATGCTCATACGAAGCATATAGAGGTCCACTACCATTTTGTCAGAGAGAAGGTCTTGGCAGGAGACCTTGACCTTGTTTATGTCAGCACACAGGATCAGGTAGATGACATCTTCACCAAAGCATGGGTACAGAGAAGCTCCGTAGATTCAAGGCTTCGCTTGGTGTACATGAGATGGAGTTGAGCTCGAGGGGGAGTGTTGAGATATCGAGCTCATCTAGTGAGGCGGTGGACACTGATGAATGACCCGCTTGGGGGATAGGCCCCACACTTGCACCACTGGCATGGTTGGTGAGATCATGGGTGATATGTGGTCAATGGGATGACAGGCTGTGTGACAGCCATTCTAGAGACTGGCATAGTTATAGCGCCAGCTCATTTAGTTGGGTTCACACTATAGAAAACCCTATTATGTATTTGGTTGAGTACCTTTCATATGTGAGTACTCTTATCTTTGTATATGGTGTGTTGAGTGTTGAGTGAAGAAGAAGATCTTCAGCCTCTCACCTTGTGTGTTCCCTATTAGGGTTTTGTGAGTGTGTGTGTGCTTGCAAGAGCTCAAGCTCTCTTCTCCCCTGCATCTTTTCAAGCACCCTCTAGGATCCTTCGCAGGTCACCTAGTGCTTCACTTATAGGCCGCTTCCTTGGTCCCTCATCCACTGTACCGGAAGCTCACCATTTAAATCGAACCGAGGCTGGTCAAGACCTTGGCCAACCTTGCTACGCGAGACGTCCTCCATTAACTCTCCGTCAGCTGTTACAACTTTATCAGATTAGGTCTCCATGACCTTATTCACAAGATGGTCAAAATGCTTCCCCAGCATTCTTGACATAAAATAGTCATTTAAAAACATGTCATAAATACAGTTTTTATAACGAACTCTCGTCTTTCCATATTGTTCCACATCAATCCTCATTTATTTCATATGTATTTCCATTCTCATCACATCTTTTCTCATTTATTCGCATCAGATCTCATCCACTCGCATCTACCCATATCCACATCAGATCTCATCCACTCGCATCTACCCATAATGGGATCAAACACTACCCTTGTCCAGAAAAAGGCAAGAGGTAAGACCTCCCGCATAGATTTGGGTTTGCATTGCATAATGATATAAGATAAACATAAAAGCCCAAAAGAAATGTCAACAAAACATTTAAACATGTTGCTCACATGGAGCAAGAAGAACTGACGGACAAGCTCATGGCCCTAGCCACATGAAAGAAGAAGAACATCTCTTTCCAAGAAGAGGATCCACAAAAAGAAGAAAAGCTGAAGGAAGACATGGACACGAGAAGAGAAGCTGCCACAACAAAAAGACTGAAAAAAGAAGAAGACACAGATGCGTGGAGAGAAGCTGCCACGACAAGAAGACTGAAGACAAGAGAAGATGTGAGGCTCCAAAGAGTGAGGAGCCATGTGAAAATCTCTGAGAGAGAGAGAGAGAGAGAGAGAGAGAGAGAGAGAGAGAGAGAGAGAGAGAGAGAGAGAGAGAGAGAAACCCCACAACCCAATGTAACTTGCCCCAACAAAGTAAAACCACCTCTGAGCCACCGATGGTGTAGGCCACGTGGTAGTTGTATGTGTGAGTACTTTAGTCAAGGTCACGGGCACTTGTATAGCCTTGGACAAATAGAGAGAGAGAGAGAGTGTCAAAGGACTATGAGTTTAGGGACTTGAGGCACTGGTCAAGTAAGAGAGAAACTTGGTACAGGGTCTAGGTGTGCTAAGTTCACTTGAGGGGAGGTGTGCTAGGCATTGGTCGTGGACTATCAAGTAAGAGGGAAACTTGGTATAGGGTCCAAGTGTGCTAGGAGTATTCACTTGAGGGGAGGTGTTGAAATATACAAGTGAATAGGGTGTGTGCAGGAACAACCCCTTAGCAAGAGGCTGTAAAAGAGAATTTGTAAATGTGAGAGAACCTGTGAAAAGGTGAGAAGAATCTACTGAGAGAGAATAAAGGGTAGCATGAGAAGATTTAGGAAGTGTGGAGATATTCTGGGAGAGGTGGAGTGAATCAAGGAGAAATCAGTGGGATATAAACACTATAGATGCTTGGATGTAAATCAGTGGGATTAGATGCTTGGATGTAAACACTATAGATGCTTGGATGTAAATCAGTGGGATTAGATGCTTGGATATAAACACTATAGATGCTTGGATGTAAACACTATAGATGCTTGTAAACACTATAGATGCTTGGATGTAAACACTATGCTTGGATGTAAACACTATAAATTGAGGCATTGGCCTAATCAGAATTTACTAGTTTTTGATTATCCATGCCTACATTAAGCTATTAGTTAATTACTCACTAATCACATCTTAATTAATCTTAATTATCATCTAATCACTTTGTTAATGATTTTAATTCTAGCATTTGATCCACCATAGCTCATCACATTGCTATAATTTTAACAAAAACTCCTCCACACATGTGAAATATATGCCTCCTTCATGAGGGGAGATCCCCACACTGAGGTGTCAAAAATGCATCATTTCCTCTAAATATCTTTTAATTTTTAACTAATAAACCTTGTACTCAGTCAACTTTTCATCTTATGTGAGCATTTACTCATTTTTGGGGGGTTTTTCTTTTATTCTTCAATTTATCTCCTCCCTACATTTGGATTAATCTCATTGGTCCTCCATAGGAACCTTAATTGGACCCTAATCCAAAAGTTTCTGAAAATCTGGACCCTTAGGCTAAGGTCCTTTTTACCTATTTTCGATTAATTCCAATTGCACATTGGAAAGTTCTTTTTGAATTTTTGTTTCAGAGGAAACCATTTTAGACACTAGGAGGATTTTGTTATAAAAAATATCTCAATTTTGAATTACCTCCCTCTAGACATTTTCTCTCTCTAGGCCAAAATAGGGTAAAACAGGATCTTTCTTTTATTTCAGAGAGAAGAATAATTATAAGATCAGAAAGGGAGGTTCTTATACCTGCACACCTCAAAAGCTGGAGGGAGAAATCTTACAATTAACTACACAAACCTTCCAAAGATACTGAAAGGCCTAACCCCATGTTGGAGAAGAGAAAATGAAACAAGCCACTACTAGGGAAGGATCAATCCACATCCCCAATATATTGGTAGGTCCAAGTCTACCCGAGTGAGTACAAGCTAAGTCAGTGCAAATATGGTGAGGGACATAGCTGTTGAGATATCGAGCTCAACTAGTACTATAAACACAATGGCCCACTTGGGTGAAGCTTTTGAACTTATGCCATTGGAGATTTAATGGTGAGATTATGGGCGATATACCACCAGTGGTTTATAGGACGTGTGATAGCCACTTTGGTGTACTAACATTATGGCGGGCAGAGTTATAGCACCATCTCATGTAGTTAGCAGGTTCACACTATGGACGACCCTTTGTATGTTATAGTAGGAGATTAAGTTCCCTTGTAGTATGTAGTACTCTTATCTTTTTATGTTACGGTTGTATGTTATCGTAAGAGAATACTTTCCCTTATAGTATGTTGTTATGGTGGTTGAGAGAGAAGAGAAGAGAATAGAAGAAAATTCAGCCATCCATCTCTCTTGTATGCTTGTCTACTCTTGTGTGTGTATGTTTTCTTGCAAGGAGCTCAAACCATCCATCTCTCTTATATGCTTACCTACTCATGTGTGTGTGTTTCCTTGCAAAAGGAGCTCAAGCTCATCCTCTTCCTCCCTTGTTGTTATAGTCTTCTCATGGTATCAAAGTACTGATTTGTGTGAAGAGGTCAAGAGGAAAGAAAAGGAAGCGGTATATGGGTAAGGGTAATTTCATCTATTTCCCTTTGATTTGGAAGCAAATTTCTATAGGTAGCTACTACGCAAGAGCAGCAGAGGTATGCACAACAATAAGGTTCACTATCACATCTTGAGGTACCCTGTCACACGGTGAAGCAAAGGGGTATTATATTGTGTAGGTGAGACCTTTGTGATTTTAGAATTTGGATCCAAGGCCATTTTGGGCCCCATTTTGGCTCTACAAGTTTTTTGCAAGCACTCGGTAAAAGTGTCAAATTTTATGTATGCCTAATTTCTAGCTCGGTGCGCCAAGTTGCAAAAAAAATTTGGTTATAGGATAGTCTGTGTAGAGAATCTGAGATTTACAAGTTGTTGGTGGAGTATGTTTATGTAATTGTTCCATATATGGTTACAACAACATAACATGTTTACAAAAGTACCACCGTGTTGGAGATCACAAGTTTGGTGTGCAAAAGCTTCTGCACAAGCACTATTTGGTAAGTTGTTTTGCAGGTAAAGATGTATGTCAAGTTGTCATAAATTGTGAGCAACAAGCTCGATAATAATAATTTCCAAACTAGGAAATTTAGAATGACCAATTTTCTTATAGGAAAAGGATATTGGAAGTTCATCATAAGTGATGAAAATGAAAAGATGCAGGGGGGAAGAGAGCTTGAGCTCTTGCAAGCACACACACACACTCACAAAACCCTAATAGAGAACACACAAGGTGAGAGGCTGAAAATCTTCTTCTTCTCTACTCAACACTCAACACACCATATACAAGATAAGAGTACACATAATATGAAAGGTACTCAACCAATACATACACGGGTTCTCTATAGTGTGAACCCGACTAAATGAGTTGGCGCTATAACTATGCCAGTCTCTAGAATGGCTGTCACACAGCCTGTCATCCCACTAGCCGCATATCTCCCATGATCTCACCAACCATGCCAGTGGTGTAAGTGTGGGGCCTATCCCCCAGGCGGGTCATCAGTGTCCACCGCCTCACTAGATGAGCTCGATATCTCAACACTCCCCCTTGAGCTCAACTCCATCTCATGTACACCAAGCGAAGCTCTGAATCTGCGGAGCTTCTCTGTACCCAATGCTTTGGTGAAGATGTCAGCTACCTGATCCTCTGTGCTAACATAAACAAGGTCAAGGTCTCCTGCCAAGACCTTCTCTCTGACGAAGTGGTAGTGGACCTCTATGTGCTTCGTACGAGCATGAAAGACTGGGTTCGTGGCCAACTGTATACTGCTAATGTTGTCACAAAAAATGACAACTTGTCTATGTGATAGACCCAAATCTGCAAGTAGCTTTCTCAACCAAGCTACCTCACATGCTGCCATAGCAGCTCCTCTGTACTCGGCTTCTATACTCGATAGAGCAACCGTAGGCTGCTTCTTGCTGCTCCAAGTCACAGCAGCACTCCCCAAAGAAAACATGAAGCCACTGGTAGATCTTTTATCTGAGATACTACCAGCCCAATCAGCATCTGTGTACCCATGTACACATATCTCTGTCCCAGTCTCATAGAATAGTCCACAATGCAAAGTAGACTTCACATACCTCAGTATGCGTCTCACTGCATCTAAATGCGGTTTCCGTGGAACCTGCATAAACTGACTCACCAACCCAACAGCATAGCTCAAATCTGGTCTGGTGATCGTCATGTAGATCAAACTTCCTACTATGTGTCTGTACATAGTAGGATCCTCCAAGATCTCTCCTGAATCTGCACTCAACGTACCATTCTGATCCAATGGCACAGAAATAGGCTTACAGCCTGTCATACCATACTTGGACAACATGTCCAAGCCATACTGTCTTTGCAGTAATCCAACACCATGTGGTGACCTAATCACCTCAATGCCCAAGAAATATATGAGCTCCCCCAGATCCTTCATCTCAAACTTCTGTCTAAGCAAGATCTTTACATCAAAGATCTCTGCATTATGGTCCCCCGTAATGATCAAGTCATCTACATAGATGACAACAAGCACAACTCCTCTATCACCATGTCTCACATACAGCGAGAAATCTGCATTGGCTACATGAAAGCCAATAGTGATAATATATTCAGAAATCTTGTCAGACCATGCTCTTGGTGCTTGCTTTAAGCCATACAAGGCTTTCTTCAACCTGCAAACATGCTCAGGGTGACCGTCATCCTCATAACCAGGTGGCTGCAACATGTACACCTCTTCTTGCAAATCCCCATGCAAGAATGCATTCTTTACATCCATCTGATGTAAAGACCATTGCTTTGACGCAGCCAGTGCTATCACAACTCTCACCATTGCCATCTTGGCAACTGGGCTGAAAGTTTCCTCATAATCAATCCCATATGTCTGCGCATATCCTTTGGCTACCAATCTAGCCTTGTACCTGTTTATGCTTCCATCATTGTTATGTTTCACTTTGTACACCCACTTGCATCCAATGGCTTTCTTGCCTTCAGGCAATTGCACTAAATCCCAAGTCTCATTTCCATATAGTGCATCCATCTCCTCATCCATAGCTTTCTCCCAACACACATTTCCAACAGCCTCATCAATGCATGTGGGCTCTACAACCTGCACAACCTTTGCCATATATGCATAGTGATGTGCCACAAAACCATCATAAGTAAACCTCTGCACAGGGTTCTTCACTCTCACAGATCTTCGCAGCTTTTTATTCATGGCTTCCATAGCCTTCTTTACACCAGGTGTTCTCATAGCTGGGATCCCAAGCTTCTCATCAAGGCTCATATCTGCGCCACTAGACTCTCCATCAACATGAGAATGCCCTGCAAAAATGTCAGGCATACCAAGGGGCTCAACCACTTTCTCTTTTCCTTTACGTGATGTACTAATCACATTTGCAGGGCTGGTATTATGACGCAGCCTGCCACTCCATGGTCTATCAACAGACCCACTAGATGAGGACTCTCCTGGTCCACTCAAAGACTGTGATTGCTGACCTGCATTCTGTGCAACCACACTTCCACTCACATCAGCCCCAACAGTTTCTTTTTCAGCAGCATACCAGCTGCTCATCTCATCAAAGACAACATCCCTGCTTACCTTCAACTCACGTGTAGCAGGGTTATAACACCTGTATCCCTTTTGCTCAAGGGAATATCCAATAAACACACATTTTTCAGCTTTTGGATCCAGCTTAGTTCTCAGCTCATCTGGCACATGCACATATGCAATGCATCCAAAGACTTTCAGATGAGACAAATTTGGTTTTCTGCCAATAAACCTCTCCTCTGGAGTTACATCATGTATGGCTGCAGTTGGAGTCCTGTTCATGATGTATACTGCTGTAGAAACAGCCTCTGCCCAATAGCAATGCGGCATATTCTTCTCTTCCATCAATGCTCGCGCAATCTCAGCAATGTGCATGTTTTTCCGCTCAGCAACTCCATTTTGCTGCGGAGTGTATCTACATGTAAACTGTCTCCGAATACCATTCTTCTTCAAAAATTCAGAGAACTCATTGGAGAAGTACTCTCCCCCTCCATCTGACCTTAGGCACTTTATATATTTCCCTGTTTGCTTTTCAACCAATACTCTGAAATTCTGAAAGTGAGTGAACACCTCACTCTTCTCCTTCATGAAATATACCCACACTTTCCTTCTGTGGTCATCAATGAAAGTCACATAATACCTGTAGCCTCCCATAGATATGGTCTTCGTAGGACCCCATACATCTGAATGCACAACATCTAGTGCATTTTTGCTCACATATCTATTACGTGGAAACACATGCTTTGTTTGCTTCCCAAATTGGCATGCTTCACATATTTTCTGCATACCTTCCACTTTAATAAATTTTGGCAGCCCTGTCACAATTCCTTTTGTTTGCATAGACTTCAATCTCTGCACATTTACATGTCCAATCCTTTTATGCCAAATGTCTGTGTCTGCAACAATCCCTGAACCATTTGCAAACATTGCAGCACTCATCTCAGGCATGTCTACATCCAATGTAAACATTCTGCCCACTCTGTTGCCTTTTGCAACCAACCTGCACTTGTCTTTAAAATCTTCAACATAACATCCATCAGGGTTAAACCGAACCTGCAAACCCTGCTTAATCATTTGGCCAACTGAAACCAGATTCTTTGTTATGTTCGGTACATGAAGTACATCTGCAAGGTACTTCACTTTGCCATCCTGCATAGACAATGGCACATCTCCAACATGGGTAATTGGATGAGCAGTGTCATCCCCCGTTTCCACAAAACCTGGTCTTTCCGGGTTTTTCATCTCCTTGAATCACTCCCCATGACTCGTCATGTGGTTCAAAGCGCCTGAATCCACATACCATACATTATCTTTTTGTGCTGCATCAACATTTTCAGACATGGCATTCACGACATGCTACATAACAAACAACCTTTCATTATCCTCATTATTTCTGCTTGAGGATGCATAGTTGTTTTGCTGCACTTTTCCATTTTGCATGTCAGCCTGCTTCTTATAACATTCTGCCTGCACATGTCCAGGCTTACCACAATAATAGCATTCACGTGCATCATTATATTGCCTTTGCCAATTTCCACGGCCTCTTTGACTCCCCCTGCCTCTGAATTTGCCTCTTCCACCTGCGTGTTGTTGTTGTTGTTGATTCTGGGACTGTTGTTGTTGCTGCTGCTGCTGGCCATAATTTTGATTACCTGTTCGGCCACCTCCTTGACCACGTCCATGGCCTCCTCTACCTCGTCCTCTTCCTGAACTCGTGTAGAAGGCCTGTTGCTCTGAACTATTTTTGCTTTGTGAAGACTGTTGGTCTTCACCCAAGTTCTTCTCTTCGATAATCAGCATGGACACCAAATCTGTAAAGTTGGGAATGTTTTTCCGAGTCTGAATAGACATCTTAAACGCCTTGTATTGTGGCCCGAGACCACGTAGACAGACTTCCACCTTGTCATCATCATACTGACACACCAATAGATGCAAGGGATTCCACAATACCCTTTATCTTTAGTGCATAGTCATTCACAGACATGCTCTTTTTCTCCACAGTATGAAGTTCATTCTTCAACTGTATCTTACGTGCCTTGGTATTTGTTTCATAGAGCTTTACCAAGGTGTCCCATGCCTCCTTGGGGGACTTGGCATCCTGAATGTGCCCAATCATGGTGTCCTGTATACTAATGGAAAGCCAATACATTACTTTCCTGGCTCCTTGGTTCCAGTCTTTAAACTCTTTCACATCTGCAGCAGTCGGATTTATATCCGGTATCTCCTGTGCCTCTTCATGCTCACCTTCTATGTAGTCCCAATAGCCTTTTCCCATCAGAAAATTCGTCAACCTAAACCTCCAAGCATGGAAGTTATTCTTATCCAGCTTCTCAGCCACAATCTGTGTTATGCCATCATTAGGCATCTTCCCAAACACACAATTTTACCAGAAACTGCACTCTGGTTTTTTTCTGCACAACTGCTGTATTTTCTGCACAGCGGTACCGCAGTCCACTCAAATGTCACAACCAGTGCCCTCAATATGCATACATACACCCAATGGCAACTGTAGACCTCTTTGCAGCACCCACAGTGTCTGCACAGTCAATCTGTCTTCCTGCAGTTCTTAAAACAGAGTTCTGCAGAGAATCGATGACTTACCCGCAGTGCTCGAATTCACCTGCTTTCTGAAAACGGAGGTCCAAACGCGCTCGAAACGCGTTTTCGGCCCTGAAAATATAGTTGCCCTATAGCTTTACTCCCGCGAAGAGAGCTCCTCAATCAGAGATCGTTGCCAGTGCCTCCCGTAGAGCTCCCGACAAGGGTGTAGTCACCAACACAATAGGGAAGAGTAGTTGAAGCTCTTACCCTCGTACCGCTTCCTGTGGTTCTCTTGCTTGCAGCTCAGTCCTTAGCACGAACCAGGCTCTGATACCATGAAAAGATGCAGGGGGGAAGAGAGCTTGAGCTCTTGCAAGCACACACACACACTCACAAAACCCTAATAGAGAACACACAAGGTGAGAGGCTGAAAATCTTCTTCTTCTCTACTCAACACTCAACACACCATATACAAGATAAGAGTACACATAATATGAAAGGTACTCAACCAATACATACACGGGTTCTCTATAGTGTGAACCCGACTAAATGAGCTGGCACTATAACTATGCCAGTCTCTAGAATGGCTGTCACACAGCCTGTCATCCCATTGGCCGCATATCTCCCATGATCTCACCAACCATGCCAGTGGTGTAAGTGTGGGGCCTATCCCCCAGGCGGGTCATCAGTGTCCACCGCCTCACTAGATGAGCTCGATATCTCAACAGAAAAGGACCCACAGATTGCTGAAGAAAATCCCACCCCACAATAAGTACAGGCATATAAAGCATGGCATGAAAGAGCTAGAAAAATACTATAATGGTTGTATGCCAGTGTGACATACTATATGATTATGCATATATATAGGATGTATAAACACCTAAGGAGGCTTGGGACACCTTGATCATAAGATGTATACTAGAAACATAAGATGTATACTAGAAACATAAGATTAAAAGATGTAGCTAAAGTAGGAGTTACATAATGTGACCAGAGGGAAGCTAAGTATAAATGATTACTCGGTGAAGATTAAGATTAAAAGATGTAGCTAAAGTAGGAGTTACATAATGTGACCAGAGGGAAGCTAAGTAGGAGTTACATAATGTGACCAGAGGGAGGGAAGCTAAGTATAAATGATTACTCGGTGAAGGTTAAGATACCCTTGCTTCTATCAGATCACGATGAACTTGAATACTCTTGGTGTTGAAATTTGAGCATAATGATGAGCTATGGTGGATCATACACTAGAATCAACATGATTAACAAAGTGATTAGTAAGTGATTAAGACGTAATTAGTGAATAATTAGCAGATAGATTAATGTAGGCATGGATACTCAAAAACCAGCAAATTCTCATTAGGGCTATGCCTCAATTTATAGTGTTTACATCAAGCATCAAATCCCCTTGATTTCTCCATGATTCACTCCCTGAATATCTCCCAGAATATCTCCACACTCCTAAATTCCCTCATGCTACCCATTATTCTCTCCCAGTAGATTCTTCTAACCTTTTCACAGGTTCTTTCACAATTAAATCTTCTCTTTTACAGCCTCTATCCAAGAGCTTGTTCCCACACACACCCTATTCACTTGTATATTTCAACACCTCCCCTCAAGTGAATAATCCTAGCACACCTAGACCCTATACCAAGTTTGCCTCCCCTTACTTGGTAGTCCGCGACCAGTGTCTACTCCTCCCCTCAAGTTATCTCAGCACACCTGGACCCTGTATCAAGTTTCTTTCTTACTTGACAGTCCGCGACCAGTGCCTCAAGTCCCTAAACTCCATAGTCCTTGACACTCTCTCTCTCTATGTGTCCAAGGCTACTATAAGTGCCCGCGACCTTGACTAAAGTGCTCACACATACATCTACCACGTGGCCTACATCATCGGTGGCTCAGAGGTGGTTTTACTTTATTGGGGCAGGTTACATTGGGTTGTGGGCTCTCTCTCTCTCTCTCTCAGAGATTTTCACATGGCTCCTCACTCTTTGGAGCCTCACATCTTCTCTTTTCTTCAGTCTTCTTCTCGTGGCAGCATCTCTCCACGCGTCCGTCTCTTCTTCCAGTCTTCTCGGGGCAGCTTCTCTTCTTGTGGCAGCTTCTCTTCTCGTGTCCATGTCTTCCTTCAGGTCTTCTTCTCGGTGTGGATCCTCTTCTTGGGAAGAGATATTCTTCTTCTTTCATGGCTGGGGCCATGAGCTCGTCCGTCAGGTCTTTTTGCTCCATGTGAGCAACATGTTTCAATGTTTTGCTGACAGTTCCTTTGGGCTTTTTATGTTTATCTTTTGTCATTATGCAATGCAAACCCAAATTTATGCGGGAGGTCTTACCTCTTGCCTTAATCTGGACAAGGGCAGTGTCTGTTCCCATTTTTACACTGATAAAATGTGCCCAATACATAATGCGTATAGCATTCATTCTCATGCACATTCCAAATGCAACTCTGGCTGTGAATAATCTTGTATTTGAATGAGATTTACAGGCATTAACCAAGGGTTGAATGCAAAATGATGATTTTCACAAATTTTATCAGCACAATTTTCCAGAAATTACACTAAATTAAGGGTAACCAATTTGTACGGGATGGTTGGAGTATCAAACCAACTCCGATTTGAAATCTGAAGTTATAGGGATCTGTATCAGATACCTAATGGTTAATTTGAACCCTCAATTGCACCAAAATACAATGATTAGCACTGATTAATCACTGATTAGCAAATTAATGCTCTGGTTTGTGTGCAGAAAACAGAGTATGCGGGGAGCCTAGATCTGGTGCCTTCCACTTCAAATGAACTCAAATGCTTTCAAAGGCATCAATAGCAATGAGTCTAGTAGAGGATTAAGCCAAGAAACACAAGATTTGACCAAATAATGAAAGCTTAATCTCTGTTTTACCAAAGTCACCTGCTGTGCAGATTTGATGAAGAGCTTGGATCTCTCTGTAGACTTGATGAAATTGATTTCTGTCTTCACCAGCTTGTAGAGCATGCTTGATTACCCCTTGGGCTAGGAGGAATTGAAGCAATTTGAACTGAGCTTGAAGAAATCTCAATTCTCCTCCAGAAAAAATGCACCGGCAAAATCACTGATTTCTGCTTTGTTTTTGCGCCGTTTGCTACGCCGTCTTGATGAGCTTGAAGATGGAGATGTTAGCTAGCTTGAGCTAGAAGCTTGTGACCTAATGTGATGTGTGCTAAGTGCTAGAGACCCTCCACTGGCTGGGGGTGAAGGGGAAGAGTGAAAACTCACTAAAAAACTTGATTTTTTGCTAATTACCTACTAATCTTGATTAATTCACTAATGGGCTCATAAATCTGGTTGATTCTAGGCATGGCTCTGATACCATGTTGAAATTTGAGCATAATGATGAGCTATGGTGGATCATACACTAGAATCAACATGATTAACAAAGTGATTAGCAAGTGATTAAGATGTAATTAGTGAATAATTAGCAGATAGATTAATGTAGGCATGGATACTCAAAAACTAGCAAATTCTCATTAGGGCTATGCCTCAATTTATAGTGTTTACATCAAGCATCAAATCCCCTTGATTTCTCCATGATTCACTCCCTGAATATCTCCCAGAATATCTCCACACTCCTAAATTCCCTCATGCTACCCATTATTCTCTCCCAGTAGATTCTTCTAATCTTTTCACAGGTTCTTTCACAATTACATCTTCTCTTTTACAGCCTCTATCCAAGAGCTTGTTCCCACACACACCCTATTCACTTGTATATTTCAACACTTGGATATAGCCAATTTTAGACCTCCATTGGAGTTTGAGAGAATTTTCTAATTTTCAAGAACTGTTTAGTCTCCTCATCCGTGAGAGGAGATGAATATTGAGGGTGGTTCATCTTAGAAATTCACATAAGTAAGCCTTCTACTTAGATACAAGTAGAGATAGAGGCAGATTGTCATCTAGAGAATGTGATGGTGTTTGATTTAGAAATCAAAACCAAAAATAACAATAACAATAATAAGAAAATCAGTCTCATACAAGTGGAAAAGGCCACTCTAGAGGTAGGGAGAGCCAGGCAGAGAAGCCAAGGTGGACTACAGCAAATTGCAAAGGACTACCATAAAATGTAGAATGATATCAAAAGTGGAAAGCTACAACAAAAAGACAACTATGAATCATCTGGTAAAAGTGACCATATGTTTGTAACGTAGCATATACTCAATTCTATGACAAGACGTGTCAGGATCACGAGATATTTGGTACATGGATTTTGATGCCCTCTAACCACATGACCAGTCATGGTGGTGAGTGGTTTAGAGATATGCAAAAAATGAAAAAATGAGGGTATGTAAAAACATGTGTTGATACTATGCATCCCATTATGCATGTTGTTAAAGTGTCATTGTCTATGAAGGATGGGAAAACGAAGTAATGTAGAATGGCAAAATGTAGTACATGGGAAATGTATTTAGTGTTCCTAATATTACAAAAAACTTGGTTTCTATTGGACAAATGGTTGAGCAGGGTCTGTAAGTGAGGTTTAATTCTCAAGGGTGCTTTATAAAACACTTTAGAAATTAGTGTGGCTTGGTTACAAAGCGTAATAGAAATGGTAGGATGTTTACTTTGGATGCTAACATACCTAAAGTGAGGGTAGCCATGTTTATACATGGGACATGTGTGATATTGAAATATGGCACAAGTGTATTCATGTGACTATTGAAAAGATGCAGGGGGGAGGAGAGCTTGGCTCTTGCAAGCACACACACACACACTCACAAAACCCTAATAGAGAACACACATGGTGAGAGGCTGAAAATCTTCTTCTTCTCTACTCAACACTCAACACACCATATACAAGAATAAGAGTACACACAATATGAAAGGTACTCAACCAATACATACACGGGTTCTCTATAGTGTGAACCCGACTAAATGAGCTGGCGCTATAAGTATGCCAGTCTCTAGAATGGCTGTCACATAGCCTGTCATCCCACTGGCCGCATATCTCCCATGATCTCACCAACCATGCTAGTGGTGTAAGTGTGGGGCCTATCCCCCAGGCGGGTCATCAGTGGCCACCGCCTCACTAGACGAGCTCGATATCTCAACACTCCCCCTCGAGCTCAACTCCATCTCATGTACACCAAAAGTGAAGCCCTGAATCTGCGGAGCTTCTCTGTACGCAATGCTTTGGTGAAGATGTCAGCTACCTGATCCTCTGTGCTGACATAAACAAGGTCAAGATCTCCTGCCAAGACCTTCTCTCTGACGAAGTGGTAGTGGACCTCTATGTGCTTCGTATGAGCATGAAAGACTGGGTTCCTGGCCAACTGTATACTGCTAATGTTGTCACAGAAAATGACAACTTGTCTATCCACTGATAGACCCAAATCTGCAAGTAGCTTTCTCAACCACATGCTGCCATAGCAGCTCCCCTGTACTCGGCCTCTGTACTCGATAGAGCAACCGTAGGTTGCTTCTTGCTGCTCCAAGTCACAGCAGCACTCCATAAAGAAAACATGAATCCACTAGTAGATCTTCTATCTGAGATCCTACCAACCCAATCAGCATCTGTGTACCCATGTACACATATCTCTGTCCCAGTCTCATAGAATAGTCCACAATGCAAAGTAGACTTCACATACCTCAGTATGCGTCTCACTGCATCCAAATGCGGTTTTCGTGGAACCTGCATAAACTGACTCACCAACCCAACAGCATAGCTCAAATCTGGTCTGGTGATCGTCATGTAGATCAAACTTCCTACTATGCGTCTGTACATAGTAGGATCCTCCAAGATCTCTCCTGAATTCGCACTCAACTTGCCATTCTGATCCAATGGCACAGAAATAGGCTTACAGCTTGTCATACCATACTTGGACAACATGTCCAAGCCATACTGTCTCTGCAGTAATCCAATACCATGTGGTGACCTAATCACCTCAATGCCCAAGAAATATCTGAGCTCCCCCAGATCCTTCATCTCGAACTTCTATCTAAGCAAGATATTTACATCAAAGATCTTTGCATCATGGTCCCCCGTAATGATCAAGTCATCTACATAGATGACAACAAGCACAACCCCTCTATCACCATGTCTCACATACAATGAGAAATCTGCATTGGCTACATGAAAGCCAATAGTGACAAGATATTCAGAAATCTTGTCAGACCATGCTCTTGGTGCTTGCTTTAAGCCATACAAGGCTTTCTTCAACCTGCAAACATGCTCGGGGTGACCCACATCCTCATAACCAGGTGGCTGCAACATATACACCTCTTCTTGCAAATCCCCATGCAAGAATGCATTCTTTACATCCATCTGATATAAAGACCATTGCTTTGACGCAGCCACTGCTATCACAACTCTCACCGTTGCCATCTTGGCAACTGGGCTGAAAGTTTCCTCATAATCAATCCCATATGTCTGCGCATATCCTTTGGCTACCAATCTAGCCTTGTACCTGTTTATGCTTCCATCACTGTTATGTTTAACTTTGTACACCCACTTGCATCCAATGGCTTTCTTGCCTTCAGGCAATTGCACTAAATCCCAAGTCTCATTTCCATATAGTGCATCCATCTCCTCATCCATAGCTTTCTCCCAACACACATTTCCAACAGCCTCATCAATGCATGTGGGCTCAACAACCTGCACAACCTTTGCCATATATGCATAGTGATGTGCCACATAACCATCATAAGTAAACCTCTGCACAGGGTTCTTCACTCTCCCAGATCTTCGTAGCTTTTCATTCATGGCTTCCATAGCCTTCTTTACACCAGGTGTTCTCATAGCTGGGATCCCAAGCTTCTCATCAAGGCTCATATCTGAGCCACTAGACTCTCCATCAACATGAGAATGCCCTGCAGAAATGTCAGGCATACCAAGGGGCTCAACCACTTTCTCTTTTCCTTTACGTGATGTACTAATCACCTTTGCAGGGCTGGTATTATGATGCAGCCTGCCACTCCATGGTCTATCAACAGACCCACTAGATGAGGACTCTCTTGGTCCACTCAAAGACTGTGATTGCTGACCTGCATTCTGTGCAACCACACTTCCACTCACATCAGCCCCAACAGTTTCTTTTTCAGCAGCATACCAGCTGCTCATCTCATCAAACACAACATCCCTGCTTACCCTCAGCTCACGTGTAGCAGGGTTATAACACCTGTATCCCTTTTGCTCAAGGGAATATCCAATAAACACACATTTTTCAGCTTTCGGATCCAGCTTAGCTATCAACTCATCTCGCACATGCACATATGCAATGCATCCAAAGACTTTTAGATGAGACAAATCTGGTTTTCTGCCAGTAAACCTCTCCTCTGGAGTTACATCATGTATGGCTGCAGTTGGAGTCCTGTTCATGATGTATACTACTGTAGAAATAGCCTTAGCCCAATAGCAATGCGGCATATTCTTCTCTTCCATCAATGCTCGCGCAATCTCAGCAATGTGCCTGTTTTTCCGCTCAGCAACTCCATTTTGCTGCGGAGTGTATCTGCATGTGAACTGTCTCCAAATACCATTCTTCTTCAAAAATTCCGAGAACTCATTGGAGAAGTATTCTCCCCCTCCATCTGACCTTAGGCACTTGACATATTTCCCTGTTTGCTTTTCAACCAAAACTTTGAAATTCTGAAAGTGAGTGAACACCTCACTCTTCTCTTTCATGAAATATACCCACACTTTCCTTGTGTGGTCATCAATGAAAGTCACATAGTACCTGCAGCCTCCCATAGATATGGTCTTCGTAGGACCCCATACATATGAATGCACAACATCTAGTGCATTTCTGCTCACATATTTGTTACGTGGAAACACATGCTTTGTTTGCTTCCCAAATTGGCATGCTTCACATATTTTCTGCATACCTTCCACTTTAAATTTTGGCAGCCCTGTCACAATTTCTTTTGTCTGCATAGACTTCAATCTCTGCACATTTACATGTCCAATTCTTTTATGCCATATGTCTGTGTCTGCAACAATTCCTGAACCATTTGCAAACATCGCAGCACTCATCTCAGGCATGTCTACATCCAACGTAAACATTCTGCCCACTCTGTTGCCTTTTGCAACCAACCTGCACTTGTCTTTAAAATCTTCAACATAACATCCATCAGGGTTAAACCGAACCTGCAAACCCTGCTCAATCATCTGGCCAACTGAAACCAGATTCTTTGTTATGTTCGGTACATGAAGTACATCTGCAAGGTACTTCACTTTGCCATCCTGCATCTCCAACGTGGGCAATTGGATGAGCAGTGTCATCCCCTGTTTCCACAAAACCTGGTCTTTCCGAGTTTTTCATCTCCTTGAACCACTCTCTATGACTCGTCATGTGGTTCGAAGCGCCTGAATCCACATACCATACATTATCTTTTTGTGCTGCATCAACATTTTCAGACATGGCATTCACAACATGCTGCATAACAAACAACCTTTCATTATCCTCATTATTTCTGCTTGAGGATGCATAGTTGTTTTGCTGCACTTTTCCATTTTGCATGTCAGCCTGCTTCTTATAACATTCTGACTGCACATGTCTAGGCTTACCATAATAATAGCATTCACGTGCATCATTATGTTGCCTTTGCCAATTTCCACGGCCTCTTTGACTCCCCCTTCCTCTGAATTTGCCTCTTCCACGTGCGTGTTGTTGTTGTTGTTGATTCTGGGACTGTTGTTGTTGCTACTGCCTGCTGGCCATAATTCTGATTACCTGTTCGGCCACCTCCTTGACCGCGTCCACGGCCTCCTCTACCTCGTCCTCTTCTTGAACTCGTGTAGAAGGCCCGTTGCTCTGAACTGTTTTTGCTTTGTGAAGACTGTTGGTCTTCACCCAAGTTCTTCTCTTCGATAATCAGCATGGACACCAAATCTGTAAAGTTGGGAATGTTTTCTCGAGTCTGAATAGACGTCTTGAATGCCTTGTATTGTGGCCCGAGACCACGTAGACAGACCTCCACCTTATCATCATCATCTACTGACACACCAATAGATGCAAGGGATTCCACAATACCCTTTATCTTCAGCGCCGCATAGTCATTCACAGACATGCTCTTTTTCTCCACAGTATGAAGTTCATTCTTCAACTGTATCTTGCGTGCCTTGGTATTTGTTTCATAAAGCTTTACCAAGGTGTCCCACGCCTCCTTGGGGGACTTAGCATCCTGAATGTGCCCAATCATGGTGTCCTGTATACTAATGGAAAGCCAATACATAACCTTCCTGGCTCCTTGGTTCCAGTCTTTAAACTCTTTCATATCTGCAGCAGCAGCAGTCGGATTTATATCCGGTATCTCCGGTGCCTCTTCATGCTCACCTTCTATGTAGTCCCAATAGCCTTTTCCCATCAGGAAATTCGTTAACCTAAACCTCCAAGCATGGAAGTTATTCTTATCCAGCTTCTCAGCCACAATCTGTGTTATGCCATCATTAGACATCTTGCCAAACACACAATTTTACCAGAAACTGCACTCTGGTTTTTTTACAGAAATGCTGTATTTTCTGCACAGCGGTACCGCAGTCCACTCAAATGTCACAACCAGTGACCTCAATGTGCATACATACACCCAATGGCAACTGTAGACCTCTTTGCAGCACCCACAGTGTCTGCACAGTCAATCTGTCTTCCTGCAGTTCTTAAAACAGAGTTCTGCAGAGAATCGATGACTTACCCGGAGTGCTCGAAATCGCCTGCTTTCTGAAAAACGGAGGTCCAGACGCGCCTGAAACGCGTTTTCGGCCCGAAAATTTCAGTCCAAAGGACTTAATAGTTGCCCTATAGCTTTACTCCCGCGAAGAGAGCTCCTCAATCAGAGACTGTTTGCCGGTGCCTCCCGTAGAGCTCCCGACAAGGGTGTAGTCACCAACACAATAGGGAAGAGTAGTTGAAGCTCTTACCCTCGTACCGCTTCCTGTGGTTCTCTTGCTTGCAGCTCAGCCCTTAGCACGAACCACGCTCTGATACCATGAAAAGATGCAGGGGGGAAGAGAGCTTGAGCTCTTGCAAGCACACACACACACTCACAAAACCCTAATAGAGAACACACACGGTGAGAGGCTGAAAATCTTCTTCTTCTCTACTCAACACTCAACACACCATATACAAGAATAAGAGTACACACAATATGAAAGGTACTCAACCAATACATACACGGGTTCTCTATAGTGTGAACCCGACTAAATGAGCTGGCGCTATAACTATGCCAGTCTCTAGAATGGCTGTCACACAGCCTGTCATCCCATTGGCCGCATATCTCCCATGATCTCACCAACCATGCCAGTGGTGTAAGTGTGGGGCCTATCCCCCAGGCGGGTCATCAGTGGCCACCACCTCACTAGACGAGCTCGATATCTCAACAACTATACAATGGTTGAAGTCTATGCAATCCAAAATATTGTTGCAGGTTTGCAAACATTTAAGCTTGATAGTATGCACAAAGTATGTGAAGCATGCTAGTAGCCCAAACATGCTTTTCCGTTTGAAAAGCACATCAATTGCAAGGCCCTTGGACGTTCTGATATATGGGGACTGACTATGATTGCAGTAATTACACGTTATAGGTACTATGTTACATTCATTGATGGGATCACACTAGGAAAGTGTGGGTTTACTTTTTAAAGGAGAAAAGTTAGGTGTTTTCTCACTTTTAGAGATTTAAAGCCTTAGTTGAGAAGGAAAAAGATATGTAGATCAAATGCTTAAGATCAGATGGTGCGGGAGAATATTTCTCCAATGATTTTAGGGATTTCTTGAGAAAGCAAGGAATCAAAAGGCAATTTACATATAAGTATAGTCTACAAGAGAATGGTGTTACAAAAAGGAAAAATATGCACATTGTAGAATTTGCTCATACCTTGATGTCTGAAAAGAATATGCTGGATTATTTTTGGGCTGAAGTATAAGCAACTATTTTTTACATTATAAACGTGACCCTAAATGTAGTTGTTCATGGAATGATGCTTAAATAAAAGCTTACAAGCATAAACCTAGCCATGTCTCACTTGAAAGTATATTTGGATATATTACATATGTGCATGTTCCTAATGAAGTGAGAACCAAGTATTCAGGCATCATGATATGGTTCTTGAATAGAATTTTATAGACATAAAACGATATGTGTCTCACATGATGAAAGTGTTTGGATGCATTGTATATATACATATTCCCATATTCCTGATGAAGTGAGAACTAACTTGGATCCAAAGGCAGAGAAATGCATCTTCATTGCTAATAATTTAGAGCAAAAAGGTTATAGATGCTATAACCCTACCACTTAGGAGATGCGAGTAAGTATAGATGTTGTCTTTGATGAGATGATTGCTAGAATATATTAATGAAGGCAATTGAATATGCATATGTAAGAAGTAATGCTCGAGGGGGGTAGGGGGGAGTCAATAAAAAATATGTAAGATAGCACGTGAGTTCAACAAAAGGGGTTTTTTCTCTTGTGGAGTTACAGAATATTTACATACATAAGAGGATTTATAACTCAAATGGTGAGAATTTTGGTACATAAGAGGCACTTTTATTATAAAAAGTGTTACAGAAGGGGTTTTTTTAAAATTAAAAAATTCACAAGTAGGGGGTTTTTAATACCCCTTAAATGCACGTGTTACATAGGGGGTCAACAGATTGACACCCTCCCCCTTCGCGAGAAGTAATGATGCTCTCACACATGTAGAGAAACAATCATAGGTGTAATGGATCTCAAAATTCCTTTAGTAAATAGATCAATGTTAGTCAGGCAGGTTGAGGTTGAACGCAAGAAATGTAGATGCATGATCTCATGGTACTACAAGTGTTGGTACATATGTATTATGTAAAGGGAAGAAAAAGATAGATCAAACTTTTATGCATGTTTTATCAGCAAATAGGTCACTCTTATATGTGGGATGTGAGAATCTAGTGGATTTAAGCAAAGCCTTGATAAGGAGCTTGGCATTCTGTTACTAGTGGCTACTCTTGGTACACGGAGAACCAGGGCAATTTGAAGATAGCTAGTAGTGATCCACATGTATATAGGTCTACTCAAGTCAGATACCCTATTAACAAGTTGCGATATCATGGATATATAGCCCATCACTATGTTTACATGGTTAAAGAAATACAAAGAGATCCCACTAGTTTTGAGAGCAAGAATTTAGAAATAAAAAATGAGAAGATGTTATAGATGAGGAGATGGTCGCATTGGAGACAAATAAGACATGGAAATTAGTGTCTTTGCCTAAAGATAATAAGGAAATTAGATGTAAGTGGTTGTACAAGCTTAAGCATAACTTAGATGGATCTGTGAGAATAGGTATAAGGCAATACTAGGTTGTGAAGTGTTATGCGAAGACATATGCACTGACTATGAGAAAACATTCAACCCGATTACGAGAATGGTAGCCGCCGTGAGAGATGTCATTGCTTTGGGTATAGAGAAGATTTGGTCTTTACATTAGATTAATTTAAAGAATGCATTCTTACATGGTGATTTATAAGAAGAAGTGATGCAACCACTAGGTTATGAGATCGATGCACATCCAAATTTTGTGTGTAGTTTATGCAAAGCCTTGTATAACTTGAAGGCTCCTAGAGCAAACAAGATCAGGGAGAAGAATCTTATTACCATAGAATTTTAGGTATTTAATGTAGATTTTTCACTTTATGTGAAAAAGACATGTACATGAATCATGGTGTTAGTTATTTATATGGATGAATTGATTATCATTCATGGTAGTGATGTTAACATACATGATGCCATGATTCTTTTGAAGTAGGAGTTGAGATGAAAGATTTGGGTATGCTACAATATTTCTTAGGTATAGAGGTGATTGCAAAATGACCTCTATACCCAATAATGGATGACTTGATTATCACTGGTGATAGTGATGCTTATATACATGATGGCATGATGCTTTTGAAGTAGAAGTTTAGATAAAAGATTTGGGTATGCTACAGTATTTCTTGGGTATAGTCTTCATGAGATCACCTAATGGCATCTCGTTGTTATAGAGGCACTATGGCTTGGACATTGTTCAGATATTAATCTCAACTAGTGCTATAAACATTTATGACATGTGCTGATGTCATATAATCACTAAGGATTACTGGGAGGAGGCCTGGGGAAGCCCACCACTCGTCAGTAGAAGCCTTGAATTGAAACTTATTGATGAACATAGCCAAGGGTCTACAAGATGAAAAAATCAAGACCTTTGAACTAAGATTCCATCACCCATTCATGGTGGCAATGGATTTTAGAGAAGAGGTTCATACATGGGAGGGATTATATGAAGGAAGCAAGACTAGTTCCAATCATCTTTATATACACAAATGTGGTTAGTCCCTTGAAGATAAACTTAAAAATAGGGAAGACCCATCCCATGGGTTGAGGCATTCTTGCTAATGAGGCATGGACTTCCTTAGGCCACCCGCCCCTCACACCTTCCATTAGTACCCATAAACAATTCCCAATCCATGATCCTCAATTGTTTTTAAGTGGACTTTCTTATTGGATCTAAGCCTATGGTGGCAGGTAAGTTTTATGTGATCCCTGTTGAGAGATGTAATCATGGTGTTTTGTGTATGTGGGATAGCACCCTAGAGGTGCAAGATATTGTGGCAAGACAAGAATGCCACATGTAATATTGTATGGTATGTGAGTGTTGACCAAAAGAGTGGAAAAGGGAGTGCCACATGGATGATGATGTGTAAAGTGGGATAAGGATAGAGGGCCTATATCATTGTATGGTTCATTGTTGTGATATGTAATAGAATAGAACTTGTGTTATTTAAGATTCCTCCCCAGCCTCTCAGGATGTCCAGTATCTCCCCTGTAGTCAAATCCCTCTTCAGAAATATAAAAGATCTTGTTTCTACCAATTTTGGCCTAGAGAGAGAAAATCTTCTAGAGAGTGGTAATTCAATTTTTAAATATTTTTGGATGGAAAAATATCACTTCTTATTAAAATAAGTTCCCTTGAAGCAGAAGTTCAAAAAGATTTTCAGAAGGTGCATTAGAAATCAAGTATAATCTGTTCAAGAGGCCTTATCTTGAGGGTCAAGATTTTTTTGAAATTTTAAATTAAGGTTCCTATGGGCCAATAAGATTCATCCAAATGTGTGGAGGAGATAAATGGAAGAAATAAAGAAAATCCCCCCAAAAATGAGTAAATACACACATAAGATGAAGAGTTGACTAAGGACAAGGTTATTAGTTAAAAAAGAGAGATATTTAGAAGAAATGATGCATTTTTGACACCTCAGTATGGGGGAATTCCCCTCATGAAGGAGGCGCCTATTTCAAGTGTGGGGGAGAGTTTTAAACTCCCAAATAATGAGATATTTTTATCTCTCCTCTCTCCTGTTTCAACTAGATCCAAAAAGTGAGCTAAACTGACCTAAAAATGGTCAAAAATTGACCAAATTCTGGAAAATTCTAGAATCAGTTTGCTTGGTAAGAGGCTCACTTTTTCCTATAAATAGAAGCCTCCCCCTTTGTTGAAGCTTAATAGTGTTTTTTGCACTGTTACCCTGCTTCTCCCAAGAGCCAAAAACTATGAATTTACTCATAATTCATTAGTTTTTGACCTTCCCTCTTTTAAAGATTGGTGGCCACTCTTGTTTTAAACAAGAGTAGATCCCTCAAACCATCAAGCCAAAGGAAATCTCTCAAATTCTCCTTATAAGTTGGAGATTCTTCTCTTTTCTATTTCATTTTATGGTTTTTATGATTTTTGTCTTCTCTAAAATGATTATGATGTTATGCCTCATTGAAAAAAGGCATTCCCCTCTCTTCTTTAGTAAATCCAACCATTCTTTATCCTAGATGAATGATTAATGGATAAAATCAAGTTTTTCATAATGTTTCGCTTTGATAAGTAGAAAATGTTTACAGTAGAATGATTTAAATACTCTTGGTGAACTTCCAATTAATTTTAGAGAATTAAAAATTGAAAAATGGTTAGCCATACAAAGGAGGTTATGGCAAAATTTTCTAAAATTGTGAAAAATAAGTTTTATTTTTTAATTTAAAAAGAGTAATTCCTATCATATATGTATTCTTAAAGTGTTAATTTTTATCCTAGGTATAAGAAAATGCATACTAAAAATATTTTATTAAAAAAGTGTTAATTTCTTTAGAATTAAATTCCATGCATAGAAGGAAGTATATTGAAATTGTTATTTTGATTATAACAGTGTTTTGTTTTCATCATAAATGATTTGTATGCATAAACATATGCATAAAAGATATTTTTTTATATTAAAAGTGTGATTTTCATCATAAATGGATTTTATGCATAAATTAGATGCATAAGAGAAGTTCTTTTATTCTAAAAGTGTAATTCCTACTAAATTTATTTTATGCATGGAAAGATGCATAAATAGATGCATAAAGAATTTTATTTTTAATTCAAAAGAGTTATTTTCATCAATTTTGATTTTATACATAAATAGATGCATAAAGAATTTTATTTTATACATCTATTTATACATAAATAGATGTATAAATAGATGCATAAAGAATTTTATTTTGAACTCAAAAGAGTTATTATTATTAATTTTGATTTTATACATAAATAGATGCACAAAGAATTTTATTTTGAATTCAAAAGAGTTATTCTTATCAATATTGATTTTATGCATAAAAAGATGCATAAAAGATTTATTTTTATTTCGAAAGTATTATTTTCATTGAAATTAAATTTATGCATAGTTAGATGCATAAAAGATTTATTTTTATTTTGAAAGTGTTATTCTCATTAAAATGAAATTTATGCATAATTAGATGCATAAAATATTTATTTTTATTTTAAAATTGTTATTCTCATTAAAATAGAATTTATGCATAGAAAAATGCATAAAAGATTTATTTTTATTTTAAAAGTGTTATTCTCATTAAAATGGAATTTATGCATAGTAAAATGCATAAAAGGTTTATTTTTAATTCGAAAGTGTTATTTTCCTTAAAATTGAACTTATGCCTAAATATATGCATAAAAGGATTTTTATAAAAGTGTTATTCCTACTAAAGTTATCTTTATGCCTAATTAGATGCGTAAAGAATCTTTATATCAAAAAATTAGAATTCTCCTACATTCTATAAATAGATGTGATAGGAATCAGATAGATGTAAGTGGATGTATGGATGTGAATGTGAATATGGATGTATAAATGTGGAATGTGGAAATGGATGTATGAATGTGAATGTAGATGTGGATGTGGATGTATGAATGTGAATGTGGATATGGACGTATGAATGTGGAATGTAGATATGGATGTATGAATGTGAATGTAGATGTGGATGTGGATGTATGGATGTAGATGTGGATGTGGATGTATGAATGTGGATGTGAAAATGGATGTATGGATGTAGATGTGGATGTGGATGTATGAATGTGAATGTGGATATGGATGTATGAATGTGGAATGTGGATATGGATGTATGAATGTGAATGTAGATGTGGATGCAGATGTATGGATGTAGATGTGGATGTGGATGTATGTATGTGGATGTGGATGTATGAATGTGGATGTAAAAATAGATGTATGGATGTAGATGTGGATGTGGATATATGTATGTGGATGTGGATGTATGTATGTGGATGTGGATGTGGATATGGATGTATGAATGTGGATGTGGATGTGGATGTATGGATGTGGATATGGATGTGTATGTATGAATGCGGATGTGGAATTAGATGTATGATGTGGATGTGTACGTAGAATAATGAATGCGAATGTGTATGTGAAATGATGTGTCGTCGATATGAATGAATGGATGAGATGTGATGACATGTGAATTAGGATGTGAATGTATGATATGTGATGTGAATGAATCTGAGGTGATGAGATGGAAAATGATGTGATTGGATGAGAATGAGTACATATATGAAATGGAATGTGGGATAAGTAATGTGGACTGATGAGGATAATGTGGAAAGACGAGAGTTCAATATAGAAACTGTATTTGTGACCTGTTTGTAAATGACTGTTTTATGTCAAGAATGCTGGGGAAGCATTTTGACCGTCTTGTGATTAAGGTCATGGAGACCTAACTGATAAAGTTGCAACTGCTGACGGCGGAGAGTCAATGGAGGACGTCTCACGTAGCAAGGTCGGCCGAGGTCTTGACTAGCCTCGGTTCGATTTAAATGGTGAGCTTCTGGTATTGTGGATGAGGGACCAAAGACGCGGCCTATGAGTGAAGCGCGCTAGGTGACCTGCGAAGGATCCTAGAGGGTGCTGACCATATGGTGCTCGGGCTCTGGGTCATCGAAGATACCCACACGTGCGTTGTGGAAGATATTGGAACAAGGAGTAAGAGTTGTTTTCTAAAACTGAGTATGGATCTGGTTGATTGACCTTGCTGGTCCTCAACTGATGAGTCCATAGCTCTCTTATATGGATCTGTTAGTTGATCTTGCTGATCTTCAACGAGGATTTCATCTTGATTTTTATAAGTGATTATCTGCCGGGTACTATGAGCTAGGAACTTTCTATCTCACCACAATATCTTGCACCTCTAGGGTGCTTTCCCACATACACACAACACCACGATTACATCTCTCAACACCCCCTCTTAATCGAGGTGTTCTACAACTCACCCATCATTCATCACCCATATCAATGTAGCATTGCACAAACACAATCGCTACCTCTCAACACTCCCCCTCAATGATACATTGGAGTGTCTATCAACCAAACATGTGTGCCCGTGTCTACCATCTTAGACACCTAGTCCATTTTGAACCGACTTGCTCACAGCGGAACCACTGAGTCCGATTTGAACATGGAAGTTCGGGTGGGAACCAACCCATGCGCATGCACCTCACACGTGCATCGCTCTTGCACACATCACAACAACTACCATTTCGAGCTTTTAGGTGAGCTCGGGCATGGTTACCCTCATACCAATGGGTGAATACAAAAATTTCTCGTTTTGAGCACGCATGCTCGTGGATGATTTTCCATCATCATATTTGGGTGAAAAATAAAATTACAAACCCCTTGGTCGACCGGGCAGGGGACCCTCGATGTGTGTGTGAACATCTTAAAAAAAAACTTTGGAAATTGGTTGTGTGTGAATGTGTTCTCATATAATGCCTTTTAAGGCATGTGAACAAGGCTTATGCTTTTTAAAATAAATGATATGGTGTGAGTAAAATCTTAACTCTAAACACTCCAAAATGCGTTAAAGCTCTCTGTAACCTGCAAAAACGGCGCTAGTTGAAATTTTGGGGACAACCTGCACCACATGGGACCCGCATCCCAAGGTCGTCTTCTTCATCCTTCTTCTCGACTGTTCTGCACAGCAGCTATGGCGGTCTCCTTCCGCTCTTGTTGCTGTGCTCCTGCTTCCTCTCTGCCTTCGACTTGTCTCCCCGCCTGCTCCGGCTAGTGTGTGCTGCTTCTGTTACCCATCTTCTCTTGTTGCCTCGTCTCATTCGGTCTTGCCGACGCATCTTCATCTACCAATTTTTGCAATGATTGCATCTATGGTGTTGGCGATGCCACTCGCTTTCTTCTACAGTTTCCACCGGCCTCACTGCCTACTTCCTCTACGGCTTCCACCAACTTCCTTCGCCAACACTACCTTCTGCGCTTCACTTTGGTTGTGAGCAAGGCGGTGGTGTGTTATCATAGAAGAGATCGTTTGCTTTTCTTCGCTACAGATTCTTCTCCTACACGCTACGATGAGTTGCTGTCCCGCCAGTTTGCTCATTATACGTCCTGTTTATGTGCTATAAACTGACTTTTGTAGCTCTACTGCTATTCGCTGCTTTGCTGAGTGTTTTGTCACCATCCTCACTGCCCTGTTGAGGCTGCATTCTCAATGCCCTGCTACCTTAAAGTTCGTGCTTCCTCTCCACTCCATAACTGCAGTAGCTCTCAACGTTGTGCTCTACTTTCATTTCATAAGTTGTTCTATCAACTTTTTGTAGTGCTGCTTGTTGAGAGCCCGCTTCTCTCTCTCTGGCTTTGTGTGCCACAGCCCAGACCCCATCAAGTGTTGTTCCAGCTGTCAATGTGCTAAGCTACTGTGCCTCCTCTACCTCTTCAATGAGGTTCACACAGAGCTCCCCAATTTGAGCTCTAACATGCATCTCTTTCTTTTCTCAGTCTCTTTGCCTCTTCTAAACCTCTCCATTGAGGTTTCTCCCATAGCCATCAACATGGCCTTGCAAGCTCCCAAATGAACTTGCACTCTCTATGCTTTTTCTTGCATACAAACTTCAAGGGTGCTTCTTCACATGGTCTCTCAAATGAAACCATAGGTGCATAAACATGTGGAAACTGCCAAGGTTTCCATCCCCTTCTTTGCTCTCCTTCATTGAGCAAACAGCCACAAGTGCATCCTCTTCTTGATGCACACACATGTGAACTCCATTGAGTTCACCATCTCACTTGCCATTATCTTGACAAGCATGCACCTCCACACAAGATTCATGGGATACACAAATTACATACATAGCAACCCTTCATAGAGCATTCTTCCATGCTCAAACACAAAACTTTGAGGCAAAACTTCACAAAACCAACCTTCTTGAGGCATAATCAGCAGCATATCTTCTCTTGGCAGCTTTTCCTTGACGATGAAGATCCATAGCCTTCATAATGCTGAAATCTCCATTTTCAGCTTCCATGATGACGAGCAGGTTTTCCATGTTGTAAAAATCCATTTGCAACTCTCTTGGGCAGCTTCTATGCAACCTCCTTGTTGCAAATCTCCTCTCAAATCCTCACAAATGCAAATCCAAATGATAATATGAGTGTGTATAAATTCTTTTTTCATAATAAGCTGAAAATAATGCTTAATCAAAGAAACACACAACCAAGCTAATATACATAATAATCACCATGACCAAGAGCCCACCCAAGCTCTGATACCATGTTAAGATTTTAGAAATGGGATTGATCATGGTGAAGGACATAGATTAAGCATAAGATAATTAAGGTGGATTAAACCACACTAAAAACTCCATGAGAGAGAGAGAGATTGCACACTCAACACTATTCCCTTGTATTGCATATCACAATGAACTATACAATGATATAGGCTTTCTAGCCTTATCCCACTTTACACATCATCATCCATGTGGCAACTCCTTTTCCACTCTTTTGGTCAACTCTCACACACCATGCAATATTACATGTGGCATTTCTATCTCACCACAATATCTTGCACCTCTAGGGTGCTTTCCCACATACACACAACACCACAATTACATCTCTCAATAGCTTCTACATTCATGCTTTTCATCTCGAGAGGGGTTAAAAGAGCATTGTTAGTTTGTCCATTGCAGACGTGGAAATTGATTCTTAAATTTGTGGCTTGTTTAGGTAATAGGTACAGCTTCTAGTTGGTTTCCATTGGGGTTGACTGAACACGCAAGCTCTTGTGTATGTGTTGTATGCACGAGAGGGGTTGAGTAGCTTGCTTGGTGCCTGGGCCACCACTCTTGTCAAATTTTAGGTGAAGATGTTGGGGTTGAAGTCGGTGGTGAGGCTTTCTTCACTTTATTCGATCTTGGCAACCATATGATGGGATTTCCATCATAATATCCTTGCTCTTAAAGCACATTCACGGGCACCCATCTTTGATGAACATTAGGAGTTGATTGTGGATGCCTTTGGTTCTTGGGTTTCTTTTGTTGTGCACTCTTGGGTGACTTCTTGATACGCTTGGGAATCCAAGCATTGGTATTACCTTGGTAGTACCCTCGTGCTTGATGTAATTTTTTTGGTACCCACACTTGTTGAGTTGCCAGAGTTCTTTGAGGAACTCGTATAGGCTTTTGTGGATGATGTTGTGGTGTACTTTTAGTCTTGAATTTTGCGCTGAGGAAGAGACTTTGATTATCGAGGCACCAAAATTTGATTGGAACCTTGAGCTGCTACAAGTAGCTACTTTTTCACCCACATTTTAATACCATTAAGATACCTTGATTATGGCCGTCTTGGTTAATTTTTCTTTGTGTATGAAGTGGAAGGTTTTGCGCGTTGTTTCACATTGGGGGTGGCATTGAGGTTGTGGTTTTGAGACTCATGGGCATTGTTGTCAATGAGGCTTGAATCTCATGTGGAGTGGCTGTCGATGATGAGGCTTTTAAGCATGAAGTCATCTCCTATGGTGAGGCTAGTTGACGAAGAGGCATTGGCTGTGGAGCTTTTCCCTTGAGTCCCTTTTTAGAGATAGGTGGTTACGCTTGGGGAACTTCGTCTCAGGAATAGTTGTTGATTGAGAGGTCATGGAATTTGACTTCATTGGTGAGGATGGAGGTGAAGGGGTAGATGCATTTTCTGAGTTGGTCAGTGACATAGAATAGAGGTCTTCATGTAGAGGGGCTTTCGAGGAAGAGGCTTGTAACTTTTTGCGTTCAGCATCATAGAAATCCATTAGGGTTGGTTCCTCTTCTGTGTAGTATGGTATTGTTAACTTTGTCATTGACCATCATGATGAACCTATCACTAGCAAAGCACAATGGTGCTTGGGCAGCAATAGTCCATTTATGCCCCAAGATTAAATCTTCTTCCAACACATACTCAACCACAAAAAACTTACACGTAAGGGGGTTAGATTCAATATACATTGTATGTTCAAAGTACCCAAAACTTGGCATGTTCAAGTCTTGTGTGAATGGAATTCTATCAGGATGAGCCGTGAGTGTGGGTTGACCTAACAAATCCCATAACTCAAGGATCATGAGATTATGCTCTCGTTGTTGTGGATAAAGCTGTGCTTGGATTGTGGTGATTTTATTGGAAAGTTTCAATCCAATCATAACTGTGGGGATATTATGGGTAAGATATGTTGGAAGTTCTAGCTCCTCCAAGGTCTCTCCCTCCCGTAAAATAGCAATTGTACAATGCCCACAGGAGTGTTCAAGTTGACTATTTGCATGGATTCATTAATTGAATACAATGAATCATTTACCCAAGTGCCTCCTAAGATGACATCATACTCAAGGGGATCTAGGGTAACCTAGAATCAAAATTTCACATTTCCACCGACTGTTTGAGTAGCATAGTTAAAGCAACCCGGAACTTCAAATGTTTTGTCCCCATTGGCACCTCTTGCAAGACCATTGTTTTAGGGATGATTTTAGGCTGTCCCAATGACACCTAAGTGTCTATAGTCATGATGTTATGACTAGCTTGAGGGGTAATCAATGTGTGTTTGGCACTTAACATCATTGCCCATAAGAAAATCTAACCATACCATGATAGAATCTTCAAGAGGAACCATGGATGTTGTATTTTTTGTTTCAGTTTTAGATCGAGTTTTGGTTTCATATTCCCATTCACTTTTATTCTCTTCTTGGCTCTTACCCTTTTCAAGAGTGCCCAACATGTACAATGGCACACTCGGTCCTTTGACAATTTTAAGTGAGGGCTGTTTGGAAACTTGCAAATCCTTACAGTCCTGTTCAATGTAGCTCTTGATGTCTTGGTATAACTCATGTTTAGCCTTTAAAGGTGTAAGTGCTCACGCTATGCTGGCTTCACCAAGAGAGAAGAGCATAAGTTCTTACGCTATGCTGGCTTCACCAAGAGAGAAGAGCATCCTTCCAAATAAGAATTTGAGAGACTCATTTAATTTTGTAAGGGATTCATCGAATTCCTCACGTGATTTTTCTACCACATCATTCATGCAATCTACCTCTATTGTAGAGAGAACGTCTTCCTCTTGAAAAGGGAAGTGATACTCCTCTAGTTTTTGTATTTTGGTTTTTTTAAATAGGTTTGACATTAAGAGGTTCAAACATGACTGGTGATCTTGTATGACACTCAACAATGTGAAGCATTCTCTCCTAAGCTTGCTTTTTGCATTGCGCATATGTCATGTGATCATGATTTTCAAGTCGAGGTGGTTGGGCGGATTCTAGTTTTTGAATTGGCATGTGAAGTGCACTGGAGTGACAAATTAGAACTTGTTTCATCCTCACTAAGTGACATACTAGAACTTGTTTCGTCCTCACTAAGTGACATACTAGAACTTGTATCATCTTTTGACTTTCCTTGGATCGTCAAGTTTTCATTATGTTTGCCCATGCGACGAGAACAAAATTCTTTTTTTGATTTTTTGTCATGTGTCGCACATGTGGGTTTTGTGGTTTCACAGGTAACCTTTGAGGTGGATTCTTCTGCATCATGTGTAGCTTTTGGCTATTTTGGGGTTAATTTCTCCATAGGCTTCTTTCCCTTGTCCTTTATTTCAACTTTGGTGTCGATAGTTTGTTGCCCCTTGTTTTTCTTGGGTTTTGAAGGTTTTGCTTCACCTTTTGGTTTCTGTTTTAAAAAACGCTCTTCTATCCATTTCAAAGTGTTTTCTTTTGCATTTATTTTTATTGATTCTCATGCCTTAGCTATAAGCATGTAAGCACATTCAAGGGTACCATGGACAACTGCCCGTTTTGCACACTCAAAATGTGAAGAGTTGTATTTTATGAGATAGGTTGCATTGAAGCAACTTGCGTTGGGCAATCTTGGAGTATGTGATCGATACCACGTTGTTCACATATGGGTTCACATATGGGCTGCAAAGTGACTGTGGACATGGAAGTATTCCAAAATGTGCAGTGTACCACTTTGTGCGGTCCAGGAGGACAATAGAAACACTGAAGTGTTTGCTTAACTAATTCTTGAGCAGTTTTGACCCATTGGACAGTTTTGTTTGGGGCATGGGAGATGGAGGTTTTGAAGTAATTGTAGGTGCATTGGGACATTGTGGTGTGTCAACCAAAGGCTTTGCAATATATGCAGTATAGAAAAATAGGCACATTGTATGTACATTGGGGATTGGGATGGACGTAGCGATGGCAATGAACACAAGTCATTTTGATCACTTTGAGAGGAATTAAGGATGTTTGGTTTTGCGGGAGCTCATCCTCTCTTGGAGATGTCGGTTCAAAGCTTTTAAGCAATGGTGTATAGAATTCAGAGAATGCCAATTCCAAGATCAATTTTTCTTTAGCCATTTCTTCACTTGGTTTAGATGAGAAACATCTTATATCGTGATCATCCTCCATCATGTTGTCATCTAAACGTATTGCTTCTTTATAACATTCATCAAATGTTTTTGGATTGGATTCAATGATCAAGTTGTGTAAGATATTATTCTTTATGCCCATCATGAAACATCTCTTCAATTGGGCATCGTTTATTTTCTCCCATGCCTGACATTGTGAGTAAGATTTTTATCCGAAGGATAAAATCTCTAATGGTTTCATTTTGTTTACGCTCAATTGAATAGAGTTCTTTTGCTGCACTCCACCGATCACCTTGTCTTGAAAAGCCGGATAAAGGTTGATTTCAAAGTCCTGATGTTCGTCTTGATCGCTAGTATCAATGTGATGAACCATTGACTGGCCTTTCCCACTAGTCAAAGGTTCAACGCATGTACCTTGGTGGGGCAGTTTGGATTTCCAAAGGCTTCACATCTCTATTCAAACATTTGTATGAATTGAATAGGATCAGTTGTTCCATTATATTTTCCCATGATTTTGAAAGTCTGACGGCCGTGTTTTTGTATAAGTCACGGAGGTCGTTTGTGGGTGATAATGTGGGTAGGGACTCACTTAGTCCTCAAGAAACCCCCCTTCCTAGATTAGTCAATATGTCTAGGGTGTGGGCATCTAGGGGTTTCAAGAGGTTGGTACCTACCTCTCCTAAAGGTTTAGGACTTGTGGTAGTGCAAGGCAAGGGACCAAATCTCGAAGGAATTGATGTGAGAGGGTGTAAAACCCGATGACACGCTTGTTGTCGATATGGAAAAAGGAATTGGGAGATGCATTTGGGGCATCGATCTCAATGGCTCAAAGTTATCAACCATGTGGATTCAGCCTGGATGTGAGCGCCTTGGTAATCCCTCTATCGTTGCCATATCTTTGACGTTGTTAATTACTCCTTAATGATCAAGCACAGGTGATTTTTTTAAAATTTGTTAGGTTTTCTTACAGCCTGTACAGCCTCACGAGGCTTGGCGCACTCTTCGTTGGGTCAAACGAGTGTCTGTTTGTCCTAGTTAGCTTAGGTGCTACATGCATGTGAAAGACCTCTTAAGAGATATTTTTTCAAAAAAGTGCAGCATCCCATATTGAAGAGGAGGTCTCTCAAAACCTATTTTCTATCACTGTCTCATGATTTTTTTAAAAATCTGAAAAGTTTTTTCCTGTTTCACAGTCCGTTTGGCGCATGAAATGTTATTATTATTATTTTTGCCATGGCAGGGACTATTTCACGCCATGAAACAGTAGAGCTTCACGCCGTAAAACCTTAACTTGTGAAAGGTCAATTTTTATTATTTATTTATTTTTTCCACGGGGGCTATTCCACGCACTGAGAAATAGTAGAGTTTCATGCCGTGAAACATCGATTTTTTTTTTAGTCTAGTGGAAAATTTGAGTTTTTTAGTGTGGAGGAAATATATTTTGAATTTTAAATTAGAGATATGGGCATTTTTCCAAAAAGGCAAGTGGGAATCAAAAAAGTCAACACTTTCATGACACCCCCTTATACCCTTCATAAATGACCCCAAAAATGGACAATTTGATAAATCATTGGCATATTTTCATTCAAGTCTCATTAGCTTTAATGAGTTATGGAAAACTATGCTTAAGAATTAATCAAAGATTAATCCTTCCACTAATCTTTTTCCCTTTTGGACTAACTAAGATCTCTAATTAACCACTAATTAATTCACACCATTCAGCACATCATTGGATAGAGCATGGAGTTGCTAAGCTATGTGCATCAACTAATGTGTAAATTAATTCATAATTAGAGATTAATTAAACTCTTAATTTTGGTCTCTTCTCTTTATGCAAAAGAGAGAAATTCCTCCCATTGATGAAGAAATTGATGTAAATAGGTGTTTTGATGCATCTAGATACTCTCAAAACACTCAAAAACACTAATTTCGATCTCTTACATGATCAATCTTGATCCCAAAAAACACATTTTCTAATCTTTTTACCTCTTGAATTGGATTAATCACCCTTAATGATAAAAACCAATCAATTAAGAAAGATTAGTAGATTTTAAGAGTTTTTGGGAATTTTTTTAAATGATTAAGCTACTCCTAATGCTTACTAACACACTCTAATAAATACAAATGAAGCAAAAAACACACAAATCAAACAAAAATTAATTATTCTAGCTCTATGTTTACCTCTAAAGAGAGCTAAAAATTACTAAAAATTGCATTTTTTGATGCAATGGAAACAAACAAAGCCTAATACACTCTATGTGCAAGCTCTAGGAACATTAAAAACCACATTAACAATAACAAAACAATGATTCAGGCTAAAAATTAAGCAAAAAAGCATTCTTTATAAAATAGAAAAGAGAGCTATTTTACACCAAATCACCATCAAAACCACCTCCTTTTCATGGGCAATGGGTAATACATAGATTAGAGGAAAACCACGGAAAAAGCCAAGGGATGATTCCCCGGCAGTGCCAAAAATGTTATGGCTCACCCAAACCCCCCTTGAAACACATCCAACAAGAGATTACCTAGTGAACTACAACTGTCATGAGTGAGGATCTTTCCAATGGCCGAGCTCGTAACCCTTGAGGTCTCCAAGCTATGCAACGCCTTGAGAAGCAATTCCATAGTGCCTCCTGGGAGTGTTGTCACACCGCCACGTTACACTATGTGTACTCGTCCCTCCTCTCACCTCACTTCACTCACACACACACACACTCTCACTAGCATGCATTAGAGAGAGATTAGCAAGAGTAAGACTCTACTGCACAATGGGATAGTTTTTTGTATTATGAGAGATATTCACTTATATACATGGCCATAAATGTTCACACTCACTTAAATTGTAGCCGGTAGGACACCATAGGCTCATAAGAGGCCTAATGCTATTACAATGACTACTCTCATAATATATCCATGAAGTACATCACTTGGGACTTCATCCTAACTTAATACCACATGCTCTTGAAGTAGAAATTACCATAAGTATTCCATAGGACCTTTAGGGACGCCCATCCAAGTTGTAGATTTGGACACCATTGCTTCATATCTTGAATGTATGACCTTTTGGTGTATCTACCTTGACTCCTTGATGTAAGATAATGGTAATAGCTCTTGTTAACCCTAGGAATGAGTTAACACCTTAAATCGACTACTACTAATCTACCTTCGATAAGTGCCAACTAGTGCTAGGGTTTAGTGGCACAAAAAGAGTGCCGCTAGGCTCTAGTGGCTCCAACCGCCGCTAGGCTCTAGTGGGCACAAAAAGAGTGTAATCTTCCATAACCAAAAATTTCCCCTAGCCTCTTCCAAAAACTTGAAAGAGACTGAGGAGGAAGGCCTTAGGATTAGTAATGTCCATGAGCATAGACATGAGTGCATTTATAGGAAAGAACACTCTCTTATTTTACATTGCATTGGATATTCTTATTCATAAGATAAGATTTTCCTTTATTCAATTGATGATTTTTAGGGATTGATAGATTAGTTTTTTTCAAAAAAAAAGATGATATAGTTGGTTAGATTTTATAATGGAGAAGAAATTTAAAATATTAGATATTTAAAAAATAAATTTAATTTTTTAAAATAAAAGTATTTCTTTTAGCTATAAATAATACATTGTTTAATTTACATATATTATTTATTTTTTAAAAGTAAAATTTATTTTTATTTCAAAAATAAGAAAAATAGTTTAAAAAAATCATACCTTTTAATTATATATAGTATATAAAATAACAAATAATTAATTTTAAAAATGATATTTTAATAAAAATATTAAAATACATATAGATCTAATAATATATTTTTAAATTTATGTATATTTTATTTTAAAAAACTAATATCATAAGATTATTTTACATACATATGCATGGATTATCCATAAATTATATATATGTGAAACTATGAATGGATGCACCCTTACATGATGGGATGTTGATGACATGGTAACTCGAGTTGATAATGTGGCAAGGTGGATTGATGACACTGGTGGAATGTGGTGAAAAGATGCAGGGGAGAAGAGAGCTTGAGCTCTTGCAAGCACACACACACTCACACAAACCCTAGAAGAGAACACACAAGGTGAGAGACTGAAAATTCTTCTTCTTCTTCACACAACAAAAGAGGTCTACAAAGAAGATAAAGTGACTGCTCCATGTCATAGCACCACTCCCAAAGGAGAACATAAATCCACTTGTAGATCTCCTATTTGCGACACTACCATCCCAATCTGCATCGGTGTATCCAAGCAACTGCAAATCCGTACAAGCCTTATAAAAGAGACCAAAGTCTAATGTAGACTTCACATAGTGAAATGTGTGTCTTACACCATCCAAATGTGGCTTCCAAGGAACCTCTATAAACTAACTCTCCAATCCAACTGTATAGTTCAAATCTAGTCTGGTGATCCTCATGTAGATCAAGCTACCCACTATCTTCTTGTACATAGTGGGATTCTCCAAAATCTCACTAGCTACTGCTTGCCACTCTTCCACACATACAGTGAATGATGAGTAAATGATCAGTATCTGCCACATGAAAGCCAGTGGTGATAAGATATTGTGCTATCTTATCATGCCATGCTCTCGGTGCCTATTTCAAGCCATATAAGACTTTACGCAACTTGCATACAAAATTAGGGTGACCCACATCTTCATAACTTGGTGGCTGATCCATATACACTTCTTGCAATTCACCATGCAACAACACATTCTTAACATCCATTAGATGTAAAACCCATCCTTTTTATGCAGCCACCACAATAACAGCTCTTACAATTGCCATCTTGGCAATAGGACATAACGTCTCCTCATAATCAATGCCATATGATTGAGCATAACCTTTGGCAACCAATCTCACTTTATATACCTGATAATACTTCCATCTGAGTTGTGCTTTATTTTTTACACCCACTTGCATCCAATAGCCTTCTTGTTCTCAGGTAGTGGCACCAAGTCCAAGTCTCATTTGCATCTAATGCAACCATTTCTTCATCCACGGATTTCTCTCAATCTACATTTCTAATAGATTCTTGAAGACATGTGGGTTCAACATCTTGCATAACTTTAGTCATATATGCATAATGATGAGCCACATAACCATCATATGTCAACCTGTCAAACAGGTTTTCTAAATCTCTCTGACCTGCATTGTCCATGATCACTACTTAGCATTTTTGTAGCTTCTCTTGCCTTTCTTATAGAAGATGTTCTAATAGTTGGAATCCCAAGCTCATCATCAAGGCTCTGCTCCGAGTCACTAGACTCACCAACCTTCTTGGGCTATACCAAAAGACTCACCAACCCATGGTCTATCAATAGACCCAACACAAGAGGACTCTCCATGTTCACTCAACGAGTGTGATTGTTGACTTGCATTCTATGCAATCACATTTGCAATTACATCAACCCCAATGACATCTTTTCTAGCAGCGTACTAGCTACTCATTTCATCAAACACAACATCTCTACTTACCCTCAACTCACGTGTAGTAGGGTTATAGCATCTATATCCCTTTTTTTCAAGGGAATATCCAATAAACACACATTTTTCTACCTTTGGATCTAGCTTCATACGCAACTCATCTAGCACAGGCACATAGGCAATGCATCCAAAAACTTTCAAGTGAGACAAATCAGGTTTCTTGCCACACTGGATTTCTCCTCTAGCGGCATTACATCATGTATGAGTGTAGTAGGAGTCCTGTTCATGATATAAATTATTGTAGACATAGCTTCAAGGGCCAATAGCTATGCGGCATATTCTTCTTAGTCTCATCAATGCTCGTTCTATCCCTGCAATGTGCCTATTTTCCCACTCAGCAACTCTATTTTTCTACGAAGTGTATCTACATGTAAACTGCCTCTGAATGCCATTCTTCCATAAAAATAAGAGAACTCATTGGAGAAGTACTCTCCCCTTCCATCGAACTTTAGGCACTTTGCATGCTTTCCAGTTTGCTTTTCAACCATCACTCTAAAATTCTAAAAATGAGTGAAAACTTCACTCTTCTCCTTCATGAAATACACCCACACTTTCCTCGTGTGATCATGAATGGTTACATAATACCTGCAGCCAGACAGTTTTTGCAGGACCCTACACATCTAGTACATTCCTACTCACATTTTTGTCATGTGGAAATACATGCTTTGTCTTTTTTCTAAATTGACATAATCATATACTTTCTACATACCATCAACCTTAAACTCAGGCAGCCCTATCACAATTTCATTAGTCTGCATAGACTTCATTCTTTACACATTTACATGCCTAATTCTCTTATGCCAAATGTCTATATCTACAACAACTCTTGAACCCTGTGCAAACATTGTAGCTTTCACTTCAGGCATATTTACATCTAGTGTAAACATTTTGCCTACTCTATTACCTTTTACAACTAAACTTGTCTTTAAGGTCTTTGACGTAACAACCATCATGGTTAAAGCGCACCTGCAAAACCTACTCAATCATCTAGCCAATGGAAACCAGATTCTTTGTAATATTTGGAACGTGAAGTATATCTGCAAGATACTTCACCTTACCATCTTGCATAGACAATGGCACATTTCCAGCATGGGATTTGTATGAGTAGTATTATCCCATGTTTCAACAAAACCTTGCTTTTCAGGATTTTTTATATCCTTTAACCACTTGCCACCATGATTGGTCATGTGATTTGAAGCATCTGAATCCACATACCATACATCATCATTGCATGTGGATACATCATTTTCTGACACAACATTAAGCACATGTGGCATAACAAACAACCTTTCATTGTCCTCATTACTTTGGCTAGAGGATGCATAATTATTTTGCTGCACTTTTCCACTTCTCATGTCATTTTGCTTCTTATAACAATCTACATGCACATGCCCAGATTTGCCACAGTAAAAACAGCCTCATGTATCATTTTGCTGTCTTTGCCAATTTCCACAACCTCTGTAACTCCCCTTGTCTCTAAACTGGCCTCTTCCACCTATGTGTTGTTGTTGTGATTCATGGTACTGTTGTTAGTTACCATAATTTTGATTACATGTTCGGCTAGCCACCACATTGGCCACGGCCTCAATCTCTACCTTGTCCTCTACCAGAAGTTGTGTAGAAGGCCTCTTGCTCCAAACTGCCTTTGTTTTATGAAGATAGGTCTTCACCCAAACTCTTTGCTTCAATGATCTACATAAACACCAAATCTGTAAAGTCGGGAATGTTCTCTCGAGTGTCTGAATAGACATCTTAAATGCCTTGTATTGTGGCCCGAGGCCACGTAGACATACTTCCACCATATTATCATCATCAATAGAAACACCAATAGATCTAAGGAATTCCATAATTCCCTTGATCTTCAAGGCATAATCATTCACATACATGTTTTGCTTCTCCATAGTATGAAGCTCATTCTTCAAATTTCATGCCTTAGTATTAGTTTCATACAACTTTACCAAGGTGGCACATGCCTCTTTGGGTGACTTGGCATCCTGTATATGCCTAATCATGGTGTCTTGTATACTAATAGAAAGCCAATACATGACTGTCCTTGCTCCTTGATTCCAATCCTTATATTCTATAGAAAGCCAATACATGACTGTCCTTGCTCCTTGATTCCAATCCTTATATTATTTTACATCTATAGCAATTGGGATTAATCTCTAGTTCCTCCTCATGTTCCCCTTCATTGTAGTCCCAATAGCCTTTTCCCATCAGGAAATTTGTTAATCTAAACCTCCAAGCATGGAAGTTGTTCTTGTCAAGCTTCTCTGCAACAATCTAGTTGATTCCATCATTTGATATCTTGTTTATAACACAAGCTCACCAAAAATAGCACTCTTGTTTGACCTGCATTGTTTGACCTGCATAAACTATTGTATTCTCTACATAGCGGTACTATACTACACCTAAACTCTGTCTACACAACCAAATGCCCTTCTTGCAGTTTCAAAAATAGAATTCTATAGAGAATCAAAACTTACCCTCAGTGCACGCGAACGCCTACGCATTGGAAAACGGAGGTCAAGACGTGCCCGAAACATGCTTTTGGTCCCAACTATAACGTCCAAAGGATAATATAGTTTCCCTACGGCTTCACTCCTATGAAGATAGCTCCTCAATTGGAGTTCGTTTGCCAGTGCCTCTCCCGAAGAGCTCCCGACACAAGGGTGTAGTAGCCAACATAAAAAGGGAAGAGTAGGTGAAGCTCTTACCCTCGTACCACTTCCTGTGCTTCTCTTGCTTGCTGCTCATCTTCTTAGCATGAAACATGCTCTAATACCATGAAAAGATGTAGGAGGAAGAGAGCTTGAGCTTTTGCAAACACACACACTCACACAAACCCTAGAAGAGAACACACAAGATGAGAGGCTCAAAACTTATTCTTCTTCTTCACAAAAAAAAGGTTTTACCAAAGAGAGAAGAGAAATATAACATAAGTACTAAAGTACTATGTACATGCAGTCTATAATGTGAACATGCTAAGTGAGTGAGCTAGCAAGATAAGTATGCCATAACTTAGTGGTGGACTAGCTGGTGTAGTCCAGTTGTAGAATCACTGGCAAAGATCTATCATATCAGCATCCTACCAAACACGCCAGTGATGTAAGTGGTGGAAACGGTCACCCAAGCATATCATAAGTGTTAGCTCGTGTTGTTGAGAGACCAGAGACCAGCCTCCCAGTATGAATTAATCTCTACTATGTGCCATGGAAGAGATCATCAAGGTAGCCAATGTCAATGTCATACATGCACACATGGCATCTTTCCCATCACACCAACTCAAGAGAGATCTAGAAAAGGTGGAAGAAATGTACATATCCTAATGTGTAAGCCCCTAATGCACATTGAGGGGCTGAAAACAAATTGGGCACTCATCGCCTAATGTAGAATATACAAGGCCTATATAGTCGCAATGCTAGAATTTCAAAAGAAGGCCGTGTATATAGAGTAAGATAAGGATCACTGAGAACTTCTTTACTACGAGAGATCTATGAGGTCTATTGGAAGAAGTGTATATAGAGTAAGATAAGGATCACTGGGAACTTCTCTACTATGAGAGATCTACAAGGTCTATTGGAGGAAGTGCTCGGCTTTATGCTCTATGATACACCATCTCGTAACCTCCTCATAGGGCCTCTATCTCCACATATGTGCTCTCACCTGCTTCATCTCCACTCTTATATGCTCCATTACTAGAATCTCTACACTTCCTTCGATATTGTTAGATCCATAGTATGTATATGTGTTGTTTATGTGACATGAATAAGATATATAGAAAAAATACACAAGATAATAAACATATATGTAAGTAAGTAAATCAAAGATAGATACCAACTTGAGTTATTTTAGGTGCTATTTGCAAAAATAGCCACACCAGGTGCTGGATGCTCTATGTGGTAAGCCACACATCGATACCCCAACTTGAGATCTAAGGGCCTCAACACTAGAAAGTGGCATAGAGGTTGGGTCTACCTCAATAACTCAAGGGGTGGTTCGTGGCCTACCTTGCTAACCTAAGAGACCCTTGCCCACACCACCATACCAAGATGGTTGATAGTGTAGTCCACCTCCTATCCCAATATAAATTCTATTTATAAAAACTTTACAAGGTATAATGGAATGTCGCAAAGGTGCGGCATCACGTCCCATAAGCAATGACATATCAACTATAGATAACTGCTACATATCAATTATATATAAACTCTGTGTTAACAACTAAAGGGGTGGTTTGTGGCCTACCTTTCTGACCTAAGAGACCCCTATCCCCACACCACCACCAAGCTGGGCGATAGTGTAATCCACCTCCAATCCCAATATAAATAACTACTTTACAAAGTATAAGGGAATGTGGCAATGGTGTAGCATCCTATCCCATAAGCAATGACATATCGATTATATAGATAATTGCTACATACATATAAATAATTTGCAAAGTATGAGGAATGTAGCCATGTTGTAGTATTATCCTCTCACATAAGTTGTTACATATCGACGTGTAAATACCCCCTACCTGTAGGGCGGGGGAATCCTTTTAATAGGCGGATAAGTCTCGTGTTATTTTCCGATTGACGACACCTTGATCTCGTAGAAATACGAGGTTACGAGCAAACGGAGGGACCTAACTCTATCTCGTAGGGGAAGCATAGTCATCCTAAAGGAAATTCTAATCCCCAGCACGGAATGTGCGTGGAGATGGAACAAGACCCACACTTGGTTCAAGGAAGCCAACGCCTTTTTCCCCCCGTATTTCATGAGGCACGGCCGCTGGCTCGGTCCCCTAAAACAAGTCTTGTTCGGGACTCTACTATTCCCTAAGTATCGTAAGTTACGACTAGTAGAAAGCTACCCGACTGATCGGGTCCACCCATCCTTAGAATGGTACCGTTAGGGCATCCATTCTCCCACTTTCCACACACTCACCCGTTCAATTATTTTTTAATTAAGTCCTACCACACTGTGAAACACTTAAAAACAAATTCCTTTGTTAATTAATTACACTTGATTCCTTAAAAGAAATCTTCCTTGGCACAACATTGAAATCAACAAACATACTTACAGTGAAAAATATTTACAGACCCTGGAACCGGGCCGATATTCCAATCCAAACTTCCATGTCCAAACCATAACCATAACCATAACCACAATCCAATCACAACCACAACCACAACCACAACCACACCGATGATCTAGAATTCGATCTTCCAGCCTCAACCAGCTGGGTAAACCTCACGGACCGTCTCCCCTCGTCGTCAGCCAGTCGATGAGGGCCAAGCCGTCCTGTCACCCCCTCAGGTACTGCCGCTTGTACCAAACCCTCTCGCCCTTCGGAGGGGACGTCTCCTCATGAGGTGGGGGTTAAGTCACCGCACTAGCCTGGACCCACAGAACTAGGCAGCATATTTACATCACCCTGGTGGTGAAATCCAATTCCCAGTGGCATAGGAGGGGATTGCCCTGGGTGGGCCGACTCCCGGCCGCCTCGCTATATCCTCCGCCCAGCTACACAGGCAAGCACGGAGTTAGCTAAGGGGGAGAGAAGCTGTACCTGCATGTTAGCAATAAACCAGTAGTATATCCAATAAAAAGAGACATAGCCTTTATTCAATGAATTCACACATTAACAAAAAGCATCGTTTTGGAAAGACAATGATTCAAAAGCAAGATTATTTTCTTATAACTTTACTTAAGAGTAACCATAAGGTACTTTAGGCCATCTATACTAGGGGTTTAACCTTGGTTCCTTTCCTATTATTTCGAATCTTTGCATTAAGCTTCATAAGAGAGAATTTTACTTAAACTTGTTAAATGACCAACCTGGTTATCGTTTTCGTGCCTATTCGCTTCAAGAGGGGCGAAGTCGATTGTTGCAGGGACACGATTCGCTTCATTCCCTCCTTGGGCAGCGCGTGGTTCTTCATTTCGGCGGCATTTCGGCGCCATAGGAGCACTAGAGTTTTAAGAGGATAGAGAGAGAACGGGGTGAATATAAGAGGTTGGGAACTTGGAGAGAAAAGAGAGAATTCTACTGGTTCAAACGGATTCGAAAACGGAGTCCGTTTGGGGTAGGAAAAGCTTGTTGGGGTTATGGGTAGGAAAGACCTCTTAGCCTAAGTTTAAGTCGCCGCATATGGGGGGGGATTGAGAGGTGTCCTTAACTTGGCGAGCTCTTGAGAAGAGTGTACGCCTAGGGAGGCCTAGGGAGGCCTAGGGAGGCCTAGGGAAGGCCTAGGGAGGCCTAGGGAGGCCTAGGGAAGAGTGCATGGTTAGGGAGGCCTAGGGAAGAGTAAGGCAAGGGTTGGAGGACAAGCACACTTTAAGTCTATTCACACGGGGGGGAGAAGAGTGTAGGACATGTCCTAGAGCTTGAGGGAGGGCTTGCGCCTAGGGCCTTGCTGGGGGCTTTCTCGGAGAAGGGGGCTAGGAGGGTCCTTTTATAGGTGCTGGAGGGTGGACGTCCGGGTGCGGGAAGGCGACACCTGGGTGGTGTAGGTGTCCGGGAGAGAGTGTGGGTGCGAGACACCTGGGGGTGGAGGTGTCTCGAAGAGAGAGAAAGTGTGACACATGGGGGTGGAGGTGTCCCCAAGAGAGAGAGAGAGCGCGACACCTGTGGATAGAGGGTTCTGGGAGGAGGGGGTACGTGTAGGGGTGTGCTGGAGGGTGCGTCTAGGTTGTGTACACACTTGGGTGTCCCGGGTGGATTGTTGGTCGTTTCACGGGCGGCACCCGTGGGTGGGGCCCACGCCGGCCTCCCGCCGTCGTCCCGGGGGGGTCAAAAATTTTTTTTTGACGAAAATGTCCGGCCTTGCCCCGTGACCATGGGGGCGTGTTCCGTTCGTTGATTAGATGCCTGGATAGTTACTATTTTAGGTCGAAAGTTCGTAGCTTAAAGGCTTAAAAGCTTAATTAAACCCATTCCGGGTACCCGTTTTTAGTTCAGAAAAAACCATTTCAAGCGTAAAATTACGTGTAGATTCCAAATTTGGATTCAAAATTATAAATTTCTAAGCAAAAATGGCTCATTTTCCAAAAATAGAAGTTTTTTGATCGTAAAAATGACAAACTAAGTTATATTTTTCAACTCTGAAGCAAGTACATTGTTATTTACAATGGGTATGTTATATTTTTCAACTCTGAAGCAAGTACATTGTTATTTACAATGGGTATGTTATATTTTTCAACTCTGAAGCAAGTACATTGTTATTTACAAGTACATTGTTATTTTTCAACTCTGAAGCAAGTACATTGTTCTTTACAATGGGTATGTTACATCCTTCCCTACTAAAAGAACTCGAGATGTCCGCATCTCGGCACGAACTCTGGGTAATTCTTTTGGAGGGTTGACTCTTCCTCCCAAGTGGCATCCTCCTCAGGGTAATCTTTCCATTCCACTAAATGTTCCCTAAGGATTCTATTACGAAGCACTCTTTCTCTAGAGTCGATGATTCTATTAGGTCTCATTTCAAGGACTTCCTGAGTTGGCATTACAACTTGTTCATCATCAGGAACATGATCAGGATGAGGCACATATGGCTTTAGTAAGCTTACATGGAATACATCACGGATTTTGAGGTGGGTCGGGAGGCGAAGTTTGTAGGCATGTTTTCCCAAACATTTGATGACTTCATAAGGCCCACAATACCTTGGACTCAGCTTCCTAAATTTTCCAAGAAATAAAGAACTTCTCTTTGGCCGCACTCGAAGAAAAACTTTGTCTCCTTGCTGGAAAATTCTTTCAGATCTTTTGGTATCAGCATAATGCTTCTGTCGATCCTGGGCGGCTTTAATATCCTTACGAATAGCTTTGGTTTGTTCTTCCATTTCTTCAAGCATCATCCTAGAGGCTTCAACCTTTAGTGTGGGGTCCGAGAAATTTAAGGGAGACAAACATTTGGCCATAAAGAGCTTTGAATGGTGACATCCCTATGCTTTGGTGATAGGATGTATTGTAAAAGAATTCCACTAGAGGGAGATACTGAATCCACTTCTTTGGTTCACGCCCACAATAGGCTCTCAGGATGTCTTCTATAACCTGATTAACTCTCTCAGTTTGACCATCTGTTTTTGGGTGTGGTAAGCTATACTGAAACAAAGTTGTGTTCCAATAGCCTGGAATAATGATGTCCAGAACTTTGAAGTGAAGTCAGAGTCCCGGTCACACTGACTATTCTTTTTGGCAATCCATGAAGCCTAAAGATTTCCTTGATGAAAAGGTGGGCAATATCAGAAGATTTAAATGTCTTCTTTACTGGGATAATATGGGTCACTTTGGTAAGCATATCCACAACTACTAAAATAGAATCATATCCTCCCTGTGTTGTGGGAAGACTTGTGATAAAATCTATACTGATACATTCCCACTTCATCTGAGGAATGTCCAGAGGTTGGAGTTTCCCGGGCATTTTGATTCTTTCAGCTTTAATCCTTTGACATGAAAGGCATTGTCTGATGTATTGAAGGATATCTCTCTTCATTCCAGGCCAAAAGTAACTTCTCCTTAAGGCATTCAAGGTTTTTGCATAACCTGGGTGTCCTGCTATACGGGGCTATCATGAGCTTCATACAAGATCATCTTCTTCAGTGCAAGATCTTTGGGAATACATAACCTATGCATGAAGTAGAGGCATTCATCATTGAGGGTGTATCCCTTGATCAATACATTTTCCTTTTCTGTGGTGGGTGCCTCCTTGTGAACTAGGCTTACTAGCTTTTGGTAATTAGGGTCATGAGGTGAAACCTGCTTTACCTTCTCTAGGATGGGGTTATTTGGCATAGAGATTGCACTTAGGAAGGATTTGCGCGACTGAGGGCATCTGCTACAACATTATCCTTTCTAGGATGAAATTTGATATCAAAATCAAACTCTTGCAGAATCTCAATCCACCTCCTTTGCCTCATGTTGAGATTGGGCTGGGTGAAGATCCACTTTAAACTCTGGTGGTCAGTTTACAAGCAGAAACTTACGGCCTAGGAGATAGTGTCTCCATAACTTGAAACAATGAACAATTGCAAGGAGTTCCAAATCATGGGTGGCATAATTGACTTCATAGGGTTTAAGCTTACGAGAAGTGTAAGCCATAGGCCTTCCTTCTTGAATTAAGACACCACCAAGTGCAAGGCCACTAGCATCAGTGATAACCTCAAACTGTTTGGTGAAGTCAGGGAGCTTCAGAACTGGTGCTGAGGTGAGGATAGTCTTAAGTTGGCTAAAACTGATTTGGTGGATTGGTAACCATACTATCTTACATTCCTTCTTGAGGAGATTAGTTAAGGGTGCGGCTATCTTAGCATAATCCTTGATGAAGATCCTATACCATCCTGTGATGCCTAGAAACCCACAGATTTCTTTGACTGTCCTAGGGGGTGGCCATTCCAATATATCCTTGACTTTGGCAGGGTCTACTGAGATGCCCTCTGAGGAGACAATGAACCCTAGATATTCAATTTGGGAAGTGAAGAAGGTACATTTGCTTTTCTTGGCATAGAGCTTATGTTCGCGTAGTATTTGCAATACTTTGCGTACATGCTCCTCATGTTCCTCTTTTGACTGAGAATAGACCAAGATGTCATCAAAGAAGACAAGGACAAATTCATCCAAGTAGGGTCGGAAGATATCCTGCATCAGGCGGTTGAAGGTGGCAGGAGCATTGGTTAATCCGAATGGCATGACTGTAAATTCATAGTGGCCATAGCGGGTATTGAAAGCGGTTTTGGAGATATCTGATTCCTTGATCCTAATTTGATAGTAGCCAGACCTTAAATCCATCTTGGAGAAAACTTTGGATCCATAAAGTCTGTCAAGAAGTTCGTCGATGCGAGGAATGGGGCATTTGTTTTTGACAGTGACCTTGTTTAGGCCTCGGTAGTCAATACAAAGACGAAGCGTGCCATCCTTCTTTCTCTGGAAAAGAACAGGCGCTCCCCATGGGGAATTACTAGGGCGAATGAATCCTTGCTCAATGAGCTACCTAAGTTGTTCCTTGAGCTCTATGGATTCAGGAAGAGACATTTTGTAAGGTCTCCTTGAAACTGATTTAGCCCCAGGGATTAACTCAATCCCATGATCTACTTCTCGAGATGGGGGTAGTTTTGTAAGTTCCTATGGAAAGATATCTGTGAAAACTCCTGGAGCCAAGAGGGTTCTAAATCTAGGTTGCTTTCTTCTACCTTGTTGAGTTTGACAAGGAAGATCTATTGGCCCTTGCGCACTCCCTTAAGAAGGTGATTAGCTTTGACCAAATGAAATTTGGGTTTACCTGTTTTTCCCTGGGCTGATACTACCTGTCCTTGACTATTCTTAAAGGTGATGCTTCCTTCAGCACAGTGAATGTCAGCATTGTTTGCAATTAACCAGTCCATACCAAGGATTCCATCATAAATCCCTAATGGTAAGCTTCTGAAATACCCATGGGTTGATTCACCACCCAATTCAAATTCAAGATCTCCCACACAATGTCGGGATACTTCTTCTTTTCCACTAGCTAACTCAACAATCATTGCTTGGGCTGGTTTTAATTCCTCTGAGAAGGCACCCCCTTGGGTTAGACTCAGGATAGACTCTCCTCTTTGCTTGACCACTCTTTACTTCTTTAGCCAGAGGTTTGGCTCGGGTAAGAGCATCTTGCAAGGTAGTTGGCCTCATTGCTTCAAGGCGAGAATCCAAAGATTCATTCAGCCCTTGGAAAAATCGGGCCACTTGTTGAGTGATCGACATAGGTGGAGCATATTTGCCAAGTGTGACAAATTTTGAGTAGTATTCCTCCAAGGTTAAGCTAAGCTGCTTGAGGCTGAAGAACTCATTTATCTTAATAGATTCATGAGATGGGGGAAGATAACGGTCCTTCACAGCTTGCTTAATGTCACTCCAGGTTTGGGTATCTTCAGTGACGCCCTTATCTTGGCACCATTTCTTCCACCAAAGTTTGGCATCCCCGGTAAGACGGAATCTGGCAAGCATGGATTGATTCCTAATTCCTGTACCAGCAGCCGAAAAGTAATCGTCCATGGCTTCTATCCAAACTTCTGCATCCCTTTCAATCTTTGAACCTGTCCCATTAAATGAGGGGGGTTGCATTTGTTTGAGGAGAAGCTTCTTCTCCTGTATATCTGTATATAATACATTGGGAGCAAGAAGTTGACGATCCTAGTTATCAATATGAAGCTAAATTTAGAATCATGTCACTTAGGCGGTTTAATACACATAAGACAATGAGTGTGAAAATCAAAACCTTTTATTCCAAGCTTTAATATTTACAAGTGAACCAAGCCATTTACAAAGATTGGACTAAATCCAATCTTATTTATTTACATGGTAGTCCTCTAGGGAACCTAATAAAGATTTGCGGTGGTAGCATTGAAAAAGTAGGGGGGTTCTCCCGTGGTTTCAAGAACTCGATAAGTCTCTGGTAGGGGAGGTAAACCACGTCTAGAAAGACGGGTAACGGCTACTCTATCAAGGGATACAACTTGAGTCACACTATCATAAACCCATTGATTCTGCAACATGCGATTCCCATCGATAGTGACATAGGTGTTACGAGGAGTGCCAATAAACCAGAACAGGCGAACTATCCGCAACATCTCGGCATATCGGATCCGCCTCAAGTCGTTGGTGAGATTGCCGATGTGCTCAGTTCGAATGATGAAATAGGTAGATCGACGATGCCAATGCTCAGCTCTGTTCCATCCCTTCGATGCGAGTGTAATGAGGAAGGGTTAGCTTGTCTACAATGTGCATCATAGTGTCACGGAACTCAAACATCTCGGCATATCGAACTATCCGCCTCAAGTCGTTGGTGAGATTGCCGATGTGCTCAGTTCGAATGATGAAATAGGTAGATCGACGATGCCAATGCTCAGCTCTGTTCCATCCCCTTTCGATGCGAGTGTAATGAGGAAGGGTTAGCTTGTCTACAATGTGCATCATAGTGTCACGGAACTCAAATTCGGAAGAGCGACAAGCAGTCATGAACATGCATTGGAATACCAGGAAAGCGAGAATAGGGATCCATCTCGTCCTCCTGCATCTAGCCGTAACTAGATTAGTTTAACAAGAATTCCTAGAGCAACAAGAGAATACAATATGAAATCTCCCAAGTCTAAACCTGCTCTGATACCACGTGTAAAGACCCCCTACCCGAGGGAATCCTTTTGATAGGCAGTTAAGTCTTGTGTTATTTTCTGATTGGACGACACCTCGATCTCGTAGAAATACGAGGTTACGAGCAAACGGAGGGACCTAACTCTATCTCGTAGGGGAAGCATAGTCATCCTAAAGGAAATTCTAATCCCCAGTACGGAATGTGCGTGGAGATGGAACAAGACCCACACTTGGTTCAAGGAAGCCAATGCCTTTCCCCCCCCGTATTTCATGAGGCACGGCCGCTGGCTCGGTCCCCTAAAAGAAGTCTTGTTTGGGACTCTACTATTCCATAAGTATCATAAGTTACGACTAGTAGAAACCTACCCGACTTATCGGGTCCACCCATCCTTAGAATGGTACCGTCAGGGCATCCATTCTCCCACTTTCCACACACTCACCCGTTCAATTGTTTTTTAATTAAGTCCTACCACACTGTGAAACACTTAAAAACAAATTCCTTTGTTAATTAATTACACTTGATTCCTTAAAAGAAATCTTCCTTAGCACAACATTGAAATCAACAAACATACTTACAGTGAAAAATATTTACAAAGACCCTGGAATCGGGCCGATATTCCAATCCAAACTTCCATGTCCAAACCATAACCACAATCCAATCACAACCACAACCACAACCACAACCACAACCACACCGATGATCTAGAATTCGATCTTCCAGCCTTAACCAGCTGGGTAAACCTCACGGACCGTCTCCCCTCGTCGTCAGCCAGCCGATGAGGGCCAAGCCGTCCTCTCACCCCCTCACGTAGTGCCGCGTGTACCAAACCCTCTCGCCCTTCGGAGGGGACGTCTCCTCATGAGGTGGGGGTTAAGTCATCGCACTAGCCTGGACCCACAGAACTAGGCAGCATATATACATCACCCTGGTGGTGAAATCCAATTCCCAGTGGCAAAGGAGGGGATTGCCTTGGGCCAACTCCCGGCCTCGCTATATCCTCCGCCCGGCTACACAGGCAAGCACGGAGTTAGCTAAGGGGGGGAGAAGCTGTACCTGCATGTTAGCAATAAACCAGTAGTATATCCAATAAAAAGAGACATAGCCTTTATTCAATGAATTCACACATTAACAAAAAGCATCGTTTTGGAAAGACAATGATTCAAAAGCAAGATTATTTTCTTATAACTTTACTTAAGAGTAACCATAAGGTACTTTAGGCCATCTATACTAGGGGTTTAACCTTGGTTCCTTTCCTATTATTTCGAATCTTTGCATTAAGCTTCATAAGAGAGAATTTTACTTAAACTTGTTAAATGACCAACCTGGTTATCGTTTTCGTGCCTATTCGCTTCAAGAGGGGCGAAGTCGATTGCAGGGACGCGATTCGCTTCATTCCCTCCTTGGGCAGTGCGTGGTTCTTCATCTCGGCGGCGTTTCGGTGCCATAGGAGCACTAGAGTTTTAAGAGGATAGAGAGAGAACGGGGTGAATATAAGAGGTTGGGAACTTGGAGAGAAAAGAGAGAATTCTACTGGTTCAAACGGATTTGAAAACGGAGTCTGTTTGGGGTAGGAAAAGCTTGTTGGGCTTATGGGTAGGAAAGACCTCTTAGCCTAAGTTTAAGTCGCCACATATGGGGGGGGGGAATTGAGAGGTGTCCTTAACTTGGAGAGCTCTTGAGAAGAGTGTACGCCTAGGGAGGCCTAGGGAAGAGTGCATGGTTAGGGAGGCCTAGGGAAGAGTAAGGCAAGGGTTGGAGGACAAGCACACTTTAAGTCTATTCACACGGGGGGGAGAAGAGTGTAGGACATGTCCTAGAGCTTGAGGGAGGGCTTGCGCCTAGGGCCTTGCTGGGGGCTTTCTCGGAGAAGGGGGCTGGGAGGGTCCTTTTATAGGTGCTGGAGGGTGGACGTCCGGGTGCGGGAAGGCGACACCTGGGTGGTGTAGGTGTCCGGGAGAGAGTGTGGGCGCGAGACACCTGGGGGTGGAGGTGTCTCGAAGAGAGAGAAAGTGTGACACATGGGGGTGGAGGTGTCCCCAAGAGAGAGAGAGAGCGCGACACCTGTGGATAGAGGGTTCTGGGAGGAGGGGGTACGTGTAGGGGTGTGCTAGGTCGTGTACACACTTGGGTGTCCCGGGTGGATTGTTGGTCGTTTCACGGGTGGCACCCGTGGTGGGGCCCACGCCGGCCTCCCGCCGTCGTCCCGGGGGGGTCAAAATTTTTTTTTGACGAAAATGTCCGGCCTTGCCCCGTGACCATGGGGGCGTGTTCCGTTCGTTGATTAGATGCCTGGATAGTTACTATTTTAGGTCGGAAGTTCGCAGCTTAAAGGCTTAAAAGCTTAATTAAACCCATTCCGGGTACCCGTTTTTAGTTCAGAAAAAACTATTTTAAGCGTAAAATTACGCGTAGATTCCAAATTTGGATTCAAAATTACAAATTTCTAAGCAAAAATGGCTCATTTTTCAAAATAGAAGTTTTCTGATCGTAAAAATGACAAACTAAGTTATATTTTTCAACTCTGAAGCAAGTACATTGTTATTTACAATGGGTATGTTATATTTTTCAACTCTGAAGCAAGTACATTGTTATTTACAATGGGTATGTTATATTTTTCAACTCTGAAGCAAGTACATTGTTATTTACAATGGGATGTTATATTTTTTAACTTTGAAGCAAGTACATTGTTATTTACAAGTACATTGTTATTTTCAACTCTCAAGCAAGTACATTGTTATTTACAATGGGTATGTTACATGACTATAGATATTTGTGGTCGTATAGCTGGGTAGGAGAAGTTAAAAATAGGAAGTGGTTTCCCAACCACCACAAGATAGACTTCCTCACTGTCTAAATAGATCTTAAATGAAATCTCTAATGCTAGGGATCTTATTATGCTTACTGCTGCAAATGGTAGCGCTTTCACACTTTCAGATGCTTTGTATGTGCCAAGGATAAAGAAGAATCTATTGTCTGTCTCTGCGCTTGCTAGACTTGGACTTGTAGTCAAATTTATGGATGACAGATGTACTATTCATGATTTGACTTCTGGTGATACGATTATTGTATCTGGCACCTTGTTTCGTGGGCTGTATAGGCTCAATTCTTATGACAAGTGTGTGGAAGATTCAGCAAATGCAGTTTCTGATGAAAAGGCAGTTTCAGATGCAAAACTATAGCATGCTCGTTTTGGTCATCTGAACTTTGCTAGTTTGCTGCGTTTGCACAAATTTGATATGGTTGCTTCATTGCCCCCTCTTGAGGCACCATTGAAACATGTTTGTGAAGGCTGTATTTTGGGCAAAATGCAGCGTTCTGCGTTTCCAAAGGATGGTTCTGTGCGGGCCACTCGCAAATTGCAACTTGTACATAGTGATGTGTGTGGGCCTATGCAAACTCCGTCATTTGGTAAACACTTGTACTTCGTGACTTTCATTGATGATTACTCAAGGCATGCATGGGTATATCCACTGAAGGCAAAGTTCGAAGTGTTTTTGTGCTTCAAAAAGTTTTTGCTTAGGGTTGAAAATGTATCCAATTGTAATGTGGGCACCCTCCGTTCTGATCGAGGGGGGGAGTACATGTCTAAAGAGTTTGATGCATTTCTGGCTAGTCGTGGGATAAAACACCAATGTACAGTGCCGTATACCCCTCAGCAAAATGGTGTTGCTGAGAGAAAAAACAGGTCACTTATGGAGATGGCACGATGTATGGTCAAGAGCCAAGCTTTGCCACATGCATTTTGGCTTGAGGCTGTCATGTGTGCTGCATATGTACTCAACAGGTGTCCCACTAAGGCCTTGCAGTGTATTACTCCATACAAAGCTTGGCATGGCAGGAAGCCTTCTATTGGTCACTTGCGTGTCTTTGGTTGCTTGGCCTATGCTTTAGTGCCTATGCAACAACGCAGAAAATTGGATGATAAGGCTATCAAATGCATTTTTGTTGCTTACAGTGCTGAGAGCAAGGGTTACAGATTGTATCATCCGCAGTCAAAGCGTATCTTGATTAGTCGAGATGTTATTTTTGTGGAAGATGCTGTGCAGCCCTTGTTATCATGTACCAAAGAGATAGGTGTGAGCTCACGGGATGTATTTGATACATTGTTGCCTCTATTTACAGGTGGGAATTCAAATGTAAGTCCTAATGAGGCAAATATTCAGCCTATGTAGATTTCAAACGACATCATAGATTAGCCTATTTCTGATGCAGATTTACAAGATGTAATTTATGAGGATAGGGCTGAAAATGAGCAGGCTAGAGGTATGCCTAAATGGATGGTGCAAACCTTGCGTGATAGTAAAATTGATGCACCTATGCCTAGTCGTACTTGTTCAGGTTCTCAGCATGCCTCTTATGCATCAAATTGTTATGCTTTGGCTGTGTCTAGTATGTGTGAAGAGGAAGAACCTCTTTCATTTGATGAGGCACAAAAATCAAAAAATTGGTTTGCTGCAATGCAAAGTGAATATGATGCTATAATGAAGAATGGTACATGGTCTTTGTGTGATTTGCCTATTGGTAAAAAGGCCATTGGGTGTAAGTGGGTTTTTAAGTTGAAACGAAAGCCAGATGGCAGTGTTGATCGCTATAAGGCTAGGCTTGTTGCAAAGGGTTATGCTCAAGAAAAGGGCATTGATTTTGATGAGACCTTTGCTCCCACTTGTCGTATGACTACCATTCGTAGCATTTGTGCATTGGCAGCTCATAATGGTTGGAATGTACATCAGTTGGACATAAAGACTGCATTCTTGAATGGAGATTTTCATGAGGAGGTGTATGTATCGCAGCCTCGTGGTTTTGTTCAAAAAGGGCAGGAAAACAAAGTGTGCAGGTTGAAAAAGGCGTTATATGGTTTAAAGCAAGCTCCACGAGCTTGGTATGAAAAGATACATGCATATTTGACTGCACAAGGTTTTCAGAATAGTCCAACAGAAAGCACTTTGTATGCTAAACGTGTGGATGATGTACATCTAATCATTGCTCTCTATGTCGATGACATGCTGCTCACAGGACCAAATGAGAGTCATATTGCAGATTTTAAGGCTGATTTGAATGCCTCTTTTGAGATGACAGATTTGGGGCATTTGCATCATTATTTGGGGATACAATTTAAGCAGTGTGATGGAGGTATTGCTTTGTGTCAGACAAAGTATATTGAGACATTGTTGCGGAGATTTGGCCTTGAAGACTGCAAGCCTATTGCTACTCCAATGGAGACAGGTTTGAAGTTGAGTCTTCATGATGGTGGAGATCACTTTGATGTCACACTCTATCAGATAGCTATTGGTTGCCTCATTTATGTATGCATTACGAGGCCGGACATTCAGTTTGCAGTCTCACAGGTGAGCAGGTTTATGCATAGCCCAGGGTCTCAGCATTGGAAGGTAGTTAAACGCATCTTTCGCTACTTGAGTAGCACCATACATCTTGGGTTGTTTTATCCCAATAGGGGATTGTTGCCGCCAGATTTACATGCTTTTCGGACTCAGATTGGGCTGGTTGCTATGACACAAGAGTGTCCACAAGTGGTTTTTGTTTCATGCTCGGTAGCTCATGCATATCTTGGTTGAGCAAGAAGCAACCTACTGTGGCCACTTCTAGTTGTGAAGCTGAGTATAGGGCAGCTTTCACAGTTACTGTTGAGTGTGTGTGGCTCAGACGGCTTATGGGCTGACTTGGGTGTTGGACAGGAGTCTGCCACCTCTATCTTCACTGACAGTCAGAGTGCATTGGCAGTTGCGAGAAACCCAGTTTTTCATGCTCGCACAAAGCACATTGAGGTGCATTATCATTATGTTAGGGAGAGACTCTCAGCAGGAGAGATCAGCTTGACCTATGTGCCAACACAGGACAACCTCGCCGATCTTTTCACAAAGGTGCTTCCTCGTGAGAAGTTCGAAGCTTTCCGCAAAGCTTTGGGCTTGCTCCCCTTTATGAACTGATCTACTTCGGGCATGGAACTCCCCTATACATGAGTGCCAGCTCTCGTTCACACCATCACTCCCAGGGGGGATTTGTTGCCATATATATAGGCAGTGATGTGTGTGAACACACTTAGGACCGTCGGGGCACTTTTTCCCTCTTTAGGAGGTTTTTTCCCCCGGCTTGTATATACGCCCATCCCTCTAGGGCTAACTTATCTTTTGTACATTGACACAATCTAATACACTTTGTGTTGTGTGCATTCTTGCTTCTTCTTCTCCAAGCTTGGTGTGCTTTCGTGCAACCCTAATTCCAACAATTCTGATGCATTGGATGACAAACAATGTAATTTTACACATGATTAAAGCTATTTTTATCTTATAAACTATTGTTTCTCACAATTAGTGTACTCAACTTCATTATAAATGCATCAGAAATGATCTTAAGTGGCTGGGGGAGGAGTGCCAGAATGGTGCGAATTTTGAGCCTGCGCCGTTCGCTGCTGTAGAGCCTTGATTCGCACTATTATGGCATAGCTTTCCCAGTCTTCCAAGAGCAATTCTGATGCATTGGATGACAAACAATGTAATTTTACACATGATTAAAGTTGTTTTTATCTTATAAACTATTGTTTCTCACAATTAGTGTACTCAACTTAATTATAAATGCATCAGAAATGATCCTGAGTGGTTGGGGGAGTAGTGCCAGAACGGTGCGAATTTTGAGCCTGCACTGCTGCTGCAGAGCCTAAATTCGCACTGTTCTGGCATAGCTTCCCCAGTCCTCCAGGAGCAATTCTGATGCATTGGATGATAAACACTTTATTTTACACATGATTAAAGGTGTTTTTATCTTATAAACTACTGTTTCTCACAATTAGTGTGCTCAACTTCATCAGAAATGCATCAGAAATGCATCAGAAATGATCCTAAGTGGCTGGGGGAGCAGTGCCAGAACAGTGCGAATTTTGAGCTTGCACTGCCGTTGCAGAGCCTAAATTCACACTCTTCTGGCATAGCTTCCCCAGTCCTCCAAGAGCAATTCTGATGCATTGGATGACAAACAATGTAATTTTACACATTATTAAAGCTATTTTTATCTTATTAACTATTATTTCTCACAATTAGTGTACTTAACTTCATTAGATGCATCAAAAATGATCCTAAGTGGCTGGGGGAGCAGTGCCAGAATAGTGCAAATTTTGAGCCTGCACCGCCGCTGTAGCGCCTAAATTCGCACTGTTCTGGCATAGCTTTCCCAGTCCTCCAGGAGCAATTGTGATGCATTGGATGATAAACACTATATTTTTACACATGATTAAAGGTGTTTTTATCTTATAAACTACTATTTCTTACAATTAGTGTGCTCAACTTTATTAGAAATGCATTAGAAATGATCCTGAGTGGCTAGGGGAGAAGTGCCAGAATAGTGCAAATTTTGAGCCTACATCGCCGTTGTTTGCAGAGGCCAAATTCGCACTGTTCTGGCACAGCTTCTCAGTCCTCCAGGAGCATTTCTGATGCCTTGGTGTAAGATTCCTCCCCCACCCCCTTTTTGATGTCTAGTATCTTCCCCTGTAAATCCCTCTTCAGAAATATAAAGACCTTGTTTCTAACTGTTTTAGCCTAGAGAGAGAAAATTATTCTAGAGAGAGAATATTTAAATTATGAATATTTTTGGATAGAAAAATAACTCATCTTATTAAAATAAGTTCCCCTGAAACAGAAATTCAAAAATAATTTTTCAATGTGCAATTGGAATTAATTGGAAATGGGTATAAAGGACCTTAGTCTAAGGGTCTAGATTTTCAGAAATTTTTGGATTATGGTCCAATTAAGGTTCCTATGGACCAATACCATCAATCCATGTGTAGGGAGGAGATAAATCCAAATTATAAAAGAAGATACCCAAAAATGAGTAAATGCTCACATGAGATGAAGAGTTGAAAATGTACAAGGTTTATTAGTAAAAAACTATGAGCAATAAAATTTTGACACATATGTAAGGAAGGAGAGTTCTTTAAAGAAGGTGCATATTTCACATAAGATGAAGAGTTGAAAATGTACAAGGTTTATTAGTAAAAAACTATGAGCAATAAAATTTTGACACATATGTAAGGAAGGGGAGTTCTTTAAAGAAGGTGCATATTTCACATAAGATGAAGAGTTGAAAATGTACAAGGTTTATTAGTAAAAAAACTATGAGCAATAGAATTTTGACACATATGTAAGGAAGGGGAGTTCTTTAAAGGAGGTGCATATTTCACATGCTTGAATGAGTTTTAAACTCAAAAATAATGTGATATTTTTATCTCTCATATCTCTTGAACCAAACCAAATCAAAATGGAACCAAATCAAATCAAAAAGTAACCAAACTAGGTCCAAATCTAGTCCAAATTTAACCAAACTAACTTGGAAAATTCTAGAATCAGTTTGTTTGGTTAGGAGCTCAATTTTTCCTATAAATAGAAGCCTTCCCTTGTTGAAAAGGATATAGTGTCTTATGCTTTGTTACTCTACTCCACCTAAGCCAAGAACTGTGAATTCTTTAATAATTCACTAGTTTTTGACACTTTTCTCTTTCTTCAATCCCCATTGGTGGCTCCATCAACATACTAAACCAATTGATTGGTTGGGGGCCTCTACCGTGAACAAAGAATCAAGCAAATTGTAAGGTAAGTATAGTGAATTTTGATCTTTTCTATAATTTCTCAATGTTTCTCTCTTCTCAACCCCTCTCAAGCTTGAGAAGCTTAATTGGTATGGTTTTTGAAATGCTATTGAAGTTAATTAATTAATAATAGTAAAGAATTACATAAGATTCTATTTATATTTAATTCTAATGGTTTTTCTCTCTCTCACTTAAGAAATGGTCATACTCATGACCCTTTTCAATCCAAATGAAGCTTTTCATAAGGCTTTTCCTTAATCCAAGATTAAGCTATGCTTGAGGCCAAATTAATGGCTTTTTTCTATACTTTTAGTTTATGTTTATCGATGATTCAATCCATTATGGATTGATGATCCAATTAGAGACCATTCTAATTATTTCCTTAATGATAAACCTTATCCCTTAGAAAAAATTGAGACTTATCAGTCATAGTAGCGGAGCTATGGCAAACTTTTTATAGAAATTACGCATAAAATAATTTCATTCAAAGCATAAAAAGAGGACTTCCTACCATATTCTAGGAACTATCATCCTAGATTAATTAAAAGAATATTATTATACATGGAGATATGGATGTTTGCATGTAGATGTAGAGGTATGGATGTGAGTGTGAATGTGGAGGTGGATGTATACATGGAGATGTGGATGTATGCATATAGAAATAGATGTGTAGATGAGGATGTAAAGGGAGATGTGGATGGATGTATGTAGATGTAGATGTATAGATGTAGATGTGAATGGAGATGTGGATGTATACATGTAGATGTAGATGTATAGATGTAGATGTGGATGTGGAGGTGGATGGATGCATGTAGATGTAGATGTATAGATGTAGATGGGAATGGAGATATGGATGTATGCATGTAGATGTAGATGTATAGATGTAGATGTGAATGTAGATGTAGATGTATAGATGTAGATGTGAATGGAGGTGTGAATGTAGATGTAGATGTATAGATGTAGATGTGAATGGAGATGTGGATGAGATGGGAATGGAGATATGGATGTATGCATGTAGATGTAGATGTATAGATGTAGATGTGGATGTGGAGGTGGATGGATGCATGTAGATGTAGATGTATAGATGTAGATGTGAATGGAGATGTGGATGTATGCATGTAGATGTAGGTGTATAGATGTAGATGTGGATGTAGAGGTGGATGTATGCATGTAGATGTAGATGTATAGATGTGGATGTGAATGTGGAGGTGGATGTATGCATATAGATGTAGATGTATGGAGGTGAATGTGAATGTGGATGTGGATGTATGCATAGAGATGTAGACGTATGCATGTAGATGTGAATGTACGCATATAGATGTGGATGTATGGATGTGAATATACGATATGTGATGTGAGGGAATCTGAAGTGATGAGATGGAAAGGATGTGATGGGATGAGTATACATATAAATGGAATATGGAATAAGTAATGTAGATTGATGAGGGATAATGTGGAAAAATGAAAGTTAAAATAGAAATTTTATTGTAAAATGTTTGTAAATGCTCTTTATAAATGCTGTTTGTAAATGATTGTTTTATGTCAAGAATGCTGGGGAGAGCATTTTGACCGTCTTGTGATTAAGGTCGTGATGGTAAAGTTGCAACTGCTGACGGGGAGTCAATGAAGGACGTCTCGCGTAGCAAGGTCGGCCGAGGTCTTGACCAGCCTCGGTGCGATTAAAATGGTGAGCTTCCGGTACGGTGGATGAGGGGCCAAGGAAGCGGCCTATGAGTGAAGCGCTAGGTCACCTGCGAAGGATCCTAGAGGGTGCTGACCATACGGTGCTCGGGCTCTGGGTCGCCTAGGATACCCACGCGTGCGTCGAGGAAGATATTGGAACCGAGTTGGAGTTGTTTTCTGAAATCGGGCATGGATCTGGTTGATTGACCTTGCTGGTCTTTAATGGATGAGTCCATGGATCTTTATATGGATCTGTTGGTTGATCTTGCTGATCTTCAACGAGAGTCCATCTTGATAAGTGATTATATTGCCGAGTATTAAGGGCTAGGAACTATCGAAACGGCCCCTGAGCGTTCTAGTTGCCAATGATGCCATAGATACTCTGATGAAGGAATGATGGAAAATTAAGAATCAATTGGATAAATTGGAAGATTGTGATTAGTGATACTATGGTTTTATTAAAGGATTGTTTTAAACTGGTTGAATCTGTGAAAAAGGCAATTTCATATTGGGTGTGTGAGTGGTGTGACTAGTTTTATTTTGCATGAACATCCGGCTAGGGGACCTTGGAACTCTTTTCCTTGGTACCCGGGACAAAACCTAACCAAATTCTTAATTGGATCCCATCACTACAGTGGTTGGGCGGTTGGCTAACCCATGGGATTGGATGGGGTTAGGCTGGATTGATGGATCCGTAAATCGAGACTCAAACTTTTGTTTTTACGATAGATAAAATAAATCCCGGACAGTAACTGTTCTATGGATAGGAATCAACTTCTGTGCCTCTTGAATGGGAAAAAAAGCGTTGATCCCAATGATCCATGTGCAAGTTTCTTCCTTGATCTAACCAAGTATCTTATAGATGTAATTGGATCAGCTCGATCAGAAATGATCTTGACTACGTTAGAGTAAAAAGTTATCCTGGTGGAATCGCCCGTGCTTTCCGGTAAAAAGGAAGTTTTTTCGGGTTCGGTTTTGGAACAACCGACGGATTAGTCTCTTATCCGGATATCCGTGGGTGAGGCCCCGAATGTGGGACCCCTGTCCCACATGAGAAGTGCTACTTCCGCTGCTAGTATCCCGAATCTGTTGCTCGGTGGGAACAGGGATTCTACAGTTGGTATCAGAGCCAAACTGAAGGCTAATAAGGATAATTAAATTCTTATCCGAAATTGGTAATAAGAATTCAGAAACAGTATTTTCATAATGTATTTTCATTCCTTAAGCTTCTTTGATGAAGAAATTTTAATCAAAGAAATTGTTTTTTTAGATGGAAGCTCCCCATTTATCTGGTATTCCCGACCTCACCCAGTCCCAAGATATGATTGCATTTGCCTTCGAGCATCTCATCTCTTCCGCTTCAACTCGAACAAGCCGAACAAGACTTGCACGCCATTTTGAGGAATTATATTTTCCTAATCTAGTGGAGAGACAATAGCATAAGTGGTTTGCAGGGCTATATATCCACGCCCCTTGCAACCAGCATGCAATGCTGAGGCAAAACTTCTCATTGGCCATGATTTTGATAAAGCTGAAAATGGTGCGTGGTATCATTCTATATCATTCAATGCCTAAAAATTTCAGACTTGCTTGCCGAGTTTATAGACTCTTTAGTCGATTTATCCCTAAGGAGAAAATAAGAGCTCCCTTCGCAATTAGAGAAATTATGTAAAAGGGCATGACTATGGCCCAGTACCGTCGTCTTATGCGTCTCCCGAGGAGATTTTGAATTTTGGAGCTGAGCCACTCTATGTACTTATTGCAACTTGTATATAAATATACAAATGTCTTCCTGTTATTTAAGTGATTGTTTACAGACGAACGGAAAAAAGAAAAGAAAAAAATCTGTTTATCAGACATATGTCATAAATCTCCAATAAGATCAACTGAGGAGCCAATTATGTCTAAAATTTATCAAGATGGACAAAAGGTTGTAATTGTGTGATATAATTCATACAAATTGTTATTCAAACTGAAATTCGTAAATTAGTAATTAGGACTTCAATTAGAAAAACCGCAATTATATAGAATCCCTGACTTGCTTGAGGCCTAGACATGATGGTATTTACCTTATAATTCCAAGGGCCGTGACTACCGTATATACCGAGAGTATAACTACAGCTCTTTACTGACAGTATATACGAGTAAATCTAAGACTTGAAATTATAAGCGCTAATACTATCCAGATGATGATTTTGCATGTGATTGATATGATTTTTAATTCTGTTTGAGAATTGATGAATTGATTTGGATTCTGATTGAAAATTTTGATTGAAAAATGATAATTTTTAAAAATTAGTTGAAATATAATGAAACCACAATGAGGGGGAATGGGACGAGTCCCTGTGATGATATTCATAACTAGAATGATGATAACGAATTCAGCAAATCACTATGAGATTAGTGGGTTGTGCTGTCAGATTGCTACTGTTAATACTTGACCGGTGGATCAAGTTAAGGGATGTTAAATTGAGAACTTGCTTGACTAAAATTTCCATGGAGGAATGTTCTGAAGGAAACTTTTCGGTCTAATGGACCATTATCATGTTAAAGATATGAATGATATGACCTGAATGAATTGTTATTTAATGATGAGTTCTATATAAGGGATATTTACCCCAGTGTTCTGTTGGGTTGACCAAAATATAAGGAACCCCATAATAAAATTGGATCTTAAGAAAAAGAGCTGTCCTCTACCTTGCGAGATGAGGACATCTCGCACTTTTTAAGTGGGGTAGAATGTAAGATTCCTCCCCAGCCTTCGAGGTATATAGGAGTAAGAATCTCCCTTCTGATCTCATAATTATTCCCTCTCTAAAATAAAAGAAAGTTTCTGTTTAAAAAAAGGAAGACCCTTTCCCTAGAATACTTCTCAGGAGTCCCACCTGTTTAAAAGATTTAGAACAATGAGTTCAAAAGTGAGAATCGGTGTTTTGGATACCAAGGTTTTGGTTTTCATTCGAGTACGGCCCAAAAGAAGTTCTTTATCTCTTGGGCCGGAGTATAAGAAGTTATCCCCCAGATATTGTGACCCTTATATCTAAATTCAATGAAAGTAGGTGACTTAGCCTACAAGATTCTTTTATATCCTCATCTCAAAATTCTTAATACCTTCTATAGAAAAATGTGTCAAACACAAATCAGGGAAAGACGGTAAAACTCAGTGGCAAGTTACCGTTGGCTTCTGTAGCGCAGACCAAATGGCGGACCTATCAAAACATAACTAGGGTAACACCCTGGGGTCAACAGCACTTTCGTAACAATGTCCGCTTGGCCATAGTTATTGAAGCTTTGGGTTTGGGTCCCCGATACTACTGTGTCATGCGATCAAGGCATCTTGGGTTTTCTGAGCGGGTCTTCTTACTGGCGTGTTTTCTTCCTCATGAGAAGATATGCCTTTACCCCATTTTTGGCTTGCCTCTCAGAGGTCCTTTTGTTAGATCACCTCATACCACTGAGATAGGTGCGGCAATAACCAGCAGAATCATTCCCATAGATGAGTTACCCTATACTTGTGCAGCTTGTGAGTGCTGCTTTTGTGACCATATGATGGACGGACTTATGGAAGTGTAAAGAGTTCTTCTATCTTTACTGTATAAGTTCCGAGAATGAATAAAGTTTAAATCTTGTTCTTATTTTGAATCTTGCTCTCTTTAAGACTTTTCGTGGTTAATCTTGATTAAAAATTTACTCTAAGTCTCATATTCGTGCATCTTGCGAAATTATCCCAGTTGCGAGATGAGGACATCTCGCATTTTTTAAGTGGGGTAGAATGTAAGATTTCTCCCCCACCCCCTTTTTGATGTCTAGTATCTTCCCCTGTAATCAATCCCTCTTCAGAAATATAAAGATCTTGTTTCTAACTGTTTTAGCCTAGAGAGAGAAAATTATTCTAGAGAGAGAATATTCAAATTATGAATATTTTCGGATAGAAAAATAACTCATCTTATTAAAATAAGTTTCCCTAAAACAGAAATTCAAAAATAATTTTTCAATGTGCAATTGGAATTAATTGGAAATGGGTATAAAGGACCTTAGTCTAAGGGTCTAGATTTTCAGAAATTTTTGGATTATGGTCCAATTAAGGTTCCTATGGGCCAATAGCATCAATCCATGTGTAGGGAGGAGATAAATCCAAATTATAAAATTTTGACACGTATGTAAGGAAGGAGAGTTCTTTAAAGAAGGTGCATATTTCACATAAGATGAAGAGTTGAAAATGTACAAGGTTTATTAGTAAAAAACTATGAGCAATAGAATTTTGACACATATGTAAGGAAGGGGAGTTCTTTAAAGAAGGTGCATATTTCACATAAGATGAAGAGTTGAAAATGTACAAGGTTTATTAGTAAAAAAACTATGAGCAATAGAATTTTGACACATATGTAAGGAAGGGGAGTTCTTTAAAGGAGGTGCATATTTCACATGCTTGAATGAGTTTTAAACTCAAAAATAATGTGATATTTTTATCTCTCATATCTCTTGAACCAAACCAAATCAAAATGGAACCATTTGATCAAATCAAAAAGTAACCAAACTAGGTCCAAATCTAGTCCAAATTCAACCAAACTAACTTGGAAAATTCTAGAATCAGTTTGTTTGGTTAGGAGCTCAATTTTTCCTATAAATAGAAGCCTTCCCTTGTTGAAAAGGATATAGCGTCTTATGCTTTGTTACTCTACTCCACCTAAGCCAAGAACTGTGAATTCTTTAATAATTCACTAGTTTTTGACACTTCTCTCTTTCTTCAATCCCCATTGGTGGCTCCATCAACATACTAAACCAATTGATTGGTTGGGGGCCTCTACCGTGAACAAAGAATCAAGCAAATTGTAAGGTAAGTATAGTGAATTTTGATCTTTTCTATAATTTCTCAATGTTTCTCTCTTCTCAACCCCTCTCAAGCTTGAGAAGCTTAATTGGTATGGTTTTTGAAATGCTATTGAAGTTAATTAATTAATGATAGTAAAGAATTACATAAGATTCTATTTATATTTAATTCTAATGGTTTTTCTCTCTCTCACTTAAGAAATGGTCATACTCATGACCCTTTTCAATCCAAATGAAGCTTTTCATAAGGCTTTTCCTTAATCCAAGATTAAGCTATGCTTGAGGCCAAATTAATGGCTTTTTTCTATACTTTTAGTTTATGTTTATCGATGATTCAATCCATTATGGATTGATGATCCAATTAGAGACCATTCTAATTATTTCCTTAATGATAAACCTTATCCCTTAGAAAAAATTGAGACTTATCAGTCATAGTAGCGGAGCTATGGCAAACTTTTTATAGAAATTACGCATAAAATAATTTCATTCAAAGTATAAAAAGAGGACTTCCTACCATATTCTAGGAACTATCATCCTAGATTAATTAAAAGAATATTATTATGCATGGAGATATGGATGTTTGCATGTAGATGTAGAGGTATGGATGTGAGTGTGAATGTGGAGGTGGATGTATGCATGGAGATGTGGATGTATGCATATAGAAATAGATGTGTAGATGAGGATGTAAAGGGAGATGTGGATGGATGTATGTAGATGTAGATGTATAGATGTAGATGTGAATGGAGATGTGGATGTATACATGTAGATGTAGATGTATAGATGTAGATGTGGATGTGGAGGTGGATGGATGCATGTAGATGTAGATGTATAGATGTAGATGGGAATGGAGATATGGATGTATGCATGTAGATGTAGATGTATAGATGTAGATGTATAGATGTATAGATGTAGATGTGAATGGAGATGTGGATGAGATGGGAATGGAGATATGGATGTATGCATGTAGATGTAGATGTATAGATGTAGATGTGGATGTGGAGGTGGATGGATGCATGTAGATGTAGATGTATAGATGTAGATGTGAATGGAGATGTGGATGTATGCATGTAGATGTAGGTGTATAGATGTAGATGTGGATGTAGAGGTGGATGTATGCATGTAGATGTAGATGTATAGATGTGGATGTGAATGTGGAGGTGGATGTATGCATATAGATGTAGATGTATGGAGGTGAATGTGAATGTGGATGTGGATGTATGCATAGAGATGTAGACGTATGCATGTAGATGTGAATGTACGCATATAGATGTGGATGTATGGATGTGAATATACGATATGTGATGTGAGGGAATCTGAAGTGATGAGATGGAAAGGATGTGATGGGATGAGTATACATATAAATGGAATATGGAATAAGTAATGTAGATTGATGAGGGATAATGTGGAAAAATGAAAGTTAAAATAGAAATTTTATTGTAAAATGTTTGTAAATGCTCTTTATAAATGCTGTTTGTAAATGATTGTTTTATGTCAAGAATGCTGGGGAGAGCATTTTGACCGTCTTGTGATTAAGGTCGTGATGGTAAAGTTGCAACTGCTGACGGGGAGTCAATGAAGGACGTCTCGCGTAGCAAGGTCGGCCGAGGTCTTGACCAGCCTCGGTGCGATTAAAATGGTGAGCTTCCGGTACGGTGGATGAGGGGCCAAGGAAGCGGCCTATGAGTGAAGCGTTAGGTCACCTGCGAAGGATCCTAGAGGGTGCTGACCATACGGTGCTCGGGCTCTGGGTCGCCTAGGATACCCACGCGTGCGTCGAGGAAGATATTGGAACCGAGTTGGAGTTGTTTTCTGAAATCGGGCATGGATCTGGTTGATTGACCTTGCTGGTCTTCAATGGATGAGTCCATGGCTCTTTATATGGATCTGTTGGTTGATCTTGCTGATCTTCAACGAGAGTCCATCTTGATAAGTGATTATATTGCCGAGTATTAAGGGCTAGGAACTATCGAAACGGCCCCTGAGCGTCCTAGTTGCCAATGATGCCATAGATACTCTGATGAAGGAATGATGGGAAATTAAGAATCAATTGGATAAATTGGAAGATTGTGATCAGTGATACTATGGTTTTATTAAAGGATTGTTTTAAACTGGTTGAATCTGTGAAAAAGGCAATTTCATATTGGGTGTGTGAGTGGTGTGACTAGTTTTATTCTGCATGAACATCCGGCTAGGGGACCTTGGAACTCTTTTCCTTGGTACCCGGGACAAAACCTAACCAAATTCTTAATGGGATCCCATCACTACAGTGGTTGGGCGGTTGGCTAACCCATGGGATTGGATGGGGTTAGGCTGGACTGATGGATCCGTAAATCGAGACTCAATTTTTTGTTTTTATGATAGATAAAATAAATCCCGGACAGTAACTGTTCTATGGATAGGAATCAACGGCTGTGCCTCTTGAATGGGGAAAAAAGCGTTGATCCCAATGATCCAAGTGCAAGTTTCTTCCTTGATCTGACCAAGTATCTTATAGATGTAATTGGATCAGCTCGATCAGAAATGATCTTGACTACGTTAGAGTAAAAAGTTATCCTGGTGGAATCGCCCGTGCTTTCTGGTAAAGGAAGTTTTTCCGGGTTCGGTTTTGGAACAACCGAGACGGATTAGTCTCTTATCCGGATATCTGTGGGGGTGAGGCCCCAAATGTGGGACCCCTGTCCCGCGTGAGAAGTGCTACTTCCGCTGCTAGTATCCCGAATCTGTTGCTCGGTGGGAACAGGGATCTTACACTTGGGTGACAAACTGGCACCACATGATAGACACTCCATGTTAAACAAACATGATGACAGCGAGACATTATAAGAGAAACTTAAAATTTTAATTATCAGAAGGTTACAAATGAAAGCCAGATAGGCTTGTTACAAAGGGGGGTTTGAAACAAAAGAGTTGCTTCAAAAAAAAGGTTAACATCTAAGATCTCTAGATCGTGTCTCGCTCGCCTCGAATGCGCCGAGCTAGTTGCATGTCCTTGGCAGATATGGTAATCCTCCTTGCATTGATCGCAAGGAGGTTGGTGTCTTCAAAAAGCCCAAGGTAAGCCTCAGAGGCTTCTTGCAATGCTTTAAGGGCAATCCCCTACACACGGAACTTTGTTCTATATCGTTGGAGAATCTCCTTCACTGTGCAAGCGAAAGGAGATCTCTGTGTTGTGTTAGTGCATTAGCGAGGTTGGGACTTCCTTGGCTTGAAGAGCCTGACCTTTCTACGCTTGCGCGCACTTGCAAGAACCTCCTCTTGGTCTCTCTCATAGTCTGAATCCTCCTCCTCCTGTTATTGTGGTACCTATGTGTATCAAGTTCCTCCTGGGTAGGTAGGGGACCCTGTCCTGGTAGTAGGGTCTTGCCACTTATGGTGCTGCGCAATGTAGGAATGTTTTCACCAACCCAGTCGATGAACTGCTCTTCATCGGCCTCTCTGTCTTGATCTCTAGGGTGGCTGCATTGTGGGGTGTTCTTCACATGCTTGCTCCCACTAGAAGGGCCTACATGTGTGTGCGTTGGTGTTGCTGTGGGAGGAGGGTTGGACTCTGGTGATCCCATTGGGCGTGTCCTAGGATCCAAGAGGTCACTCTCTTCCATGGTGTCGCCAGTATGTGGTCGTTGGGGGCCTTGCACTGTGTTTTGTGAAGGCATGGTAACACGTGCGGTGTTCTTGGTGCGTGCCATATCCATGTATGACTATGCTAACGGGATGATGTGCTGGTGTCCTTACGTGGGTGTCTACGTAGATCTTGAGCTCAAGCTCTCTAAAAAAGTGAAATGAAAATGAAGTGAGAGAAGGAACTATTAATAGTTTTTTTTAAGGGCAAAAAAAACCTAACTAACTTATTTTCTTAGCCTTATTACATCAAGATTTATGCTGGTGCGTGCACAACCCAACGCCTCCCTTGTCTCCTCATTCGTGCACGCCAAGTACCATGCCTATGGAGAGCATTGGTCTGCAACCATTAAAGCTGAGCATGACTTTTTGCAGCCTTGCATGCCTCTTGCGCAAGCTTAGATTGTTGGGCCCACTCCCTAACCGATATGCGGCCAGTGGGATGACAGGCTGTGTGACAGCCATTCTAGAGACTGCTGGCATAGTTATAGCACCAGCTCATTTAGTCGGGTTCACACTATAGAGAACCCGTGTATGTATTGGTTGAGTACCTTTCATATTATGTGTACTCTTATCTTGTATATGGTGTGTTGAGTGTTGAGTGAAGAAGAAGAAGATTTTCAGCCTCTCACCTTGTGTGTTCTCTATTAGGGTTTTGTGAGTGTGTGTGTGTGCTTGCAAGAGCTCAAGCTCTCTTCCCCCCTGCATCTTTTCATGGTATCAGAGCCTGGTTGATGCTAAGGGCTGAGCTGCAAGCAAGAGAACCACAGGAAGCGGTACGAGGGTAAGAGCTTCAACTACTCTTCCCTATTTGTGTTGGTGACTACACCCTGTCGCGTCGGGAGCTCTACGAGAGGCACCGACAAACGATCTCTGATTGAGGAGCTTTCTTCGCGAGAGTAAAGCTATAGGGCAACTATGCAGTCCTATAGGACTACAATTTCTGGGGTAAAAACGCGTTTCGGGCGCGTCTGGACCTCCGTTTTTCAGAAAGCAGGCGATTTTGAGCACTGCGGGTAAGTCATCGATTCTCTGCAGAACTCTATTTTAAGAACTGCAGGAAGATAGATTGATTGTGCAGACACTGTGGGTGCTGCAAACAAAGAGGTCTACAGTTGCCATTGGGTGTATGTATGCACATTGAAGTCACTGGTTGTGACATTTGAGAGTACTACAGTCCCGCTGCAGAAAATACAGCATTTGTGTAGGAAAAACCAGAGTGCAGTTTCTGGTAAAATTGTGTGTTTGGCAAGATGTCTAATGATGGCATAACACAAATTGTGGCTGAGAAGCTGGATAAGAATAACTTCCATGCTTGGAGGTTCAGGTTGATGAATTTCCTGATGGGAAAAGGCTATTGGGACTACATAGAAGGTGAGCATGAAGAGGCACCGGAGATACCGGATATAAATCCGAGTGCTGCAGATGTGAAAGAGTTTAAAGACTGGAACCAAGGAGCCAGGAAGGTTATGTATTGTCTCCATTAGTGTACAGGACACCATGATTGGGCACATTCAGGATGCCAAGTCCCCCAAGGAGGCATGGGACACCTTGGTAAAGCTTTATGAAACAAATACCAAGGCATGCAAGATACAGTTGAAGAATGAACTTCATACTGTGGAGAAAAAGAGCATGTCTGTGAATGACTATGCGCTGAAGATAAAGGGTATTGTGGAATCCCTTGCATCTATTGGTGTGTCAGTAGATGATGATGACAAGGTGGAAGTCTGTCTACGTGGTCTCGGGCCACAATACAAGGCATTCAAGACGTCCGTTCAGACTCGGGAAAACATTCCCAACTTTACAGATTTGGTGTCTATGCTGATTATCGAAGAGAAGAGCTTGGGTGAAGACCAACAGTCTTCACAAAGCAAAAACAGTTCAGAGCAACCTCGGGGGGTGCACTATATGGAAGCCCCTCCTACGACGTGCGTTCAAGGGGTATTTAAAAAACCCCTTATCTGTGAATTTTGAGCTAATAAAACTACCCCTTTTTCTTTATAGACTTACGGGTTTTTTTCCAAAGTACAATTAAAATACCCCTCTTGTAATTATATTTTTGTAAATTTACCCAATATTTTGGATTAAAAAAACCCCACCTGATGATCGCACGTGGTAGACTTACATTTTTTGAGGTGCACCCCCCGAGAGAGCAACAGGCCTTCTACACGAGTTCAGGAAGAGGACGAGGTAGAGGAGGCCGTGGACGCGGTCAAGGAGGTGGCCGAACAGGTAATCAGAATTATGGCCAGCAGCAACAGCAACAACAACAGTCCCGGAATCAACAACAACAACAACAACACACAGGTGAAAGAGGCAAATTTAGAGGCAGGGGGAGTCAAAGAGGCCATGGAAATTGGCAAAGGCAATATAATGATGCACGTGAATGCTATTATTGTGGTAAGCCTGGACATGTGCAGTCAGAATGTAATAAGAAGCAGGCTGATATGCAAAATGGAAAAGTGCAGCAAAACAACTATGCATCCTCAAGCAGAAATAATGAGGATAATGAAAGGGTGTTTGTTATGCAGCATGTCGTGAATGCCATGTCTGAAAATGTTGATGCAGCAAAAAAAGATAATGTATGGTATGTGGATTCAGGCGCTTCGAACCACATGACGAGTCATGGAGAGTGGTTCAAGGAGATGAAAAACCCGGAAAGACCAGGTTTTGTGGAAACAGGGGATGACACTGCTCATCCAATTGCCCACGTTGGAGATGTGCCATTGTCTATGCAGGATGGCAAAGTGAAGTACCTTGCAGATGTACTTCATGTACCGAACATAACAAAGAATCTGGTTTCAATTGGCCAGATGATTGAATAGGGTTTGCAGGTTTGGTTTAACCCTACGGTTTAACCCTGATGGGTATTATGTTGAAGATTTCAAAGACAAATGTAGGTTGGTTGCAAAAGGCAATAGAGTGGGCAGAATGTTTACGTTGAATGTAGACATGCCTGAAATGAGTGCTGCAATGTTTGCAAATGGTTCAGGAATTGTTGCAGACACAGACATTTGGCATAAAAGGATTGGACATGTAAATGTGCAGAGATTGAAGTCTATGCAGACAAAAGGAATTGTGACAGGGCTGCCAAAATTTAAAGTGGAAGGTATGCAGAAAATATGTGAAGCATGCCAATTTGGGAAGCAAACAAAGCATGTGTTTCCACGTAACAGATATGTGAGCAAAAATGCACTAGATGTTGTGCATTCAGATGTATGGGATCCTACAAAGACCATATCTATGGGAGGCTGCAGGTATTATGTGACTTTCATTGATGACCACACAAGGAAAGTGTGGGTATATTTCATGAAGGAGAAGAGTGAGGTGTTCACTCACTTTCAGAATTTCAGAGTTTTGGTTGAAAAGCAAATAGGAAAATATGTAAAGTGCCTAAGGTCAGATGGAGGGGGAGAATACTTCTCCAATGAGTTCTCTGAATTTTTGAAGAAGAATGGTACACTCCGCAGCAAAATGGAGTTGCTGAGCGAAAAAACAGGCACATTGCTGAGATTGCGCGAGCATTGATGGAAGAGAAGAATATGTCGCATTGCTATTGGGCTGAGGCTATTTCTACAGCAGTATACATCATGAACAGGACTCCAACTGTAGCCATACATGATGTAACTCCAGAGGAGAGGTTTACTGGCAGAAAACTAGATTTGTCTCATCTGAAAGTCTTTGGATGCATTGCATATGTGCATGTGCCAGATGAGCTGAGAACTAAGCTGGATCCAAAAGCTAAAAAATGTGTGTTTATTGGATACTCCCTTGAGCAAAAGGGGTACAGGTGTTATAACCTTGCTACACGTGAGTTGAGGGTAAGCAGGGATGCTGTCTTTGATGAGATAAGCAGCTGTTATGCTGCTGAAAAAGAAGCTGTTGGGGCTGATGTGAGTGGAAGTGTGGTTGCACAGAATGCAGGTCAGCAATCACAGTCTTTGAGTGGACCAGGAGAGTCCTCATCTAGTGGGTCTGTTGATAGACCATGGAGTGGCAGGCTGTGTCATAATACCAGCCCTGCAAATGTGATTACTACGTCACGTAAAGGAAAAGAGAAAGTGGTTGAGCCCCTTGGTATGCCAGACATTTCTGCAGGGCATTCTCATGTTGATGGAGAGTCTAGTGGTTCAGATATGAGCCTTGATGAGGAGCTTGGGATCCCAGCTATGAGAACACCTGGTGTAAAGAAGGCTATGGAAGCCATGAATGAAAAGCTGCGAAGATCTGGTAGAGTGAAGAACCCTATGCAGAGGTTTACTTATGATGGTTATGTGGCACATCACTATGCATATATGGCAAAGGTTGTGCAGGTTGTTGAGCCCACATGCATTGATGAGGCTGTTGGAAATGTGTGTTGGGAGAAAGCTATGGATGAGGAGATGGATGCACTATATGGAAATGAAACTTGGGATTTAGTGCAATTGCCTGAAGGCAAGAAAGCCATTGGATGTAAGTGGGTGTACAAAGTTAAACATAACAGTGATGGAAGCATAAACAGGTACAAGGCTAGATTGGTAGCCAAAGGATATGCGCAGACATCTGGGATTGATTATGAGGAAACTTTCAGCCCAGTTGCCAAGATGGCAACGGTGAGAGTTGTGATAGCAGTGGCTACGTCAAAGCAATGGTCTTTACATCACAGATGGATGTAAAGAATGCATTCTTGCATGGGGATTTGCAAGAGGAGGTGTATATGTTGCAGCCACCTAGTTATGAGGATGTGAGTCACCCCGAGCATGTTTGCAGGTTGAAAAAAGCCTTGTATGGCTTAAAGCAAGCACCAAGAGCATGGTCTGACAAGATTTCTGAATATCTTGTCACTATTGGCTTTCATGTAGCCAATGCAGATTTCTCATTGTATGTGAGACATGGTGATAGAGGAGTTGTGCTTGTTGTTGTCATCTATGTAGATGACTTGATCATTACGGGGGACCATGATGTAGAGATCTTTGATGTAAAGATCTTGCTTAGACACAAGTTCGAGATGAAGGATCTGGGGGAGCTCAGATATTTCTTGGGCATTGAGGTGATTAGGTCACCACATTGTATTAGATTACTGCAGAGACAGTATGGCTTGGACATGTTGTCCAAGTATGGTATGATAGGCTGTAAGCCTATTTCTGTGCCATTGGATCAGAATGGCAAGTTGAGTGTGGATTCAGGAGAGATCTTGGAGGATCCTACTATGTACAGACGCATAGTAGGAAGTTTGATCTACATGATGATCACCAGAACAGATTTGAGCTATGCTGTTAGGTTGGTGAGTCAGTTTATGTAGGTTCCACGGAAACCGCATTTGGATGCAGTGAGATGCATACTGAGGTATGTGAAGTCTACTTTGCAATGTGGACTATTCTATGAGACTGGGATAGAGATATGTGTACATGGGTACACAGATGCTGATTGGGCTGGTAGTATCTCAGATAGAAGATCTACCAGTGGATTCATGTTTTCTTTGGGGAGTGCTACTATGACTTGGAGCAACACGAAGCAGCCTACGGTTGCTCTATCGAGTACAGAGGCCGAGTACAGAGGAGCTACTATGGCAGCATGTGAGGTAGCTTGGTTGAGAAAGCTACTTGCAGATTTGGGTCTATCAGTGGATAGACAAGTTGTCATTTTCTGTGACAACATTAGCAGCATACAGTTGGCCAGGAACCCAGTATTTCATGCTTGTACGAAGCATATAGAAATCCATTACCACTTCGTCAGAGAGAAGGTCTTGGCAGGAGACCTTGACCTTGTTTATGTCAGCACAGAGGATCAGGTAGCTAACATCTTCACCAAAGCATTGGGTACAGAGAAGCTCCACAGATTCAGGGCTTCGCTTGGTGTACATGAGATGGAGTTGAGCTTGAGGGGGAGTGTTCGGAGATATCGAGCTCATCTAGTGAGGCGGTGGACACTTTATGACCCGCCTGGGGGATAGGCCCCACACTTACACCACTGGCATGGTTGGTGAGATCTTGGGTGATATGCGGCCAGTGGGATGACAGGCTGTGTGACAGCCATTCTAGAGACTGGCATAGTTATAGCGCCAGCTCATTTTAGTCGGGTTCACACTATAGAGAACCTGTGTATGTATTGGTTGAGTACCTTTCATATTATGTGTACTCTTATCTTGTATATGGTGTGTTGAATGTTGAGTGAAGAAGAAGAAGATTTTCAGTCTCTCACCTTGTGTGTTCTCTATTAGGGTTTTGTGAGTGTGTGTGTGTGCTTGCAAGAGCTCAAGCTCTCTTCCCCCCTGCATCTTTTCATTGAGAAATATTGGTGTGAGACAGCTCAGGAACACAAGAAGGCCACTATAGCTCGCCGACTCACCACCTTCGGAACACTCACAAGCACAAGGGGCACCACCAGCTTCTCTTGCTGGTGGAAAGAAAATCAACAACAGACCACACCTTTCCTCATATCCCTACTCCTTTACCCTCATCCATCCACCACCATTACACACCACAGGCTCAAATCAGAAAAGCAAGACGCCTCTATTGCTTAATCTGCAACTCAATCAGTGGAGTACAGAGGGGAACTTACTTTTATCCAAACACAAACACAGAAAATAATGACAGAAGCTTGTCGAGCTCCAGCCTGAACACATCAGCAGGCGAGCAATCACACAAAGACAAGATCACAACTGCCACCACTTCCGTTATTAACACCTTCACACACTCCCTCTCATAACTCATACAGCATCACCTGCCAGCCTAGCCTCTACCAAACCACAGTTAAGGCGACCCTCTCTCTGCAGTAACAACACCCCAGAAGGCGATTCCACTGTCCTTGCTGACCACCAGTGCCAAGGTTCTTGACTTCAGCAGCTTTCAGCTTTCCAGTCGGCGCCCACTACCTTACGCTGCCTTCTTTTCCTTGATAACCAGGGTGCTTCCCCAGTCGCCAACCAGCAGCTGCTTCATACAAGCCCAGTCGCCGCCAGTAGTAGCAGCCCGACTATCAACCTGTCTCACCAGCCTCTCCTCGCCTCTGGTGTCTGCAGAATCCCAGCAGCATCACCTACACGTTTTTTTATCTCCACGAGGCGGCCATCTTTTTTCCAGGCAGCGCTCCACACTAGCCAACCTCCCTAGGCGGCGTCTCCACGTTTACCAGTTCCCTCCTTGCACACGGCAGTTATTCGCAGCCGGCCTCACACCCCAGCAGTCCTTCTGTGCTCGCCTCGCTGACGTCTCATGCGCTGACGTCTCCTGCGCTATCCACTGCACCAACCACTGCCAGCCTTTCCTCTGTGTATGGCTGCGTCAATCTGTAACCTAGCACTCCAGTCACCTGCGCCGTTGCGCCCAAGAGCCCCTCCATCACCAGGGCGCCTGCATATCCACCTTTTCGAAGCAGCCCGAGCCCCCGTTACACATCAGGCGGCTATCTCTCCATGCCCGTCTGTTTCTCCTAGAAGGCGGCCAACCTCTCTCTGCACACCGTAGTCTGCACACGCCCAGAGCGGCACTCTGCAAAAGCGACCCTCTCTCTGCCTGCCGATTCTCTGTAGTGCCACACTCCTCATCCCTCACGCCATTGCGCCTTCTAGACATCAAGCTGGCGGCCTTTAAAAACTCCCACGTGGCCATTAAAACCATTGGCCATGTGGATTGTATATTTATTATTATTTTTTTAAAAGCTCTAAAGTGATGGCCACACTAGCAACAACAAGGCTCCTCCTCTCACACGACGATCCACAACTTTCCAAAACCATATGAGAGCTGCCCCCGCTCATCATCATCAGCATCATCATACCAAACCCGACAATTTCCCAGTCGGTGGCCTGCTATAGTAACCATTTGCACACCATATTGTTGCCATAAAACTCCCAGACTCCAGCATCTGCTCTAAAAAAAACACGTGCATAAACCAGCTCACAACAAAACCACTCAGCCTGTACATTTGCCAGGGCATTCAGGGCAAAGTTTTATTGCACACCACGCACACCATATGTATACTGATCCAAAATACCTTTCAGATTTTTACCTGACAATTGGAAACCCATTTCAAGGTAGATTTGGATTGCCACTTTATAACTCGTCATATCTATTTGTTCTTTTGATATGCTGGTGTTTGCGGTGTGGAGGTAGAAGAATCAAGAGTTTTTTAAATAGTGGACGCTAAAGTGGAGGGGGTTTCCATAGATTTTGTGGATGTTAAAGATTCCTCCTTGTTGCATCCCTCGATAATAGTGAGAGGTGGTGGGGGTTTATGAATAGGTTGTTCAGTTATGGTTTCACCCACAGAGACACACCTTGTCGACGACCAGTCAACCATACATCCTACAGCCTTCATCCATTTACATCCAAGTATTATTGGTTCATGTAATGTTCTGGCAGGCATAACCAAGAAGTCTCCCACTAATTTCCTACTACTATCACAATATATCTCTATTTATAATAGCCTAAGAACCTTGGTATTTTTACCATGGATACCTCTCACTTTTAAGGAGATATTTACAAGCTGGGGTTTTTCCAACTGAGTCCATGCATTGAAGCAAATTAGATAATGACTAGTCCCCATATCAAGTAATGCATTATAAAGAACTTTACCATAAGGGCTAGGCAATTGGATGGATGTTCATAGAGGTGCTATGTGCTCCTCTGTGTCTCCTTCAACCTCTCCCACGAAGGCTTGTGCAGTAGGTTTAAGATTTCTTCCCTTTATTGTTGGAGTTTGGCTTGTCTTTTCCTTGTCTCTTGGGCTTGGGTCTTCTTTTTAGTGGCCCTTTTCTTGGATGCTTTTTTGTCATGAGAAGTATGTAAGGATTCTTCGGTAAGAGGTCCATAGTATTTTTTAAACTTACTAGCATTGAGAAAATCGATAGTTTCAACTTCGTCAAGAGTCTCAACATGCATAGTACCTTATGGAGTAGCTTCATAAACCCTAAATGGTCTCTTTCTAGTATATTTAAGCTTTTTCTTTTTATTGTGGACCTCGTACATAAGTACAAGATCTCCTACCCCATACATAAGTACAAGATCTCCTTATCCCTGAGATTTCGACCAAACCGCTTCTTTTTTTCGGTCCTTTTCTGTCAACATGTTTTGCACTGCAATTTGTCTTTTCTTTCTAAGTTGTTCTAAAACAAATAATTGGTCAGCTAATCCATTACCATCAAGCTTTTCACTTACATATGCCCTTAAGCTAAGCTAGGACCATCGCATCTGCTCTCTTGGCTGTACCACACGCCAGCTCTCGCTTTTCTGTTAGAGCTGACGGTAGCACTGCTAGGTGACCACAATGAGGGTCCCCCATTAGTGCACAATGACAAGGCCAACTGTTCCATGACAAGGATTTCCTGTTGCTCCTTTCACATTGCCATATTGTTACTACACTCCCTGCAAATCTGCCAACCCTGCGATGCTCCAGCTCAGTTCTGCTCCACGTCACAACTGCCGACTCGATCCATGCCTACGCTACGCTGCCGACTCCCCACGCCCATGCCTATGCTATGATATGTGCCAACGTGAACCCGCCTGTGCTATTTCCACGTAGCCGCTAAGTTGACGAATTGGCTCACGTTAGAGGAAGATTCGAATTTCATCCACCACCAGCCCAAAGGAAAAGACAAAGATTATCGATTCTATAGTGATTCATACTCTGTGCCACCTTTTCGCTCCAGCAAGAAAAGTAGGGCCTCAAAGGTTGCGAGGCTGTGTAAATGGAGGAGGGTGGCGGTGTGGTTTCTCTTCGTGTCTCCTTCGCTAGGCAAGTGATATGGCATGTTTGGAGGTGATAGATGGGAAGTACTGTGGCCACCATGGTGGACACCAGCTGCATCTAGTAGAGTAGCCTACTAATATGCCAGGCATGACATAAATGTCCATAATGTGGGACCACAACACTATAGTTACCAGCATAGCAGTTAAGAGCAAGCATTAACACAACAATGCATGATGTATCATCACCTCAGCGCATCAACAGAAAACAGAAACTCCAACATCCTCAGTTGTGTTGCCACGCCAATGATAGGGCTCCACGAGCATCACATTCCAACAAGGTGTGTACGAACTGGGCTCCATGTGTGAGATCCCTGTTCCCCACCGATCAACGGATTCGGGGTACTAGCAGCGGAAGTAGCACATCATGCGTGGGTAGGGGTCTCACACTCGGGGCCTCGCCCATGGATATTCGGACAAGAGACGAATCCGTCGGTTTGTCCAAAACCGAAACCGGAAAAACTTCCTTTACCCGGAAAGCATGGGCGATTCCACCAGGATAACTCTTTACTCTAACGTAGTCAAGATCATTACAGATCAACTGATCTGACTGCACCTTTAACGGTACTTGGTCAAATCAAGGAAGAAACTTGCACTTGGATCATTGGGATCAACGCTTTTTTCCCCATCAAGAGGCACAGCCGTTGATTCCTATCCATAGAACAATTTCTATCCGGGATTTACTTTATCTATCGTAAAAACAAAAGTTGAGTCTCGATTTATGGATCCATCAATCCAGCCTAACCCCATCCGATCCCATGGGTTAGCCAACCGCCCAACCACTGTAGTGATGGGATCCAATTTGGAATTTGGTTAGGTTTTGTCCCGGGTACCAAGGAAAAGAGTTCCAAGGCCCCCTAGCCGGAAGTTCATGCAAACATAAAACTAGCCACACCACTTACACACCCAATATGAAATTGCCTTTTTCTTAGCATCAGCTAACTTTAAAACAATCCTTTAATGAAACCATAGTACCACTGATCACAATCTTCCAATTTATCTGGTTGATTCATAATTTCCCATCATTCCTTCATCAGAGTATCTATGGCATCATTGGCAACTAGAACGCTCACCACCTGTCCACACAGGGGCCGTTTCAATAGTTCCTAGCCCATAATACTCGGTAATATAATCACTTATCAAGATGGACTCTCGTTGAAGATCAGCAAGATCAACCAACAGATCCATATAAAGAGCCATGGACTCATCCATTGAAGACCAGCAAGGTCAATCAACCAGATCCATGCCCGGTTTCACAAAACAACTCTTACTCCTTGTTCCAATATCTTCCTCGACGCACGCGTGGGTATCCTAGGCGACCCAGAGCCCGAGCACCGTATGGTCAGCACCCTCTAGGATCCTTCGCAGGTGACCTAGCGCTTCACTCATAGGCCGCTTCCTTGGTCCCTCATCCACCGTACCGGAAGCTCACCATTTTTAATCGAACCGAGGCTGGTCAAGACCTCGGTCGACCTTGCTACGCAAGACGTCCTCCATTGACTCTCCGTCTCAGCAGTTGCAACTTTATCAGTTAGGTCTCCACGACCTTAAACACAAGACGGTCAAAATGCTTCCCCAGCATTCTTGACATAAAACAGCCATTTACAAACAGCATTTACAAACAGTTTACAAATACAATTTCTATATTAACTCTCATTTTTCCACATTATCCCTCAGTAATCCGCATTACTTATTCCACATTCCATTTCCAATCACATCATTTTCCATCTCTTCACTTCAGATTCCTTCACATCACATATCATATATTCACATCCATATCCACATCTATACATCCACATCACATGTTTACCTCCATTTTCACATCCTCATTTATACATCCACATCCCATATCCACATTCATACATACACATCCATTTTCACATCCATACATCCACATCCACATGCATACATCCACTATCACGTCCTCATTTATACATCCACATCCACATGCATACATCCACTATCACGTCCTCATTTATACATCCACATCCACACACATACATCCGCATCCACATTCCCATTCATATCTATACATCCACATCTACATCCACATACATACATACATCCACATTCACATTCCATATCCATATCTACATCCACATTCACATACATCCACATCCACATTCCCATTCACATCTATACACCCACATCTACATCCACATACATATATACATCCACATCCACATTCCACATTCACATCTATACATCCACATCTACGTCCACATTCACATACATCCACATCCACATTTCCATTCACATCTATACATCCACATCTACATCCACATACATACATACATCCACATTCACATTCCATATCCATATCTACATCCACATTCACATACATTCACATCCACATTCCCATTCACATCTATACACCCACATCTAAATCCACATACATATATACATCCACATCCACATTCCACATTCACATCTATACATCCACATCTACGTCCACATTCACATACATCCACATCCACATTCCCATTCACATCTATACATCCACATCTACATCCACATATATACATACATTCACATCCACATTCCACATTCACATCTACATCCACATTCACATCTATGCATATACATCTTCATGCATACATCCATTTTCACATTCATACATCCACACTCCCATCTCCACATCCACACATCCACATACATATATCCATTTTCACATTCATACATCCACACTCCCATCTCCACATCCACACATCCACATACATATATCCATTTTCACATTCCCATTCATATAACCCCATATGCCTTCACATCTAATCTTTTACATCACATCCATTCTTGTCCTATCACAACCCATATACATCTTATCCTATCACATACACTTCTTACCTCATCTCATACACATCTTATCACATCTTAATTCATCTTATCACCTGCTAACTTATTTCATAAGCATCTTATCACCTGCTAACTTATTTCATAAGCATCTTATCACCTCTTATCACATCTTATACACCTCTTATCACATCCCATCACATCTTATATCTGTGTATAGAATACAAGAGAATTCTTATATTTGATATAAGATTTCTTTACACATTTATTTATGCATAAATTCCATTTAAGGAGATTAATACTTTTGAAGTAAAAATCAATCTTTTATGCATCTTCCTATACATAAATTTATGACATTTTTTGAATTAGAATTCAATCTTTTATGCATCTTCCTATGCATAATTTCAATTTAGATGAAAATGACACGTTTGAAGCAATCTTTTATGCATCTTCCTATGCATAAATTTAATTTAATAGGAATTACACTTTTAGAATAAAAGAATTTCTCTTATGCATCTAAGTTATGCATAAAATCCATTTATGATGAAAATCACACTTTTAGTATAAAAAGAATATCTTTTATGCATACTTCTATGCATGAAATCCAAATATGATAAAAGTAACACTTTTATAATAAAATAATCACCTCTTATGCATACTTCTATGCATGAAATTCAATTGTGATAAAAGTAACACTTTTATAACAAAATAATCATATTTTATGCATACCTCTATGCATGAAATCTAAATATGATAAGAGTAACACTTTTATAATAAAATAATCAACTCTTATGCATACTTCTATGCATGAAATTCAATTGTGATAAAAGTAACACTTTTATAATAAAATAATCAACTTTTATGCATACCTCTATGCATGAAATCCAATTATGATAAAAATAACACTTTTATAATAAAATAATCATCTCTTATGCATACTTCTATGCATAAAATCCAATATAATAAAAGACACACTTTTATAATAAAATAATCAACTTTTATACATACCTTTATGCATGAAATTCAAATATGATAAAAGTAACACTTTTGATATAAAAATTTATCCATTATGCATACTTCTATGCATGAAAATAAAAATGGTAAAAGTAACACTTTTGATATAAAAATTTATCCTTTATGCATACTTCTATGCATGAAAATAAAATTGATAAAAATAACACTTTTGATATAAAAATTTATCCATTATGCATACTTCTATGCATGAAAATAAAAATGGTAAAAATAACACTTTTGATATAAAAACTTATCCTTTATGCATGATATTAAAATTCAATTTCTCCATGATTATAATGAAATTCTTTCAATTAATCTAGGATGATAATTCCTAGAATATGGTAGGAAGTCCTCTTTTTATGCTTTGAATGAAATTATTTTATGCATAATTTTTATAAAAATTTTGCCATAGCTTCGCTGCTATGACTGATAAATCTCAATTTTTCTAAGGGATAAAGCTTATCATTAAGGAAATAATTAAAATGATCTCTAATTGGATCATTAATCCATAATGGATTGAATCATCAATATACATAAACTAAAAGCATAGAAAAAAAAACCATTAATTTGGCCTCAAGCATAGCTTAATCTTGGGTTAAAGAAAAGCTTTATGAAAAGCTTGATTTGGATTGAGAATGGGTCATGAGTATGACCATTTCTTGAGTGAGAGAGAGAAATTACATAAAAACCATTAGAATTTAAACATAAATGAAAATTAACTTCAATGGCATTTATTAAATTATGTAACTCTTCACTACTATTCACCAATTAACTTCAATAGCATTTAAAAAACCATACCAATTAAGCTTCTCAAGCTTGAGAGGGGTTGAGAAGAGAGAAACATTGAGAAATTATAGAAAAGATCAATATTCACTAATTACCTTACAAATTGCTTGATTCTTTGTTCACGGTAGAGGCCCCCAACCAATCAATTGGTTAAGTATGTTGATGGAGCCACTAATGGGGATTGAAGAAAGAGGGAAGCTCCAAAAACTAGTGAATTATTAATGAATTCATAGTTCTTGGCTTAGGTGGAGTAGAGTAACGACGCATAAACACTATATATTTTTCAACAAGGGGGAGGCTTCTATTTATAGGAAAAATTGAGCTCCTAACCAAACAAACTGATTCTAGAATTTTCTAAATCAGTTTGGTCAATATTTGACCATTTTTAAGTCAGTTAAGCTAACTTTTTGGAACTAGACTTGAATGAGGAGAGAGGAGAGATGAAATATCTCAAATTTTTATGAGTTTAAAACTCATTCAAGCATGTGAAATATGCACCTCCTTTAAAGAACTCCCCTTCCTTACATATGTGTCATAATGGAATCATTTTAATATTGCTCATAGTTTTTTACTAATAAACCTTGTACATTTTCAACTCTTCATCTTATGTGAAATATGCACCTCCTTTAAAGAACTCCCCTTCCTTACATATGTGTCATAATGGAATCATTTTAATATTGCTCATAGTTTTTTACTAATAAACCTTGTACATTTTCAACTCTTCATCTTATGTGAAATATGCACCTCCTTTAAAGAACTCCCCTTCCTTACATATGTGTCATAATGGAATCATTTTAATATTGCTCATAGTTTTTTACTAATAAACCTTGTACATTTTCAACTCTTCATCTTATGTGAGCATTTACTCAATTTTGGATACCCAAAATATCTCATATTTTTAATATTGCTCATAGTTTTTTACTAATAAACCTTGTACATTTTCAACTCTTCATCTTATGTGAGCATTTACTCATTTTTGGGTATCTTCTTTTACCAATTGGATTTATCTCCTCCCTACACATGGATTGATGCTATTGGCCCATAGGAACCTTAATTGGACCATAATCCAAAAATTTCAGAAAATCTAGACCCTTAGGCTAAGGTCCTTTATACCCATTTCTAGTTAATTCCAATTGCACATTGGAAAGTTCTTTTTGAATTTCTGTTTCAAGGGAACTTATTTTAATAAGATGAGATAATTTTCTATCCAAAAATATTAAAAATTTGAATATTCTCTCTCTAGAATATTTTCTCTCTCTAGGTTAAAACAGTTAGAAACAAGTCTTTTATATTTCTGAAGAGGGATTGATTACAGGGGAAGATGCTGGACATTTTGAGAGGCTGGGGAGGAATCTTACACCATGCAGACCATCAACTGCTCCACGCCAACTATACCAACCAGGTAGCCAATATAAGTTGACCTACTGTATGAACTCAATGTCAAATATGTAGTGAGACGTTTTGCTAGACAGATGTCTCACACTTCTCATGAAGTTCTCATGCACCTCAATTGTTCTCATAGCAATGATGAGAATGAATGATACATAAGAAAACCCTCGGGATATTGCACTCCTGATAGTAGTAGTTGGGGATGAGTTCATGTTTCTCTACAATAGGTTAAAGGTCACTTCTACACCAAGATATTAAGTGTAGTCCAACATTGTTCACTTCAAGAAGTAATGGCTACCATAATACAATCAAGTTGATTTACTCTAACTGCCTCAAAGCTTTCAAAAAGACTCCCCTTGCAATGAACCTTTGAAAATTGAAGCTACACGCTGGCCCATCGGACATAACCATAAACACCCAATCGCAAACAACCAAATGAATCTCAGTTCTGCTAGGCATGGCCCATTTTCCAAATGCAGATCCTGATTCCCATAACCCATTCCAAATCTTGGTCTGAAGGAATTTTTGCTTAAGCCCCTAATACGAGCATGCTCACACGCTTACAATTACTGCAAACCTTGCTGCCACCTTGCCGCATGACAAAGTCATCCTAGGCAGCAACACTACAAATTCATGCCTCCATGATGCCCACCACACCCCATATTGTGCTGATCTTGGTTCTTAGTGTGGTAGCATCCGCATAACAAAACACCACCACAGCAAGCCCAACATCTAACTATAAGTGAAGGCTGACTTAGTTTTCATCCTGATCATTAATGCATTGGTATTTGGTAGCCTTTCTTCAATTTGATCAGCGTCTTGTTATGATTAAAGCTTGAGTTCGTGGATGCTTGGTTTTGTGACCTTGTCACAAAATTATATGAGGTGGTCCTAGCTAGTTTCATGACCCTGCTACTCTTGAGACCACCTAGCTTAAGGTTGAATCATCCACTTGAGCTTGTTTAACCAACCCCTTTGGAGGTCATTCATCAACAAATGAGTGCTTAAAGATAAATACTATGTGGGGAGTGTACTTGTGGCCTAACCAAGTCAGTGAGTCACTCTCGAGCACCAAAACACCTAGAATTGATTGCACTAGCCATTAGAGTAGATATCAAAGGCTTTGAATGGCTAAAACTTCTCCAACAACACAACTTGAAAGCTCCGACGAGCTGATGATGGATTCCACATTTGTAGAGGGGATGGTCACGAGCATACAAGAAAACCTTAGGCTAGCACTAGGTGACACCACATCCTTGTGTGGTTCCTTAGATGAAGCCCAAGACCTAGATCGACCGGGCATTGCTACTAGCACACTAGCTAGTAGTGACGCTAGCCCGAACACCACCCCCAACCAAAAACTTATGCCTAATGGCCGAACCAAAGAGGAAGTTGAAAGAGTAGCAGCCATGTGACGAGCTATTAATGCAATGAAAGATGAAATTAAGATTCGTGCTCAACAAAGGATAGCAGTTCAACCCTCCCAAGTTGACTCCATACTCCCACATCACCAACACAAAGTCAACTAGAGGCTAGCCCAACTTCTAGAGGACCCTTAAGCACCTAGATAAATGGATTGCTCAAGGACCAAGACTAGCAATACAACATTTGAGAAACAAGTTCTTATGGATTTGGCTACCCAACAACTGTATAGTATTAATTGGAAAGAAATCTTATTGTTTATTGGTGTCTTCGAAAAAGGTGCTGAGAACTTCCCAGAGGTTGCCAATTACCTCATGAGCATAGTACAAAAAGTGAGCGGAAACAATTGATATCCTTATGCCTACTCAAGAAACTACACCAACCAACTCTACCCTATCCCTAGGGGATTCGACACCCCAACTAGTTGAGCCAACCCAAATCCCATTAGACTTTACAAATCAAAAGTCAGCGAACACCTAGTCTACACAACCCTTAAAAATAGCACTTGAAAAACAAATGCATGTCATAGTGCCAAACTCTATAATGAGTCTAGAACCTTAAGAGGGACACAATGACCAAATAGAGCTGTTAGTGCTCATTACTCAAGTAGTTTCGCCAAATCACCCTTGGTTACAATTGGTTGACAAATGCAAAAGGTAAAAGTGACTCTATAAATGAGATTAAACATACAGTAGAACATCCTATAACTGCAAAACTCTGGTCTTTATGCAACCTTCATTGAAGTTGCTAGCTCTCAAGGATGATCACAAGGAGGGAAATTTTCCATCAAATGAATTTGAAGCTAGTTTCTCAAACCCCTCTACACCATTGTTGATGGGATATTCTTTGACCTCAACTTCTCCATCGTCTACTCTAAAATAGAAGAATCAAAGAGCTCATAAATGAAAACAAAAATGTGCTATAGAGTCCACATATGAATCTATTAGGGAGCAGACTTCCCTAGAAGTTCCAATAGTTTGTCCAATCATTGACTCCTCTCCACCAAAGTCAAAGCTTACAAGAAATACAAGAAACAACAACAACAAATGGAGGAGGACAAGGCTACAACTACTGCTTGTTGGTGGATCCAAAAGGAGCTTCTACTACAAGCACAAGGCTTTTATAAAGGAAATTCTTGGATTTGGGTCTCTAAGCAAAATCAAACTACCATCTTATCTCAGCCCAAGTACATCAAGGCTTCTTCATCAATGACCATGACCAATGTGACCCAATGTCCAAATCACACTTGGAAGAGGAAACCTATTTGAACAGAGACTATGACAACTCCACCACGAGTAGAAATTGCTTCACTGAGAGTAGACAAGGGCCAAGGCACTTATGGATGTGTCAACAACGAGGACTCAAGCCAGCCTGTCGCCCTCTTAGGCTCCATCGCTCGATCCTCCCGCCACTCAGAGGGATGTCTGTGCACTAGGGTGGGCTAATTCACCGCACTAGCCTGGGCCCTCAGAACTAGGCAGCATCACAATCACTCGCCTCAATCAGCAAACCTCATTCTCCCAATGGTATGAGGAATACCATGGGCCAACCAGAACGGGGCAGCGTCAAGGTAGGGAGAGTTGTACCTGTACCTTAATTTACCTGTACCTTAATTTAACCAAGATAATAATCCATTTACTCACTAAACCATAGGACTAGAATCCATGTTACCTTCTTAAGAAAACAATCCTTTTCACAAAGATTTTAGTATTTCAACTCGAGATTGCGATAAGACATTCTTTATTAAGGCATATGCTGTTGTTTAAAAGAATACAAACTTTAAATAGTAAATTAATCAAATAGACCACTATTAACAATTAATAGAGAAGCCGGGGCCATACCTCAACCCCTAAGAATGAAATATAATTGAAAAACAAAATATGTATATACCTTATAGAAATTTATCGTTTATCGTTGCCTTTGCTCGTTAACAAGAGCTTTAGAACTTGACATATGAGAATAGAGTCTTCTAATATCTTCTCTTATGATTGAAATCATCCAATAATCCCCAAGCTTTATCTCCTCTTACTCGTACTATGACTCTTCTCTCTTTCTAAGGTCTATGGCAAAATAGCCTTCTCTTATAGGACTACGGCATACTATTCTTTCTCTAAAAGAAAAGCTATGGAGTTTTGGTCTCTTCCTCCGAAAGACCATAGAAATCTAAGCTTCTTTTCTAAGATATTAGATAAGAATGAAGGGATATATACATCTCAAACTCTAGGATTACCTTGAGGCTACTTGCTGCCTTCTCACAGTTTTCTCTCTGTAGAGACCATGATAGAAACAGCAAATTGTTTTGGCCATAACTCTTTGATAAAAACTTAGAATATGGTGGTATAACCAGTCAAAAGAACGGGAAGGCATCTGGTCTACAAGCCTTTACGGGCAGAATAGGCAAAAACGTCTGTATATAGCCACAAACTTGCCATCTTTAGAAATGCGTTGTTTTTCCACATTTTTAGTATACATGGACTCTAAATGTGTAAAAGTACTCTAAATATGACCTCTTATCACCTAAATTCAAAATTCTATTTTTGGGGATACTTATCTCTTAATAGAACTATTCTTATGTTCTTATTTCTTTTAGGGTTTTTGGAGCTAATATTTTTATTCTAACACTTTCCTAATGTTTCTAGCCTTGTTGTCTCACTCTTCTCTCTTTCCTTATTGAAATCTATATTAAAAGAGACACATACATACATGGCTTGGGAGGGACCTTACACCATGTATGTGAGTTTGAGATATCTACACATTGTTTTTTATGTTGTGCTTTCGTGAATTTATACAATAAAAGTACTTATTTATTGTGCTTGTTGCAGTATCGTAAGTTTGGAGCAATTTGGTGACGTGGATATCACTTTTGAGTAAAAGGAATAGATAAAAAGAGAACAACATTTGATTGTGGTGTGAAAGCTAATTTCATGCAAGAAAGTCAATCCAAAAATAGCCAATTTTTGGGCTCATCCACATCTCAAAATAGCAGTGCTCCAACTATTTTTGGAGTTACTCTCTTATTGCATATCACGTTTTGTTTATTTTCGCGTACTACTTTTCATCACCACTTTCTTTTCGTAACTCGTAAATCACGTTCTATATTTTATGAGTTCATTGCCACTCACTTTTTGTGCACATATCTCATATAACTTTCAGGATCCTCCTTGTTTATGTTGTCATTTCATGGTCTGCAAATTATGTTATCTCGTTCTATATATATTCTGACAATCCAATATGGAAGCTTCTATTCTTGTTAATGGTTTTCCATCTGGTCAATGATCTGTTCCCCTTTTTCAAGGCCAAGGATTTCCCGGATGGAAGGCCAAGATCCAATATGGAAGCTTCTATTCAATCCAATATGGAAGTTGCTATTCTTGTTAATGGTTTTCCATCTGGTCAACGATCTGTTCCCCTTTTTCAAGGCCAAGGATTTCCCGGATGGAAGGCCAAGATGATGTTGATACTTGAAGGTGACGATCTTTTTGATATTGTTTTGGGAAATCTTGTCAGTCCATCTCAACCTGTTTTGATGCAGAACAGGATAACACTCTTATTACTGTTGGTCCTATTTTTGAGCAATTGCAAATTGATTACTCGAATTGGATCCATCATGATAAAGTTGCTTGTCGGTATATCTTATCTACTCTTCATGATTCTCTTATGCTGGATGTATTCAATTTTTCTACTTCTCATGATATATGGCAGTATCTTCTTACTACTTTTGAGAAGAAATCTGTTACAAAAAATCTTTATCTTTGTAATCTCCTGAACAATTTACAATACAAAATTGGTACTCCTATGACTTTGCATATTGAATCCTTCAAAGACATCGTCAATCAACTTGCTACTACTACTGGTGCTCTTATTGTACGAAATCAGTTGGTTACACATCTTCCTCATACGATCAAGGATCCTTCATATGATAATATTGTCACTATTTTGTCTAACAAGGATGGCATTGATTTTGACACTGCTTGTATTTCTCTCGTTGAATATTCTCAATGACATGAATGTCGTACAGAGAATTCTGACATTGTTTTGAATACACAAGAAGTTGCAGATTTCGAAACGGCTTGTATTTCTCGTAAATAAGAATTCCTTTCCACATTTTACTCGTGGTGGTCACTCTTATCAAGGTGGCAATTCTTCTTGACTTTCCTATCCCAAAATATAATAAACATTGTTCCTATTATGATAAGAATGGACATACTGTCTCTGATTGTTGGGCACCTCAATATGATGAGGAACATGGCAATACCACCAAGTAACCTCATTCGAATTCCTCTAAAAATTGTACTTCTTGTTGTGACTACTGTGGTCATATAGATCATCCATCTCATCGTTGTTTCAAAAGGCGATATGATCAAGATCACAATCGCGCATATGCTTCTCAACATACAAGTAGTGATGAACATAATCATCAAGAGGTAAACTATGTTTATCATGATATTTCTCCTAGAAGAGTACTTGTTGTTCGGGATGGTTCTCTTTTTATTGTTGATTCTGGTGCTACTGGTAATATGACTTACCAATCTCAATGGCTTCATAATTATCATGCTCTTCCAATTAAGAAATTGGTGTATCTTACTGATGACACTACTTGTCAAGTCATGGGTGTCGTTGATCTATATCTTGGCACCCTTTCCTCTATCAGAATATTGCAAGGAGTTTTGCATGTTCCAAATCTTCAAAGGAATCTTCTTTCTGTTGCCCGACTTGTTGATCTTGGTCTTTTTGCTAGTTTTGATCATACAAAGTGTCGAGTTGAGAACGATGGGCATACTATCGCAGTAGCTCCTCGACATGGTAATCTATTTGAGATCTCTTTGAATGATGATGTTGTAAATGTTGTTACTGCTCTAGGAGATCTTCATTGCAAGTTATGGCATCATCGATTTGTCCATTCATATTTTACAAAGCTTCTTGATATTCATCATCGTGATCTTGTCAGAGGTGTGGATCTTAAAGCTCGTCCTCATATGGGCATCTGTGAGTATTGTGCTCTTGGCAAGAGTCATTAACAACCTTTTCATATTTCTACCTCTACACATTCACATGCCCTTTTAGATCTCATTCATACAGATATTTGTGGACATTTTCCTCCCTCCAAATCTCACTATCGTTATTTCATTACCTTCATTGATTATTTCTCTCGTTTCACATATGTTTTTCTCTTGAGGCATAAGTCTAAAGCCTTTTCTATATTCAAGCAATATCAGAAAGCAGTTTAGCTTCATACTGGTCGCTCTATCAAGACTCTCTCGTTTCACATATGTTTTTCTCTTGAGGCATAAGTCCTTTTCTATATTTAAGCAGTTTAACTTCATACTGGTCGCTTTATCAGGACTCTCCATAGTGACAATGGTGGAGAATATATTTCAAATCTCTGCGTTTCTATTGTATTGAACACGGAATTCATCAATGAGTTCATTGTTCCATATTCTCCTCAACAAAATGGCATTGGAGAGCGTAAGAATCAAACCATTCTTAATGCTATGAGATGTATGCTTATTCATTCTAGATTATCCAGGAGATTTTGGGCTGAAGCACTTCATACAACAATCTTTGTTCAAAATCATATTCCCACAATTGCACCTACTGTGGTAAGATTCCCATTACAACTTAGATAGGGCTCCTTGTGATCACATTTTTGCACCTTTGGATGCATTGCTTATATTTATGTACCAAAAGAAACACGACAAAAGTTGGATCCTCCTGGTTTGAAAGTTATATTTATTGGATATTCTACTAACTCTAAAGGATACAAATTTTATTATCCTAGTTCTCAAAAATTCATCATCAATCGTGATGCTCTATTCGATGAACATTCAATGGGAGGTACATGGTCTAGTAAGGATTCTGATGATACACAATCCTTACTCATTGCTTTTCCTTTTCGATTTGATAATCATTGCATCTCTCAAGATGTTGTGTATCCTTCTTCTCCTATGAAGGATTTTGAAGACCCTACAAAGGACTCTAGTGATAATCTTGATATATACATTGATCTTTCCATTGATATTAAACATGGTTCAAATCATGTCTATGATGACAGTTTTGATAATGCTATGAATGTTCATGAAGATTTGGCAACTTATACAGAAGCTATCTCTTCTCCACAAAAGGATCATTGGCAGGAGGCTATGCAAGCTGAATATGATTCTTTGATTTCCAAAGGTACATGGGTTCTTACTGATTTGCCTCCTGATCATGTTCCTATGAAGTGCAAACAGGTATATAAAACGAAGACAAAGGCTGATGGATCTTTTGATAAGTTCAAAGCTCGTTTGGTTGCAAAAGGATACTCACAAGTTGTTATAGGTGTTGATTATCATGATACATTTTTCCCTGTTGTTCACATGACTAGCATACGTGTCCTTTTGGCATTTGCTACTCATTTTGATTTGGAGATTCATCAGATGGATGTGAAAATTGCTTTTCTTAATAATGATCTCAAAGAAAAGATTTATACGGAACAACCACAAGGATTTTCAATTCTTGGAACATTTTGTGTCGTCTTAATCGCGCTCTTTATGGTTTAAAGCAGGCATCACGTTCTTGGTATATCAAAATTGATGTCTTCCTCACATGGGAGGGGTTTATCTCTTGTTTCTTTGATCCTAATATATATATCAATCACGAAGGTATTCTATTTGTTATTCTTGCTCTATACGTCGATGCCATACTTGTTTCCAATAATCTTAACTTTATACAACTCATAAACAAGATTTTTTCATCAGCTTTTGAGATGGTGAGATTCACTCTTGTCTTGGTATTCAAGTTCAACGTTATCTCCAGAAAGGTATCTTGTTTCTTCATCAATCAAAATCCATTGACAATATTATTAAAAAGTTTGGTCTGGTAAGTGCTCATTTTGCAAATACTCCATGTCTTGTAAGCTCCACTAAGTATACAGCTACGACTCATGACAAAGCATTAGCCCCACATCAACCTTATGCTAATCTCATTGGCTGTTTACCATTTGTTGGCTTAAACACCAGACCATATATTCTCTTTGCGGCTAATTTCTTGGGGAAACATCTTGCTTCTCCTTCTTCTGTTGGGCATTGGACTACAGCAAAATGTGTTCTTAAATATTTGAAAGGCACTAAAGACTTTGGACTCATCTGCTAAAACAAGAATCCTCTCCCTCGGATTCTTTATGTATTCTTGGTTATTCACATGCAAATTGGGCAAGTTCTCACTCGTCTATGCGATCTACAGTTGGAAATTGTTTCTTTGTTAATGGTTGCTTAATTTCTTGGGCTAGCAAGAAACAGTGTTGTGTTGTAGTCTCTACAACCGAATCTGAGTATGTAGCTGCATCTTTAGTAGCTCATGAATTGGTGTGGCTTTGTTGATCTTGGACATCCATTCATCAAGTACTCCACTTAGATGTGACAATCAAAGTGCCATTGGTCTTGCCAAGGATTATGTTCAACATAGCAAATCTAGGCTTGCTATTCATTATCATTATGTTCAATATGAAGTGAATAAAAGATCAATAATGATTGAGCATTGCCCCACAAATCAAATGATTGCACATATATTCACCAAAGGACTGAGTGAAGCTCGATTCACATCATTACGTGGAGAACTTGGAGTTGTTACAGCTTCATGCTTTGCAGATTAATACTTTTCACACTCACACCCTGAATAATTAAACTTGTACAAAATGTATTTTTGTATCCTTGTAGATACTCTTTCACATTATGCACATTAATCTTTTGTATATGATATGTGTGAGAAAGAAGAGATGAGAGAAGAGACAATGTACTCAAGAACTCATCAATGAACCACTGGCCAGCTTGATTAGAAATGAACTACAATGCCTCATATATATAGGCACAAGATGAACGGATATCTAGAAAAGTTCCTCCACCCAAAAATGTGTAAATAGGAAAAAATGAAAATGAATGCTATAAATCCCAAAAATGCCTAGAGGCTAAAGAGTGTGCCACTAGCGTGACACCATCTGGAGATGACACCTATCCAACACCTCCTCTTCAGGTCCAGATGGGAGGACCAACGCCAACACGCTAAAGAAGATAATCCAAGGTAGGTCGAGGAAGAGGCTTACTAAACAAAACAGCAACATTATCTTTAGTAGGACAATACTCAAGCTGAATGCGACCTTTAGAAATCCAATCACGAACAAAATGAAAATGAACATCAATGTGTTTGGATCGTCCTTGAGACTTGGAAGGCTCAAAGATTGAGTGAATGGGTTAAAGGGCTGATATGATTGAGTGGGGAGAGGAGTAGTAGTGGAAGTAGTAGAAGGAGGAATCATAGTAGATGAAGCTGCCATAAAAGGCATAGATGATGTAGGGGGATATACCATAGAGGGCATAGAAGTATGTGGATAGGAAGGCATAAAGGACAAAGAAGAAAGAGAGAAAGGATCCATAGAAGGTAATGGATATGATGGAAAAGAGAAAGTAGAAGCACCTACCGAAGAAGGAATTGCACCAACTTCCGTTGTAGTAGTTGCCGGTCCCCAACCGTCATAGGAGATGTAGGATCCATAGTATCTTCAAGTTTGCCTTTGTCTTTTGGAGTAGAGGACTTCCGAGATCCCATAGGGAGAGGAGGGTGGGAAAACACAAGGGAAGAAGTGTCGTACCTCCAAAAATGCAGCCAATAGATGGGCTGTCCACCAAGGAAGTATCTCCAAAATATGCACAAAGATAGTGCAAAAACGCAACCACAAAACGCAGTCGATATATGAACCAATAGACTCCGTAGAAACCACCAAAAGAGGGCTGAGAATGTAGCCTTAGGTAGAAGGAGTATGGAGGAGTTGATTGTCCACAAAAACGCAAACACAAAGTGTGTAGCAAAGTGGAATTTTCAGCCGGTAGAAAGGTGTAGAAAAGAGGATGAATATGTACCTCAAAACACCATGAAGGGCTGAAGTTGATGATGAAAACGCAGCCAAGAAATGGCTACAAATCTCTCCACAAGAAGCCTCCAGAAAGATGCTATCGCATGTAAGCAATGTTTTCACTTCAAGTAGAGTTGTAGGACTCGCATTGAAGTGCTTTAAAAACACACTTGTAAAGGATGGTAAGGGGCTGGTTTGAAGCCTTTTGCATCATTAAATGAGTGCAAGGATGATGAGTAAGGGCTTCTGCAAAAATGCAAGCAGAAATTTTGCACGCAGATAGTCTGCTGAAGAATAACTCAAAAACGGTGAGGAATTTGCGAAAACTTTCTTCTGCTAAGTTGTAGACCATGATGATTCTAGTAGGATCAGCAGGCGGGCACAATCCTCAAAAACGCATTCGTTTAGCAGAAAATCAAAAAATAAAAAAATGCCATTGAAAGCGGGGTTGTTGAAGAGGACTAGAGGTAGAGAGGAAGAAGGATAAGGAGGCTCTATGTGCGCCACCACCTTGCTCTGATACCATGTGAGAAAGAAGAGATGAGAGAAGAGACAATGTACTCAAGAACTCATCAATGAACCACTAGCCAACTTGTTGAGAAAACGTGGTGCTCATGCTAGATCAAGTGTGTGGAGGAGAAGAACTCACAAAATACAAGAAAACTATCTTGCTTATTAAGTTGTTTATGAATACAACTAGCCTTGCTCCATAAAAAATGCCTTCTAGCTTCACCTTTAAATAGGTGAGCTAGTGGACCTTAAGTCCCTTCACACTCACACCCTTCTCTTTCCCTTCTACATAACCTTAGTCTCTTAATACCCCCCCTCAATACCAACTATGAAAGAATGGAATAGGTGGTATTGGACATAGAATGCCTTTATAACATTAGGCGTACAAGGTTTGGAATATAGGTGTGGTTACATTGAGAATTAAAATAATTTCTCAGCGGAGTTAGAGGCTGATACAAAGTTAGCCTCTGACTCTTTGTTAGGACATTTAGATGTGATATGTCCCATTTGTTTGCACTTGTTACATTTAATTTTGTTGGGATATTTATTCCAACAATTATTTGCCAAATGACCCATCTTTTTGCAATGGGCACATCTTACTTTGACCACTTGATGTGACAAAGCTTGTTCGATAGTCAATGAAGTGGTTGCATTTGAAGATTCAGCCCTCCCTTTGGCCTCTTTTCTTCATCAAGACAAGATTGAATGACTCCTTCTTCGAGGGTGGGATTAGGTATGTTCTTCAGGGTGGTGACTAAGGTGGGGTACACCTTCTTGACTGCTTTTAGCAAAACAGCCACTACATCATCTTCATCCATGCTTGTATTCACTGATGCAAGTTGAGCCATAAGGCCCTTCAAGTGAGAGATGAAGGCTCCAATGCCTTCTCCCTCTTTGAGTTCCAAGCTGAAAAATTCAATTTTAAGTGAGATCTTGGAATTCTTACCACGAGCTCCATAGAGCTTATCAAGCTCATCCCATTTCTTCTTTGTAGTCGGAAGCTGCTCCACATGGTGAATGAGAGCCTCATCAAGATGAAGCATGATGATGGCTTGTGCCCTCTCATCATCTTCAATATCTTTAGCCTTTGTTAATAACCTTAGTGCCGGAGATGAATGGCCAAAAACCTTTGGACATCATCTTGTACTTGACAAGGACTTGCCAAGTGTGGAAGCCCTCTCCTGAGAACTTCTTGATTTGGGTGTTGTCCTTTGACATTGGTTATTGAAGGAGGTTATTAGAGAGTAATGGGCTGATTTATGAAGAAGAAAAAACCAAAAATTTATGATATTTAGGGTTAATTAGTAAGAGAAAGGCTTATGAGAGTGCAACAACCCTAATAATCAAGTTAAGAATGTTGCATAAATAGGAGATTAAAATAGTAATTTTTATGGTTTAGCACTTAGGGTTTGTGCCCAATTACTAATTTTGATAGGGATTAGCTTCATTAGTGTTAAAGAACACTTTGTTTGGTGATTAAGATCACCATTAGTGTTTAAGATCACCATTAGTGTTTAAAAAATACGATTAGTGCTTAAGAGCACATTTTTAGCATCTAATGACACTTATTTTGGTGATTAGATTCACCATTAGTGTTTAATAACATTCTTAGTGTTTAAAAACACTTTGGAGTAACTCCCCTTTGTTGCATTAGAAGCCTCATTAGTGTTAATCAACATTATTAGTGCTCATAAGCACACTTTGAAAAGCTTTGAGAACTTGAAGATGATGAGGAAGCTTGATGACATGATGAATGAGACTTATGAATGCCTTATGTGGTTGGCCACTGCTTCAAAGTCAAGAGAAAGATCAGCACAACAAGCTCTCACACTATCACTCGGGTGATTAGAGCAAAGAGGGAAGGATTAGAGCAAGAAAGGAAAAAATTTGAAGCTTTAATGGTGAGCTTCAAGAGCTTGAAGGAGAGCTGTGGTTTTTTCGCTGTAGTAGCAGCTGTGTCACGCCATCATTCCAGCTGAGATTCAAGTCGTAGTAGATAGTGAAGCCTATTGGCTTCAAAAGCCCTCAACTCCCATAGCTTATGATGGCCTACAGGCAGTGAATAGCTGTATGACCAGCTGCGCTGCAGAGAAACTACGTCGGGCTGCACAGGCGGCAATGTCGCGATGGAGCATGCCTAATCGAGCTGATGAACCGTACGACCACGTGCGCCCAGTTGCCTTCTACACTTCTCCAATTGAAAGCTCCTCAAGTTATGGCCTCTACAAGCCGCTAGAGCTTCTCCACCAGCAGGGGGTTGAGCTCCACACAAGAGAAGATGAGAATTTTGACCTATTCTACACCACAAATGTGACCTACTCAACCAAAGCTCTAGATACCATGTTGAGAAAAGGTGGTACTCATGCTAGATCAAGTGTGTGGAGGAGAATAACTCACAAAATATGAGAAAACTATCTTGCTTATTAAGTTGTTTATGAATACAACTAGGCCTTGCTCCATACAAAATGCCTTCTAGCTTCACCTTTAAATAGGTGAGCTAGTGGACCTTAAGTCCCTTCACACTCACACCCTTCTCTTCCCCTTTTACATAACCTTAGTCTCTTAATACAACTTGATTAGAAATGAACTACAATGCCTCATATATATAGGCACAAGATGAACGGATCTCTAGAAAAGTTCCTCCACCCAAAAATGTGTAAATAGGAAAAAATGGAAATGAATGGTATAAATCCCAAAAATGCCTAGAGGCTAAAGAGTGTGCCACTAGCATGACACCATTTGGAGATGACACCTATCCAACATGTATGTATAGGGGCTCGGTTTTTTCCCTTGTACTCCCTAAGGGTTTTTTCACTCGTAGCTAGAGACCTTTGTTTGAGTGGGGGTGTTGGAGTAATATATATCACACCCTAACTTGACCTAGGTCTCACCTATATATACAAATTCATAATTAATATGAACTAGTATTTTGGGAGTGTATATGGTGTAACTCTCTTCATCCTTCTCTCTCTTTGAGTCACTCTGTCCTATCTCTTCATGTTTGTGTATTTCAACATGATGTACCTAAGTACTCGCATCCCTTGCTTCCAATGACTCTCTCCCATGGCTTGTTGGGGAAAACCTGCTCAAAACACTAATTGTGACTAGATGATATCAAGTAGTGTTAGTGAGAAAAATTAAACTCCCCACTAGCTTCATGTACTTCTTGATGTCTACTAATGGTGAAGAATCTTCAACAAAAGGCTTCATGTTTACCTCCATAGGTGTTGACATAGATTTGCAGTTGGTCATCCCAAATTCTATGAGAATCTCCCGAGCATACTTATGTTGTGATATGAAGATCTTACCTAACTCCTATCGGACCTCAATACCCAAATAGAAATGCAAACTCATGGCTTAGCATATCCGTTGTCTATTGAATCATTTCCTCATTGGGGTCACCTATGATTTTTAAGTCATCTACATATAGAACAACCAAAGCAACCTTGCCATACTTTTAAAAAACATCTCGAAAAACATACAAATCAGCATTAGAAGCACTTTTAGCAAACCCAATCTTTTAAAAAAATTGGTCTATCCTATGATATCATGAACTTGGGGACTATTTCAATGCATTCTTCAACCTGCAAACTTTGTTTTTGGATTTGGGCATCTCAAAACTTGGTGGTTGAGCTACATATACCTCCTCCTTGGTGGTTGGTGGTTGAGCTACATATACCTCCTCCTTGAGATGTGCATTCACAAATGCTGATTTGACATCCATGTGAAAAATTGGCCACTATTTGTGAGCAGCCAAAGTAAGTACCCACCCTGATAGTTATCAATGCGGGCTATGGGAGCAAAGGTTTTTACAAAGCCGAAACCCTCCACATATGAAAATCCCTGTGCAACTAACCCAGCTTGTTTTTTTCAAGTGAGCCATTAGCTTTACACGACGTAGCTTTCCCAACCCATTTGGTCCCAATTACTTTTTTGTTTGGTGGTGAGTCAACTAGCTCTAAGGTATTATTTTTTATGATGCTATCATACTTAGACTACATTGTGGCTTTTCATGGTATTAAGACAAAGATACAAAAAAATACAAGTCACTACTTTAGAATCCAATAGCCTTACATTACATAATCAAAAAATGGAAACATCACTCCCCAGGCCTAGGAGATCTCTTCACTGGATAGATATCTTTGTCTTTGCATGATCTTCTCTTTTTTGGGGTCGAAACCTCTACCTAATGTTCAATCTCTTGTCAAGGAAATAACATTTTCTTATTGTATTGAACAAGCTCATGTTTTCCATAATATGTAAGTTGACTTGGTTCCTCTATTCCACATGCTAATGCATATGATAAGTATGTCAAATAATATGTATTTTTGAATGCATAAACTCTTGACCCTCGACCAAATATGTCTAAAGTTGATTGCTTTTTCAAAATCATTATTTTGTCAGCATTCCATCGTATTGGATATCCACCTAGATTCTAGAGAGTGTTTTGATGACAAACAATGGCACCATAGCTTGATCATTAGAGAATTTTTTGTGAACTACTAGGAATTGTGGTTTCTTGAACCACTTTTGATATTCTACCATTGTTGCATTCTTTCAAAGTCCACTAACTCTTTTGCCTTTTTCTCTTGAGTTAAGAATTTATCTTCATAGACTAGACGCTACACCAGACTTAAAAACGTTTAACCTAACTATTGACCTCTAATTTAAGAGATAACTAATCAAAATGTATCTACTATTTATGCTTGAATGTGAAGTAGATGAAGAGGACTCTCCTCTCTTGAATCTTCCCCATGTTCTTAATATTTAATCTTTTGTGTATTTTTTGAAATGCATCTTTACTTAGAAGACCTTCTGCCTCGTACTAATGAGCATCATTGTCCAAAGTGTTAATGTACTTACATTATCCATATATTCATTGTCTTTTATCTTTAAATCTAGGTTTAAATATTTGTCGGACTCTAGATCAACAAAACCTTGCACCTGTTCTAAATTCTGAGAAATTATTGTAAGGTAGTAGTCCTCCCTTATGTCAAAGACTTTTTTCTAGTTAACACATATTCATAGGCTCCGAATCTAAATGATGGGAGCATAGAGTAGGGAAAATGCTAGTATCCACCATTTCATCACTATTTGTGGGTCTAGTATGACAATTTTCTCCTCCTCACATTTAGCTCATAGCCCATCTATTCTCTCTTTTCCTCAGGGTGGTTCAATGGCTCTTCTTTTTTGTATCAAAATGTGTACTAGCTTCTCCTCATGGTCTTTTTCCACTACACTGCTTTCTTTCTTTGGGATTTTATCTTCTTCCTTTTCATCTTTCTCTAAAAGCATAAAAAGATAGCAAACAAATAAAATGTGAAAATTGAGTAATTCGCATTTTTTATGTGCCTTGCACACTTGGGCTCTGTTCTTTTATAGCCTTCAGGAAACTTTGCGATGCTTCTATTCAGCTTGCTTCTTAAATGTTCTAAAGGGACCAAGTCATTAATGTGGACAAACTTCTTTTCCTCAAAAATCATAGAATACATGTACATGATTCTGTCATACTCTTCCAGCTTCTCATTCAAATAATATTATGTGTCCCTAAGAATATCAAGAAAATTAAATTGCATATTGAACATTTCACTAATTTTCGGGCAAAGATGATGCCGGATAATCTTGTGCAAGAAAAATTAAATAGCATCTCTTGTGGAGTTTCATTTTCATTTTCATCTTACTTCACTTTGAAAATACATTCATCAACCATAAAGCCATTAATACAAATACATGAATTACATCTTGCTCCACTTTGAAAAGAACTTCACCACAGCGAACTACAAATGATAAAAGACATAACATAAACACATGAATAAAGAAATAACAAATTTACATTGTGAGATTCAGTCCAATAGTGGAGAAGGTTACTCCAATAGTGGAGAAGGTTACTGATGATTAATCGAGAGAACAGAGTCTCGCAAGGATGCATAACAATGGGATATCATCAAACCTATATAAATTAAACAACGATATCATTTTATATTACATTGATGAGGAGAAAACATGTATCTATATTTAAGAATAAGTTAATCAAGAAGGAAGCTTCACAGGGACGTATAAGAATGTGATATAGACAAACCTATATGAATAAAACAATGGTATCTCTTTGTATTACATTTATGGGAGAAAATATGAATCTATATCTAATAATTAATTGATCAAAATGGGAGCCTCACATGGATGCATAACAATACAACATGGATGAACCTATGTAAATGAAACAATGGTACCACTTTATATTGCATTGATGAGGAGAAAACATGTATCTATATCTAAGAATAAGTTAGCTATAGCAAAGTGAAAAAGGACTCAAGTTAATTTGGTCCCAAGGCCACGGGATGAAGAGGATGTGAAAGGAGCAAGGGGTTCGGACTAGGGTTGGGCATGCCCATGGACATTAGTAAGTGTAGTGTGAAAAGGGTGGCCTAGTATATAAGTGAAGATGGGACCTAATCTCATATGAACTTCGATAATCACTTGAGTATAAGACACAACCCTCTCTTCTTTCTGAACCTAGACGAATTTGCTTAATCTAGGCTAATCCAAGGCTAAGCTAGATGTTAATTTCTTTCATTAGTGTCAGAGCTTAGTTTTGATCCATCTTCACCCAAGATCTCACCAACCATGCGAGTGGTGTAAGTGTGGGGCCTATCCCCCAGGCGGGTCATCAGTGTCCACCGCCTCACTAGACGAGCTCGATATCTCAACACTCCCCCTCGAGCTCAACTCTATCTCATGTACACCAAGTGAAGCCCTGAATCTGCGGAGCTTCTCTGTACCCAATGCTTTGGTGAAGATGTCAGCTACCTGATCCTGTGTGCTGACATAAACAAGGTCAAGGTCTCCTGCTAAGACCTTCTCTCTCACAAAATGGTAGTGGACCTCTATATGCTTTGTAGCATGAAAAACTGGGTTCCTGGGCAACTGACCAAGTGCAAGTATCTTCTTGATTTGACCATGTGACTTCAGGCTTGGTCAGATCAGTTTATCTAGTTAAGACTTGACTCGTTAGAGTAATTTTTCCCGTTAGAAGATTTTTCCCAATTGGCAGAATCTCTCGTGCCTTTCAGGCAAGGGGATTCTTCCGGGCCCGGTCTCAGAGAGACCGCTCCCTGGGCTAGCCTCTCATCCCAGACATCCGTGGGGGCAAGGCCCCGAGTGTGTAGGACCCCCACCCCACGTGGGAGGCCGACATTGCTTCCGCCTTCCGCCGGCGGCGGAAGCGGCAGGAGCCCTAGAGTGGGCGGGCGGGGACCTCACAGCAAGATGCCCAAGGAGCTATGCAAGAAGAAATATATGGCAATGTCAATGAATGGATGCATCAAGATGCAAACGTTCCACAAATTCCTAAGGATGGTGTGGGACATGAATATGAATGCATCCTTGATAGAATGGACCAAAATGTCCAACGCATGGTGGACAAGTTCAATGCATCACTCAAGAAGAATCATTGTGGATTATCTATCTTGGAACAAGAACTTGGCAAAGGCAACAAAACTTATGATGAAACAATGTTGCATGTATATGCACCAAACACATTTCAAGCCAATGGACCACAAGATGGTAAGCCTTTTGTGGGTTCAACACGTGCAAATACATTACATGCTCTTCAATCTAGTATACATTATGGTGATCAAAGTCATGAACCTATGCTTGAAAAGGAGAACTTACCTCCATGTTCAATGCAACAAGGTGGAACTTATGTGTTTGGTGTGCCTATGCATTAAAGTGGTGCATATGGGACAAGTGTGTTGGGGATGCCGATGCAACAAGGTGGGGCAAATGTATTTGGTATGACTATGCATCAAGTTGATATATGGATCTAGTATTCATATGTATGGTTCCTCTTCAATGCATGTGTGCAATCAATGATACTCTTCACCCTTTTGTATCAATGAGCCACATTGCCAAACACTCTTCTCTTCAAAAGGAGTGATTGGAGAAAGGCAATGCACAATGCATGATGGGGAAGCCACTACAAGTGAATCCAAGTTAAGAAGGATCAATGTATGTGAATTGTTAGTGCCAAATCTTGGCTTCCCTATTGCTTTGAGTGGGGATAGAAGATCTATTATACACTCAATGTTGCTAGATTTGGAGTTCGAAAAGTAATAGAGGTTCTCCATTCACTTTCACATTTTGTCAATGCATGGAGTATGATTGTGTGGGCCCTTATGCACACATTATGGGTGTTAAATTAGAGGAGATACTTGCTATAATTTTTGGATAGCAAGAAGATGAAAATACTTTGTTATCGGATCTTTCTCGACAGGTCACCAATGTATGCGTGGTCAAAGGTGATACATAAGCTAAAAATGGGTATGATTGGATAGCTTTCATAAGTTCTTTCGGATAGAGGAATTTTTAGCTCATGATATAATGCCACGAGATCATGAGGACATGGTCATTGATGACATTTTGGATGAGTACTCATTGTTGTGACAAATGGGATGATGATTCATTTGTTGTTAATATACACAATGACCATGCTTTGGATGATCATGCATTAGGTGATGCATTGAGTGGCTCACAGAAGATTCATGAGAATGCATTGTATGATCCATTTTCGAGCCCGGCTTGGAAGACATATGATTGTCTATTATTTGACTATGAAGGCTTAGATGATATGGATCATGATGCATATAAGGGAGAATTTTCATGATGAGATTGTTTACACATGTTGGTGATCACGCATATGTGGATAGTACACATGATGTTCATGGAAATGTTGATAGTCTTCTTGAGGAGACATAGCTTACTTTTGGTGATTTTGGCTATCATTAGGATCTTACATATGCTATACATGCGAACGATGATGGGGTGATGATGTATGCATTGGTAGTGAGCATGTGAATTTTGAGAATAATTCTTATGCTCAGACGGAAGCTAGCTATGAGGGGTGTAGCTTTGACGATGATGTATGCATTGGTAGTGAGAATCTGGATTTTGAGAATAGTGCTTATGCTCAGATGGAAGCTAGCTATGAGGAGTGTACCTTTGAGCTTGGTGGATGCCAAAGTGATTCTATGGTTAAGGAGATTGGAGAATTCACTTTTGGATGCATCGCTTGTCTCATGTGAGATGCATGGTGCATGACTATGTGGTGTGAGGTGAAAAAAAGAAGAAAGAACCTGCCTCTATAGCTCTTCCACCTCCCAAACTTGGAAAAACTACCACGAACGGGGCACCACCAACCACCGGCTGGAACACTCTCTCAACATTCGCCACCCACCCACACCATAAGACAGCTCAAAACCATGAAGGACAGATGATCATTCAACAAAAAATATATACAGCATCAACCATGTACAAACTCAACAAATACACCAAAGACCAGGACTCTGGCCAAGATTTACTGCCAAGGGAATCACACCCTTGCGTCTGACAACCGAGCCTCTGTCTCCCGGTCCCTGTAATCTTCAGAGGGCGCCCACACCAGCAACCCTTCTTCACTTCCTCTGTAGCCCGGCTACTCTCTGTCTGCTGCTACCTGCCAATTGTCGTAGGCGAGCCCCACTGTCTCCAGCCCACACATCAGCACCACTTCTGCATCCAACACACACAAAAACCCAAGGCTCCCTCTCTGGTCAGCATCCACGCACTGCCTGCAATCATCGCCCACACAAGACCAGCTACTCTCACCAGAAGGCGCCCACACCAGCTAACCTTCACTCAGCAGCTCCCACTCTCTGTATGTCGTGACCAGCAGCTTCACCAACCACCAGAGCCTTGCACAATCCTCAGCACCACGAACCACTGCTCACCGCAGCATCCTCAGATATCTAGCCCAAGCCACATCACACCACTTCGATCAGCAGCCCTCTCTGCTGCTTCAATCATCAACCCTCGACCCAACAACCAAGAGACCTGCAGCCTCTTTCTCTTGTTCACCCGCCACTCTATAACCACACACAAACGCCCCCAGCTTTCAGTTACCAGGCGGCCAATTCACTTTGGCTCTCTTCGCACATATGGCTGCACTCCAGCCCTTCTATAACCAACACACAAGGCCCACACCAACCTTCTTCAGAATCACCAGAGCCGCCTCAGTACTTCTACTGCAAGGCGGGAACACTCTTAATCTCTGTCTGCTGCAGCTCACCTTCATTTCAGCCAGCCGTCGCCTCTACTGTGCCTCTACAAGGTCGTTTTTCCTATCTGGCGGCCCTAGCTTTGGCGACTTCCTTTTCACTCCAGTGTCTGTTTCCACAAGTGCCCATCCAGGCCTCTACTTCCGGTCCCAGTAATCTCCAGCGCTTCACACTTCAACACCTACGAGGCCCCCAGTTCTCTTTCAAAGCGGCTGACGACCTGGCCTCCTTTAGGAGCTGCCGCAGCTTACCTACTCTCTGCGCTGTTTGCACTAAACAAGGGGAGGCTCCACACACGTTGTCCGCCAGCCCTCTCTGCGCACCAACCTTGCTTCTCCGCTTACGTGGTCAGCCCGCCTGCCTCAGCTGCTGCAGCTCACCTGCCACAGTCGGCTGCTCTTTACCTTCAGCCCGTCGGCTGCCCACTCGCCTTTACACCTTGGGCGGCTACTCTCTGTCTCCTCGCTTCTGCAGACCCACCGTAGCTGTCAGCCAACCGTCGCCTCCAAACACTAGGCAGCCACTACCTGCAGCACCTCACTCTGTAGCTATCACTGGCTGCAACTCACTCGCAAGGCGACTCTCCCCTTTGGTTCTCCCTGGCGTCTGCAGAACACTCTTCGCCTGAGAAGCCTCTCCTACAACAAGGCGACGACCTCTCTGTTGAGCAGCCCACTCACAAGGTGACTCTCCCCTTTGGTTCTCCCTGGCGTCTGCAGAACACTCTTCGCCTGAGAAGCCTCTCCTACAACAAGGCGACGACCTCTCTGTTGAGCAGCCGACTCACAAGGCGACTCTCCCCTTTTTCTTCTCTGGCGACCTCTCTTTGCTACTCCTCCTCGGTGACTTTTTCCACCACCTTCTCGAAGTGCTGCTGGCCGCCACCTTTCCCTTCCATGTGGCCTTCTAATTTGGCCATATGCAATGTTTTTTATTATTTTTTTAAAAGCCCCCAAACACAAAATGATGGCCACCCTCAAATAATAAAAGAGACCCTCCTTCTCCTTTCTTTTCCAGGAAATACGGTGCCCATACAGCTTCCAAATAAATGCGAGAGCTGTCTACATGAGCATCCACTCACTAATCATGACCACTTCCAGCCGGTGCTCTGCTTAGTAACCACCCGCACACCACACAATTGCCATAAAAACTTCAGATCTCCAGCATTTTCTCCGGAACAAACACGTGCAAATACCAGCTTTCAACAAAACCACCCAGCCTATACACTTGCCAGGGCATTCAGGGCCAATTTTATTCACACACCACACACACCATATGTACACTGACCAAAAAACCCTCTCAGATTTTAGCCTGACATGTGGCATGCCATGGTTTTGGTGTATTGCCCTTGGATGATGGAAATAGTCTTGCACATAGCATATTGGATTTATGTTTTGGATTGATGGATATACCAATTAGCCTTCCTTTCAACCCTGGTATATGTGGTAGCCAAATTGTATGGGTTTGAGATTATAGTAGCTATCCTTTTGATCTGGGGGATTACTTGTGCTCGCAGAGGTGTTCACTCACGGGAACACGGATTATGGGAGGAGGCCGGAAGCAATTAATGCAAGAGAGCAGGATTGTAGCCATGGGAACATAAAGACGCACATAACTTTTTCATATTTTTGTGCCGAAGTGCAATGTAAATCGTTTTAGGCCAATGTGGGTTCTAAATGAGAGTTCTAAGTGTATTAAGCAAGGCTCACTTATGGGGTTGTCCGCCCATGTGTGAAAGAGGTCTAGGGTTAGTGACATCTCTATAAACGAGATGTTAGCTAAAGAAAGAGGACGTTTTTGGCCATTCTCATAAGCTATTGAGTGAAGCTCTTGAGCTCTCAAGCTATGGCAACTCTCTAACTCTCTCTATTGTACTCTAATGAGCATCAAGCTCCAATGAGTATAGCTCCACTTCATTCTCTTAATCTGTTTTAGCATCATTGAAGTAGATTAATCTATGATTAGTTGAATGCTTCTTTCTTTCACTTGTGTATGCTGCATGCTTGTAGTGTGTGTGTGTGTGTAGTCTCCATTGATGCAAGCTCTTGCCCACCTCATTGGCAATGAGTTATTCATGGACCTCATAGACTCTCTCTATGAGCTTGTGGGTTTGTGAATGTTACATTCTATGCTTGCTTAAGCTTGTGGGTTAGTAGATGCACGCTTATGGATTTGCTGGCATTAGGGAAAGCTAAGATTTAATCAATGTTTGAATGGGATTAAGAGATTGCCATGCATTGCTTGTTCTCTTGATTAGTGTAGTGGGTTTAAGGGATTGAGAGATTGATTGAGGTGTTGAATGGTTGAATCATCAAGTGGTGGTTCGTGTATGTGAGCTCTCCCGCAAACAAGGGATAAGCCTTCATGCACTAATCGGGTCGAGTCCTCGGATTGACATTGTGTTTCTCAACACATTTGTTGATCGGTAGTACTCTATGAGCACTATATTGCACGGGAAAAAAATTGGGAGGTTATCTAACTTTTTGAGAGGAGTTAGAAAACACCCATCGTCGAAATTTTGGTCCCGGAACCGTTTTCCCATAGTGAGTTCAGTATGGGAAACTGGTAAATTTTAGGCGATTTTTGATCCTGAAAAATATGCTATTTTTTTGGCCTAATGTGTTCGAGGGGGTTCAAAATGGGTTCTGGCAAAGTTTGAGCCAACTTGAAAATTTTTGGATTTTTTTGAAAAAAAAACAACCTTAAAATTTGACCTTATGCTCTTGTAGTCAGGACATCATATAGACACTGCCATAGGGTCTAGGGCACCTTCTAGAGTGCCTACACAGGAAAGTGGGACCTAATCGGTAGGAAATTTGGCAGATATTGCTGAAACCTTTTTCGAATCCCAATCTGATACCCTTTCCAGGACAACTAGCTCATTGTATATGGACAATCTAGGGCCGTCAAATAGTCATCCCTTAGCCCCAAATAGGACACCCACAAGATCTTTTAATCCATTTGAAGCCGACATCATGGGGTTACCACTCAATGTGAGACTTCAATATGTCTACACGAATGCTCAAGGAGCTAAGATCTTTAGGGATCCACAACAACGGTATCTCATTAAGATTGCAGGCTTTTTCTCAGAGCTTGATAGAGCACCTCTAGTCAATGACCAGGGTAACATGTACATGGGCAAAGATGGTGTTCGCTATGAAGTCACCTATCATCGAGAGAATGTAGACAAATTAGGAGGACTCTAAGAGTGAGTTCCTAAACTTATCAAAGTCACCTATCATCCAGAGAATGTAGACAAATTAGGAGGACTCTAAGAGTGAGTTCCTAGACTTATCGAAGCCTTCCGGAGCAAGGGAGTCTAGAGATGATTGGCTCATTGAGCCGGACATGCCTGGACCATCCAATGCCCAGTCCTCAAAGCCATCCATAGATGATTTACTTTTTGTAGATCTAAATTTTGGAAAGGGACAGGAAAGGCAAGAGCAAAATGGATCAGGGGGCTGAGAACCAATGGGAGTTTGTACGACAAATTCCAGTGACAAAAGTCTTTCAGGATGACCCACTTCAAGAGGTCTATAAGGACTCTTTAGAAGGATATTATGCCACAACTAGATTGCCAGAGCTAGATCTTCCTCTAGCACTTGTGGTGGTAGTCGAGAAGCTTGCAGGATACAAGAACAGAATCGTTGATAAATGGGCCAATGAATACCGAACCTTAGATTGGAAGGAGATTCGTGAGATCACGTGGAGAGGACAACCATTATTCATGGAAGTGTTCTCAACTAATACAACTAAACCAGGAGAGACAGCCTTTCTTGGAAAAACTGTTGCTCCTCCCCTACGAGAGTTCACTAGAGAGGGACCCTCAACATCAAAGTGGACCATTGCAAGTAGCCCAACTCTAGCACCAAGATATTATTCTACACCAAAAGTGCGACCACAGATCACACCACAACAACGTTTCTCTCACTATGACAATCGGAGGGTAGGGGAGCCAACTCAGCCTCCCATAAATGCACCTCCTGAAATGCGGGTAACAAGATCTTTGGAGGGGGTTGGTGAGGCAGGTAATAGGGGACCCACACAAATTTGGGATGCATATGGACCATCTTACCAAAGAGAGGAACCACTGAGAGTGAGAGGCCGTAGGCCCGATGATGAGTATTCAAGATGAGTAAGGCCATCAACTCTTCAGAAACTGGTAAAGAAGTACGAAGGGTCCGGAGATCCATATGACCATGTAGCAGCATTTAGGCAAGCAGTTCGAAGAGTCGAGAGATCCATATGACCATGTAGCAGCATTTAGGCACGTAGTTCGAGCTGCTGACAAGCATACGCAAATCGAAGGATTTGGGCTCACTCTTGAGGGAAAGGCCCTTGCTTGGTTTCAGGCAGCACTAGAGGCTTCAGACAAATCTTCTTTACGAGATTTGGAAGAGAGATTCATTGCTGCTTTTTCCTTGATGGGGATTCAGCATAACACAGTAGTAGCAAACATATACTCTTTCAAGCAAGGCGAGATTGAGAGTGTTAGAGACTGTGTAAATAGGATGAAGCAGTACATTAATCATTGCCCAGAAGATGAGAAGCCCACCCAGAGTCGATTAATTTCTCTCTTCTTAAAAGGACTCAAAAATTCAACACTGCACACACATCTCTATGCAAAGAAGCATACAAATTTCAATGAGTGTTGCCATGATGCTATGGATTTCATAGATAACTTCAAATTCCAAGATGGTACTTGCCCTGAGGTGCAACCTAGAGATCAGTGGGGTGATGACCAAAGTTCAGGGTCTAGCGCAATAGTAAATCCAGACCAGATAGCTAACCTAGTACTAAGGAGATTGGGACAAACCTATCGCCCACCCATGCAGCCACAACAACAGGCGAATGAGGAGTGTACTACCTACAGGTCCTCATCTTTGTGGAGCATGTGGCAGTAACCATAAAACGGAAGAATGTAATACCTTTTCTCCTCTAGTCCTCACAAACCAACCCACAAAGAAGTGGTGCCAGGCCTGTGCTTGGATTTATACCCACACCACACAGGAATGTACTCGCATTGCAAGAATGAGACAAGAGTGTGAGCAGCAAAGGGGTGCAGTAGCTCCACAAATGCATCAACAGTATATGAATTTTGAATGTAAGCCACTGATGGTGGCACAAGAGAAAGCACGACCTGTACTTGGAGCTCAACCTCCTGCTCCTGGGACTGCTCCTGTGAGGTTTGTTGACTACGACAATTCAAATATGTGTAGAGACTTGGTAAACCCAAGCTATGTGGAGGAGGAATATGCATCATATTCATCCAAGGAAAATCTCTTTGAAAGTCCCGCATATCCAAGCCAAGCACTAGAGCCTCAACCGGGGGAACAAAATTCTTTGATGTTGCTAGGCGGCTACCAACCTAGGACTCCAGGCCCCTCAGGTCAATGGCAGCAAAGGAAAGTAGAAGCCAAACTAATGGTCCCCTGTTATGAGTGTGGAGAAGCCCATTGGGCTCTGGATTGTCCACATCACCAAAGGCAAACAGCTCGATCCAATACAACAGTACCACAGTTTCCACCAATTGAAAGGTATTGTATAGGGTGTTGTGTAGAACACTTTCCAAAGGATTGTTTGTTGCTGAAACCACATGAGGAAGGCACCTCTCAACCAAAGGTCTCACTTAACCTTGTAGAGGAAGTTCCATCGCCACCTTCATCAGAGAATGAGGATGTCGTGCCACTTAGAGTCATGACTAGATCACAGACACGAAATGCCGAAATGCAGACTGATGAGACACCTCGAACTAGGGATGAAGAGTGCATCCACTAGTTCTCAAGAAGTCTCTAAACAAAACATGAAGGATCGAGCTTTTACATCCCAAGAAGTGCATGAGGAGAATCAACCTCAATGTGGGCCTAGTGCTAAACAAGATGAGGCTATTACAACGGAGGATAGTTCAGGGGGTTCTGTTTTTGTGGATAAGGTGAACGAGACTCTAGATGCTATCATTGATGCTCATAGAAGTCGCATTACAGCTTTATCTGAGCTACCCAAGAAGCTTCAAGAATACCCAAACCCTCGTGAGGAAAAGATAATCTAGCTGTACATCAGCAACTCATTAGGGAAGCCCAATCAATACTTGAGGGCCCACCTCCACCTATCCCTCGGGGCCCCACCTCTCTTAAGCCAACATTAGAAACCATACCAGAAGTGTCATCAAGTTGGGAAATGAAAAGTGAGCTGATCTCACAAGCTCATAGCGAGAAGTCCGCACCAATTGACACCCCATTGAAAGAAGGCATTCTGCCACCACCTAGTCTTGCCTTCCCATGCAATGATAATGTTATTGATGCTAACGAGGACATGGCAAATGAAATGTGGGCAGCAATTCATGAGAAAGTTAATGAGAATATGTCCTCTATTATTTCACCTCTGTGAGATCCCTATCCCCACCATGCGATGGATTCGGGTACTAGCAGCGGAAGTAGCACATCATGCATGGTAGGGGTCTCACACTCGGGGCCTCGCCTACAGATATCCGGACAAGAGACTAATCCGTCGGTTTGTCCAAAACCGAAACCGGAAAAACTTCCTTTACCCGGAAAGCACGGGTGATTCCACTAGGATAACTCTTTACTCTAACGTAGTCAAGATCATTACTGATCAAACTGATCTGACTGCACCTCTAACGGTACTTGGTCAAATCAAGGAAGAAACTTGCACTTGGATCATTGGGATCAACCCTTTTTTCCCCATCAAGAGGCACAGCTGTAATCCATAGAATTACTATCCGGGATTTACTTCATCTATCGTAATAATAGAAATTAAATCTCGATTTACGGATCCATCAGTCCAGCCTAACCCCATCCACCAGTCCCATGGGTTAGCCAACCACCCAACCACTGTAGTGATGGGATCCAATTAAGAATTTGATTAGGTTTTGTCCCGGGTACCAAGGAAAAGAGTTCCAAGGCCCCCTAGCCGGAAGTTCATGCAAACATAAAACTAGTCACACCACTTACACACCCAATATGAAATTGCCTTTTTCTTAGCATCAGCTAACTTAAAACAATCCTTTAATGAAACCATTATGTCACTGATGACAATCCTCAAAGTCTCTGGTTGAATCCTTATTTCCAAGGAAAAGAGTTCCAAGGCCCCCTAGCCGGAAGTTCATGCAAACATAAAACTAGTTTAGGTTTTGTCCCGGGTACCAAGGAAAAGAGTTCCAAGACCCCCTAGCCGGAAGTTCATGCAAACATAAAACTAGTCACACCACTTACACACCCCCAATATGAAATTGCCTTTTTCTTAGCATCAGCTAACTTAAAACAATCCTTTAATGAAACCATTATGTCACTGATGACAATCCTCAAAGTCTCTGGTTGAATCCTTATTTCCAGTCATTCATTCATCGGTATACTTATGGCATCATTGGCAACCAGGGCGCTCACCACCTATTCACTCAGGGGCCTTTTCCATAGTTCCTAGCTCATAGTAACCAACAATATATTCATATAATAGAATGGAATCTCCGTGGAAGATCAGCAAGATCAACCCACAAATCCATATAAAAGAGCCACATGTGGACTCATCCGCGTTGAGGACCAACAAGGTCAATCAACCAGATCCATGCCCGGTTTCGGAAAACAACTCTTACTCCTTGTTCCAATATCTTCCACAACGCACGTGTGGGTATCTTCGGCAACCCAAAGCCCGAGCACCGTATGGTCAGCACCTTCTAGGATCCTTCGCAGGTGACCTAGCGCTTCACTCATAGGCCGCTTCCTTGGTCCCTCATCCACCGTACCGGAAGCTCACCATTTAAATCGAACCGAGGCTGGTCAAGACCTCGGTCGACCTTGCTACGTGAGACGTCCTCCATTGACTCTCCGTCAGCAGTTGCAACTTTAACAGTTAGGTCTTCATGACCTTAATCCACAAGACGGTCAAAATGCTTCCCCAGCATTCTTGACATAAAACAGTCATTTACAAATAGTCACAAAATACAGTTTCTAAATCGAACTCTCGTCTTTCCACATTATCCCTCCTTAGTCCACATTACTTATTCCACATTCCATTCAATGTGTACTCATTCTCATCCATTTCCTCATATCGACGACACATTAATTCACATACACATTCACATTCACATCCATACATCCACATCTACATGCATACATCCATTTTCACATCCTCATTTATACATCCACATCCCATATCCACATTCATACATACACATCTATATCCACATCCATACATCCACATCCACATCCACATTCACATTCATACATCCACATCCACATTCCCATTCACATCTATACATCCACATCTACATCCACATACATACATACACATCTACATGCATACATCCACATCCACATTCATACATCCACACTTCCATTTCCACATTCACACATCCACATTCATACATCCACACTTCCATTTCCACATCCACACATCCACATTTATATTCATACATCCACATTCACATACATAGATACACATCCGTATCTACATTCATACATACACATCTACATGTATACATCCACATCACATTCATACAACCATATTACATCCATTCTCGTCCTAACACATCCCATATACATCTTAACACATCCTAACTCATCTTAACACATTCTATCACATCTCATATACCTCTTATCATATCTTATCACATCTCATACACATCTTATCACATCTTTTCACATCTCATACACCTCTTATCACATCCTATCACTTCTCATACGCATCTTATCACATCTTATCACATCTCATACACCTCTTATCACATCTTATCACATTTCATATCTTTTTATAGAATACAAGAGAATTCTTATATTTGATATAAGATTTCTCTACACATTTATTTACGCATAAATTCCATTTAAGGAGACTAACACCTTCGAAATAAAAATCAATCTTTTATGCATCTTCTTATGCTTAAATTCAATTTGGTAGGAATTACACTTTTAGAATAAAAGAATTTCTCTTATGCATCTAAGTTATGCATAAAATCCATTTATGATGAAAATCACACTTTTAGTATAAAAGAATATCTTTATGCATACCTCTATGCATGAAATCCAAATATAATAAAAGTCACACTTTTAAAATAAAATAATCAACTTTTATGCATACCTTTATGCATGAAATTCAAATATAATAAAAGTCACACTTTTATAATAAAATAATCAACTTTTATGCATACCTTTATGCATGAAATTCAAATATGATAAAAGTCACACTTTTATAATAAAATAATCAAGTTTTATGCATACCTTTATGCATGAAATCCAAATATGTTAAAAGTCACACTAATAAAATAATCAACTTTTATGCATACCTCTATGCATGAAATCCAATTATGATAAAAGTAACACTTTTACAATAAAATAATCATCTTTTATGCATACATCTATGCATGAAATCCAAATATGATAAAAGTAACACTTTTATAATAAAATAATCAACTTTTATGCATACTTCTATGCATGAAATTCAATTGTGATAAAAGTAACACTTTTATAATAAAATAATCAACTTTTATGCATACCTCTATGCATGAAATCCAATTCTGATAAAAGTAACACTTTTATAATAAAATAATCAACTCTTATGCATACTTTTATGCATGAAATTCAATTGTGATAAAAGTAACACTTTTATAATAAAATAATCAACTTTTATGCATACCTTTATGCATGAAATCCAAATATGTTAAAAGTCACACTTTTATAATAAAATAATCAACTTTTATGCATACCTCTATGCATGAAATCTAATTATGATAAAAGTAACACTTTTACAATAAAATAATAATCTTTTACGCATACCTCTATGCATGAAATCTAATTATGATAAAAGTAACACTTTTATGTTAAAATAATAATCTATTATGCATACCTCTATGCATGAAAATCAATTATGCATAATATAAAAATCAATTTCTCTATGAATATCTTCAATTAATCTAGGATGATAATTCCTAGAATATGGTAGGAAGTCCTCTTTTCATGCTTTGAATGAAATTATTTTATGCGTAATTTTTATAAAAAGTTTGCCATAGTTTTGCTACTATAACTGATAAATCTCAAATTTTTTTAAGGGACAAAGCTTATCATTAAGAAATAATTAGAATGATTCCTAATTGGATCAATAATCCATAATGGATTGAATCATCAATATTCATGAAATACATAAACTAAAAGCATAGAAAAAAGCCATTAATTTGACCTCAAGTATAGATTAATCTTGGATTAAAGAAAAGCTTTATGAAAAGCTTCATTTGGATTGAGAATGGGTCATGAGTATGACCATTTCTTGAGTGAGAGAGAGAATTTTCATAAAAACCATTTGAATTAAGCATAAATGGAAATTTATGTAATTCTTAACTATCATTATTCAATTAACTTCAATAGCATTCATCAAATTATGTAACTCTTCACTACCATTCATCAATTAACTTCAATAACATTCAAAAACCATTCCAATTAAGCTTCTCAAGCTTGAGAGGGGTTGAGAAGAGAGAAACATTGAGAAATTATAGAAAATGATCAAAATTCACTAATTACCTTACAAATTGCTTGATTCTTTGTTCACGGTAGAGGCCCCCAACCAATCAATTGGTTAAGTATGTTGATGGAGCTACCAATGGTGATTGAAGAAAGAGGGAAGCTCCAAAAACTAGTGAATTATTAATGAATTCACAGTTCTTGCCTTAGGTGGAGTAGAGTAACGATGCATAAACACTATATATTTTTCAACAAGGGGGAGGCTTCTATTTATAGGAAAAATTGAGCTCCTAACCAAACAAAATGATTCTAGAATTTTCTAAATCAGTTTGGTCAATATTTGACCATTTTTAGGTTAGTTAAGCTAACTTTTTGGAACTAGACTTGAATCAGGAGAGAGGAGAGATGAAATATCTCAATTTTTATGAGTTTAAAACTCATTCAAGCATGTGAAATATGCACCTCCTTTAAAGAACTCCCCTTCCTTACATATGTGTCAAAATAGAATCATTATACTCAAAATATCTCATATTTTTAATATTGCTCATAGTTTTTTACTAATAAACCTTGTACATTTTCAACTCTTCATCTTATGTGAAATATGCACCTCCTTTAAAGAACTCCCCTTCCTTACATATGTGTCAAAATGGAATCATTATATCCAAAATATCTCATATTTTTAATATTGCTCATAGTTTTTTACTAATAAACCTTGTACATTTTCAACTCTTCATCTTATGTGAGCATTTACTCATTTTTGGATACCCAAAATATCTCATATTTTTAATATTGCTCATAGTTTTTTACTAATAAACCTTGTACATTTTTAACTCTTCATCTTATGTGAGCATTTACTCATTTTTGGGTATCTTCTTTTACAAATTGGATTTATCTCCTACCTACACATGGATTGATGCTATTGGCCCATAGGAACCTTAATTGGACCATAATCCAAAAATTTTTGAAAATCTAGACCCTTAGGCTAAGGTCCTTTATAGCCATTTCCAATTAATTCGAATTGCACATTGGAAAGTTCTTTTTGAGTTTTTGTTTCAGGGGAACTTATTTTAATAAGATGAGATAATTTTCTATCCAAAAATATTAAAAATCTGAATATTCTCTCTCTAAAATATTTTCTCTCTCTAAGTTAAAACAGGCAGAGACAAGATCTCTTATATTTCTGAAGAGGGAATTGATTACAGGGGAATATGCTGGACATTTTGAGAGGCTGGGGAGGAATCTTACATTCTCTCCCACTTGAAAAAAGCGAGATGTCCTCATCTCGCAAACTTGGGATAATTTCACAAGATGCACGAATATGAGACTTAGAGAAAAATTTAATTAAGATTAACCACCAAAAAAAAAGTCTCAAGGAGAGTAAGATTCAAGACAAGAACAAGATTTAAACTTTATTCATTCTTGGAACATATACAGTAAAGATAGAACTCTTTACACTTCCATAAGCCCGTCCATCATATGATCACAAAAGCAGCACTCACAAGCTGCGCACGTATAAGGTAACTCATCTATGGGAATAATTCTGTTGGTTATTGCCGCACCTATCTCAGTGGTATGAGGTGATCTAACAAAAGGACCTCTGAGAGGCAAGCCAAAAACAGAGTAAAGGCATATCTTCTGATGAGGAAGAAAACACGCCAGTAAGAAGACCCGCTCAGAAAACCCAAGATGTCTTGATCTCATGATGCAGTAGTATCGGGGACCCAAACCCAAGGCTTCAGTAACCATGGCCAAGCGGACATTGTTACGAAAGTGCTGTTGACCCCAGGGTGTTACCCTAGTTATGTCTTGATAGGTTCGCCATTTGGTCTGAGCTACAGAAGTTCCCAAGTGAGGAAAAAGTGAGCGCTCATACTGTTCTATAAAATCTTTCTTCACAGACTCGCTTGCGTCTTGAAGGTGAGAAATCATCATGGATAAAACTAATTCCTGTTTGCCAAGCCATGAAGGAGATTAATAAGAAGGGAGATCGATGGAAGTAAGATTACTGTGAGCGACAGGTAAAAGCTACGACTTATATAAAGGAAGGAGTTAGCGTAACTTAGAAGCCAACAGTATCTTGTCACTGAAGTTTTACCGTCTTTCCATGATTTGGGTTTGGCACATATTTTTATGAAATACATTAAGAACTTTGAGATGAGGAGGTAAAAGAAGCTTGTAGGCTAAGTCACCTACTTTCATTGAATTCAGATATAAGGTTCACAATATCTGGGGAATAACTTCTTGTACTTCCCAAGAGATAAAGGAATTCTTTTGGGCCGTACTCGAATGAAAACCAAAACCTTGGTATCCAAAACACCGATTTTCACTTCTGAACTCATTGTTCTGAATCCTTAAAATAAGTGGGCTCCTGAGAAGGTATTCTGGGTAAAGTGTCTTCCTTTTTTAAACAGAGTCTTTCTTTTATTTTAGAGAGGGAATAATTTATAAGATCAGAAAAGGAGGTTCTTACTCCTGCATACCTCGAAGGCTGGGGAGGAATCTTACATTCTACCCCACTTAAAAAGTGCAAGATGTCCTCATCTCGTAAAGTAGAGGACAACTCTTTTTCTTAAGATCCAATTTATTCTGGGGTTCCTTATATTCTGGTCAACCCAACAGAATACGGGGATAAATATCCCTTATATAGAACTCATCATTAAATAACAATTCATTTCAGATCATATCATTCATATCTTTAACACGATAATGGTCCATCAGATCGAAAATTTTTCTTTCTGAACATTCCTCCACGGGAATTTCAGTCAAGTAAGTTTTCAATTTGTCATCCCTTAACTTGATATACCGAGTCAAGTGTTAACAGTAGCACTTTGACAGCACAATCCACTAATCTCATAGTGATTTGCTGAAATCATTATCATCATTCCAGTTATGAATATCATCACAGGGACTCGTCCCATTCATCCTCATTGAGGTTTCGCTCAGCTTATTACATTTCAACCAATTTTCAGGGATCATCATTTTTCAATCAGAATCCAAATCAATTCATCAATTCTCAAACAGAATTAAAAATCATATCAACCACATTCGAAATCATCCTCTAGATAGCATTAACGCTTATAATTTCAAGTCTTAGATTTACTCGTATATACTGCCATTTCTCCACAGCCTCGCCCAGGTTCTCCCCTTCTCCTTTGAAGGGTCCTGCTTGAAGGGTCCTGCGAGTCCTATGAAGAGCCTTGCGAACATCAAGTTCAAGCTCGTCATCTTCAGAGACAGGGTCTGGCTGATGACCACGGTTTCCTTGTCTCATGATTCTGCCAAAATTTATATATTATTAAATTTTTATTTTGATATTATTCATGAGATCCCAAGACTTAAGAGTTCGGAAAATAATTTCTTATATAAGACAAGATCTTAATGGAGATCTATGACATATGTCCGATAAAAGTTTAAAAAAAAAAATAGCGGGCAGGTCGTCCGCCAATAAACAATCATTTATCCAACATGAATTTTTTCACCGGAAAACGTTTCTTTATTTATATAAAAGTTGCAATATGTACACAGAGCAACTCGGCTCTGAGTTCAAAATCTCCTCGGAAGACATATAAGAGGACCATACTAGGCCATAGTCATGCCCTGTTACATAAGTTCTCTAATTGCGAAGGGAGTTATTATTTTCTCCTTAGGGATAAATCGACTAAGGAGTCTATAAATTCGACATGAAAGTCTGAAATTTCGAGGCGTCGAATGATATAGAATGACACCACGCACCATTTTCAGCTTTAACAGAATCATAGTCAATGAGAGATTCTGCCACAGCATTGTACGGCGGTCGCAAGGGGCGTGGACATATTGCCCTGCAAACCACTTATGCTGTATTCTCTCCGCTGGGGTAGGAAAATATAAATCCGCGAAATGGCGTGCGAGTCTTGCTCGGCTTGATTGAGTTGAAGCAGAAGAGATGAGATGTTCAAAGGCGAACGCAGTCATATCTTGAGACTGGGTGAGGTCGGGAATACCATATAAGTAGGGAACTTCCATCTATAAAAAAAAAATCTTTGATTAAAAATTCTTCATTAAAGAGGCTTACGGAATGAAAATACATTATGAAAAATGCTTTTTTTTTGAATTTTTATTATCAATTTATGATAAGAATTTGCTTATCCGTATTAGTTTTAAACCTGCTCTGATACCAACTGTGATGATCCCTATCCCCACCATGCGACGGATTCGGGTACTAGCAGCGGAAGTAGCACATCATGCGCGGTAGGGGTCTCACACTCGGGGCCTCGCCTACGGATATCCGGACAAGAGACTAATCTGTCGGTTTGTCCAAAACCGAAACCGAAAAAACTTCCCTTACTCGGAAAGCACGGGCGATTCCACCAGGATAACTCTTTATTGACACCTAAACAACCTCAATGTTGCATATCAACACCAACCAAGATGTGTACATACCAATTTTGTCAAACCCCTTTCTTTGTTTTGAGAAAAACCAGAAAAATCAGAAAAACCAATAGTAAAATGGCTCTAATTTCTTCAATATTTGTCCAAATTGAGAGACGAGGCATTCATTAGCTTAGCAATGATGTCCACTAACTCCATGTAAAAGTAACTAGACCAATTGTTTAAGATGACAGAGTAATTAGTTGATTAATCACACTCTGTTTCACTGAACACAATAGACAGCCTGTTTAATCAGCTCATTTCCAGCTCCATAAGGCATAATTGCTCCAACAAATCATGTAGCCTCCTTCTCAAGTGTATGCATCAACCAATTGCTAAGGGAATTTTGGGATTTATCAAGCACACAAGTAGTATTTGACCTCCTCGCATCAAAAATATGTGAAAAAACTATGTTTTTTGCTGTGGATCTGTGCCGCGCGCCTGCTCCTGAGGGTTTTTGGGCTAATTAAAGTGTCAATTGATGGTGTATATGAGTGCCTAACACACTAAGGCATGTGTGTAACCAATCAATGATATGATTTTTGCCAAAAACTTGGTTTAATTTCATCAAAAGTTGACCTCTATTTCTTTGTTTTGTGAGCGCTTCAAAACACTACAAGGGATCGGGCTCATACCCGCACTCCTAGCCGCTAAAAATGACTTGTGAAAAAAAGTAGCGGGCCCGTGTATCAGCGCGTGTATCATCGCGGCCAAAGACATGCGTGTAAAAGCGCGTGTATAGGACTGCTCAGACGCACTCATACACGGGTGTATACATGCATTCTGTTCAGTTCAGATGCATTTAGACGCGTTGATACATGCATCTATACACGCGTTTTGTTAATTTAGATGCGCTTATACACATGTATTTCTGAGTTTTGACGTGTTTATACACGCGTGTATTACAAATTATCCGCGTATATACACGTAATTTTTAGCAGTTCTGACGTGTTTATACACGCGAGCAGAGAGCAAAAAAAAAATCCAGAGAGTGCTATTTGGTGCCTGAATACTGTTCCAGCATTCCAGCACCCAATAACACTCTCTGGAATTTTTTTTTTTGTGCATTAGACCATCCATGAAGAACATATGCACGAGGGAGATTAAGACAAGAACGACATGAATGCATACATTGTCAATACACGATTCAAGACAGACATGAATGTAATACTATCGATTCACGACTCAATATTACTATCAAAATTTCACACATATATACAAGGGAGTCCATATCTCGAAGTAGCCCATGGCTTCAGTTTACAAAAAAATATATACAACACTACAAGAGCTTGAGGGCATACCGACGCTAAAATACCGACGCAAATGTCGAACGTCGGTATGTCCGTCGTAATGTTGGAGGAGTATTGTAGGGCGGGGTTTTTTCAAATTTTCGTGTCCCGACGCGTATACCGACGACTATACCGGCGCATATTCCGACGCGTATACCGACGCACATTCCGTGGCATATACCGACGTATATTCCGACGCATATTCCGTAGCATATACCGGTGCTCGTAAGTTTTTCACAGCGGAGAGCTTATTTTCTGATTTTTTCGCACAAGAGGGCGCGTTACAGCTAGAGAAGGTCTCTTTCTCTCCCTCTTCTCTTTCTCTCCCTCTCCTCTTTTTTCCTCTCTCCTCTTTTCTCCTTCTTTCTTCTTTTCTCCTCTTCTCCTTCTCTTAATATGTTCTTGCAATTGCTTTTACTTTTTAATTTAAGAATTAGGATGTTTAGGGTTTTGTGTTTTTTTGGCTCTCTATGCATGTTGAGAGCTCTCTATGTATGCATAGATCTCCTAATGCATGCATAGAGATTTTAGGGTTTTGTATTAGTTCTTTTTCTTGTGTTTAATTTACTAATTAGTTTGTTTAATATTTTGTTTTGCAGCTCTTTCACCTCACCAATCTTTCACCAATCCTCTCCTTCAGCTTTGCAAAAACGAGGTAGATCCTCTTTCGATTTTTCTTGTTTATGCTATTTTCTATGAATTATTGCATCCCTGTTTTATGGTTTAGGGTTAGTTTTGGGTTCTTGTAAGCTTACACATAGGATTAATTTAATATCTATGCATAAAACCTATCATAAGCTTGCAATCTCTATGCATAGCCTTCTTGCAAGCTTTATGCATAAGCTCTATTCATAGAGCTTGTGAGCTTGTGAAATCTCTATGCATAAGCTCTATGCATAGGCTTTATGCATAGAGTTTGCAAGCTTATAAAATCTCTATGCATAGGTTTCTTACAAGCTTATAAAATCTCTATGCATAGGTTTCTTGAAAGCTTGCATGGACATTGTACATAGAGCTTGCGTAGCCTTCTTGTTGAAAGCTTTTTGAATGTTTTTACTCTCTTATACATATAACATATAAGTCTTATGCTCTGTTTTTCTATGCATAAGGTATTCTCTTTATTCATAGAGTTTATATAAAGGTAAGATCTATTATCCATGTAAAACAAGATCATGTTTATTACACCATTGGGTGATGGGATTAAGGGTTAGCATAGTGCATAAGGCATATAGCATAGAGCTTATGCATAAGTCTTGCATTGTAACGTCCCTCCCAAGCCATGTGTGTATGTGTCTCTTTTAATATAGATTTCAATAAGAAAAGAGAGTGTAATTAGAAAGAGTGAGACAATAAGGCTAGAAACATTAGAAAAGTGTTAGAATAAAAATATTAGCTCCAAAAATTCAAAAGAAATAAGAACATAAGAAAGAGATAAGTATCCCCAAAAATAGAATTTCGATTTTAGGTGATGAGAGGTCATATTTAGAGTACTTTTACACATTTAGAGTCCATGCATACTAAAAATGTGGAAAAACAACGCGTTTCTAAAGATAGTGCGTTTGCGGCTATATACAGACGTTTTTGCCTATTCTGCCCGCGTTGGCTTGTAGACCAGATGCCTTCCCGTTCTTTTGACTGGTTATATGACCATATTCTGAGTTTTTATCAGAGAGTTATGGCCGAAACAATTTTCTATTTCTGTCAGGGTCTCTACACAGAGAAACTGTGAGAAGGCAGCAAGTAGCCTCAAGGTAATCCTAGAGTTTGAGATGCATATATCCCTTCATTCTTATCTAATATCTCAAAAAATAAGCTTAGATTGCTATGGTCTTTCGGAGGAAGAGACCTAAACTCCATAGCTTTTCTTTTAGAGAAAGAATACTATGCTGTAGACCTGTAGGAGAAGGCTAATTTGCCATAGATCTTAGAAAGAGAGGAGAATCACAGTATTTTTAAGAGGAGATAAAGCTTGGAGATTATTGGATGATTTCAATCAAAGGACAAGGTATTAGAAGACTCTATTCTCATATGTCAAGTTCTAAAGCTCTTGTTAACAAGCAAGGACAACGAGATAAACGACAAATTTCTATAAGGTATATACATATTTTGTTTTTCAATTATATATATTCTTAGGGGTTGAGGTATGGCCCCGGCTTCTCTATTGATTGTTACAAGTGATCTATTTTATTGATTTACCATTTAAAGTTTGTATTCTTTTAAGCAATAACATATGCCTTAATAAAGAATGACTTATCACAATCTCAAGTTGAAATGCTAAAATCTTTGTGAAAAAGATTGTTTTCTTAAAGAAGGTGACATGGATCCTAGTCATATGGTTTAGTGAGTAAATGGATTGTTATCTTTGTTAAATTAAGGTACAGGTACAACTCTCCCTGCCTTGACGCTGCCCCGTTCTTGTGCTTGTATAGCCGGACGGCGGAGACGTTAGTAAGGCCCGGAGTTGGCCCATGGTATCCCTCATACCATTGGGAGAATGAGGTTTGCCGATTGAGGCAAGTGATTGTGATGATGCTGCCTAGTTCTGAGGGCCCAGGCTAGTGCGGTAAATTAGCCCACCCTAGTGCGCAGACATCCCTCTGAGGGGCGGGAGGATCGAGCGATGGAGCCTGAGAGGGCGACAGGCCGGCTTGAGTCCTCGCCAGCGGCCGACGATGAGGTGTATGGTCCCGTAGGGTTTTGCCCAGCATGTGGAGGCTGGAAGGCCGAATTCTAGATCATCGGCGGTATAAAGGAAAAGAATAAGAGAGCCAGTTTGGCTTGTATGAAATTGATTCATGTTTAAACTTTGTTTTTATAAATCTTATCTTTGGCATTATTGTATTGTGGAAAAAGGCAAAGGCTGTTTTAATAAACCTTGTGAAAGGGCCTTAATTAAGGAACATGTTTGTTTATGTCAAACAGTGTGGTAGGATTAATTAGAAAACAAATTGACGCGTGAGTAGGTGGAAAGTGGGAGGATGGAATGCCCCGACGGCACCATCCTACGGACGGGTGGACCCGATTAGTCGGGTAGCTTTCCAACATATTAAGTGAAAGCCCTACGTTAGATAAATAGGTTCTCGAGTAATTCTATTCTAGAAGACTAGGCCAACGGCTGTGCCTTGCATGGATGAGGAAAAAAGTGTTGTCTCTAGGAATCAAGACTAGTAGTTACTCAATTTATGTGATCAATTACCCTATGGGTGATTTGATTTTAGAAGACCACGCTCCCCCTGCGGGATAGAACTAGGTCTTACCTATGAATCGTATCCTTGAATCTCTGCATGGTCAAGGTGTCGATGAGTAGGAAATTTTCTCCAAGTTTAGACTTAGTGGACTATCTTAAGTGTTCCCCCTATTTGTGGAAGGGGGGAACCTTACAAGTGGTATCAGAGCCGATTTTAGTTCTTAGGATTTGTTTTTTAAAGGTTAACTGTCAAGGGATTAAAACAAGTGATTGTTTATCATATGATGACGAATCAATCATCTCTACTGGCCATAGAAGTGGTTTGAATATCCTCACATGTTGAGACAATCATCTTATGAAATTGTGCTTGTATCTTGGGGGTGCACACGCAAGATATTTGTACAATAAACTTGAGAAATAAGATTGGGGAGAAAACCTTTTGTGAGGAAAAACATAGGGTGATTAAATGAAGAAACTAGTGAGAGACTGAATAGAAGGATAGACCGAAACTTTGTTTAGAGAAAATTTCAAGATATATCTCATTAACTTGCATATTATAAATTATTAAGATTATAACTCCATTAAGATTTGAATAGTTGACATGTGAATGCCATCCATTCGATACTTTACACTAGGACGATCATCCAAGATCTAGAACCCATCTCAGACAAACATGAGTCTAACTTCGGATGTGTAATTCCCAGAGGATCATGCTCTTAGATGTGTTAATCCCAAGATACTAGATGTGTAATTTTCAGAAAACTAATTATCTTAGATGTGTCAATCTTGATAATCTTTCAATCCCAAGGTACCAGATGTGTAATTCTCAAAAAATGAAGATCTCACATATATTAATCCAGAGTGCCTTTAGATGTAGCGCTATGATAAGTATTTGATAGTTTTGAGCTTTTCATGGATACAATGAAAGAAGCAAGCTCACCCTCGCTCGCGTCTAAAAATCGTAAGAAATGCTAAATTAGTTGGGAGCATTGTTGTCAATCTAACCATTGGAGCTAGAAAGTTAGAAGCATTGTTGTCAATCTAACCACTACTGGAGCTAGAATCAGTTATGAGATGCCATGAAAGTACACCTTCGTGAAAGGTTTTGTCCTCTAGGATTTCAAGAGGATAAAATGAATGAATTTTTGGAGCTAACCCAAGAAGGGAAGACCCTAAAAGAATACCACCAAACTTTTGTTAAACTTCTCCGATTTGCTCCAGAGATGGATGAGGTAACTCTTCTCCATCGATTCATTTGGAAGCTTAATCTACCTTTGAATAACCTCATCAAGAATGTAAAACCATCCTCTATTTTAGAAGCCATAATTATAGCTAGAGACTGTGATAAAGTTATATATATATATATAGAAAGTGTCGAGAAGAACATGAGTCCTTTCATGTTAATCAAGAAGAGGTCCCCTAATTCAAGAGGAACGTCAAGCCCACCCCTGGCTACAAGGAATCATGAGCTAGAGCAAAAATTAGGTCAAGAAATAGGGATAGCAGGATTAAAGATAACCGAATTCAACAAGTATTTCTATGAGTAAATAGAAGAGGATTGGTGCAAGATTCATGTGAAGTAATGTGCATGATGAATAGAGGTATTCTACAAGACGATACTAAGATTATGAAATTGCTATCATAGGTTAGACTACGTAAAGGATTGATTCCCTTACGTTTTTCCATGATAATTTGTTAAGTACCTTACTGCATGGGGGTATAGAATGAATTTGAAGGTTCATATCATATGAGAGGTATATGGATGCAAGAAATTAGGATAATAAGGCCAATTAACTCTAGAATAATAAAGACCTTTTGGAGGTAAAATAAAACAAGCCAAATACATGAAATAAGGGACTCGGAACAATGTTTAGATAAAAGAAGATTTTTAACTAGTGGGGACACCGCTTTGAAAGAGACAGGAGGATTTACTTAGATACTACCCCAGCTCGCGAGATGAGGACATCTCGAATCTTTTAAGTGGGGGAGATTGTAACGTCCCTCCCAAGCCATGTGTGTATGTGTCTCTTTTAATATAGATTTCAATAAGAAAAGAGAGTGTAATTAGAAAGAGTGAGACAATAAGGCTAGAAACATTAGAAAAGTGTTAGAATAAAAATATTAGCTCCAAAAATTCAAAAGAAATAAGAACATAAGAAAGAGATAAGTATCCCCAAAAATAGAATTTCGATTTTAGGTGATGAGAGGTCATATTTAGAGTACTTTTACACATTTAGAGTCCATGCATACTAAAAATGTGGAAAAACAACGCGTTTCTAAAGATAGTGCGTTTGCGGCTATATACAGACGTTTTTGCCTATTCTGCCCGCGTTGGCTTGTAGACCAGATGCCTTCCCGTTCTTTTGACTGGTTATATGACCATATTCTGAGTTTTTATCAGAGAGTTATGGCCGAAACAATTTTCTATTTCTGTCAGGGTCTCTACACAGAGAAACTGTGAGAAGGCAGCAAGTAGCCTCAAGGTAATCCTAGAGTTTGAGATGCATATATCCCTTCATTCTTATCTAATATCTCAGAAAATAAGCTTAGATTGCTATGGTCTTTCGGAGGAAGAGACCTAAACTCCATAGCTTTTCTTTTAGAGAAAGAATACTATGCTGTAGACCTGTAGGAGAAGGCTAATTTGCCATAGATCTTAGAAAGAGAGGAGAATCACAGTATTTTTAAGAGGAGATAAAGCTTGGAGATTATTGGATGATTTCAATCAAAGGACAAGGTATTAGAAGACTCTATTCTCATATGTCAAGTTCTAAAGCTCTTGTTAACAAGCAAGGACAACGAGATAAACGACAAATTTCTATAAGGTATATACATATTTTGTTTTTCAATTATATATATTCTTAGGGGTTGAGGTATGGCCCCGGCTTCTCTATTGATTGTTACAAGTGATCTATTTTATTGATTTACCATTTAAAGTTTGTATTCTTTTAAGCAATAACATATGCCTTAATAAAGAATGACTTATCACAATCTCAAGTTGAAATGCTAAAATCTTTGTGAAAAAGATTGTTTTCTTAAAGAAGGTGACATGGATCCTAGTCATATGGTTTAGTGAGTAAATGGATTGTTATCTTTGTTAAATTAAGGTACAGGTACAACTCTCCCTGCCTTGACGCTGCCCCGTTCTTGTGCTTGTATAGCCGGACGGCGGAGACGTTAGTAAGGCCCGGAGTTGGCCCATGGTATCCCTCATACCATTGGGAGAATGAGGTTTGCCGATTGAGGCAAGTGATTGTGATGATGCTGCCTAGTTCTGAGGGCCCAGGCTAGTGCGGTAAATTAGCCCACCCTAGTGTGCAGACATCCCTCTGAGGGGCGGGAGGATCGAGCGATGGAGCCTGAGAGGGCGACAGGCCGGCTTGAGTCCTCGCCAGCGGCCGACGATGAGGTGTATGGTCCCGTAGGGTTTTGCCCAGCATGTGGAGGCTGGAAGGCCGAATTCTAGATCATCGGCGGTATAAAGGAAAAGAATAAGAGAGCCAGTTTGGCTTGTATGAAATTGATTCATGTTTAAACTTTGTTTTTATAAATCTTATCTTTGGCATTATTGTATTGTGGAAAAAGGCAAAGGCTGTTTTAATAAACCTTGTGAAAGGGCCTTAATTAAGGAACATGTTTGTTTATGTCAAACAGTGTGGTAGGATTAATTAGAAAACAAATTGACGCGTGAGTAGGTGGAAAGTGGGAGGATGGAATGCCCCGACGGCACCATCCTACGGACGGGTGGACCCGATTAGTCGGGTAGCTTTCCAACATATTAAGTGAAAGCCCTACGTTAGATAAATAGGTTCTCGAGTAATTCTATTCTAGAAGACTAGGCCAACGGCTGTGCCTTGCATGGATGAGGAAAAAAGCGTTGTCTCTAGGAATCAAGACTAGTAGTTACTCAATTTATGTGATCAATTACCCTATGGGTGATTTGATTTTAGAAGACCACGCTCCCCCTGCGGGATAGAACTAGGTCTTACCTATGAATCGTATCCTTGAATCTCTGCATGGTCAAGGTGTCGATGAGTAGGAAATTTTCTCCAAGTTTAGACTTAGTGGACTATCTTAAGTGTTCCCCCTATTTGTGGAAGGGGGGAACCTTACATGCATAGAGCGTATGCATAAGACTTATGCATAGAGCGTATGCATAAGGCTTATGCATATGGCTTATGCATATGGCTTATGCATAGAGCGTACGCATAAGGCTTATGCATAAGACTTATGCATATGGCTTATGCATAGAGCTTATGCATAAGGCTTATGCATAGAGCGTGTGCATATGGCTTATGCATAGAGCGTGTGCATAAGGCTTATGCATAGAGCGTAATTGCATAGAGCGTGTGCATAAGACTTATGGCTTAGGGATTGTTGGAATGCAATTGCAAATGCCTTGATTGTGGTTAACAAATGCTTATGCAAATGCCATGGTGAGGGCATTGTGAATTGTTGGTTTGTGTTGGAGCTTTTGGATGATGGATTGAGGCATGAGTCCATGCTTTATTGATGAGTTCTAAATTGTAAAAGGGCATGAGTCATGCTCAATACTTGTAAGCCAACAAACTTGTTCTATCATTTGATATTATCCACATCATTTTGTACCTACACTCACCATTGCTACCACTTCAGGTTTCTATAGAATCTAGCAATGTGTGAGGGTACCTTGGCATTGGTTGGAGAGGCCAAGGGGAGAATGGCTTGAACTCTTTGTGCCGTGATTGCTTGGTAAAGCGGTACAAAGGGGGATTAGGTACACCGGTGTGAAGAAATGGCCTCAACCTTCACCTTGGAGGAAAACTCAGTGAAGGGGTGAGAAGAGCTTGGCCGGGAAATCGGCAAGCTTCAACGCGCGTCCTCAACAATCCTCACCATCGACTTTGTGGATGCATTTGGGCAATGGGGCCCCTTTTCCGTCATATTGTGTGGATATTGCAAATGCTTTGATGGACAAAGAGTGCATATGATCTTTCATGACATTGTGGGATACAAAGAGTATTGCATTGTGATTTGAGAAGTTGCATTTTCATTTGAGATTTGGTTCCAATTACAAAGGAGACTCTGGCGGAATTTTTCCAACAAGGGAGCCAAACAAGCTTATTGATTGGAGATTTACCCCATGGATACACTTGAAGAGTTATTCACAACTACCAAGGGGAGAAACACCAATCATTTGTAGCCGGATTGAGCTTTGGGACCGAATTTTGGGAATTTCAGGGATTTTACAAAATCCTAATTCAGTCCTAGGGTTTTTGGGATTAGGTCCGAGTGATTACACGACTCTATTCTACTCCTTGAGAGTTTTCAAATGAGCCATAGAACCCCTTAATCGGATATCACAATCTCGGTCAAAGTTGTCATGTTGACTTTCTGGTCAAAGTCAAACAGAATATACTTCCACTTTGACTGAATCAAAATGCTTTTAGGGGTAGGTTCTATCTTCCGTTAGCTTTCTATAGAGCCGTTAAAATCCTAATTCCGACATATATTTTGCGTTTTAGAGCCAAATTACTACTTTCAGCTGTCCCGCACAGAAAAGAATTATGGTGACTACGAGCAAAGAAAAGGCAAGGGCATCTTGAATGAGGGTTTAGGGTTTATGCATAGAGCTTATGGCTTATGCATAAGACTTATGCATAGAGCGTGTGCATATGGCTTATGCATAAGACTTATGCATAGAGCATGTGCATAAGACTTATGCATATGGCTTATGCATAGAGCTTATGCATATGGCTTATGCATAAGACTTATGCATAAGGCTTATGCATAGAGCTTATGCATAAGGCTTATGCATAGAGCTTATGCATAAGTCTTGCAGCCTTATTATGCAAGCTTATACTTATACTATGCATTTAGATTATTGCATAAGGCCTTTATAAATAGCTATTTATGAATAGAGATAGCTTCTCTCTCCATCCTTGTTCAAATTCTATTTAATTTTCAAACAGGGCTGGGAAAAAGAAGCCCTGTTTTATGGTTTACATAGTGCTTTGTGTAATGCATAATGATTTGTGTTTAATGAGCTGTATATACATGTTATCCTGCTAGATGGAGCCTCTCAATCTTGAAGAGAGAATAGCATGTCCATGCATGCGATGTAAGTACCAAATCTTTCAAAAACGAAGGATTTGCAACGAGCATGTTCATGACGCTGGCATATTTCCAATGGAGCGCTTGCAAAATTTACGGTTTCAATCGTACAACCAAGCAAGTGTGCAGCCGCATCTTGATAACATTGCACCTGTGAATTCTCGTCCCCAACAAAGGATGAGGATATCGCAGGAGGGAGTGACAGATGGAGCTCAATTAATAGCACCCGAGGGAATGGAAGAAGGTCAGGAAATGGAAGAAGGTCCAATGGAAGAAATGTTGGATGCCTTCATCGAGCAACAAGAAGCTCTCTTCGAGGAGCATGAACATGAAGATCATCAACCACGACATTCTCAACGGTCAAATTATGAACCAGAGGAAGAGGCCATGCGTAAACTTGCACGCCTTCCATTATACAATGGTGCCAACATATCTGTATTGCGTGCATATCTTACGATGCTAAATTTGCAGTCAATTTTTGGATGGTCTAATATAAGTGTCACTGAACTATTCAAGTAAGGTCTTTTCATGGAGATTACACCTACTGTTGAAATGATAAATTATCAACTTGTATTTGAGAAAATCTTAATAGTAACGATCAGATATTGCCATACTTGCAGGCTTTTGAAAGATCAGATATTGCCCCCTGGCAACGAGATGCCTCCATCTTGTGCAGATGCGAAGAAGTTATTGAAATCCATAGGCATGGATTACAATAATATTCATGCTTGTCGCAATGATTGTTGCCTCTTCCGCCATGAATATGAGCATTTGCAAGAATGTCCCCATTGTGGCTCTAACAGATATAGAGAAGATGTTCAGGGGGAAGCTGTCCCGGTAAAGGTTCTCAGGCACTTTCCAATCATCCCAAGGATAAAAAGCATGTTCAGGTGCAAATCAATAGCAAGCTTGATGACATGGCATGCCACAACTCGATCCACAGATGAAGTGATGCGTGTGCCTGCTGACTCACCCGCATCGAGACACATTGAAGAGAAATGGCCGGCTTTTAAGGAAGAACCTCGAAACCTCCGTCTTGGCCTAGCAATGGATGGTGTAAACCCTTTTGGTTTAAGGAGCTCTTCATGGAGCACATGGCCTGTTTGCCTTGTGAATTATAATCTTCCGCCATGGTTAGCAATAAAGAAAGGTCATCTGTTGCTCTCATTAATAGTTCCAGGAAAGTACAAGGTGAAGAACATGGATGTATATTTGGCACCACTTATTGATGAGTTACGCACCTTGTGGAATGAAATTGAAGTGGACATGTCAAAGCAGCAGAGTGGCCAAAGACTTACAACTGTGCAAGGTATTCTCATGTGGACAATGCATGATTGGCCTGGCTATGGAGAATGCTCAGGTTTGTCTATATCGGGTTACAATGCATGTCTTGTATGTGGTCCTTGACTTGATTCAAGATACTCAAAGCATTACGAAAGAATGTCTACCAAGGACATGTTAGGTATCTTCCAGAAAATCATGAATTGCGGGATGGTAATCTAGGAAGACCTCCTGCAAGTGCATTGAAGGCAAGCGATTGGAAGATCAATTGGGAAGAATGTGGCAACTTGGCATGTCCTGGGATGAAGAGGCTCTCTATCTTTCACCAACTCCCCTATTGGGGTGATCTCCTTATAAACCATTTGCTTGACCCGATGCATATTTTCAAGAATGTAGCTGACATTCTGTGGAAGACCATGACAGGAAAAAAGGATACTAAAGGCCAAAGGGATGACTTGGAAGAGATTGGTTGCATGCAAGAGTTGTGGGCTCGCATTAGACCCAATGGAAAGGTGCTACTTCCAAGAGCCCCATGGGTTCTTAGCAAGATGGAGGAACAACAAGTCAAGAGGACAATTTCAGAGTTTCGGACTCCTACAGGTTGTATGCATTGCTTGAAAAGTGCATTTACAAAGGATGATGATCTTAGTGGTCTCAAGAGTCATGATTGGCACAAGTTTCTACAATTTGTGCTACCCATAGCAATAAAAGATTGCCTCACTGAAGACATTAGAGCTACTATCTATAAGATGCACATTGGTGCGCTGGATTTCTTCAAAAGAGATAAAGAGAGACACTTTGGAGACAGCGCGTTTAAACTCCATAGAGGCAGTCTGCATGGTAGAGAAGTTTTTCCCTACAAGTTTATTAACAATCCAGATGCATCTACTAGTTCATGTTGTAGATGAGGTTGCAGTTGCTGGAACAGTCCATTCAAGATGGATGTTCTTTTTGGAGAGGTTTATGAAGACATTAAAGGGATTTGTTCGCCAAATGGCTCACCCAGAGGGTAGTATGTCAGAAGGGTGGCTGATACAAGAGTCCCTTGTTTACATCACTGAATATTTAAGTTCCTCAGATCCAGAGATACCTCGACTATGGTCTCAAGAGTCCAACAGGCGAGTCATTGGTGAGGAACCTCAAGGCCAAGGCATTAAGAGAAAGATGGATAACACTTTGAGGGAAAAAATCAACAAATTTTGCATCTTGAACTCTCATGTAATGGAGAAGTGGATTGAGACATATGAAGCTCTCAAGCGACAGCGAGTACAAGATCGTTTAAGTTTCAGAAGGAATCGCACTACAAGAAATCTCCCATATCCAGAAGGTATGCAAGCTCTTCCGGACTTTCCCACAGGTAGATGGCTAGAAGCTACAATTTTAGAAGCCAAACGTGCTGGTTTACCTATAACAGAGGAGGAGGAGGAGCTTACAAAAGGATGCGATTGGCATGTAAGTGTTTAAGTTCTACATGTCTCTCTTTTTTTTCTCTACATGTCTCAGTGTTTGATTCTCCATCAACAAACTTTTTGTGCTATTTGTAGTATCACAAATATGGGGCGTTTTGGTCACATGGACGTCATTTTCGAGTAGAACGAATAGACCAAAGAAGAGCAACCTTTGATTGTGGTGTCACAGCACAGTTTGTTCAAGAAAGTCGTGCAAGTGCAAGTGATGATAACACAATTACTGGAATGCTTGATTACTTTGGAACCATTCAAGATATATTAAAGGTTGGCTTCAGAAGTTTTGAGTTGTTTATCCTTGATGTGAAGTGGTTCAAGGTAATCATGAATGGGCCACATGCAACTGGACGTAGAGACAAGAGTGGCCTCATCCAAGTGGACTCCACAAAGGTATGGACCGATCAGCAAGATACTTTTGTGCGCCCAGAGCATTGTGAGCAGGTTGTCTTTAAAGCGGATCCAAAAGATCCACGCTCGCTGATTGTGGTTCAAGTCGCCCCCCGCAGTATAAGCAAATTTTTGAAGAATTTGAGCTACAACAAGGTGATGTGGATGCACAGGGTAATGGAGAGCAGCAAGAACAAGCCGATATCAACAATGAAGAGGAGCAAGCAAATGAAGAGGAGCAACTAGAGCAAGATCCAAATGAAGAGGTGCAAACCAAGGAAGCTGAAAAACAAGTTGAGGAAGAAGACATAGATGATGAAGACATCCTTCATCAAGGGACTTTTAATGATGAGGATGCTGAAATGTACATAGACATAGATCTCTTTGGGGCTACTGATCTTAATGAGGATGATAGAATAGATAATGATTTTTAAAATGATGTATCTTAATGATTATGCAAATAGTTATGACATATTTGTAATGGTTTTATGACATTGAAGGTCCTTTCATTGTTTACCATTGTTAATGTTTACCATCATAATCACTACTGTAGGAGCAAGTTGATATAGTTTTACCAATGTTGTTTATCATTGTTAATGTTTGTCTTATGGTTCTTTCATTCATTGTTTACCGTGTAATTTTCATTTCGCACAAGTTTGTCATATGGTTTTTTGTCCAACAGGCCATGGGTGACTCACCGCCCTACGACTACAGTCCAGATTTCTCATTTAATCCTACACCGCAGGGCATGAGTCCCCAGCAGTTATATGGTTTTCTTTCGTCCATGACTCCAGAGCAGAGAGCCATGGCTCAGAGTTATTGGGGTTCTGGAGCAGGGACATCTGCCTCACCATCTGGCTTCCCGACGCCAGTTCCCACACCCGTGGGTACGACAGCAGCTCCCACACCTCATACCACACAGCCTTCCACTCCTCTTACAGCTCGATCTACCACCTCTTCACATAGACGGCGCTCACGTAGTAGGTCTTCAGGGGGAGGTTGTTGTGGTGGTAGTGCCACAGATGCTCTGACACCACCACCACGTGAGCGTCGTCCTTCGCTCTCATCTGTTGATAGCACACCCATAGGGTCACCTTCCACTCCCTGGGGTGCACATGACCATGACAACAGCAAGATTTACACAATTAGGGATGGGGCACCAATAATGGATAGTGCAGGGAAGGCAATGAAGACACGCATTCGACAATTGTGCACTATACAGTTTCATGACTCTGTCATGACTAAATGGGATCAGCAAGACAAGGGGAAGAAAAATTATATAAACACAAAGATAAAGCAAGAGTTCCAGCCATCTGACCCTATGAATGTCGTCTCTAATGAGTGGATACAGTATACAGCTCGCATTTTGATGGGGCATCAAAGGTCAGGAGGCGAGGGACGCATTTAGAGAGGGGAAGGAGAAACCTGTTTGGCTAGATGACAGGGAGTGGGCAGCCATTGCTCAGGAGCTCACCGAGACACCAGACAGGTTTCAACAACAAAGAGAGGCGGCAAGGGCAAGACTCCAAACAGTAGGGGCTTCTCATCTCGGGAGTGGTGGTTACGAAACCATGCGCCATGAATTTGTAAGTGTTTGTAGCAATTTTATTTATTTAAATGTATGTATGTGGGCTAAATGTTGATTTCTAAAAGTTATAATTGTTAATCGTGTGTGCAGGAGTTGGCCATGAATCGCCCACCAAGTAGGCGAGAGGAGAAGTACGCTCACAAACATGGCCTTGTGGCCTTGTTTGAGATGCTTGAAGAAGAAGGAGAGACCGTCAATTGGGAGGCATTACCATGATGTAAGATGACCTTCAAACTAATGAAATATAATCAAAACATTCTTGAGTATTAATGTTTAATTTAATTTCTTGTTTGTCGATCAGGAAAATATGCAAACGAGCACGGTTGTTTTTGTGCTCTATTTTAGACAGAATGGTGCTGTCTGTTTGCTGTTGTTGATCCTGCTCATTGTAGGCAGCTAGGCAACAGCCAGGCAGCACTATTCTGCCCAAAAAAAAATTTCTGCTACAGCGTCGGTATATACCCCGGTACTGACGTCGGTATATACAGTGGTATTTTTCTCGGTATTAAAGCCGGTATACACCCCGGTATTGGCCTCGGTATACAACACGGTATATGCACCGGTATAGACGCTGGTTTATGCGTCGGTATTATCCCCGGTGAGCGTCGGTATATTAATCGGTATAGGCGCCGGTATTATCACCCGACGCTTATACCGACGCTACGGTTCCGGCGCTTATACCGGCGCTTATACCAATGACGAGGCGTTTTTAGACCCCGTTAAATAGCGCCGGTATAAGCCCCTGTATTAGGCTAACATGTAGTAGTGCAACCACATCCTCAATATGGAATGTGATACTATAAGTCTGAGTACTACTCAGACCCATATGATGACTCGGTGCTCCCTCCATGCTTAGATGAGCTCACATCAGTCGGAATGTCCGATGAGTAGTGCTCACGTCCACCCTCTGCAGTGGCGGCGGGTGGATCATCAGCAGCTTGTGTTTGTTCAAGTAATATATAGTATATAAGTATATATATATGTAATTCAATAAACCAAAATCATTCATTTAGAATTTTCAAGTACCTATCGATCGTATGGTCTCATGGCCATCTCAAACTGCGCGTCCGTAATACATCCCTTGGCTCTGAAGATGGCCCACGTGTCATGTCTGCTATGCCGGCGAGCATACGCAGTATCGTGGGTTGTGGGCTTCCTCCCCGTAACCCGTCGCTGTATCATAATCAACACAATTTGTAAGATTAAAACAATCATAGAATCAATGAATTAAGTAAACAATCAAATAAAGTGGCAAGATACTTACGAACTCTGCCTCCCATGACTCGACGCCGCTAGATCCGAAATGCGAAGATCCAATGGTCTCCATCTGGATCTGTCGTGCCTCCACATGCTGCCTACTCTTCACACCACCCTCTGCTCGTTTCTTTGCCTCCTTCCACTCGCGTTTGTGCGCAGTGGTGGCAGGTTTCTCGGCAGGATAGCCACCCGTAGCTACATTTAGCCGGTCATCGTACGCGAGTTTTTTAAGGTGAGATCTTTTATTACTTAAGATCTCCCTTATTCGCGTCCTTCCCCATACATCCAAGAATGTAGCATGTGGGGGATTGGGGTACCGACTATGTACAGCCTCTATCACCTCCCCAACTAATCGGCTATTTTGATCTTTAAATTTAATAAAACAATTTCTATACGAGTTTGATACTACCCCATGCATGTACTCCATTACCTCCCTCCCCCTCGCATCCACCATCACTATCCCGCCCCTATCCGTCTCACATCATAGCAGATCACTCTCTCCACCTCTCTCATCTCCTCCTCTTCCGAACTGTCTCTTCTAACTCTTCTCCCTGTATCTCCTCTCTCACCGCGTGCCCTACTACCTCCCCCACCTCCCCCACCCCCCCACCAAAGCACCCGCCGCATCCTCCACTCCCACTCTTCCTACTGCTGCTGCGGGTGGAGTCACGACTGGGGGATTGTCTACGTGACGGTGGCTGTGAGCCCTGACGTGACGGTGGCTCTGAGGGAGCACGTGATGGTGGCTGTGAGGGTGTGCGAGTGTGTCTGGGACGAGGTATGTCTCCTCGGTGGACGTGGAAGAGGAGAAGCTGCATGCCGTCTCATCGGACTCGTAGGCATAGACGGCACTGGAGTGCCCTGGATACTCGCGGTAGGGGTATAGACACCAGGCATGGAAGGAGGGGAATGGGCATACATATACTTTGTAACCTCAACTGGACCAGGATGGCGCCCAAAATGATTTAGCATCTCCATCAGCCAATTGTTGTACGCAAATGGATCGGATGAAGAACTTGGAATATCCATAAAGAACCTGCAAAAATAATCTTCATGTACATCATGCGCTGTCTCTTGACTCACTCAAATATCATCATTCAATTCACCTACCAGTCTGCAAACCATAGAAACATGAAACGCAGTCTCGTGTATACACCCGTCCAGAAACGCGTGTATACACCCGTCAAGAAACGCGTGTATACACCCGTCAAAAAATGCGTGTATACACCCGTCCAGAAACGCGTGTATATCCGCGTGAACAGACTCTGCAGATAGGATACACGCGCTTCTACACGCGACCTGCGCAAAAAAAAATTTTGAAAGGGACCGACCTCCGACAAAGTGTCCTTATAAAAGGACCACTGTCGCCCCTGTCAGAATCGTTCACCCAAAATCGTGTGCACAAAAGCAAAAGGACGGAGACAAACCCAAAAAGCAAAGAGAAAATAGCATAAACAAATCTGAGGAAGGAGATAAGGCAAAGGACAAACTGACTAACCTCTGAAAAAGTGAGTCTTCTTTCTTGCTCGGTTTCCTCCCGTGTGTGGTCCTTCTCTGCTCCCTCCTTGCACTTAGGTTTCGTTTCTGTTGGAAGAGGCGAAAACGAAAGCAGTGTTGATATGTTAGTTCAGAATCTTTATTTGGGGAAGGTGGGATATTTTTAGTTTAAACAGACCGTCGCGTTTATAAACGCGTGTATGTTTGTGTGTATGATAATTTAGCTACGTTTATACATGCGTTTTGCAAGAATTACCCGCGTTAATACACGCGATTTTTAGGAAATAGCCGCGTTAATATACGTAATTTTTAAGAAATAGCCGCGTTAATACACGCGATTTTTATAATTTTATTAAAAACATATTATGAGTGGCCCAGCTTTAAAACAGAGCCCAGAAACTTGAGACTTGGCCTAGGTATGGATGGAGTGAATCCATTTGGTTTCAAAAGCATCACATACAGCGTGTGGCCAGTTGTGTTGGTGAATTACAACCTTCCACCATCAATGGCGATCAAGAAGGGACATCTTATGTTATCTCTTCTAATTCCAGGGAAACATAAAGTCAAGCATATGGATGTTTATCTTGAACCGTTGATTGATGAGTTGGAGGAACTATGGAGAGGTGTTGCGGTGGTGGACATTAGTAGGCCTCCCTCCTCTCGACACTTCGACTTAAAAGCAGTGTTGATGTGGACAATGCATGACTTTCCAGGATACAGCGAGAATGACCCTACCTTTGAGGATGATGGTGATGTTGATGAGGATGATCAGGACATCGATACCATTATCAATGGAGTACAGAATATCGATAGTGGAATAAATTTAATCGTAGCCTTACAAATTGATCCAATGGATATTGATGTTGATTGTTTGGCAAGGATGGATCTTATTGAAGATGAGATCGAACCCTAACCAATCCGTCACTGTACGTTCTAAATTGATGACATTTCTATCATCTCATATGCATGATTTATTTTTGAATATATTTCATTGTTGTAAATGCATGTAGTGGGATTATGTAATGATGTATACTATAATGTACTATGCGATGGTTTAAAGAAAATAGTTCTTAATTTTGTAAAGGAATTCATTTTTTCTTTACCATGCGTGTATTAATCTGTGTATGGCAGTGTGTATAGATGCGTGTAATACTGCATGTATATAAACGCATTTATACACGCGTTGATAAATGCAAATATACACGCAAATTTAAATGCCAAAATACACGCACCCGATTCTATTCAAATACATGCGCGACCATACATGCGCTCATAATTTATCGCGTGTATGAAACGCGTGTATGGCAGCATTGTCTTGTAGTGAAACCAGTGATTTTCAATCACTTATATGCATCAAATTTGCTCCAAAATCAGTTGTAGGGCTTGTACATGAGTTGCCAATACATTCATCCTTGTCACATACATGTTTCTTTGTCAAATTGCATCTATTTTCACCATACATCACCGCTTCCAAGCTCCAATGGAAAGCTTCCACAAAACCAGAATTTTCTTTTGCTTTGGGCAACCCTAATTTGACTTGTTTATGCTTGAATCACCTGCAATCTGCTCAAGGATGTTTAGAATAACTTACCCGGTAGGCCAAGCTCTCAAATCTTATAGAAATCGATGTGCTCCAAGCTTCACAGCATCAATGGCAAGCTTCACAGCTTTTCTTCATAGCTTCTTCTCCCTCTTCTCTCACTCACTCATAAACCCTAATAGAGAGCACCAAGCTCTGATACCATGTTTAAAAACAGGTAGAGGGAACGGAGACACACACACAGGAGAAAACCCTAATATGTATTGCAAACCCTAACCATAGAGGGAAGCCATCTCCCTTCTCACACAATGCATAAAGCCATAATCCATAATACGCAAGACACACTATGTGTTGTGTCCACACTACTAACCCATGTCCACACACTATGACCAGCTGGACACGGTCATTTATGTCTCACACATGCTGCTACCTAACATGCCAGCACATAGCACAGCTCGCACACACTGACATCGAGCTTGAATCTCAACAGTCCGTCGTCGTCTCGTCAGGTATTCTTGCTCCATGTGAGCAACATGTTTAAATGTTTTGTTGACAGTTCTTTTGGGCTTTTGATGTTTATCTTGTGTCATTATGCAATGCAAACCCAAATTTATGTGGGAGGTCTTACCTCTTACCTTATTCTGGACAAGGGCAGTGTTTGATCCCATTTTTACACTAATGTAATGTGCCCAATACATAATGCATATAGCATTCATTCTTATGCACATTCCCAAATGCAACTTTGGCTATGAATAATCTTGAATTTGAGTGTGATTTGCAGGCATTAACCAAGGGTTAAATGCAAAATGATGATTACCACCATAAATTTATCAAAATATTTTTACCAGAAATTACATTAAATCAAGGGTAACCAATTTGTACGGAATGGTTGGAGTATCAAACCAACTCCGAATTGCAATCTGAAATTATAAGGATCTGTATCAGATACCTAATGGTTAATTTGAATCCTCAATTGCACCAAAATATAGTGATTAGCATTGATTAATTCACTGATTAGCAAATTAATCCTCTGTTTTGTGTGCAAAAAATAGAGTATGCAGGGAGCCCAGATCTGAGGCCTTAGAGTTCAAATGAGCTCAAATGCTTTCAAGGCCATTAATAGCAATCAGTCTAGTAGAGGATTAAGCCAAGAAACACAAGATTTGACCAAACATTGAATGCCTAATCTCTGTTTTACCAAAGTCACCTGCAGATTTGATGAAGACCTTGGATCTCACTATAGACTTGATCAAATCAAATTTTGACTTCACCAGCTTGTAGAGTATGCTTGAAAACCCTCGAGGCTAAGAGAAATTAGAGCAATTGCAAGTGATCAAGAAGAAATCTCATTTTTCACTCAGAAAACAGGCACCAGCGAATCAGCAAATTTCTGGAGTTCTAGGCGGTGGTTTGACATTTTGTCTTGATGGGCTAAATCGTGGGGATCATGGCTGTATGTGGCTAAAAGCAATGGGGCTAATTTGATGTGTGTAAGGAGATAGAGCTCCTCCACCAGCTGGGGGTACAGAGGGTTAGTTAAAAAAAGAGGAAAAATTATTAATTAGCTACTAATCCTAATTAGCCAAGTAATTAGCAAGATAATGGGCTCACAAATTGATGGATTCTAGGCTAGGCTCTGATACCATGTTAAAATTACAGCAATGTGATGAGCTATGGTGGATCAAATGCTAGAATCAACATCATTAACAAAGTGATTAGATGATAATTAAGATGTGATTAGTGAGTAATTAACTAATAGCTTAATGTAGGCATGGATAATCAAAAACCAGCAAATTCTCATTAGGCCAGTGCCTCAATTTATAGAGTTTACATCCAAGCCTCAATTTATAGAGTTTACATCCAAGCATCTAATCCCACTGATTTCTCCTTGATTCACTCTACCTCTTTTACTTGATTCTCTCCATCTCTCCTAGAATATCTCTACACCTCCTAAATCTTTTCATACTACCCTTTATTCTCTCCTAGTAGATTCTTCTCACCTTTTCACAGGTTCTCTCACATTTACAGATTCTCTTTTACAGCCTCTAGCCAAGGGCTTGTTCCCGCACACACCCTATTCACTTGTATATTTCAACAAAGCTTGTTCATAGCTCAATGTGAGCTTTTCTTTCCCTTCCTCTCTCTTTCCTTCCCTTTTCTCCCTTCCTCTCTCTTTCCTCTCCCTTGCCCTAATCCTAGCCTAATGCATAGAGATCTAATAGAGAGCTTTGGTGGGGAGAGCTCTCCATCAAAGCTTTGTATTAAACATTCTATGCATAGAGCTAGGATTTAGGCTTAATATAAACTAATTTTTTCATTCACTTATGCATTACGAGTAGGGTTTAGGGTACTCACCTCTTTTTGCTCTTGTTCTTCTTGCTTTCTAATGTGTTAATGATGAGAACTAACATTTTTATTTATTATGTTTCTTTTTTGTAGGTTTATTCAAGTGAACAAGGGTTTGGGCATAGCCTCTCATACGGTAAGCCCTCTTACTTCATGTGTCCTATGCATACTCCTTGGGCATCTTGCCTTGCATCTATTGTGCCCATTTCATGATCAATAGCTTCCTCATAGTTTCCTTTGTTGGGTTTGGCCTTCAGCATCATCTTAAATGTCAAAACGACTTTTGGAAAGGCTCCCAAACTCCAATTTGAATGATCTTGGGCTCCTTAGAGAGAGGTGATTCAATGCTCTATTTACTTATGCAGTTGCCTTTGACTTGGTCAACCCTATACTATTCTCTATTTTGAATTTTTTGAAAACTCATCCTCAACACAAAAGTGACCAACTCTTGATCAAATGAAATCCGATTTTGAGAATCTTTAGCTTGATGGAATGCATCCAAGTCAACACCTTGACTGGCAATATTTCTTTGTTTTGACCCCTTTGACCAATAAACCATTACTGTTTGACCAAGTCAACCATGCCCAAATGAAGAGCTCTTTGATTTGTCAAGAAGCTAATGGCATGGACAAGGTATCCGCATGCTATTTTTGACTGTTCTTTTGCCTTACACTGAGACTTGATGGTTGAAGATGCAAATGGTGTTAGAAATGGAGAACTTGAGGGCTCCAAATGTAGCCCTTCGAGAGTAGAAGAAATCTATGTAGACCAATTAAAAATATCCCCAACCCTTTTGGACTGAATTAGGGTTTAATGCCGTAGCAGAGAATTGTCAAAATTGTCTCCACTTGCTATCCACTCCTTCCCTTTGCAATTGCAATTCCTTGGAACCATTTAAAAGCATACACCACATTAATTTACATCCTTGAGCATCCAAAACTAGCCCTAAGCTTCCTGTATATGTGCTTTTTGTAAAAAATTATCGGTATCTCCTTTGTATTTGCAACAAAATCTCAATATAGACTCAAATGAATTCCAATTGCAATGATATGTCCATTGTTTGTCAAAACTTTGCCTTATCAAAATACATCAATTTGACAACACTTGGAGGTTGATGTAGCGTGTTGAAGCTTGTTGATCTCCCGGATAAGCTCTTTAAACCCAAGTTACTCAAGTTTGAAATCCAAGAGCAAGGGTTTGGGCCATGTCTTTAATCCCACCAAGTATCTAATCCTCTTCCTAACTGCTTTACCACGGCACTTCTAATGGCAAGGAAGATTCAAGAAAACTCTCCCCTACCTTGGCCTCTTCTCCTATATGCGCCAAGGTACTCCTCTACCACAAACTAGATTCTACAATGGAGAGAGCTTGCAAATAGAAGAGTAGAGGTAGGGGTCCACATACAATTAAGTGCATGAACTCATGCTATACATAATTATGGCACATGTCATATGATTCCTCATTTGACCCATGAAATGATCCATGTAATGTAGATCTCCACTAGCATCCCAACATCAACCATACGACCTTATGATGGCATCCATGTGAGCATAGGAAACCCATGCATCCATGTGAATATATGCAATCCAATGAATAGCAACCATGGCATAAGCATTAAGTATGTGTGTCCATGACATTGCAAACATGTTAGGAGCTTTGAATATCATGAAATCCAATCCCAATGGCATTTGGAAACCACGATTGATATCAAAGAGCCAACAAATACCATAAACCTCTTGCCAAATGTTCATGTAAGTCACATTTGTATGGTCATGGATGCTTTAAAATAGCATGTGAGATTGCCCAAGCTTCATATAACCATGCATTTAAGGCATGAATTCCCTCCGATGGCATGCTAACAGATTAATGTTTGCCCAAATGGTTCAAACAAAAGCATGGATCAGCATTAAGCCATCAATAGCGAATCTCATAGATCATATGCATGATTAATGGCGATGGAAGTTGATTCATGATGCAAGAAATTAGGTTTTTCAAGAAAAACCCCAAATCTCATGAAGTCTTGGCACAACGATTTTCCCTAATTTTTGAAGAAATCCCCCATTCTTGATACTAATCTTGCCATTACTATATACCAATCAATGTATGGAGAAATCAATTAGACAATGAAGGACTAGATCATGACCATGTATAAGCTTCATTAAAGAGAACCTATCTATAGCAACCCATGTTCATGAAACCCTAATCAAGAACTAGCACAGCCCGTTTTATGCACACCATTTAAAATGCAAGCTATTCAAGCATATAAAGCACATTCAGGTTTGGAACATGAAATTAAGATTCTCTAAAACCATATTCATCGATTATAAAGGCTAGGGTTTGTAGAAAACCCTAGACACAGGTGGTGAACCAGCGTAAAGAAACCGTGGAGTAAAGATTCCAATAGTGCCTATGAGTGAAGCAGCTGTCCACGTCTATTTTCCACTTTGTCGCTTCCTTTCAGCCATCCAAGCCACAAGCCATGGATAGTTGCCCTTTCATTACCAAGCAAAAGTATTAAACCTTAGAAGAAACACATAGGTGTAGCAGATCCTCACAATGTATAATTTTTCTTTTTCTTTTTCTTTTTTATTTATTTTTTGTCCAAACACTCTAAAATTTGATCCCCTGTCTCAATTTGGTCCAAAATTTCCAAATCTTGTCCAAATGCTCGCAGAACTCAAAGAAATGTAGGAATTTATCAAGGAATTTATTGGCAAGAAAATCAAGAAACCCAAGAGAGTTCAAGAAATTCAAGAAAGATCAAGAAACTCTAGAAATCCAAGGATTTCTCTATTTTTTCTTGAAACAAGGATGAATCAAAACAAGGATTTCTCTTTTTTTTCTTGAAACAAGGATGAAAAGGATTTCTATGCAATTTCTTGCAAATACTGGTGGCAAGAAAATCAAGAAACCCAAGAGAGTTCAAGAAAATCAAGAAAGATCAAGAAATCTAAAGATTTCTTTATTTTTTCTTGAAACAAGGGTGAAGATGGATCAAAACTAAGCTCTGATACCAATGAAAGAAAGAAACATCTAGCTTAGCCTTGGATTATCCTAGATTAAAGAAACTAGTATAGGTCTAGAAAGAAGTGATGGTAGTGTCTTATACTCAAGTGATTATCGAAGTTCATATATGAGATTTGGTCCCATCTTCACTTATATACTAGGCCACCCTTTTCACACTACACTTACTAATGTCCATCGGCATGCCCAACCCTAGTCCTAACCCTTGGCCCCTTTCACATCCCCTTCATCCCTTGGCCTTGGGCCCAAATTAACTTGAGTCCTTTTTCACTTTGTTATAAATAACTTATTCTTAAATATAGATACATTTTTTCTTCTCATCAATGCAATAGAACGTGGTACCATTGTTTCATTTACATAGGTTTGTCCATGTCATATTGTTATGCATGCATGTGAGGTTCCCATTTTTATCAATTAATTCTTAGATATAGATTCATATTTTCTCCCATAAATGTAATACAAAGAGATACTATTGTTTTATTTACATAGGTTTGTCTATATCACATTGTTATACGTCCATGTGAATCTTCCTTCTTGATTAACTTATTCTTAAATATAGATACATGTTTTCTCCTCATCAATGTAATATAAAGTGATATCATTATTTAATTTATATACTTTTGATGATATCCCATTGTTCTGCATCCTTGCTAGACTCTGTTATGCATCCTTGCGAGACTCTGTGTAACTTTCTCCACTATTGGACTGAATCTCACAATTTATAGTTCTGGATGTTGTTGTGTGTTTTGTATGAACCCTTAATTAGTTTTAGCCAGTTAAAGATGTCTGACAATGATCATCAAGGGTCCGAAGTTGGTTTGAAGACATGGTTGAGAGAAAAAAAATCGTTGTGTGTGTGATCGATGCAAGGGCCAGTATATACAACGTCATATAACAATTGAGCATGTCCGGACATATGGTCTTCACTCATGAGGCAGTGGCACGACCAAATGCAAATGATGACATGGAGGAGAACCATGGCAGACTGCTAGGTAACATGCCACACCATTCGGTGACATCGGGTAGAGTGCGAAAGGTGGCAAGGCTTCATATGGAAAGCGCATCTTCCCCAACCAATGAATCAGGTGCCTCCACCATTGCCACATAAGGAGGAAGCGAACTGTAAGATTCATCCCTCCAGCTTTTGTGGTGTACAGGTGTAAGAACCTCCCCTTCTAATTTTGTACTTATTCCCCTCTCTGAAATAGAAGAAAGATCCTATTTTACCATGTTTTGGCCTGGAAAGAGAAAATGTCTAGAGAGAGGTAATCCAAAATTGAGATATTTTTGGATATGAAAATCCTCCTAGTGTCTAAATGGTTTCCCCTGAAATAGAATGGTCAGTAATAGTAGCGGAGCTATGGCAAAATTCTTAAGAAATTGATACATAATTCATTTCTTATGCATAACATGAAAAGAGGACTTCCTACCATTTTGTAGGATTGAATATCCTAGGCTAAAAGAATGATTTTCATCACATATAATGGAAAACTAATTTTTAAGGTTTATGTTTAATTAAATAATTAAGAAAAAAGAAAATTATGGTAATTTTATTTAAATGATAAAAGTGGAATTCCCATGACATTTGGAATTCAATCATTTAAATAGGAAGAGTGGAATTCTTTGCATATTAGAATTAATGGATATTTTATTTAAATTCAAAGAGGAATTCTAGATAACTTTATTTCATGAATGAGAAATAATTAAATGATAAAAGAGGAATTCCCATGACATTTAGAATTCAATTATTTAAATAGTAAAAGTGAATTCTTAGCATATTGAAATTAATGGATATTTTATTTGAATTCAAAGAGGATTTTTAGATAAATTTATTTCATCCATGAGAAATACTTAAATGATAAAAGAGGAATTCCCATGACATTTGGAATTCAATGGTTTAAATAGTAAAAGTGAATTCTTTTAGCATATTGGAATTAATGGATATTTTATTTAAATTCAAAGAGAAATTTTTGATAAATTTATCTCATGCATGAGAAATATTTAAATGATAAAAGAGGAATTCCCATGACATTTGGAATTCAATCATTTAAGTAGTAAAAGTGAAATTCTTAGCATATTGGAATTATTGGATATTTTATTTTAGATAAATTTATTTTATGAGAAATATTTAAATGATTAAAGAGGAATTCCCATGACATTTGGAATTCAATCATTTAAATAGTAAAAGTTAAATTATTGGCATATTGAATTAATGGATATTTTTATTAAAGAAGAGAGAAATTTTAGATAAATTTATTTGATGATAAAAGAGGAATTCCATGACATTTAGAATTCAAGCAATTAAATGTAAAAAGAGGAATTCCAATGATATTTGAGATGCAAGAAATTAAATGGGAAAAAGAGAAATTTTTACTATTATTAATTAAATTATGAATATTTATCAAAAGTGCTTTTTGTAAAAAAATTATCGGCATCTCCTTTGTATTTGCAACAAAATCTCAATATAAACTCAAATGAATTCCAATTGCAATGTTATGTCCATTGTTTGTCAAAACTATGGATATGCTAAGCCATGAGTTTGAGATGACAGACTTAGGTCGTCTTATATATTTCTATTTGGGTATTGAGGTCCGAGGTAAGATCTTCATATCACAACAGAAGTATGCTCGGAAGATTCTCATAGAATTTGGGATGACCAACTACAAATCTATGTCAACACCTATGGAGGTAAACATGAAGCCTTTTGTAGAAGATCCTTCACCCCATTAGTAGACATCAAGAAGAACAGGAAGCTGGTGGGAGTTTAATTTTTCTCACTAACACTACTTGATATCATCGAATCACAATTAGTGTTTTGATCAGGTTCTCCAACAAGCCATGGGAGAAGGTCATTAGATGCAAGGGATGCGAGTACTTAGGTACATCATATTGAAATAGAGGAACATGTAGAGATAGGACATAGTGGCTGAGAGAGAGAGAAGGAGGAAGAGAGTTACACCATATACGCTCCCAAAAGACTAGTTCATATTGATTATGAGTTTGTATATATAGGTGAGATCTAGGTCAAGTTAGGGTGTGATATATATAGCTCCAACACCCCCCCTCAAACGAGTGAAAAAACCCTTCGGGAGTACAAGGGAAAAACCCGAGTCCCTATACATAAATATCATATACAAAAGATTAATGTGCGTGTTAAGGCTCACCCTAACCCTCCTTGAAACGCATCTAAAAAGAGATTACCTGGTGAACTGCAACTGTCAAGAGGATCTTTCCAAAAATGGCTAAGCTCGCAACCCTCAAGGTCTCCAAGCTCTACAACTCCTTGAGAAGCAATTCCACCACGTCTCCCGTCGGGGCAAGCACACACACGCACGCACGCGCGCGCGCACACACACACACACACATATATATATGTATGTACGTATGTATGTATGTACGTATGTATATGTATATGTATATACATACATATGTATATATATATATATGTATATGTATATGTATATGTATATGTATATACATACATACATACATATATATATATATATATATAAGTATATATATATACATATACATATACTTATATATATATATATGTATGTATGTATATACATATACATACATATATATATATATATATGTATGTATGTATGTATATGTATATACATATACATACATACATACATACATACATGTAAGTATATGTATATGTAAATATATAAAAGTATATATATATACATATACATATACTTATATATATATATATGTATGTATGTATGTATATACATATACATATATATACTTATATATATATAAGTATATATATATACATATACATATACTTATATATATATATATGTGTGTATGTATATACATATACATATATATACTTATATATGTGTGTGTGTGTGTGTGTGTGTGTATGTGTGTATGTGTGTATATATGTAGAACTTTGATTCTCCACCCAACCATATTCTAAATGAACCCTAAACTCATGGTCATATAGGCCTAAGTGATGCATGACCTTCTAACTTTAGCCCCTTGACCTTTCATTGTCTAGGCATGGCCTTTTCATCACCAATTCCCCTTACACTACCCTAGAAGAGGGCGCCTACTTCTGTGGCCCTTGGGCTTCCATTGTGCACCATTTACTTCCTTTTAACTTTAATGCCTATTAACCATTGCCTTAGGTATTTCCCATTCAAAGTTCTCTGAAGCTTATTTATATACAAACCTTTTATATATAAATAATCCCCTAAACCTTATTTATATTTATATATAAATAATCTCCTAAACCTTATTTATATTTATATTTACATATAAATAATCTTTTCTAGTCTTACCTTTTAGTGTTTCCTAACAATCTCATAATATTTCCTCCCCCTTGAAAGAAAATTTTTTATCCTTGAAAAAAAACTAAGGAAACCTTTTCTTTAATGTAGCCACTCTTTCCCAAGTTGATCCTTCTTCTAGTCTATCTTTCCACTTTATGAAACATTCTTTAAAGACAGAAAGTCTAGTTTTTTTTCTCGATATTTGAGAATCTTTTTAGGCTCATGAGGAAGAACAGGTGGTTCTATAAAATAAATGATTGCTTCTTTTCCAATAATAATGTTGTCATTGTTTCCCATCTTATGTTTCAATCTACTAACATGAAACACAAGATGTACTCTGGATCCTTCAGGTAAAGCTACCTTGTCAGCTACACTTCCAATTTTTTTAAGTATTGCATAAGAACCACAATACCTTGGACTTAAATTTGGAACTTTTCCACTTTTTAAAGTTTCTGACTTTTTAGAAACCTTTACATAAACTAAATCACCTTTCTCAAAATTAATTGATCTTTTTTTCCTTTCTCATAACTAATAGAACGATCTTGCGCTTTTTTAACATTTCTTCTTGAAATGTTTAGCATGTCTTGCATGTCTTTGAGAAATTCTTTTACACTCTACAAATTTTTTTTTTGTAACCCAACTGCTATGGGTTCTCTAGGTTGAAATCCATACATTAGCATGAATGGACTAAAACCAGTAGTAGAATGTTTAGCACTTTTCGTAACCCTCAAGGTCTCCAAGATCTACAACTCTTTGAGAAGCAATTCCACTGCATCTCCCATCGGCGAGCATTGTCACACCGCCACATTGCACTACGGGTCCTTGTCCCTCCTCTCACCTCACTTCACTCACACACACTCACTAGCATGCATTAGGGAGAGAGATTAGCAAGAGCAAGACTCAATTGCACAATAGGAGAGTCCCTGTATTATGAGAGAAATTCACTTATGTACATGGCCACAAGTGTTCACACGCACTTAAATTGTGGCCGGTCAGGCACTTTACGCTCATAAGAGGCCTAATGCTATTACAATGACGACTCTCGTAATTTATCCATGAAGTATATCACTTAGGACTTCATCCTATCTTGCTACCATATGCTCTTGAAGCAGGAATTGCCATAAATACTCCGTCACACTATTATGGGCGCCCATGTCCAAGTTGTAGCTTTGGACACGATTGCTTGATATCTTGAATGTATGACACTTTGGTGAATCTATCATGACTCCTTGATGTAAGATAATGGTGGTAGCTCTTCTTAATCCTAGAATTGGATTAACAGTGCGTAATGTGAAAGAGTATCTACAAGGATACAAAAATACATTTTGTGCAAGTTTGATTATTCAGGGTGTGAGTGTGAAAAGTATTAATCTGCAAAGCATGATGCTGCAACTCCAAGTTCTCCACGTAATGATGTGAATCGAGCTTCACTCAGTCCTTTGGTGAATATATGTGCAATCATTTGATCTGTGGGGCAATGCTCAATCATTATTGATCCTTTCTTCACTTCATGTCGAACATAATGATAATGAATAGAAATATGCTTGAATTTGCTATGTTGAACATAATCCTTGGTAAGACTAATGGTACTTTGATTGTCACATCTAACTGGAGTACTTGATGATAATGGATGTCCAAGATCAGCAAGTAATTGAACAAAGCCACACCAATTCACGATCTGCTAAAGATGTAGCTACATACTCAGATTCGGTTGTAGAGACTATAACACAATGCCGTTTCTTACTAGTCCAAGAAATTAAGCAACCATTAACAAAGAAACAATTTCCACTTGCAGATCGCATAGACGAGTGAGAACTTGCCCAATCAGCATGTGAATAACCAAGAAGACATAAAGAATCTAGGGGAGAGGATTCTTGTTGGTGGCAATAGATGAGTCCAAAGTCTTTAGTGCCTTTCAAATATTTAAGAACATGTTTGTTGGCTATAGTCCAATGCCCAACAGCAGAAGAAGCAAGATGTTGCCCCAAGAAATTAGCCACAAAGAGAATATGTGGTCTAGTGTTTAAACCAACAAATTGGAAACAGCCTAATGAGATTAGCACAAGGTTGATGTGGGGCTAATGCTTCATCATGAGTCGTAGCTGTATACTTAGTGGTGCTTACAAGACATGGAGTATTTGCAGAATGAGCATTAACTAGACCAAACTTTTCAATAATATCGTCAATGAATTTTGATTGATGACAAGATACCTTTCTAGAGATAGTGCTGAACTTGAATACGAAGATAATAGTGAATCTCACCAACATCCACCACCTCAAAAGCTTATGACAAAATCTTCTTTATGAGTTGTATAAAGTCAAGATTATTGGAAACAAGTATGTAGAGCAAGAATAACAAATAGAATACCTTCACCCTTGATAGATATATTAGGATCAGAGAAACAAGAGATAAACCCTTTTGATGTGAGGAAGAGATCAATTTTGATATTCCAAGAACGTGATGCCTGCTTTAATTCATAAAGAGTGCGATTAAGATGACACACAAGATGTTCCTTTCCAGGAATTGAAAATCGTTCTGGTTGTTCCATATAAATCTCTTCTTTGAGATCACCATAAGAAAATCAGTGTTCACATCCATCTGATGAATCTCCAAATCAGAATGAGTAGCAAATGCCAAAAGGACATGCATGTTAGTCATGTAAACAATAGGGAAAAATGTATCATGATAATCAACACTTGCAACTTGTGAGTATCCTTTTGCAAAACCAAATGAGCTTTGAACTTATCAGAAGTCCATGAGCCTCTGTCTTTGTTTTATATACCCATTTGCACTTGATAGGAACACGATCAGGAGGCAAATAAGTAAGAACCCATGTACCTTTGGAAATCAAAGAATCATATTCAGCTTGCATAGCTATCCTCATGCCAATTATCCTTTTGTGGAGAAGAGATAGCTTCTGTATAAGTTACTAGATCTTCATGAACATTCATAGCATCATCAAAACTTTCATCATAGACATGATTTGAACCATGTTTAATATCAATGGAAAAATCAATGTATATATCAAGATTATCACTAGAATCCTTTGTAGGGTCTTCAGAATCCTTCATTAGGAGAAGAAGGCTGCACAACATCTTGAGAGATACAATGATTATCAAACAACAGAAAAGGAATAAGGCATGTGTATTATCAGAATCCTTACTAGACCATGTACCTCCCATCGAACGATCATCGAATAGAGTATCACGACTGATGATGACTTTTTGAGAAGTAGGATCATAAAATTTGTATCCTTTAGAGTTATTAGAATATCCAATAAATATAACTTTCAAACCAGGAGGATCCAACTTTTGTCATGTTTCTTTTAGCACATGAATATAAGCAATGCATCCAAAGGTGTAAAAATGTGATACAGAAGGAGTTTTCCCTTTCCAAATTGTAATGGGAATCTTACCAGCAAGTGCAGTTATGGGAATATGATTTTGAACAAAGACTACTATATGAACTGCTTTAGCCCAAAAGCTCTTGGAATAATCTAGAATGAACAAACATACATCTTATAGCATTAAGAATGGTTTGATTCTTACGCTCTGCAATGCCATTTTGTTGAGGAGAATGAATTCCTTGTTCAATACAATAGTCATCAAAGAAATTTGAAATATATTCTCCACCATTGTCACTATAGAGAGTCTTGATAGAGTGACCAGTATGAAGTTCAACTGCTTTGTGATATTGCTTGAATATGGAAAAAGCTTAAGACTTATGCCTCAAGAGAAATACATATATAAAACGAGAGAAATCATCAATGAAGGTAATGAAATAATGATAGTGATATTTGGAGGGAGGAAAAGGTCCACAAATATCCGTCTGAATGAGATCTAAAAGGGCCTGTGAATGTGTAGAGGTAGAAATATGAAAAGGTTGTCGATGATGCTTTCCAAGAGCACAATACTCACAAATGCCCATATGAGGACGAGCTCTAAGATCCATACCTCTGACAAGATCACGATGATGAATAACAAGAAGCTTTGCAAAATTCGAATGGACAAATCGATGACACCATAACTTGCAATGAAGATCTCCTAGAGCAGTAACAACAGTTGCAACATCATCATTCAAAGAGACAAAGAGAGCTCAAACAGATTACCACATCGAGGAGCTATTGTGATAGTATGCCCATCCTTCTCAATTCGACACTTTGTATGATCAAAACCAACAAAAAAACCAAGATGAACAAGACGGGAAACAGAAAGAAGATTCCTTTGAAGATTTGGAACAAGCAAAACTCCTTGCAATATTCTGATAGAGGAAAGGGTGCCAAGATATAGATCACCAACACCCATGACTTGACAAGTAGTGTCATCAGTAAGATACACCAATTTCTTAATTAGAAGAGCATGATAATTATGAAGCCATTGAGATTGGTAAGTCATGTTACTAGTAGCACCAAAATCAACAATAAAAAGAGAACCATCCCGAACAAGAAGTACTCTTCTAGGAGAAATATCACGATGAACATAGTTTGCCTCTCCTGATGATTATGTTCATCAGTATGTTGAGAAGCATATGCGCGATTGTGATCTTGATCATATCGACTTTTAAAACAACGGTGATATGGATGATCTATACAACCAAAATAGTCACAAGGAGTATGGTTTTTGGAGGAATTCGAATGAGATTTCTTGGTGGTAATGCCATGTTCCTCATCATATTGACGTGCCCAATAATCAAAGAGATAGTATGACCATTCTTATAACAATAGGAACAATGTTTATTGGGATAGGAAAGTTGAGAAGAATTACCACCTTGATAAGAGCGAGCACCACGAGTAAAACTTGGAAAAAAAGGAATGCTTACGAGCAATATAAGTCGTTTCAGAATCTGCAGCTTCTTGTGTATTCAAAACAGTGTCAGAATTCTCTGTACAACATTCATGTCGTTGTGAGAATATTCAACGAGAGAAATACAAACAGTGTCAAAATCAATGCCATCCTTGTTAGATAGAATAGTGACAATATTATCATATGAAGGATCCTTGATTGTATGAGGAAGATGTGTAACCAACTGATTTCGTGCAATAGGAGCACCAGCAGTAGCAAGTTGATTGACGATGTCTTTGAAGGATTCAATATGTGAAGTCATAGGAGTACCAATTTTGTATTACTGTAAATTGTTCAGGAGATTACAAAGATAAATAATTTTTGTAACAGATTTCTTCTCAAAAGTAGTAAGAAGATACTGCCATATATCATGAGAAGTAGGGAGATTAAATACATGCAGAATAAGAGAATCATGAAGAATATATAAGATATACCGACAATGAGCAGCTTTATCATGATGGATCCAATTCGAGTAATCAATTTGCCATTGCTCAAAAATAGGACCAACAGTAATAAGAGAGTTTTATCATGTTCTACATCAACAGGTTGAGATAGACAGACAAGATTTCCCAAAACAATATCAAAAAGATCGTCACCTTCAAGTATCAACATCATCTTGGCCTTCCATCCCAGGGAATCCTTGGCCTTGACAAAAATAGGGGAATAGATTGTTTACCAGATGGAAAGCCAATAACGAGAATAGAAGCTGCCATCTCAGATTGCGAGAATATGTATAGAACGAGATAATAGAATTTGCAGACCCTGAAATGACAACATAAACAAGGAGGAGCCTGAGAGTTATATGAGATACGTGCACAAAAAGTGAGTGTGGCAAATGAACTCGTCACATATAGAATTAGATTTATGAGTTACAAAAAGAAAGTGGCGATGAAAAGTAGTACGCAAAAATAAACAAAATGTGATATGCAATAAGAGAGTAACTCCAAAAATAGTTCGAGCGCACTGAGCTATTTTGAGATGTGGATGAGCCCAAAAATTGGCTATTTTTGGATTAAAACACATAGAAATGCTAATCAAAAGTAAAAGAATGTAAGAAGCCAATTCACTAGAACACGTCGAGGGCATAACAGTGTTTTCTTGTCGAGATGTCGGGGATTCCATTCGCTACTCCGCGCAGTGAATTTTCTCAGCAGCGCTTATAGCAGCAAAATTTCACTGCTCCACAATGTTTATAGCATCGAAATTGTCATACTTGGTAGTGTCTATAGGAGCGAAAGTTTGCTGTGATAATAGTGTAATTTTGTTGCTATATAGTGGAAATAGCAGCAAAATTACGCTACTATTTTCATTGCATGAAATTCTATAGAATTGTTGGATGCTGAATTTTAAAAATACATGTCACATATACACACAGAAAATGATGTATAGTTTTAAAAAAACATCCATTAAAACCCTTGGAGCCATGTTTCAAGAAAAAAAAAGATAGTTGAAAACTTTTGAGAAGCGAAACAATGTCAAGATCATGAATCTATCCCATCTTGTAAATAAATCCATATGTTTTGGTTCATCAATGTCTATATCTAATGGAAGCTCAATGAAAAGATGGGGTTCCATATCAATATCAATATCACTATCATGATCTAATGAAGCATTGTCATGATTGATAAGTGACTGGTTGATGTTCCTCATGCTTTTGATCGGCCCCCTCCAAAATGTTTTCTTCATCATCTTCTTCCAATGAGCCGATTTGAGGTAGTACTTGCACCTCATCCAGAGATTCGGCCTCCATAGCTTGATCTTGAAAGATATGTTTTGAATGAGGGAAAACTTGTATAACATACCAACACTTTGGATCAATTCGATCGGCATGAAACATAACCTTATATCACAAAGCAAAGGGGTTACACTTTTATTATACTACATAAAGATCTAATTTGGGATTAGTTGGGTTACTAAGTTGTTGACAATGTTGAGGTAGTACAAAGGTATCTTTCTCATCATTCCAAAACTTAGTGGAATCATTTTGAAAGAACTCATTTGGATGTTTCTTCATGGTTTCTTAAGCACCTCTATATATCACCTTGAACCATTTGACATCAAAGATGAATAGAGGAAATGCTCAAAATCCAACCTCGAGAATATCCTGAATAGTTCCACAATACTCAAGATTGTCCTCTATGACATTTGTATTCATGTCTACTAGCTTGACTTTCTTGCTGAAAAGTTACTATCACATCACAATAAAATGTGTTTCTTTTAGAATCCACACACTCCATGCAAAAGTGCCTTTCCTCATACCATACTGCATTATATAGTTTGTACTAACATTAAACAAAAGCATGATATTTAGTATAGTGCATTAAACAAGGTATATATGTGAGATAGAGATGAAGAATGTACTATAATTACTTGAGGGTCACATCCTCTTGCATACTCATAATCTTCTCTTGTGATCATGTCTCCATTTTGCGATGCCATCGATATTGCCATACAAAGCCATTCAATATTGATCACATTTGGTAGAGATTCCAAGTTAGGCAGAAATGGCAAGCGTCTATTTGCTCTTTTGAAAGCTCTTCTCTCATCCTTTCATCTAGTGATTGCATCCTTGTATCTCCCGATCCACTTCTCCATGATGGGACTATTTAGAGTGCAGAATGTATTCACCTTGTGGCATAATACTTCATCCTTTCTTTCTTGCCTTCCTTCTGCATGAGACACATTAGTGATTAGTCAGTCATCCTCCTCATTGATCCACAATCGTGGCATGGAAGGATCTATGCAAGATAGATGTTTGATACACAAGAGACTCTTGCATCAACCATCCCTTTGCCATGATGGCTTTTGGCCTTGCTCTTTGTCTCACAAAGTCCTTGAAAGTTTTCATGAACCTTTCAAGGAAAAACTTTCATCAAACATGAACAACACCACACAATGCCACTTCATCAACCAAATGCACCACAAGACGCAATTGGCTAGTGAGAACTGTTCTAAGAAAGTTGTCCTTGATCATACACATTCCCTCAATAGCATAGAGATGAGCCATCTCAATGGATGTAGGATCTATCTTCTTTAAAGATATGTACCTACATACATAGAAATCATGTGTACTATTTACCAATACATAACTTGTGAGCGTATGAAAATGCCAAATAAGCAATATAACTTAGTGAATTGAAGATAAGATTCATACCTCACAAAGCTTCCCATTTTGTAAATAGCCTCTCTCACCTTCTTGTCTCCAAAACCAACTATAGCATTAAAAAAAATGTAAGTTAGTATATGAGCTTACAAATTATGTACCACAAAGAGAAAATGAATAATAGAATATTTATCTACTTGTAATATCTTGTGCCAATCATGTGTCTTGAGACCATATCATTGTTCCTCTCCTTTCTTTTTGGTCTTTTTAAAGACATATTTCAATGAATGCATTACTCTCATTTGTGTAGTACGAAAAGAGGAAATCACATTTTTCACCTTATTGTGCTCCCTCTTGGTTAATGCCCACCATGGTGCCTTTGGTAGGACTATGTTGCCACCGTGACTTTCAATTCGCCATGCACTTTAAAGGTATCAAATGTTTGTAAGTCATCCCTTTGCACCCTTTATATCTCTTTTACCAATTAAATGGTCCTAAATATTTGTTCCACATTCTTGAAGATATGCATAGGATCTAAGAGATGATTGATTTTCATGTCACACCAATATGGAAGTCGAAAGAAGATTGAGTGCCTAGACATCCCATTTGGTGGTGGATTGGGAGTGCTTCTCCATGCCGCAAACCAGTCTGTACCTCTCATCACAAGTGGTGAGATTTCATGTGGCACCTACTTGGAATGTGAAGGAGGGAGAAATTGATCATGTTTGTCATACACCACCTTATTAAGTGTAGAGGGTCTTTCCGAAACAAGTGATGGTCCACAAATCGGACATGCATGATGTTCGGAGGTTGCCAAATCTATTTTAAAATTGATATGATTGAGATAGAGATATAAAATTAAAGTTTAAAGGCTAAATCCTTATGCATATAAGGTTTAAGTAAGTACCTGAGTACTCAGAGAACTCGGGATAGTCATGCATCGTGCAAAGAAAAACTCCTTTCACCTCTGCTGCCTCACGCCTATTTATTGGCCTCACCATAGTGTCTCAAGCTCCTTAATCAAAGGATTGAGGTACACATCCATGTTTATCACCTTATACTTGCCTAGTACAAGGAGAGCGAGCATGATATGACCTTTCTTGATTGCCATCCATGGAGGGAGGTTGTAATTCACCAATACAATAGGCCAAGTAGACTATGATGTGGACTTGAAGTCAAATGGGTTAACACCATCCATACCCAAGAGAAGACGTAAGAGATGAGGCTTATCTTTAAACTTTGACCATTGATGCTCCACATGTTGCCATGCCGGTGAATCAACTACGATCCTCATGATGCCATTGGTGGTCGAGTGATAGGTAGCATGCCATGTCATGAGTTCTACAATCCCCTTACATTTAAACATGTGTAGATGGAATGAATGATAGGTAAGTGTCTCAAAACCTTTCAGGGAACTTTATCTCCTTGCAAATCATCCCTATAGTGGCTCTCCCCACATTGTAGACATTGTGTTGCATCTTTATTAACCCCTCTAAATAGCATGCAATCATTGGGACATGCATGTATTTTTGTGTAATCCATACCTAGCATAGAGAGAATTTTATAACACCCATCTCATGAAATTGGTAATAGATTTTGAGGGGGAAGAATCTTACTAAAAGAAGCGTGCAACAAAACATAAGAAATCATTTGTCAAAATATTAGCAAAAGAGAGTATATAGAACATAAAACATTTTCTGTTTGAGAGAATAGAATAAGGTGGTCAAGATCCCTCATACTACAAAAGGGGTGTGCTTGCCTCTCTATACAAGGTTTCCTCCTCTTGTGACATTGGAGCTTGCTCACTATCATCCATGAACTCCCATTCAAAGAAGTCATTCAGCATGTTGTCCATGATGAGATTCTTGAAAGATCCCTTCCCCCTCCACTGCTAGCAGTGGAAGTAGCACTTCTTGTGCGAGACAGAGCCTCTCACTCGGGGCCTCGCCCACGGATATTCTGACAAGAGACTAATCCCTCGGTTCTTCCAAAACCGAACTCGAAAAAACTTCCCTCGTCCAAAAAGCACGGGCGATTCCTCCAGGATATTTTTATTCTAATGTAGTCAAGGTCATCACTAACTAAACTAATCCGACCAAACCCATAAGTCACATGGTCAGATCAAGGAAAAGACTTACACTTGGATCATAGAGACCAGCACTTTTTTCCTCATTGAGAGGCACAGCCGTTGAATCTTTTTAATAGAACAAGGACTGTCTAGGATTTACTTCATCTATCGTACTATAACAGAATTGAGTCTCATTTCAGGGATCCATCAGTCCAGCTTAACCCCATCCAGTCCCATGGGTTAGCCAACCACCCAACCACGGTAGTGATAGGATCCATTTAGGAATTTAGTTATGTTTTGTACCGGGTACAAGGGAAAAGAGTTCCCATGCCCCCTAGCCGGCTTCATGCAAGATTCAAGATAGTCACACCACTTACACACCCAATATGAAATTGCCTTTTTCCCAGATTTAGCTCTCTTTAAAACAATCTTTTAATGAAACCATAGTATCACTAATCATAATCCTCCAAAATATCCGGTTGAATTCTAATTTTCAATCATTCCTTCATTGGTGTACCTATGGCATCATTGGCAACCAGAATGCTCACCACCTGTCCACTCAGGGGCCTTTCCAATAGTTCGTAGCTCATAGTACCCGGAAATATATTCACTTATAAAAATCCAAATGGACTCTCCGTTGAAGATCAGCAAGATCAACAAACAGATCCATATAAAAGAGCCGTGGACTCATGGATGAGCAGGGTCAATCAACCATATCCATGCCCGAATTCAGAAAACAACTCTTACTCCTTGTTCCAATATCTTCCTCGATGCACGCGTGGGTATCTTCGGCGACCCAGAGCTCGAGCACCGTATGGTCAACACCCTCTAGGATCCTTCGTAGGTCACCTAGTGCTTCACTCATAGGCTGCTTCCTTGGTCCCTCATCCACCGTACCGGAAGCTCACCATTTAAATCGAACCAAGGCTGGTCAAGACCTTGGCCGACCATGCTACGCGAGATGTCCTTCGTTGACTCTCCGTCAGCTGTTGCAACTTTATCATTTAGGTCTCCCCATGACCTCATTCACAAGACGGTCAAAATGCTTCCCCAACATTCTTGACATAAAAGAGTCATTTAAAAACAGGTCATAAATACAGTTTCTATAACGAACTCTCGTCTTTCCACATTGTTGTACATCAATCCACATTACTTAATCCAAGTCCATTCATATGTATTCCCATCGTCCTTCATCCATTCTCATCCAATCACATCATTTTCCATTCGCATCCAATCACATCATTTTCCATCTCATCATATCTTTCCATTCTCATCCAATCACATCATTTTCCATCTCATCATATCTTTCCACATTTATACTCATCACATCTCATCCACTCCCATCTACCCATATCCACATCTCATCACATCACATTCATACACATCTAATCCATTCATATCTACTGTGATCCACATCACATCACATCACATCCATTTCACCTCACATCTCATTCATTCACATCTATCCTGATTCACATCTCATCCATTCACATTACATCTCATTCATTCACGTCTATCCCGATTCACATCACATCACATCACATCCATTCACATCACATATCATCCATTCACATCTATCTCAATTTACATCATATCACATCACATCCATTTCACATCACGTCTCATTCATTCACATCTATTCCGATTCACATCACATCCATTCACATCACATATCATCCATTCACATCTATCGTAATTTACATCATGTCACATCACATCACATCTCACCCATTCACACTTATCCCGACCCATATCACATCACATCCATTCACATTCATTGTATCCCCATTCCATCACATACGTTCTATCCACATTACATCACGTCCACATCTATCCACATCATACATATCTCATTCATTCCATCCACTTTACATCACATCCACATCATATCTCATTCATACACATCCCATCTCATTCATCCACATCTATCCAATCATTCATATGCACGACTATCCACATCTATCCAATCATTCATATGCATGACTATCCACATCTATCCACATCTATCAATACATTCAAAGAGTTATCACTTCGCATCCACATATATTAACATCACATTACATTTCATCCACATCTCTTTACATCACATCATATCTCATCCACATCCACATCACATTCACATCCACATCTCTTTACATTACATCACATCTCATCTACATCCACATCACATGCACATCCACAGTCCCTTACATTACATCACATCTCATCCACATCCACATCACATTAATATCCACATCTCTTTTCAGCACATCACATCTCATCCACATCCACATCACTTTTACATCCACATCCCTTTACAGCACATCACATCTCATCCACATCCACATCACTTTCACATCCACATCTCTTTTCAGCACATCACATCTCATCCACATCCACATCCACATCCATTTACATCACATTTTTTCACATACACATCCACATTCATTTACATCACAGTCTTTCACATACACATCCAGATCCATTTACATCACACTCTTTCACATACACATCCACATCTATTTACTTCCCATCTCACCCTTTCACATATCCTCTCATCTCATCATTCACATCCACATCCATTTACTTCACATCTCATGATCCACATTCATTTTCATCACACCACATCCTATCACATCCCATTCACATCTTCTCACATCCATTCACATCTTATCACATCCCATTTACATCTTATCACATCTATTCACATCCTATCACATCTTATCGCATCCCATTTACATCTTATCACATCTATTCATATCCTATCACATCTTATCACATGTATTCACATCCTATCACATCCCAATTACATCTTATCACATCTATTCACATCATATCGTATCCCATTCACATCTTATTTCCATTTAGTAGCTTTTCCTACTTCGATACCAATAATGGGACGTTTTCAAAATTTTTGCCAATTGTTTGCTTAGATAGAGATTCTTTTTCTCGACGACTATTTCCATATTCTTTCTCAATTTCTCAAATGAATTATATTCAATATTCCTCTTTTGAATAAAAGACTTCATGGAATTTACAAAAATCAATTCTACCCATATTTTCACTTTTGATAAATATTCATAAATTGAATTATACTAAAAATTTCTCTTTTCTCCATTTAATTTCTTGGATTTAAAATATCATGGGAATTCCTCTTCTTACATTTAATTTCTTGAATTCTAAATGTCATGGGAATTCCTCTTTTATCATCAAATAAATTTATCTAAAATTTCACTTTTCTTTAATGAAAATATCCATTAATTTAATATGCCAATAATTTAACTTTTACTATTTAAATGATTGAATTCCAAATGTCATGGAAATTCCTCTTTTATCATTTAAATATTTCTCATAAAATAAATTTATCTGAATTAAAATATTTAATAATTCCAATATGCTAAGAATTTCACTTTTACTATTTAAATCATTGAATTCCAAATGTCATGGAATTTTCTCTTTTATCACTTAAATATTTCTCATACATGAAATAAATTTATGTAAAATTCCTCTTTGAATTCAAATAAAATATCCATTAATTCCAATATGCTAAGAATTCACTTTTACTATTTAAATAATTAAATTCCAAAATATCATGGAAATTTCTCTTTTATCATTTAAATATTTCTCATTCATGAAATAAATTTATCTAGAATTTCTCTTTGAATTTAAATAAAATATCCATTAATTCTAATATGCAAAGAATTCCACTCTTCCTATTTAAATTGTTGAATTCCAAATGTCATGGGAATTCCACTTTTATCATTTAAATAAAATTATCATAATTTTCTCTTTTCTTAATTATTTAATTATACATAAACCTTAAAAATTAGTTTTCCATTGAATGTGATAAAAATCATTCTTTTAGCCTAGAATATTCAATCCTAGAATATGGTAGGAAGTCCTCTTTTCATGTTATGCATAAGAAATGAATTATGTATCAATTTCTTAAGAATTTTGCCATAGCTCCGCTACTATTACTGACAATTTTTAATATTTTTGAAAAGAATAAGACTTGGTAATGTAATTATGATAGTATAACTATCTTTTAACCTTAAATCCAATTTATGGATTTAAGACTTGGTAATGTAATTATGATAGTATAACTATCTTTTAACCTTAAATCCAATTTATGGATTTAACTCATAAGATTACCATAATTTACTAGCATATAAGTATAAAAAACCATTTTCTTAACCTCTAGCTTCACAAGCCTAGAGTTTGATTTGTGAATTGAGAATTTCTCCATGAGAAGCATCAATTAAATAGAGAATTGGTCATAGGAATGACCATTCTTTCGGGGAGAGAGAGATAAACATAAAAAGCATCCTAATTAAGCAAAAATATAAACTTTTCTTAATTATTCGTTACAACTCTTAAGAAAATCTTGACTTGTATTATAAACACTTAATTTAGAAACTTCTCAAGCTTGAGAGGGGTTGAGAAGTGAAAACATTGAGAATAGTAGAGAAAAATCATAAATTATACTTTACCTCTTGTTTTTGCTTGCTTCTCTATCTTAGAAGAAGCCCCCAACCAATCAATTGGTTAGTGTATTGAAAGGAAAGCTCCAAGGATGGTTGAAGAGAGAGAGAGGCTCCACTCTCTCCAAAAGTAGAGGATTTTTAAGGGATAATAAAAAATATCATTAATTTAATGTAATACTGGCATGGTATAGTTCACAGATTTTTTTACAAAAGAATAAGGATCTATTTATAGGTGAGAGAGACCTATAACCAAGTCCAACTAGGTTCTAGAATTTTCCAAGTTCAGTTTGGCTAGATTTTTTTACAAAAGAATAAGGATCTATTTATAGGTGAGAGAGACCTCTAACTAAGTCCAACTAGGTTCTAGAATTTTCCAGGTTCAATTTGGCTAAATTTGGACAAGATTTGGACCTAGTTTGGCTCCCTTTTGATTTGGTTTGATTAAGGAGAGGAGAGATAAAAATATCACAATTTTTTTGAGTTAAAAACTCCACCACATCTGTGAAATAGGCACCTCCTTGAAGTCTCCCCCCCTCCTTTACCAAGGTGTCAAAATGTATCATTATACCAAAATATCTCATGTTTTTAGTAATATCTCATATTTTTTAACTAATAAACCTTGTACTCAGTCAACTCTTCATTTTATGTGGGCATTTACTCATTTTTGGGCATTTACTTTTATTCATTGGATTTATCTCCTCCCCACACTTGGATTGATTCTATTGGTCTATAGGAATCTTAATTAGATCATAATCCAAAAATTTCTGAAAATCTAGACCCTTAGGCTAATGTCCTTTATACACATTTTCAATTAATTCCAATTGTACATTGGAAAGTTCTTTTTGAATTTTTGTTTCAGGGGAAACCATTTTAGACACTAGGAGGATTTTTATATCGAAAAATATCTCAATTTTGGATTACCTCTCTCTAGATATTTTCTCTCTCCAGGCCAAAATAGGGTAAAATAGGATCCTTCTTCTATTTCAGAGAGGGGAATAACTACAAGATCAGAAGGGGAGGTTCTTACACCTGTACACCTCAAAAGCAGGAGGGAGGAATCTTACATCCTACCCCACTTAAAAAATGCTAGATGTCCTCATCTCGCAGCTGGAGGACAAACTCTTTCCCTTAAGATCCAACTGATTTTGGGGTTCCTTATAGTCTGGTCAACCCAACAGAATCCTGGGATATAGATCCCTTCATATAGAACTCATTATCAGATAACAATTCATTCAGAACATATCATTCATATCCTTAACACAATAATGGTCCATTAGACCGAAAATTCCATCTGAACATTCCTCCATGGGAATTTCAGCTATGCAAGTTTTTAATTTGTCATCCCTTAACTTGCTCCACTGTGTCATGTGTTAACATCAGCAATCTGTCAGCACAATCCACTAACCTCATAGGATTGGCTGAAGTCACAATCATCATTCCAGTTATTGTCATCATCACTGGGATTCGTCCCATTCATCCTCATTGTGGCTTTGTTAAACTTATCTTCTTTCAACAGGAATCATTATCTTTCAATCAGAATCCAAAATTAACTCATCAATTCTCAACCAGAATTTTAAAATCATATCAACCAGCATTCGAATCCATCTGGATGGTATTTTTTCTTATAATTTCAAGGTCTTAGATTTACTTGTATATACTGCCAGTAAAGAGCTGTAGTTATACCCTGGGTATATACAGGTAGTCACGGTCCTTGGAATTATAAGGTAAATACCATCATGTCTAGGCCTCAAGCAAGTTAGGGATTCCATACAATTGTGGTACTTCCATCTGAAGACCCAATTACAAATTTATGAATCTTCATTCTGAATATCAATTTGTAGGAATTTCATCACACAATTACAACCTTTTACTGCTAATTCATAAATTTTTGGCATTTCTAGCTTCTCGGTTGATCCACTTTAGCCAATTCGCTCTGATACCAGCTGAAAGATCCCTGCCCCCTTCGCGCAACGAATTCGGGGGTGCTAGTAGCGGAAGTAGCACTTCTTACGCGGGACAGAGCCTAATCCCTCAGTAGCACTTCTTACGCGGGAGAGAGCCTATGGATATCCAGACAAGAGACTAATCCCTCAGTTCTTCCAAAACCAAACCCAGAAAAACTTCCCTCGCCTAGAAAGCACGGGCGATTCCTCTAGGATATTTTTATTCTAACGTAGTCAAGGTTATCACTAACCAAACTGATCTGACCGAACCCGTAAGTCACATGGTCAGATCAAGGAAAAGACGTGCACTTGGATCATAGAGACCAACGCTTTTTTCCTCATCATCGAGAGGCATAGACATTGATTCTTTTGCATAGAACAGGGACTATCTGGGATTTACTTCATCTATCGTACCATAACAGAATTGAGTTTCATTTTAGGGATCCATTAGTCTAGCCTAACCCCATCCAGTCCCATTAGTTAGACAACCGCCCAACCACTATAGTGATAGGATCCATTTAGGAATTTGGTTATGTTTTGTCCCGGGTACTAGGAAAAAGAGTTCCCAGGCTCCCTAGTCGGCGCTTCATGCAAACTTCAAGATAGTCACACCGCTTACACACCCAATATAAAATTGCCTTTTTCACAGATTCAGCTCTCTTTAAAACAATCTTTTAATGAAACCATAGTATCACTGATCATAATCCTCCAAAATATCCAGTTGAATTCTAATTTCCAATCATTCCATCATTGGTGTACCTATGGCATCATTGGCAACCAGAACGCTACCACTTGTCCATTTAGGGGCCTTTTTAATAGTTCCTAGCTCATAGTACCCGGAAATATATTCACTTATAAAAATCCAGATGGGCTCTCTCTTGAAGATCAGCAAGATCAACCAACTGATCCATATAAAAGAGCCATGGACTCATCCATTGAGGACCAGCAAGGTCAATCAACGAGATCCATGCCTGAATTCAGAAAACAACTCTACTCATCCATTGAGGACCAGCAAGGTCAATCAACGAGATCCATGCCTGAATTCAGAAAACAACTCTACTCCTTGTTCCAATATCTTCCTCGACGCATGTGTGGGTATCTTCGATGACCTAGAGCCCGAGCACCATATGGTCAGCACCCTCTAGGATCCTTCATAGGTCACCTAGCGCTTCAATCATAGGCCGCTTCCTTGGTCCCTCATCCACCGTACTACCTGAAGCTCACCATTTAAATCGAACCGAGGCTGGTCAAGACCTTGGTCGACCGTGCTACATGAGACGTCCTCCGTAAACTCTCCATCAGCTATTACTTTATCATTTAGGTATCCACGACCTCATTCACAAGATGGTAAAAATGCTTCCCTAGCATTCTTGACATAAAACAGTCATTTAAAAATAGGTCATAAATACAGTTTCTATAACGAACTCTCAAATTTCCACATTGTTCTACATCAATCCACATTACTTAATCCAAGTCCATTCATATGTATTCCCATCGTCCTTCATCCATTCTCATCCAATCACATCATTTTCCCATCGTCCTTCATCCATTCTCATCCAATCACATCATTTTCCATTCTCATCCAATCACATCATTTTCCATCTCATCACATGTTTCCACATTTATACTCATCCACTCGCATCTACCCATATCCACATCTCATCACATCACATTCATTCACATCTCATCCATTCATATCTACCTTGATCCACATCACATCACATCACATCCATTTCACCTCACATCTCATTCATTCACATCTATCCCAATTCACATCCCATCACATCTCATCCATTCACATTACATCTCATTCATTAACATCTATCCCGATTCACATCACATCACATCACATATCATCCATTCACATCTATCCCAATTTACATCATATCACATCACATCCATTTCACACCACATCTCATTCATTCACATCTATCCCGATTCACATCACATCACATATCATCCATTCACATCTATCCCAATTTACATCATGTCACATCACATCCATTTCACATCACATCTCACCCATTCACACTTATCCTGACTCACATCACATCACATCCATTCACATTCATTGTATCCCCATTCCATCACATATGTTCTATCCACATTACATCATGTCCACATCTATCCACATCATATCTCATTCATTCCATCCACTTTACATCACATCCACATCATATCTCATTCATACACATCCCATCTCATTCATCCACATCCATCCAATCATTCACGTGCACGACTATTCACATCTATCCATACATTCATAGCTATTACTTCACATCCACATATATTCACATCACATTGCATTTCATCCACATCTCTTTACATCACATCACATCTCATCCACATCCACATCACATTCACATCCACATCTCTTTACATTACATCACATCTCATCCACATCCACATCACATGCACATCCCCTTACATTACATCACATCTCATCCACATCCACATCACATGCACATCCACATCCCCTTACATTACATCACATCTCATCCACATCCACATCACATTCACATCACATTCACATTGTGAGATCCCTGTTCCCACCACGCAACGGATTCGGGGTACTAGCAGCGGAAGTAGCACTTCTTGTGCGAGGCAGGGTCCCACACTCGGGGCCTCGTCCACGGATATCTGGACAAAAGATTAATCCATCGGTTTTTCCAAAACCAAACTCGGAAAAACTTCCCTTATCCGGAAAGCACGGGCGATTCCTCCAGGATAACTTTTTACTCTAACGTAGTCAAGACCATTAGTGATCAAACTGATCCGACTGCACCTATAAAGATTCTCGGTCAGATCAAGGAAGAAACTTGCACTTGGATCATTGGGATCAACGCTTTTTTTCCCATCAAGAGGCACAGCCGTTGATTCCTATCCATAGAACAATTACTATCCGGGACTTACTTCATCTATCGTAATAACAGAATTTGAGTCTCGATTTACGGATCCATCAGTCCAGCCTAACCCCATCCAGCAGTCCCATGGATTAGCCAGCCACCCAACCATTGTAGTGATGGGATCCAATTAGGAATTTGGTTAGGTTTTGTCCCGGGTACCAGGGAAAAGAGTTCCTAGGCCCCCTAGCCGGAAGTTCATGCAAAAATAAAACTAGCCACACCACTTACACACCCAATATGAAATTGCCTTTTTCACAGATTCAACCAGTTTTAAAACAATCCTTTAATGAAACCATAGTATCACTGATCACAATCCTTTAATGAAACCATAGTATCACTGATCACAATCTTCCAAATTATCCGGTTGATTCTTAATTTCCCAACATTCCTTCATCAAAGTATCTATGGCATCATTGGCAACCAGAATGCTCACCACCTGTCCACTCAGGGGCCTTTTCAATAGTTCCTAACCCATAATACTCGGCAATATAATCACTTATAAAAATCAAGATGGACTGAAGATCAGCAAGATCAACCAACAGATCCATATAAAGAGCCATAGACTCATCCATTGAAGAGCAGCAAGGTCAATCAACCAGATCCATGCTCGGTTTTAGAAAACAACTCTTACTCCTTGTTCCAATATCTTCCTCGACGCACGTGTGGGTATCCTAGGTGACCCAGAGCCCGAGCACCGTATGGTCAGCACCCTCTAGGATCCTTCGCAGGTGACCTAGCGCTTCACCCATAGGCCGCTTCCTTGGTCCCTCATCCACCGTACCGGAAGCTCACCATTTTAATCGAATCGAGGCTGGTCAAGACCTCGGCTGATTTTGCTACGCGAGACGTCCTCCATTGACTCTCCGTCAGCAGTTGCAACTTTATCAGTTAGGTCTCCACGACTTAATCACAATACGGTCAAAATGCTTCTCCAACATTCTTGACATAAAACAACCATTTACAAACAGAATTTACAAACAGTTTACAAATACAGTTTCTATATTAACTCTCATTTTTCCACATTATCCCTCATCAATCCACATTACTTATTCCATATTCCATTTATATGTGTACTCATCCCATCACATCATTTTCCATCTCATCACTTCAGATTCCTTCACATCACATATCATATATTCACATCCATACATATATCCACATCCACGTCCACATTCACATCCATATATCCATATCTACATCCATGCATCTATTTTCACATCCACATCTACATGCACATTCATGCATCCTCATCCATACATCCACATCTACATGCACATTCACATCCATACGTCCACATCTATATGTGTACATTCACATCTACATGGATACATCCACATCCACATTCATACATCTACATCTACATGCATACATCCACATCTCCATGCATACATCCACATCCACATCCACATTCACATCCATACACCTACATCTACATGCATATATCCACCTCCACATTCACATCCACATCTATACATCTACATCTACATGCATACATCCACATCTCCATGCATACATCCACATCCACATTCACATTCACATCCATACATCTACATCTACATGTATACATCCACATCTCCATGCATACATCCACATCCACATTCACATTCACATCCATACATCTACATCTCCATGCATACATCCACATCCACATTCACATCCACATCCATACATCTACATCTACATGCATACATCCACCTCCACATTCACATCCACATCTATACATCTACATCTACATGCATACATCCACATCTCCATGCATCCATCCACATCCACATTCACATTCACATCTATACATCTATATCTACATGCATACATCCACATCTCCATGCATACATCCACATCCACATCCACATTCACATCCATACATCTATATCTACATGCATACATCCACCTCCACATTCACATCCACATCTATATGTCTACATTCCCATTCACATCCATACATCTACATCTACATGCATACATCCACCTCCACATTCACATCCACATCTATACATCTACATCTACATGCATACATCCACATCTCCATGCATACATCCACATCCACATTCACATTCACATCCATACATCTACATCTACATGCATACATCCACCTCCACATTCACATCCACATCTATACATCTACATCTACATGCATACATCCACATCTCCATGATTACAATAAAATTCTTTTAATTAATCTAGGATGATAATTCCTAGAATATGGTAGGAAGTCCTCTTTTTATACTTTGAATGAAATTATTTTCTGTGTAATTTTTATAAAAATTTTACCATAGCTCCGCTGCTATGACTGAATAATTTCAATTATCTTAAAAGATAAAGCTTATCATTAAGGGAATGATTAGAATGATCCCTAATTAGATCATTAACCCATAATGGATTGAATCATCAACATTCATGAAATACATAAACTAAAAGCATAGGGAAAGCCATTAATTTGGTCTTAAGCATAGATTAATCTTGGATTAAGAAAAAGCTTTATGAAAAGCTTCATTTGGATTGAGAATAGGTCATGAGTATGACCATTTCTTGAGTGAGAGAGAGATATTACATAAAAACCATTAGAATTAAGCATAAATGTAAATCTATGTAATTCTTTACTATCATTCATTAATTACTTCAATAGCATTCAAAAACCATTCCAATTAAGCTTCTCAAGCTTGAGAGGGGTTGAGAAGAGAGAAAAATTGAGAAATTATAGAAAAGATCAAAATTCACCACTTAGTTTATGTACGCTTTTGTCGTACAGGTCGTAAAGCTGGGGACTTGCCAAACACCGTATGCGAGCCACGAATGGCTGCAAGCATACAACCAGGAATGCAATCTCAAACAGAATGCAAAGGTGTGTCACTCACCGCTCTAACCGCCGCCATCGTGAAGGATTTCCCCATCGCAATAGTGAAGAAGGAGCCGCCATCGCCGCTCTACCGCCTCTCCGCCGCTGTGCCGCTACACAGTGCTCGATCGCTCTCTCACTCTCTCTCTCTCTCTCTCTCTCTCACACGCAGGAGAAGGAAACCAAGGAGATAAGGCAAGAGCACTCTTCTATTCAACACATGAGAATGAGGGTTTTAGGGTTACATTTGACTCTTATAGGTGACTTGGCCGTTCACGCATGGGCGCCCATACATGGCCGGCCGATCCTAACCCTTATCCTATTGATATTCAAGGTGCGCCTCTCATCGGCGATCACCCAATCCCTTTATCCTTTGCATATGGTGCCGACAAGCCCATGGGGCCCATGACTCAGAATAGTTAAACTAATTACATGACATAAAACATAGTACGTCTCAATGTCCATCATAGGTTAACATGCCCCCCTTCCTGATGTAGATTCCGTCCTCGGAAGCTATGGTATGGTGAGCTCGATAGGGTTGTTGTGGTAGACTGTCTGCAAAACAGGGAAGTAGAGTGAAAGTATGCTGGAATTCAAAAGATATAAAGTGTATAAATTCAAGCATGTTAGACCACAATGGATGTTACTATGAGAATTTAGTTTAAGGGTCACATGAATGAGCTAGTGTAGCAAATTAACAGGAGATTAAAATTATTGAAAGTAAATCAAGAGTTAGCAAGGTGTCAAAGGTTAATCAAGGTTTATAACTGGCCTAAGTCAAGGAAAATAACCAAGCTTAATAAATAAACAGATGACCACACTGTGTCTACTCTAAGAACAAGTTAATACCACGAGCCTAGGGACACAAGAAACATCAGAGTTACAGGAGCCTTTTGCCTTTATTTCTTTATGCCCGTGATAATTTTTAAACACAATGGCAACCTTCCTAAGGCAAAACTAACATCGATCCTGGTACCATGTTTAACACAAGGCATTATCCAGGAATCTATTAGTTCACCTTAGGCAAGGCTACCCCCTACCAACCAAGGCATCGGTCTGGAGTAGAATACTCCTCGCCTACCAAGTATCAATAAGGTGATAGGCCAACATTAGAGCACATAATAGACTTGTATTGCCATTTATTTTGTAGGCTTTTTTTTAAATATTTATTTCTTTTGATCTTCGCTCCTGAACTGTAATGTGTTCTTGTATTCTTTCGACAAGGGGTAAAAGCTATGTCCTAGAGGTCAACACACACATGGCCAGGTGTCAAACATTAAGATGGTTTGACCCTAGACGTAAGACAATCGTATTCCAAGGTTAACTAAAGACTGCATGTATTCTCAAGAATATATCCAATAAGGTTAAACTCATTAATGATTCACACTAGCACATCAGGCAACTTCAAAAACTAAGTAGTACATTGACAATTTTCATGTGGTCATGCATTATAGTTCATGCAATTAATTGAATGGGTATGGAAGAATTGAACTATAATGCATTATAGTTCATGCATTATAGTTCATGCAATTATAGTTCATGCAATTAATTGAACAGTAAAAATGAAAGAGAGTGGGTATGGAAGAATTTACACCTGTATTTGGGAGATCTCCTTGATTCGATGAGAAAAATGCCTGCAATTTGATGATATGAGAGATTTATGTATGAGTTTTGCAGCTATCTCAGGACTTGAAAGCGAACCCACCTCAAACTTTTCCATCTGTACAACCAACTAACAAGCACTATACCTCGAGAGGCGCATTAGTGTGAAAAATTAAAGACTCGTTTAAGGAATCCAAACTAGAAAAAACTTGAAAACACTAACCTACCTACCAGTCACCACACTACTACTGAGGATACGGTAAGAGGATGTTGTAGAGTCCTGGCTCCAGCCCTAAGGCTAAGCCTCTATCTGCATCATCCAAATAAATAAAGTCAACCTCAGTAGTGCCATGAGTTTCATCCGTCCATTCATCATTGTCAGATATTTCCTTTTCATTTTCCCATCCACATAAACTCATCAAGAATGTAACCATGCGAGGATAGTCATCTTGTGGAAAAGGAAAGCATTGGGCTATCGGGGATATGTCCTCTACGGAGTAGGGGTCAGTCATGGTCAATAGGCGAATAAGCCATTCTAATTCCTCAACATTTTCCTCTCTGGCTAGTACATCTATATGATCCCATTTAGTTTCAATTACAGGATAGCACATGTGAAATATCTGAGAAAGATATAGATGATACCTCTCACCAAACGTGGATGAAGTGTGTGATGCCCTTGCATTTGCCATATCTGCAAACACAGATATAGCATCAGTAGGTTTATGACAGGTCAATCTAGTTCCTGATTGTATACGGATATTTCTCCTCTTTTTGTGCTCTTGCTCTTTTTACTATTTTTTGTTTTTTTTTCTTTTCTTTTCTATGTATGAAGCTATATATATACATCCCTTTGAATTTGGCAATTACATGGTCAGGGGAGAAGGTTAGGGAGGAAGCAATAGAATGTTGAGCGTGAGTACATGCTCCCCCTTTCCTTGGGTAGATCATATTTTTTGCAATGATGTTGCAGCTTCTTGGAACCAATTTGTCTAGCGGGTCATAGGTTGTGATGTGGGCGGATAGCTTTTTATGACCCTTGTGGCCACATCCAATTGCAGAGATGGAAGTGTACGTTCCCATTGACGAATGGAAGAAATGGTTTCCGACGATACTTTTACAAAGGGAGACATAGACTCATTGGTCTCTTGTTGGGTGTTGAAAAGAGTAGGTGTAGAGTGTGAGGTGAAAAAAAGAAAGAAAAGCCTGCCTCTATAGCCCTTCCACCTCGCAAACTTGGAAACACTACCACGAATGGGGCACCACCACACCTGCTGGAACACTCTCTCACCATTCGCCACCCACCCACACCATTAAGACAGCTCAGAACCACAACGAATAGATGATCATTTAGCAAAAAACATATACAGCATCAACTATGTACAAACTCAGCAAATACACCAAAGACCAGGACTCTGGCCAGGATTTACTGCCAAAGGAATACACCCTTGCGTCTGAAAACCGAGCCTCTGTCTCCCGGTCCTTGTAATCTCCAGAGGGTGCCCACACCAGCAACCCTTCTTCACTTTCTCTGTAGCTCGGCTACTCTCTGTCCCCAGCTGCTACCAAACAAGTGTTGTAGGCGAGCCCCACTGTCTCCAGCCCACACATCAGCACCTCTTCTGCATCCAACACACACAAAAATCCAAGGCTTCCTCTCTCTGGTCAGCATCCACTCACTGCCTGCAATCATCACCCACACAAGACCAGCTACTCTCACCAGAAGGCGCCCACACCAGCTAACCTTCAACTCAGTAGCTCCCACTCTCTGTGTGTCGAGACTAGCAGCTTCACCAACCACCAGAGCCTTGCACAACCCTCAGCACCACGAACCACTACTCAACGTAGCATCACCATCTGGCTGTACTCCAGCCCTTTAGCTGCCTCCACGCATCAGCTCGTCTCTTGGTCTCCTCAGTCGCCAACCCTTGTACCCTTGGCAACCACACTCTCTTCAGACTCTCTGCAGAATTGGCTGCGCTCCCTTCACACATACGGTTGCAACTGCACAACCACCAACCCTCTCTCTACTACTAGGCGGTTATATGCCTCTGCTCCCCAGAGCCTTTGACGGTCACCCCTCATTGCTACAGAGCAGAGCCGACCACCTGGCCTTCTCTTAGCAGCTGCAGGCAGCAGCTTTGCCCACTCTCTACGCTGTCTGCACTTGACAAGGGGAGGCCCCACTCACGTTGTCCGCCAGCCCGCTCCTTATTTCACACGGCGGTTCAGCCTTTTTCGCACAATCACCTTCATCATGGCGACGACCCCACCGGTTCCAGTCACCTGCTCTGTTGTGCCCTTGTCATCTTTGTTGAAGTCGCCAGTAAAACCAGTCGCCAACGTGTTTACACCAGCAGCTGCAGCCAACTTCCACTTTGCACTGTTTCTGCAGAATTACCCGCCAGGCGCTACCACGTACAGAGCGGCTGCTCCTTCTCTTTGGCGCCTGCTTCTATGCTCGAGAGCCCCCCGTCTTCATCACTGCTTCAGCGCTTCAGCAAGCCCGACGACTCTACGCTGGCTCTCCCTGGCATCCCTTTTCTGCAGCGCCAGTTTCAGTCTTTACGCGATTGCCACCTTCCCCATTTCTCCCGTCTTCTAGACGTCGAGCTGGCGGCCAACCTGCTTTCCATGTGGCCATTAAAACCATGGCCATGTAGATTAAATATATATATATATATATATTCTTTTTAAAGCTTAATAATGGCCATACCCTCAATGGCTTCTCCACTTCGAATCATATCACCGCGTCCATAACCTTCCAATACCAGAACTGCTCCCGGCCACCCTCATCAGCATCATGACTACCAAGCCTATCAATTTCCAGTCGGTGCCCTCTTTTTAGTAACCACCCGCACATCACACAATTGCCATAAAACTCCAGATCTCCAGCGTCTGCTCCGGAAAACAAAACACGTGCATAAACCAACTTTCTACCAAACCATTCGGCCTGTACACTTGCCAGGGCATTCAGGGCAAATTTTATTCACACACCACACGCACCATATGTACATAGACCCAAAACAGTTCTCAGATTTTAGCCTGACATACTTTGCCCAACCCCTAGCCTGCTGAATCATTCATGATCTGCAGAAAGCATATGACCATGTTTCCCTCCATCTATCCTCTGAGCATCATACAGGGTAACCAACACATCTCTCTTCCAGGTAATCCAAGAAACTTTGTCATCTTCCCAAAGCATGTCTTGCCATCCCATATCCCACAACATATCACCAGAACCTCTGGAGACAAAGCTCCTGACATACACACCATCCTGCCTCATCTCAAGCCCAAAATCCCTGATACGATCAACACCAATATCGGAGAACCAGTACAACAACTCTTGCTGAGGGTAATAGCTGATGAAAGCTTCATCAAAAAAGACCTGCCGTGCCATAACATTTTCCTGTCCATCCACATAAGAAGCCTCACCATCAAAACCAGCCACCACCACAGGCCAAACAAACTCCTCTTCAACCGACACTATTCCCAAAGCATCCACCTCAGTTCCTGTATGCTCATCTTCATCAAAATCACCAAGAAATTCATCTATTATAGCATCCATATATTCATCTATAACAGCAGCATCATTCAAAGTCTTCTGGTGTTTCTCTTCCTTCATAGCCTCAATTCTGGTCATGGCTTTCTTAACATTAATACACATCTGCTCATCCAACTCCAATTCAGGCTCATCATCTTGTAGACTGTCTATTTCCCACTCATCCCACACATGTTCATCATCCAAAGACTTAAAAGCAAGCTCTTTCACATCACAGGCATACCTTTGCTCATGATTCACTTGTACCTTCTCGCATTCCTCATGTATGTCTTCTTCTTGTTCAGCAATCTCATCACCAAACACTTCCTCATCAATAACCAGGGCATCCATCTCTGCATCCTCGTCATTGGATGAAGTATCTTCTGTTCCCTCACTAGTAGTGGTGCTACTGGTCGTATCATCACTCGAATCAACTTCACTCTCCTCTTCATCATTGAGACAGGCTTTTGGTTATCCATATTAAACTGCTTCTTGTCTCCTCTCCTATCATACAGAGTAATGACCCCTTTCCTCCAATCCTGAACAGCCTTTACTGCTCTCAGCCATGGTCTTCCCAGAATAATGGGGAATGCACCCATTCTTGCAGGCATAACATGACAATCCACAAGCACCTTTACATCAAAAGCTTCCAATTCCAATTCCTTAATCATACCTAAGCATTTGACCATCTGATGATTTGCCAGCCGAATTCGAAATCCAGACGCTTTAGTAAAATTAAGACCAAGCCTCTCCACAGCTGCTAATGTGATCACACAAATTTGTGCTCCACCATCTATGTATGCCTCCCCTAGATCCTTCCCTTTGTACCACACATTCACCACAGGACATATATCAGGTAACTCCTGAACAGATAGAACAGTCACGATCCCTTTGGCCGGCTCCTTCTCTCTCGGATTCACAAGTCTTTTCCACTGACGCTTCAAATTGGGAGCTAACTCTATCAATTGCCCAAAAGTAACACCATATTGGGGAATATGGGAATTTCCCATAAGTTTGGGACACGTGGTCAAAACTTTGGATTTGCCATAACTTGAACACCATTACTCCAAATTTTGCGCTTTAAAGCTTAAAAGATCCCTCTTTTCAAGCGCTTTCCAATGATAGGTCACATGATAGGGTTTTGAGAAACTTATAGACATGTTAATCGGGTCCCACCTTTTTATTATTACAAAAATGGGACTTAGGAGATTCCCAAACTCACGAATATGGTGTTAAGTAATGTTAGCCTTCCTTCCAACCATGTCCTCCTGTAAACTGTAGCTATCCTGCCCACCCCCTAGTGGAAAATCAGTTACCTGAAACTTCCTACGAGACCTCTTCTTCTGCTTGACCTTCACATCCTCTCCTTCCTTCACTTTACCTTTCTTCTTATTGGGCCCTGCAGCATCCTTGCTTTCCCTTTCCTGTGACGTCCGTTTCCCCAAAGGCATCACATCAGCTTCTGCCTCCTTCGTCTTCTCAAGGGTGACCACATCTATCACCTTAGTTTTACCTTTCTCCTCAGCTGTGATTCCACTGGGGCGGCCTGCTTGATCCCTGATATCAATACCATAATCATTTGACCTGTCAGGTAGCTGTGAAGGTAGTGGGTACATATCACCACCCATTCGCTGAGCTCACCACAGTTCCAGCATGTAGGGATGAAATGACGGCCCCTGCCACGACCACGTCCATACCCTGCTTGTCCATCTCCCCCTTCATGATTATTGCCATGGCCTCTACCACGTCCACCACCTGTACTTCCCATTAAATTTAAGCTCAAATTCTTCATAAGATCAACCATCTGTTTTATATCCTGTCGCAATCCCTCATCAGAACCTGCAGGAACCATAGGTACTCCTTGACTAGCCTGAGGCACCATCTGCATAGCTTGGGCTTCATCCTCTCAATCACTGCATTCATGGGTATAGCCTCCACTCTACGAATCTCCGGCTGTGCTACAATTGGAATCATCCCCAGCTGATTCATCCGCTGCAATTTCCAATCTTTTGATTTAGCAATTTCTACCGCATCCTCATAAGACCTGGGCTTCTTTAATTCCACTTTCTAGTGAATACTCTTCTTAAGCCCGGCTACAAACTTGTTTTTCTTCATCATGTCAGGCGGTACCTGATCTTCTCCCAAAGCCCTGCATAGAGTCTCCCATAGCAAAGAAAATTTCTTCATATAATCATCTATTGATTCAAACTCACCTTGTGTCAGAGCTTGCACCTCATGCCAAACCTTGTCGGGGTCTTCTACCTTCTTGAACCTGTTGCTAAGTGCTGTCTTTAATCCATCCTCAGTCATCTCCATGAGTGGAACAGCAACCCTCAATGACTCCTCATAAGCCCTATACCAGGTTCTTGCATCTCCCTTCAAACAGATGCTCAGCAGCCGCAATACCTGTACCTGCTCATTGATGTGGTTGCTTATACATGCAACATCCATCCTTTCCAAGAAGTCTGCCACATCCTCATTCAGACCACCATAAAACTCTGGGTAAGACATCATCTTGATCCCCAAACTTCACTTCAAATCCCAAGCAAAAACAGAAACACCTTCCTTCAATACACCCTCGTAAGAGAAATCCCTGAGCTATCCTCAGTCAACTGAGCAACTCCTCAGTGGGGGCACCAGAAGGAATGTGAGGTGAAAAAAAGAAAGAAAAGCCTGCCTCTATAGCCCTTCCACCTCGCAAACTTGGAAACACTACCACGAACGGGGCACCACCAGCCACCGGCTGGAACACTCTCTCACCATTCGCCACCCACCCACACCATTAAGACAGCTCAGAACCACAACGAACAGATGATCATTTAGCAAAAAACATATACAGCATCAACTATGTACAAACTCAGCAAATACACCAAAGACCAGGACTCTGGCCAGGATTCATTAGGAAGTGAATGGAGTCTTCTTGGGCCCTTTAATTTGCCCAAGCCTAATCAAGGTGATTAAGGAATAGCCAAATGGGGGGTTGCCATGTGGACTGAAATGTTGGGTTTGTAAGAGAGGTGTAAGAGTGGTCAAAGGGTGCACTTTTCCCCCCAAAAAGGGGGGAGGTAATTTTATAATTTTCGGACCTCCATAACTTCTACATACAAGCTCCGATTTGAGCGGAGATTATAGATTCGTGATCTACGCATCAAGAGCTTTCCATAGATATGTTACATGATATGGTTTTGTCCGCTAGATTTTAAATTCCATTTTTCTCCCAAAATTGAAACTCGAATAAAGTAGCCGTTTTGAAGCTTCTAATTAGAAAATGTTTCTTCTTAAGAGAAAAGGTTTGACTCCTTAAACTGCCAAATAAAAGGGCCCAAGAAGTCTTCCATTGAGGTCCTAATGTACTGCCAAAGGAATACACCCTTGCGTCTGACAACCGAGCCTCTATCTCCCGGTCCCTGTAATCTCCAGAGGGCGCCCACACCAGCAACCCTTCTTCACTTTCTCGGTAGCTCGGCTACTCTCTGTCCCCAGCTGCTACCAAACAAGTGTTGTAGGCGAGCCCCACTGTCTCCAGCCCACACATCAGCACCTCTTCTGCATCCAACACACACAAAAATCCAAGGCTCCCTCTCTCTGGTCAGCATCCACTCACTGCCTGCAATCATCACCCACACAAGACCAGCTACTCTCACCAGAAGGCGCCCACACCAGCTAACCTTCAACTCAGCAGCTCCCACTCTCTGTGTGTCGAGACTAGCAGCTTCACCAACCACCAGAGCCTTGCACAACCCTCAACACCACGAACCACTACTCAATGCAGCATCACCATCTGGCTGTACTCTAGCCCTTTAGCTGCCTCCACGCATCAGCTCGTCTCTTGGCCTCCTCAGTCGCCAACCCTTGTACCCTTGGCAACCACACTCTCTTCAGACTCTCTGCAGAATTGGCTGCGCTCCCTTCACACATACGGCTGCAGCTGCACAACCACCAACCCTCTCTCTGCTATACTAGCGGTTATATGCCTCTGCTCCCCAGAGCCTTTGATGGTCACCCCTCATTGCTACACAGCAGCCGACCACCTGGCCTTCTCTTAGCAGCTGCAGCAGCTTTGCCCACTCTCTACGCTGTCTGCACTTGACAAGGGGAGGCCCCACTCACGTTGTTCGCCAGCCCGCTCCTTATTTCACACGGCGGTTCAGCCTTTTTCGCACAATCACCTTCATCATGGCGACGACCCCACCGGTTCCAGTCACCTGCTCTGTTGAAGTCGCCAGCTAAAACCAGTCGCCAACGTGTTTACACCAGCAGCTGCAGCCAACTTCCACTTTGCACCGTTTTTTGCAGAATTACCCGCCAGGCGCGACCACGTACAGAGCGGCTGCTCCTTCTCTTTGGCGCCTACTTCTACGCTCGAGAGCCCCCCGTCTTCATCACTGCTTCAGCGCTTCAGCAAGCCCGACGACTCTACGCTGGCTCTCCTTGGCGTCCCTTTTCTACAGCGCCAGTTTCAGTCTTTACGCGATTGCCACCTTCCCCATTTCTCCCGTCTTCTAGACGTCGAGCTGGCGGCCAACCTGCTTTCCATGTGGCCATTAAAACCATGGCCATGTAGATTAAATATATATATATATATATATATTCTTTTTAAAGCTTAATAATGGCCATACCCTCAATGGCTTCTCCACTTCGAATCATATCACCGCGTCCATAACCTTCCAATACCAGAACTGCTCCCGGCCACCCTCATCAGCATCATGACTACCAAGCCTATCAATTTCCAGTCGGTGCCCTCTTTTTAGTAACCACTCGCACATCACACAATTGCCATAAAACTCCAAATCTCCAGCGTCTGCTCCGGAAAACAAAACACGTGCATAAACCAACTTTCTGCCAAACCATTCAGCCTGTACACTTGCTAGGGCATTCAGGGAAAATTTTATTCACACACCACACGCACCATATGTACATAGACCCAAAACAGTTCTCAGATTTTAGCCTGACATAGAGCATGAAGAAACTTCTATATCAATGTGTGTTTGGCATGAAGAGCTAGAAGCTTCATGTGACTCCCCCCTTCTTGAGCTAGGTGGTATTGATCGATATCGTTTGGGAATTCAAACTAGCTCTGGAAGAAGTGGTGCGGAGCACTCTGTTACCTTTCCCTTACCACGGTCTTGAATTGTCGTCGGGTGGCAACATTTGGTTTGCAAGGTTTTACAGGTGATGTAGAGGGATTCAGCTTATGTTTAGGGACCCAAATCTGGTCATTCCCCTCGTAGTACCCTTGGGCTACTAATAATTTTTTTGGGATCCATCGTGATGTTACATTGCCCTTTCTCGGGTGGGTAGCTGCTTTCCTTCTATGAGGCTTCTTGTCTGAACGAGATTGAGCAGGGGAAGTAGCTGTTAACGAAGCTTTTGGGACCCATTTGTATATACTCTTTGGCATAGTAAGCGGAACCTTAGAGACCACCTTGCCTGTTTCCACTCTTGGCGTTGAAGCGTTAGAGGGGTGGCAAACAATCAAGGATGGTTCTGTCCCACTGGACTTTGTGATTTTTCATTATCTAATATTTGAGTGGATGACTTAGGTGGCGAGATTTTGAGTAGTCAGACCTAGTGTTGGTTCTTGCGTTGTGACTCGTTTGGTTGCCCAATCGATATTGCACTTGGTGGCCATCATCCATTTGCACCCTAAGTTTACAGTCCCTTCCATGGTACCAGCAGGCATAACTAAAAAGCTTTGAATTATGGTCCCCTTGTCATAGGCCACCGGAGTGTGCAGAATTCCTGAGACAGGGATTTTCTTCTTGTTGATACCTTTAATTTGGATAGCACTCTTGGATAAAGGTGATTTTCCAAGTTGACACCACACGCCATATGATAGCAAATTATGTTGAGCTCCTGTATCCAATAATGCATTATACAGCACCTCCCCGTAAGGACTCTGTAACTCAATTGGGTATCTTAGAGGTGGGTCAGATTCTAGTGAATCCGGCCTCCTTGAAAAATACTTGCGTAATTCCTAAGTTGGCTTCTCGTTGGCGCCTAGCACGCTGTTGACGTTCTTTGGCTTCAACTCTCGCTTGTATCTTCTTAAGCTCCGCTTGTTCTTTAGCTGCCTTCTTTTGATGGATTGCATGTAACTCCTCTTGGCTCAGGGGGTCATAGTATCTTTTGAATTTACCCCCATTAAGGAATCCAATGGTTTCAACTCCGTCGAGAGTCTCCACTCTGATGGTACCTTGCGGGGTAATTTCACATACTCTATACGGTCCCTTACCAGCATATTTGAGCTTCTTCTTTTTGTTTCGCACTCCAGACATCAGGACTTTATCCCCAACCTTGATGTCCTTGTCCTTTAGGTGGCGATCAAACCATTTTTTCCTTCTATCCTTCTCCACAAGGGCATTGTACACAGCCAATTGTCTTTCTTCGTTTAGTCGCTCAAGGATATACAGTCGCTCTACTAAGGGATTACCATCCCAACCCTCTTGAGTAGCAACACGAAGACTAAGAATGACAAATTCCCATGGCATGACTGCTTCTTGGCCATATACCATTTTGAATGGTGTGCAATTAATAGCCACTTTGTACGCAGTACGATAGGCCCATAAAGTTGTCGTCGTACGCTTTAGATCCCAATCTGTGCGATGAGCTTCAACTGTCTTTGTCAAAACAGAGATTAAGGTCTTGTTGGTACTCTCGGCTTGGCCATTCGCTTGCGGATAGTAAGGAGTAGATTTATGATGGGATATCATGAAATTTGTTGTGAGCTCCTTAATCACTTCATTTATAAAATGCGTACCATTGTCGCTCACAAGTTCAAAAGGACAAGTGAAGCGTGTGATTATATTTTCAAAGAGGAACTTGGCTGTTGTCCTTGCATCTACCTTGCGTATCGCTTTCGTTTCAGCCCATTTGGTCATATAGTCAGTGGTGGCCACAATAATATAGCGAGATTGTGTGTTGCGGGCCGCTGGGCTAATTGGACCTACAAAGTCTAAACCCCACTTTTTAAATGGTTGGTTTACTTTGATCGGATGTAGGGGCATCTGATCTTTCCGCTGGGGTTTCTTGTATCGTTGGCATTCATTGCAACCCTTCACAAAGAGTGATGCATCTTGGAACATAGTGGGCCACAAATACCCTGATTGTAAGATCTTTCGCGCAGTTAAGTCTCCTGAGAAGTGACCACTGGCTACGCCCATATGTGCCTCTTGCAAAATGTATAGATACTCATCTTCTCGGGCACAACGCCTAAGAACGTCATCCTTTCCTCTTTTATAAAGAGTCTCGGCTATTAGGCAATAGGGTTCGCATTCTTTGATCAGCTTTTGAGCTAGATCTTTACGAAGCTCCTTGGGTGGAAAGCCATTAACCAAAAAGTTAACAATCTTCTCACTCCATTCAGGCATTGTCTCACCATGAACAGGAAAGTGTCAGGTAAGTCATCATCAACTCCCGTAGGAGCTTCACCATTAGGTATGCGAGACAAATGATCAACCATAACATGTTTTTTGCCAGGTCTCACAACAACAGTGAAATCAAACTCAAGAAGAATCAATAGCCATCGTGTGATTCTTCCTGTGGAGCATGGTTTGTTTACCAGATACAACAATGCTTGATGATCCACATAGAAAACAAACTTGGTGGCAAGAAGGTAATAACGAAATTTCCTTACCGCATATATCATTGCCAACCCTTCTCGCTCTGTAGTGGTGTAGTTCATCTCAGCATCGTTCAATTGGCGACTGGCAAAGCTAATGGGGTAGTCTAATTTGTGTTCTCCAGGTTGAGTTAACACACACCCAATAGCAAAGTTTAATGCATCAATATGCACATGGAAGATTAAATCCCAGTTAGGCATTTGCACGATTGGAGCACTCGTTCGCTAAGGCCTTCTTTAATAGCTCATAGGCACGGTCACATTCTTCAGTCCAAATAAACTCGATGAGAAGCTTATAAAATGGTCGAGCTATCTCGACGAAGAATAGAATAAACCTTTGATAATAACCAATGTGGCCCATAAAGCGTTGGACTCCCTTATAGTTGGTGGGTGGGGGCAATTCCAGAATGACCTTGATTTTACTCTCGTCAATGGAAATCCCATTTTTGGACACTATATGCCCTAAGATAACTCCGTATTTAACCCAAAATTGGCATTTGAAAGGATTCAATGAGATGCGATATACTCTACACCTTTCAAATATTTTTCGTAAACACATCAAGTGCTCGTCCCAAGAGGAATGAACACAAAGATCATCTAAGAAAGATTCATAGAAGTCCCTTAGATATTCCTTAAAGGCCGTGTTTATCAATCGTTGGAATGTTGCAGGTGCATTGGTCAAGCCAAAAGCCATGACGCGAAAGGCAAACACTCCAAACTCCGTGATAAATGCTGTTTTAGCTTGGTCCTCGACTGTAATTGTGATCTGATTGTAGCCCGAGTACCCATCTAAAAAGCTATATGCCTCCTTGCCTGCCACTCTTTCAAGCACATGTTCCGAATACAGCAAGGGGTAATGATCCCTTCTGGTGGCTGCATTAACCTTTTTGAGGTCAACGCAGACTCTAAGTTTCCCATTCTTTTTTGGTACGATGACTATCGGAGAAACAGGTCTTTCCATAGATTCCCAACAGTTTTTAGTCACAATGCTCACTCCAGCACCACCATCAAGGATTCCCTTTAGAGTTAATCCCTTGGTAGTAATGGGGAGGGTTGCATTAGATTCGTCACCTTCAAAGTACTGTCCCAACTTGTTAACAGGTATTTCAACGACCGATTCTTCATCTAGGTTGGGTTGTAGATCCTAATGTTCCCCTTCATCTTGAAGCGTGTCGGGTCTATCCATATTTGCAAATTGTGGTAGCCCCGCCTTTAGCTCTCCATTGAGAAATGCCCGAAGAGCTAAGAATAGCTCAGGATCTCCGTATAATTTGGATATGATCGTGGTTCTGATCTCAGAGGACATGAAATCCATTAGCTTGGACACATTCAACGGTACTTTTCGAGATATCGCCCCTTGACTAGGGACTGGTGAAGATGGAATTACTTCCTCTTCGATGGGGTCAGGCATTCCTTCACTAAACATTCTTTCCAGCAAGAAGAGTGTTTGCCCACTTCCTGATGTCCTATCCTCACTTTCTTCCCAAATGATACTAGGTATAGCTAACGGTTTATGGCTCCTGTGAGGCTGAACTTGTGTAGGAAACACTGTGTCTGGAATTTTGATTCTTCCAGGGTCTGCTAGCTCCAGTTCTCTTTGTGTTTCTTCCACCAAACCCCTTAAGTGTTGCACTTGTTCAATCTCCTCAACTAGGTTTGGGTAAGTTCCAATCTTTTTCTTGAGGGTTTTTGGCCCACATGGCTTGTCTTGGGGAGTCTCAGTCAGTTTGGGTGGTCGAGAGGGCATTAATTGACTTGGTTGTGGGGCCGAGGAAGTTTCCCTTTGTTTCCCCTTATTTATATATTCGCTTGATTCTCCTTCGTTGAGCTCCCGAGTGGGTTCCTCCCTTAAGGTAGTGGCTTTGGTCCCCATGGTTTCTATTGAATCAGAATCATCCTCAGGATCATTCATATACACGAGATCGTCTCCCGTTCCTATGTTAGTCTTTGAACTAGGCTTGGAGCTCGTGGCATTAAGCGATCTCTTCCGCCGTGTTTTCTTTTTCTTTGCTTGAGCAATTGATGCAGTATCCCTCTCTTCAAGAATGTAGTTTTGATTTTGAAGCATTGATCGTGTAACTACATTCGCGGGTACAACGGGTGTGGTTCCTCGTGCCTCATTGGTGACCTCAACCAAATTCAATGGCGTAATCTTGGGTGCATTAGGATTATGTGGACATTGAGCAATCAAATGATCTATGCCACAACGATTACATGTAAGTACCTGCATTCCCGATGTGCTCCCTTGATTTGGTTGCATCTGAGTAGCGATCTTCTGTAGCCTATTAGGACACTCCGCTCTACACGATGCGGTCCACCACAATCGTAGCATTGAAGAGGTGGTCTCCTTGCCATGGTATTAAGGTTTTGCCCTCTTGTGGTGGCGAGAGCAGCCGCTTGATATACAGGCTTGACTTACCCGAAATGATCCTCCATGTAGTACTAGGGAATCATTTTAAACGTATCAATCCCATATGGAGCAGTGGGGTCTATCTCCTCTTCATAATCCCCACACGCACTATGTGACTCACAACTCATCTGGTTTATAGGGGTAATCCTTGGATGTGGAGGTTGTGGTCCTAGCACTGGCGGTGGGGTAACAGCACAGAGACTGAACTACATTCGGGTTCCTTGGAACTATGTGCTATGACGGTTGCTCAACAGGTGGTGCAGGCATTGATCGTGTAACTACATTTGCGGGTACAACAGGTGTGGTTCCTCGTGCCTCATTGGTGACCTCAACCAAATTCAATGGCGTAATCTTAGGTGCATTAGGATTATGTGGACATTGAGCAATCAAATGATCTATGCCACAACGATTACATGTAAGTACCGGCATTCCCGATGTGCTCCCTTGATTTGGTTGCATCTGAGTAGTGATCTTCTGCAGCCTATTAGGACACTCCGCTACATGATGTGGTCCACCACAATCGTAGCATTGAAGAGGTGGTCTCCTTGCCATGGTATTAAGGTTTTGCCCTCTTGTGGCGAGAGCAACCGCTTGATATACAGGCTTGACTTGCCCGAAATGATCCTCCATGTAGTACTAGGGAATCATTTTAAACGTATCAATCCCATATGGAGCAGTGGGGTCTATCTCCTCTTCATAATCCCCACACGCACTATGTGACTCACAACTCATCTGGTTTATAGGGGTAATCCTTGAATGTGGAGGTTGTGGTCCTAGCACTGGTGGTGGTAACGGCAGAGACTGGACTACATTCGGGTTCCTTGGAACTATGTGCTATGACGGTTGCTCAACAGGTGGTGCAGGCATTAGTGCGGGTACTTGAGGTGTGTTTGACCAGGCTAGTGGTGCCTGATTTGCCAACATTCACTTAAATACTAGGCAATCTTTAGATTGATGGCCATACTTACCACATGCATTGCAATTCCCATTGAATTTGACTCTAAATGTGGGACATTCACTCATGCTATGTGGTCCTAAGCAAACCGAACACCATTGTTGCTCTCTTCTTGGGTACATATGGCTATTTTGAGGAGCTCGATTACCCCTAAAGTATTCTTGGAGAGCCTTAGTAAGGTCAGTTCACAGACATTTCGAATATCTTGGGCTCCTTGGCAATAGGTTTTACCATCATTGGCTCGTGCCCAGATACTTGCGAACTAACAGATTTTGTCTCCGAAGACACCTTTTTACCTGCAATCATCAAGTTGTCTTCTAACCGGATTGCATTGGCAGTGACTGCTTCCCACGTTGTAAGACCTCTAATTACTAGGCCATTGTATATGTCCTCGTGGCGCAATCCTCAGATGAATCTATCGAGTAGTTGGTTATTATTGAAGCGCTCATCGGGAGTGCAGCGAGAATTTAGATGCTTCAACTTATAAAGTCTCTCACTGACTCCCCTTCCTCGCGTTCAGCTTTTTGGAGTTGAGATGCTACTCCCCAAAGCACACCCTCACGTATGTATTCTTTCAAGATCAATCTCTTGAGAGTGGGGTAGTGAGTGCGCTCTTCAACCCTTAAGGTTCGATACCAATCTTCGGCCTTCGCACTCAAGGTTAAGCCTAAGGCTTTACACTTATGCAGCTCATTTGCTCTTCCAAGGAATCACACACGTGTTTGAAGACTTCAATGTGCTTCCTAACATCCTCGTTACCCCCACTGAAGTTTTGAGTGAGCTTAGCCACTTGTATTACCTTGCTTCTAGGTTCTCTCTCAGGCATGCCCCACATGTTTTTCGCAATAGATCGTCCGATCGTCTGAGCAAAAACTGCGAGATCACCTAGGTGAGCAGGCATAGCTGGTGGAGGCACTTCTAGGATAGCTTGGCTGATAGGAGTTGGCGTTGGTCTGGGTATGTTGGCAAATGACGTAGGATATGATATGTGACTAGGCCTAGCTCCTCTTGGATAAGGGTTGTGATAAGGCGGTCGTGGAGCATATGCCATTAGCATACTAAGAGGCGTAGGAGCTACATGAGCATGAGTAGCAATAGGTACATATGGTCGATAGGCACTGGCACGCACTGTTGTAGGTACTGTTCCACTAGGTAGTGGTGTCATACTAACTACAGCGGTAACAGGTGCACTTTTCGTCGCTATGCTCATCATTGGGGTAGGCATTGCGGATTCCCTAATAATGGAAAGTTGAGCCAAGGTTGGAAAGCTAAAGTTACTGCTCGTGGGCTCAACCTGCATTGAGACTCCAGGCGAAACAACATATGAAGGGTCTATGGGACTCACCGAGGGAGTCTCCAATTGTGATAGGGTTGGTTGTTTGGCCTTGCCCGTATCCAAAAACCTTATAGGGCCAGTGGAAACTAGGTTCACTCCCCTATTTTGCCTCTTAATTTGGATGATTCTATGAATAACCTCACATATCATTTGCTGTTTCTCTTCTAGATTAGTGGCGCTAGATGTAGATCATAGGACTTCTAACCAACCTACATGGTATGTGTAACCCGCATATAGGTCTCTTAAAGTCTCTGTGTGCAGATCATATTCCCAATTTTCATTGAGAAATATCCCATCCAGACTTGGTGTGCCAAACGGTTCTCTTGAAGTGGACGCAATGTCACTTCTTATGGATTGGCTTCTAGGAACCTCTACTTTAGAAGGCGTGTCGGAAGGTGGTAGCTCAGTAGGGCCTTCATTAAATGAAGTGGGTAGAATATCCACATGGACACTCTTTGGGAGGGTAGGGTCTACAGGAGATGTGAATGGCGAATCCACTACCCCTCCTTCTTCATTTACTTCGCTTGTCGCATGCTCAGAGCATGTAGCTCTACTAAAGGTCTCTATTAGACGACTAAACATGCTAGATCCGGGTTGTGGGGCCCAAACTGGCATGTTTTGGCTAGTTTCCTCAAGGTTCTTGGTAGGGGGCCTTTTTATGGCTTCTGAGTCAGAGGACGAGTCACTATCCACTATTCGTGGATCTTGGGTTGCACTTCCTTGGGTCCCAGAGCAGAAGGCCAAGATGCTAACGTGGAGGGATGGTGTGAGCCTGCGTAAACCGAAACGCTTTCTAGTGGCTCAGACTCCAGCACCCGACCAGAGCGTAGATGCATGTGACGTGGGTACCCTACGTGCATTGGTAACTACCCTTGAAGCCCACACAAGTGGTTTATTGGGTATTTCGCACCTCGTTTTTACTTGTTTTTAGATTGTTTTTAACCCGTTTTTGACCCCCTTACTTATGGTCAAACCTGGACTAGGACATGTGATAGCTTGAAATGAGCGTATCATTCAAAGGGTCCTAGTGTGCTTTACAGCACCGTATTCGCCTATCTAGAGCTCCTGTAGTCCTCAAAACAGTCTGTTTCCTTGTGGGGAAGGGGCGAAAGCCTATTTGCTTGTGGAGGAAAGGGTGAGGGCTTTATCCCACATGCTCACTTTACTCCTTGGGGGTGGGCTACATATAGGGCACAACTTTCCATAAGCTCTCACTTGAAAGAAAGCTATGGAGGCTCACTCTCCTATATATATATATATCAAAAGACCGAGGCCGAGGCCGGGGTCGGGGTCAATTGGGGGTTTTTCTTTTCAAAAAATTTTTCTCCAAATAAAAAAAATCTTCTTTCCACGCGTTTGGTTTTTTTCTTTAAAAATAAAATTTATTTTTTTATTTTTTTAAAAAATTAGTTTTTTTTGGATAAGTTTTCTAGTGTTTTCTTTCTAGGGTTTAGACTTTGCCGCGGCGCAGTTCGCACACAGCACAGGTCTAGGGATTCAGAGACTCCCCCTCGCACGCAGAGAACCAAATAACAGAACGTACGCCCACACGCGGAGCGGAGAAATAGCAAAAGAAACAGAAATGCAGAAGACAAATTGCAGAAAAAGATTGTAAAACACAGAAACACCTCAACAACAAACACACAGACGCCTTTCCTACAGTGTAAATTTCACTTCACGCAGCAGCCCGAGCTGCAAACTGGAGCTTGCTGTAGGGCAACTCCCCGGCAGAGCGGCGCCGCCAAACATGTGCGCTTTTGCCGCACAGGTTATAGTAGCTGGGGACTTGCCAAACACCGTATGCGAGCCACGAATGGCTGCAAGCATACAACCAGGAAAGCAAGCTCAAACAGAATGCAAAGGTGTGTCACTCACCGCTCTAACCGTCGCCGTGAAGGATTCCCCCATCGCAGCAGTGAAGAAGGAGCCGTCGTGCCGCTCTACCGCCTCTTCGCCACCGTGCCGCTACACAGTGCTCGATTGCTCTCTCACTCTCTCTCTCTCTCTCTCACACACGCAGGAGAAGGAAACCAAGGAGATAAGGCAAGAGCACTCTTCTATTCAACACATGAGAATGAGGGTTTTAGGGTTACATTTGACTCTTATAGGTGACTTGGCCGTTCACACATGGGCGCCCATACATGGCCGGCTGATCCTAACCCTTATCCTATTGATATTCAAGGTGCACCTCTCATCGGCGATCACCCAATCCCTTTATCCTTTGCATATGGTGCCGACAAGCCCGGCCCATGACTCAGAATAGTTAAACTAATTACATGACGTAAAACATAGTACGTCTCAATGTCCATCATAGGTTAACACTTTACAAATTTCTTGATTCTTTGCTCATGGTAAAGGCCCCCAACCAATCAATTGGTTTAGTATGTTGATGGAGCCACCAATGGGGATTGAAGAAAGAGGGAAGCTCCAATTTCTCCAATTTGGAGAGAATTTTAGAGAATAGTAAATATTAGCATTATTTTAGCATAGTTCTAGAATAGTAAAATTCTCCTCTCCCCTCTTTTTCAAAGGACTCATGTTCTATTTATAGGAGAGGGAGGCTCTAACCAAGGCTAACTGATTTCTAGAATTTTCCAGATTCAGTTTGGTTGAATTTGGACTAGATTTGGACCTAGTTTGGTTACTTTTTTGATTCGGTTTGATTCCTTTTTGATTTGGTTTGGTTCAAGAGAGAGGAGAGATAAAAATATCACATTATTTTTGAGTTTAAAACTCATTCAAGCATGTGAAGTATGCACCTCCTTTAAGGGACTCCCCTTCCTTACATATGTGTCAAAATGCAATCATTATACCCAAAATATCTCATTTTTTTAGTAATACTCATAGTTTCTTACTAATAAACCTTGTACATATTCAACTCTTCATCTTATGTAAGCATTTACTCATTTTTGGATACCCAAATTATCTCATTTTTTTGATATCACTCATAGTTTCTTACTAATAAACCTTGTACATATTCAACTCTTCATCTTATGTGAGCATTTACTCATTTTTGGATACCCAAATTATCTCATTTTTTTGATATCACTCATAGTTTCTTACTAATAAACCTTGTACATATTCAACTCTTTATCTTATGTGAGCATTTACTCATTTTTGGATATCCAAATTATCTCATTTTTTTGATATTACTCATAGTTTCTTACTAATAAACCTTGTACATAGACAACTCTTCATATTATGTGAGCATTTACTCATTTTTGGGTATCTTCTTTTACAAATTGGATTTATCTCCTCCCTACACATGGATTGATGCTATTGGCCCATAGGAACCTTAATTGGACCATAATCCAAAAATTTCTGAAAATCTAGACCCTTAGGCTAAGGTCCTTTATACCCATTTCCAATTAATTCCAATTGCACATTGGAAAGTTCTTTTTGAATTTCTGTTTCAGGGGAATTCATTTTAATAAGATGAGATATTTTTCTATCCAAAAATATTAAAAATCTTAATATTCTCTCTCTAAAATATTTTCTCTCTCTAGGTTAAAATAGTTAGAAACAAGGTCTTTTATATTTCTGAAGAGGAATTTAATTACACGGAAAGATGTTGGTCATCTTGAGAGGCTGGGGAGGAATCTTACATTCTCTCCCACTTGAAAAACGTGAGATGTCCTCATCTCGCAAACTGGGGGTAATTTCGCAAGATGCACGAATATGAGACTAAGAGAAAATTTAATTAAGATTAACCACCAAGAAGTCTCAAAGAGAGCAAGACTCAAGACAAGAACAAAGATTTCAACTTTTTTCACTCTTGGAACATATACAGCAAGATAGAAGAACTTTCATTAGGAACTCAATGGAGTCTTTTTGGGCCCTTTAATTTGCCATGAGGTTATGGAAACATTTAACTTTTTGACAAATAGGAGCCCGCCATGTAAGCAAAAACCAATGGTTTGTAAGAGAGGTGTAAGAGTGGTCAAAGGGTGCACTTTTTCTCCCAAAAAGGGGAGGGGGCAATTTTACAATTTTCGGACCTCCATAACTTCTACATACAAGCTCCGATTTGAGCGGAGATTACAGATCCGTGATCTACGCATCAAGAGCTTTCCATAGATATGTTACATGATATGGTTTTATCCGCTAGATTTTAAATTCCATTTTCCTCCCAAAATTCAAATTCGAATAAAGTAGCCGTTTTGAAGCTTCAAATTAGAAAACGTTTCTTCTTAAGAGAAAAGGTTTGACTCCCTTAAACTGCCAAATAAAAGGGCCCAAGAAGACTCCATTGAGTTCCTAATGTTATACTTCCATAAGCCCGTCCATCATATGGTCACAAAAGCAGCACTCATCACAAGCTGCACACGTATAAGGTAACTCATCTATGGGAAATTTTCGGCCAGTTATTGCAGCACCTATCTCATTGGAATGAGGTGATCTAACAAAAGGACCTCTAAGAGGCAAGCCAAAAACGGGATAAAGGCATATCTTTTGGTGAGGAAGAAAGCACGCTAGTAAGAAGACCCGCTCAAAAAATCCACCATGCCTTGATCTCATCACGTAGTAGTATTGGGGACCCAAACCCAAACCCAAACCCAAACCCAAAGCTTCAATAACCATAGCCAAGCGGACATTGTTACGAAAGTGCTGCTGACCCCACGGTGTACCCTAGTTATGTCTTGATAGGTCCGCCATTTGGTCTGAGCTACAAAAGTTCCCAAGTGAGGGAAAAGTGAGCGCTCATACAGTTCTATAAAATCCTTCTTCACAGACTCGCTTGCATCTTGAAGGTGAGAAATCATCATGGATAAAACCAATTCGTGCTGCCAAGCCATAAAGGAGATTAAGAAGAAAGGATATCAATGGAAGTAAGATTACTGCGAGTGACAAGTAAGAGTTACGACTTATATAAAAGAAGGAGCTAGCATAACCTAGAAGCCACCGGGGTATCTTGCCACTGAAGTTTTACCGTCTCTCCATGATTTGGGTTTGGCACAAATTTCTATAGAAGGCATTAAGAACTTTGAGATGAGGAGATAAAAGAAGTTCGTAGGCTAAGTCACCTACTTTCTTTGGTCCACAATATCTGGGGGATAACTACTTATACTCTCCAAGAGATAAAGAACTTCTTTTGGTCCGTACTTAAATGAAGACCATATCTGCTTCTTTGAATTCTTTGACTGTCCTCTTCTTATCTGTATACTGTTTCTGTCGATCCTGGGAGCTTTTATATCTTTATGAATTGCCTGCATCTGTTGCTCTATGTCGTCAATGGTTATCTCGACCCTAATCAATGGGTCAGACCTAGTTAATGGAATTAAGCAATCTTGTCCGAGACGGACCCTGATTAGATTGGTATGAAGGAATTGGTCTCTGAATTTGGGTTCTTGAGTTCCCTGTGCCCTTGTCATGGCAGGAGTCGGGTAGTCTTTTAACTGATGACCAAAACCTTGGCATCCAAAACACCGGTTCTCACTTCTGAAACTCATTGTTCTGAATCCTTAAAATAGGTGGGCTCCTGATAAGGTATTCTGGGGAAAGTGTCTTCCCTTTTTAAACAGAATCTTTCTTTTATTTTAGAGAGGGAATAATTTTAAGATCAGAAAGGGAGATTCTTACTCCTATATACCTCGAAGGTTGGGGGAGGAATCTTACATTCTTCCCCACTTAAAAAGGTGCGAGATGTCCTCATCTCGCAAAGTAGAGGACAACTCTTTTTCTTAAGATCCAATTTATTCTGGGGTTCCTTATATTCTGGTCAACCCAACAGAAATCCCTTAACTTGATCTACCGTGTCAAGTGTTAATAGTAGCAATTTGACAGCACAATCCACTAATCTCATATTGATTTGCTGAAATCATTAATCATCATTCTAGTTATGAATATCATCACAGGGACTCGTCCCATTCATCCTCATTGTGGTTTCGCTCAGGTTATTATATTTCAACTAAATTTCAGAAATCATCATTTTTCAATCAGAATCCAATTCAATTCATGAGTTCTCAAACAAAATTAAAAATCATATCAGCCACATTCGAATTCATTTACTGGTGGATAGAATTAATGCTTATAATTTCAAGTCTTAGATTTACTCGTATATACTGCCGGTAAAGAGCTGCAATTATACCCTCGGTATATACGGGTAGTCATGATACTTGGAACTATAAGATAGATACCATCATGATACCCTCGGTATATACGGGTAGTCATGATACTTGGAACTATAAGATGGATACCATCATGTCTAGGCCTCAAGCAAGTCAGGGATTCTATATAATTGCGGTACTTCCATCTGAAGACCCAGTTACCAAATTTTGAATTTCAATTTGAATATCAAATTGTATGACTTATATCACACAATTATAACCTTTTTGTGTTTCTTGATAAATTTTTGACATATTTGTCTTCTCTCAGTTGATCTTTATTAGCCAATTTGCTCTGATACCAACTGTGAGATCCCTGCTCCCACCACGCAACGGATTCGGGGTACTAGCAGCGGCAGTAGCACTTCTTGCGCGAGGCAGGGTCCCACACTCGGGGCCTCGTCCATGGATATCCGGACAAAAGACTAATCCGTCGGTTTTTCCAAAACCGAACCCGGAAAAACTTCCCTTATCCGGAAAGCACGGGCGATTCCTCCAGGATAACTTTTTACTCTAACGTAGTCAAGACCATTAGTGATCAAACTGATCCGACTACACCTATAAAGATTCTCGGTCAGATCAAGGAAGAAACTTACACTTGGATCATTGGGATCAATGCTTTTTTTCCCATCAAGAGGCACAACTGTTGATTCCTATCCATAGAATAATTACTATCCGGGACTTACTTCATCTATCGTAATAAGAGAAATTGAGTCTCAATTTACGAATCCATCAGTCCAGCCTAACCCCATCCAGTCCCATGGGTTAGCCCGCCACCCAACCACTGTAGTGATGAGATCCAATTAGGAATTTGGTTAGGTTTTGTCCCGGGTACCACGGAAAAGAGTTCCCAGGCCCCCTAGCCGGAAGTTCATGCAAAAATAAAACTAGTCACACCACTTACACACCCAATATGAAATTGCCTTTTTCACAGATTCAACCAGTTTTAAAACAATCCTTTAATGAAGCCATAGTATCACTGATCACAATCTTCCAAATTATCCGGTTGATTCTTAATTTCCTATCATTCCTTCATCAGAGTATCTATGGCATCATTGGCAACCAGAACGCTCACCACCTGTCCACTCAGGGGCCTTTTCAATCGTTCCTAGCCCATAATACTCGGCAATATAATCACTTATAAAAATCAAGATGGACTCTTGTTGAAGATCAGCAAGATCAACCAACAGATCCATATAAAGAGCCATGGACTCATCCATTGAAGACCAGCAAGGTCAATCAACCAGATCCATGCTCGGTTTCAGAAAACAACTCTTACTCCTTGTTCCAATATCTTCCTCGACGCACGTGTGGGTATCCTAGGCGACCCAGAGCCCGAGCACCGTATGGTCAGCACCCTCTAGGATCCTTTGCAGGTGACCTAGCGCTTCACTCATAGGCTGCTTCCTTGGTCCCTCATCCACCATACCGGAAGCTCACCATTTTAATCGAACCGAGGCTAGTCAAGACCTTAGCCGACTTTGCTACGCGAGACGTCCTCCATTGACTCTCCGTCAGCAGTTGCAACTTTATGAGTTAGGTCTCCATGACTTAATCACAAGACGGTCAAAATGCTTCCCCAGCATTCTTGACATAAAACAACCATTTACAAACAGCATTTACAAACAGTTTTTACAAACACCATTTACAAACAACATTTACAAACAGTTTATAAATACAGTTTCTATATTAACTCTCATTTTTCCACATTATCCCTCATCAATCCACATTACTTATTCCATATTCCATTTATATGTGTACTCATCCCATCACATCATTTTCCATCTCATCACTTCAGATTCCTTCACATCACATCCATACATATATCCACATCCATATCCACATTCACATTCATACATCCACATCTACATCCATGCATCTATTTTCACATCCACATCTACATGCACATTCATGCATCCTCATCCATACATCCACATCTACATGCACATTCACATCTACATGCATCCTCATTCACATCCACATCTATATGCGTACATTCACATCTACATGCATACATCCACATCCACATTCATACATCCACATCCACATTCATACATCTACATCTCCATGCATACATCCACATCCACATCTACATTCACATCCATACATCTACATCTACATGCATACATCCACCTCCACATTCACATCCACATCTATACATCTACATCTACATGCATACATCCACCTCCACATTCACATCCACATCTATACATCTACATCTACATGCATACATCCACATCTCCATGCATACATGCACATCCACATTCACATTCACATCCATACATCTACATCTACATGTATACATCCACATCTCCATGCATACATCCACATCCACATTCACATTCACATCCATACATCTACATCTCCATGCATACATCCACATCCACATTCACATTCACATCCATACATCTACATCTACATGCATACATCCACCTCCACATTCACATCCACATCTATACATCTACATCTACATGCATACATCCACATCTCCATGCATCCATCCACATCCACATTCACATTCACATCTATACATCTACATCTACATGCATACATCCACATTCACATTCACATTCACATCCATACATCTATATCTACATGCATACATCCACCTCCACATTCACATCCACATCTATACGTCTACATTCCCATTCACATCCATACATTTATATTTACATGCATACATCCACCTCCACATTCACATCCACATCTATACATCCATACATCTACATCTACATGCATACATCCACCTCCACATTCACATCCACATCTATACATCTACATCTACATGCATACATCCACATCTCCATGCATACATCCACATCCACATTCACATTCACATCCATACATCTACATCTACATGCATACATCCACCTCCACATTCACATCCACATCTATACATCTACATCTACATGCATACATCCACATCTCCATGATTACAATAAAATTCTTTTAATTAATCTACGATGATAATTCCTAGAATATGGTAGGAAGTCCTCTTTTCATACTTTGAATGAAATTATTTTATATGTAATTTTTATAAAAATTTTACCATAGCTCCACTGCTATGACTGAATAATCTCAATTATCTTAAAAGATAAAGCTTATCATTAAGAAAATGATTAGAATGATCCCTAATTGGATCATTAACCCATAATGGATTGAATCATCAACATTCATGAAATACATAAACTAAAAGCATAGGGAAAGCCATTAATTTGGTCTTTAGCATAGATTAATCTTGGATTAAGGAAAAGCTTTATGAAAAGCTTCATTTGGATTGAGAATAACAAATGAGTATGACCATTTCTTGAGTGAGAGAGAGATATTATATAAAAACCATTAGAATTAAGCATAAATGTAAATCTATGTAATTCTTTACTATCATTCATTAATTACTTCAATAGCATTCAAAAACCATTCCAATTAAGCTCCTCAAGCTTGAGAGGGGTTGAGAAGAGAGAAACATTGAGAAATTATAGAAAAGATCAAAATTCACCACTTACTTTACAAATTGCTTGATTCTTTGCTCACGGTAGAGGCCCCCAACCAATCAATTGGTTTAGTATGTTGATGGAGCCACCAATGGGGATTGAAGAAAGAGGGAAGCTCCAATTTCTCCAATTTGGAGAGAATTTTAGAGAATAGTAAATATTAGCATTATTGCAGCATAGTTCTAGAATAGTAAAATTCTCCTCTCCCCTCTTTTTCAAAGGACTCATGTTCTATTTATAGGAGAGGGAGGCTCTAACCAAGGCTAACTGATTTCTAGAATTTTCCTGATTCAGTCTGGTTGAATTTGGACCTAGTTTGGTTACTTTTTTGATGCGGTTTGATTCCTTTTTGATTTGGTTTGGTTCAAGAGAGAGGAGAGATAAAAATATCACATTATTTTTTAGTTTAAAACTCATTCAAGCATGTGAAGTATGCACCTCCTTTAAGGGACTCCCCTTCCTTACATATGTGTCAAAATGAAATCATTATACCCAAAATATCTCATTTTTTTAGTAATACTCATAGTTTCTTACTAACAAACCTTGTACATATTCAACTCTTCATCTTATGTGAGCATTTACTCATTTTTGGATACCTAAATTATCTCATTTTTTTGATATTACTCATAGTTTCTTACTAATAAACCTTGTACATATTCAACTCTTTATCTTATGTGAGCATTTACTCATTTTTGGATATCCAAATTATCTCATTTTTTGATATTACTCATAGTTTCTTACTAATAAACCTTGTACATGGTCAACTCTTCATCTTATGTGAGCATTTACTCATTTTTGGGTATCTTCTTTTACAAATTGGATTTATCTCCTCCCTACACATGGATTGATGCTATTGGCCCATAGAAACCTTAATTGGACCATAATCCAAAAATTTCTGAAAATCTAGACCCTTAGGCTAAGGTCCTTTATACCCATTTCCAATTAATTCCAATTGCACATTGGAAAGTTCTTTTTGATTTTCTGTTTCAGGGGAATTCATTTTAATAAGATGAGATATTTTTCTATCCAAAAATATTAAAAAATCTGAATTTTCTCTCTCTAGGTTAAAATAGTTAGAAACAAGGTCTTTTATATTTCTGAAGAGGAATTTAATTACACGGAAAGATGTTGGTCATCTTGAGAGGCTGGGGAGGAATCTTACACACATCCACATCTCTTTTCAGCACATCACATCTCATCCACATCCACATCACTTTCACATCCACATCCATTTACATCACATTATTTCACATACACATCCACATCCATTTACATCACATTCTTTCACATACACACCCACATCCATTTACATCACATTCTTTCACATACACATCCATATCCATTTACTTCCCATCTCACCCTTTCACATATCCTCTCATCTCATTCTCCTCTCATCATTCACATCCACATCCATTTACTTCACATCTCATTCACATTCATTTTTATCACACCAGATCCTATCACATCCCATTCACATCTTATCGCATCCCATTTACATCTTATCACATCTATTCACATCCCATTTACATCTTATCACATCTATTCACATCCCATTCACATCTTATCACATTTATTCGCATCCCATTCACATCTTATCGCATCCCATTTACATCTATTCACATCCTATCACATCCCATTTACATCTTATCACATGTATTCACATCCTATCACATCCCATTTAAATCTATTCACATCCTATCGCATTCCATTCACATCTTATTCCCATTTAGTAGCTTTTTCTACTTCGATACTGATAATTGGACTTTTTCTAAATTTCTGCTAGCCAATTGTTTGGCTTAGATAAAGATTCTTTTTCTCGACGACTATTTCCTTATTCTTTCTTAATTTCTCAAATGAATTATATTCAATATTCCTCTTTTGAATAAAAGAATTCATGGAATTTACAAAAATCAATTCTACCCATATTTTCACTTTTGATAAATATTCATAAATTGAATTATACTAAAAATTTCTCTTTTTTCCATTTAATTTCTTGGATCACAAATATCATTGGAATTCCTCTTTTTACATTTAATTGCTTGAATTCTAAATGTCATGGGAATTCCTCTTTTATCACAAATAAATTTAATTAAAATTTCTCTCTTCTTTAATAAAAGTATCCATTAATTCAATATGCTAAGAATTTAACTTTTACTATTTAAATGATTGAATTCCAAATGTCATGGGACTTCCTCTTTTATCATTTAAATATTTCTCATAAAATAAATTTATCTAAAATAAAATATCCATTAATTCCAATATGCTAAGAATTTCACTTTTACTACTTAAATGATTGAATTCCAAATGTCATGGGAATTCCTCTTTTATCATTTAAATATTTCTTATGCATGAGATAAATTTATCTAAAATTCCTCTTTGAATTTAAATAAAATATCCATTGACTCCAATATGCTAAAAGAATTCACTTTTACTATTTAAATCATTGAATTTCAAATGTCATGTGAATTCCTCTTTTATCATTTAAATATTTCTCATGCATGAAATAAATTTATCTAAAATTTCTCTTTGAATTTAAATAAAATATCCATTAGTTCCAATATGCTAAGAATTCCACTCTTCCTATTTAAATGATTGAATTCCAAATGTCATGGGAACTCCTCTTTTATCATTGAAATAAAATTATCATAATTTTCTCTTTTCTTAATTATTTAATTATATATAAACCTTAAAAATTAGTTTTCCATTGAATGTGATAAAAATCATTCTTTTAGCATAGGATATTCAATCCTAGAATATGGTAGGAATTCCTCTTTTCATGTTATGCATAAGAATGAATTATGTATCAATTTATTAAGAATTTTGCGATAGCTTTGTTTTACTATTACTGACAATTTTTAATATTTTTGAAAAGAATAAGACTTAGTAATGTAGTTATGATAGTATAACTATTTTTTGATTGTAAATCTAATTTATGGATTTAACTCAAAAGATTACCATAATTTACTAGCATATAAGTATAAAAAACTATTTTCTTAACCTCTAGCTTCACAAGCCTAGAGTTTGATTTGTGAATTGAGAATTTCTCCTTGAGAAGCATCAATTGAATAGGGAATTGGTCATAGGAATGACCATTCTTTGGGGGAGAGAGAGATAAACATAAAAAGCATCCATAAATGTAAACCTTTCTTAATTATTCATTACAACTCTTAAGAAAAGCTTGATTTGTATTATAAACACTTAATTTAGAAACTTCTCAAGCTTGAGAGGGGTTGATAAGTGAAAACATTGAGAATAGTAGAGAAAAACCATATAATTACACTTTACCTCTTGTTTTTTCTTGCTTCTCTATCTTAGAAGAATCCCCCAACCAATCAATTGGTTAGTGTGTTGAAAGGAAAACTCCAAGGATGGTTGAAGAGAGAGAAAGAGGCTCCACTCTCTCCAAAAGTAGAGAATTTTTAAGGGATGATAAAAAAATATCATTATTTTAATGTAATAATGGCATGGTATAGTTCACAATTTTTTTTACAAAATACTAAGGATCTATTTATAGGTGAGGGAGGCCTCTAACCAAGTCCACCTAGGTTCTAGAATTTTCCAGGTTCAGTTTGGCTGAATTTGGACAAGATTTGGACCTAGTTTGGCTCCCTTTTGATTTGGCTTGTTCCAGGAGAGAGGAGAGATAAAAATATCACAATTTTTTTGAGTTAAATACTCCACCACATGTGTGAAATAGGTGCCTCCTTCTTGAAGTCTCCCCCCATCCTTACCAAGGTGCCAAAAATGTATCATTATACCAAAATATCTCAATTTTTTGTAATATCTCATAGTTTTTGACTAATAAACCTTGTACTCAGTCAATTCTTCATCTTATATGTGGGCATTTACTCATTTTTGGGTATTTTCTTTTATTCATTGGATTTATCTCCTCCCCACACTTGGATTGATTCTATTAGCCCATAGGAACCTTACATTAGGAACTCAATGGAGTCTTCTTGGGCCCTTTTATTTGGCAGTTTAAGGGAGTCAAACCTTTTCTCTTAAGAAAAAACGTTTTCTAATTTGAAGCTTCAAAACGGCTACTTTATTCGAATTTGAATTTTGGGGGGAAAATGGAATTTAAAATCTAGCGGATAAAACCATATCATGTAACATATCTATGGAAAGCTCTTGATGCGTAGATCACGGATCTGTAATCTCCGCTCAAATCGGAGCTTGTATGTAGAAGTTATGGAGGTCCGAAAATTGTAAAATTGCCCCCTCCCCTTTTTGGGGGAAAAAGTGCACCCTTTGACCACTCTTACACCTCTCTTACAAACCATTGGTTTTTGCTTACATGGCGGGCTCCTATTTGTCAAAAAGTTAAACGTTTCCATAACCTCATGGCAAATTAAAGGGCCCAAAAAGACTCCATTGAGTTCCTAATGATTGGACCATAATCCAAAATTTTTTGAAAATCTAGACGCTTAGGCTAAGGTCATTTATACACATTTTTAATTAATTCCAATTTCACATTGGAAAGTTCTTTTTGAATTTCTATTTCAGGGGAAACCATTTTAGACACTAGGAGGATTTTTATATCCAAAAATATCTCAATTTTGGATTACCTCTCTCTAGACATTTTCTCTTTCCAGGCCAAAACATGGTAAAATAGGATCTTTCTTCTATTTCAGAGAGGGGAATAAGTACAAGATTAGATGGGGAGGTTCTTACACCTGTACACATCAAAAGCTGGAGGGAGGAATCTTACAATTCTCTTCCTCATGTGGCAATGGTGGAGGCACCTCATTCATTGGTTGGGGAAGATGAGTCTGAGCCATGCTTTCCATATGAAGTCTTGCCACCTTTCGCACTCTACGTGATGTCACTGAATGGTGTGGGATGTTACCTAGCACTTTGCCATGGTTCTCCTCCATGTCATCATCTACACTTGGTCGTGCCACTGCCTCATGAAGACCATATGTCCAGACATGCTCAATTGTTATATGACGTTGTATATACTGGCCCTTGCATCGATCACACACACAATGATGTTTTTCTCTTTACCATGTCTCCAAACCAACTTTGGACCCTTGGTGATCATTGTCAGACATCTTTAACTGGCTAAAACTAATTTAGGGTTCATACAAAACACACAACAACATCCAGAACTGTAAATTGTGAGATTCAGTCCAATAGTGGAGAAGGTTACTGATTCATCGAGAATAGAGTCTCGCAGGGATGCATAACAATGGGATATCATCAAAAGTATATAAATTAAATAATGATATCACTTTATATTACATTGATGAGGAGAAAACATGTATCTATATTTAAGAATAAGTTGATCAAGAAGGAAGATTCACATGGACGTATAACAATGTGATATAGACAAACCTATGTAAATAAAACAACGGTATCTCTTTGTATTACATTTATGGGAGAAAATATCTATATCTAAGAATTAATTGATCAAAATGGGAACCTCACATGCATGCATAACAATATGACATGGACAAACCTATGTAAATGAAACAATGGTACCACGTTCTATTGCATTGATGAGAAGAAAACATGTATCTATGTTTAAGAAAAAGTTAACTATAACAAAGTGAAAAAGAACTCAAGTCAGTTGGGCCCAAGGCCAAGGGATGAAGGGGATGTGAAAGGGGCCAAGGGTTAGGACTAGGGTTGGGCATGCCGATGGACATTAGTAAGTGTAGTGTGAAAAGGGTGGCCTAGTATATAAGTGAAGATGGGACCAAATCTCATATGAACTTCGATAATCACTTGAGTATAAGACACTACCCTTGCTTCTTTCTAGACCTATACTAGTTTCTTTAATCTAGGATAATCCAAGGCTAAGCTAGATGTTGCTTTCTTTCATTGGTATCAAAGCTTAGTTTTGATCCATCTTCACCCTTGTTTCAAGAAAAAATAAAGAAATCTTTGGATTTCTTGATCTTTCTTGATTTTCTTAAACTCTCTTGGGTTTCTTGATTTTCTTGCCAGTATTTGCAAGAAATTGCATAGAAATCCTTTTCATCCTTGTTTCAAAAAAAAATAGAGAAATCCTTGTTTTGATCCCTTTTCATCCTTGTTTCAAGAAAAAATAGAGAAATCCTTGGATTTCTTGATTTTCTTGATCTTTCTTGAATTTCTTGAACTCTCTTGGGTTTCTTGATTTTCTTGCCAATATTTGGAAGAAATTGCATAGATTTAATGGTGATAGTGATAAATTCCTATATTTCTTTGAGTTCTGCAAGAGCATTTGGACAAGATTTGGCAATTTTGGACCAAATTGAGACAGGGGATCAAATTTTAGAGTGTTTGGACCAAAAAAATAAAAAATAAAAAGAAAAAGAAAAACTATGCATCGTGAGGATCTGCTACACCTATGTGTTTCTTCTAGGGTTCAATACTTTTGCTTGGTAATGAAAGGGCAACTATCCATGGCTTGTTGCTTGGATGGCTTGTTGCTTGGATGGCTAAAAGGAAGCGACAAAGTGGAAAATAGACGTGGACAGCTGCTTCACTCATAGGCGCTATTGGAATCTTTACTCCACGATTGCTTTGTGCTGGTTCACCACCTGTGTCTAGTGTTTTCTACAAACCCTAGCCTTTATAATCGATGAATATGGTCTTAGAGGATCTTAGTTTCATGTTCCAAACCTGAATGTGCTTTATATGCTTGAATAGCTTGCATTTTAAATGGTGTGCATAAAACGGGCTGCACTAGTTCTTGATTAGGGTTTCATGAACATGGGTTGCTATAGATAGGTTCTCTTTAATGGAGCTTATACATGGTCATGATCTAGTCCTTCATTGTCTAATTGATTTATCCATACATTGATTGGTATAGTAATGGCAAGATTAGTATCAAGAATGGGGGATTTCTTCAAAAAGTTAGGGAAAATCATTGTGCCAAGACTTCATGAGATTTGGGGCTTTTCTTGAAAAACCTAATTTTTTGCATCATGAATCAACTTCCATCGCCATTAATCATGCATATGATCTATGAGATTTGCTATTGATGGCTTAATGCTGATCCATGCTTTTGTTTGAACCATTTGGGCAAACATTAATCTATTAGCATGCCATCGGAGGGAATTCATGCCTTAAATGCATGATTATATGAAGCTTGGGTATTCTCACATGTTGTTTTAAAGCATTCATGACCGTATGGATTGTCAAATGTGACTTACATGAACATTTGGCAAGAGGTTTATGCTATTTGTTGGCTCTTTGATATCAATCGTGGTTTCCAAATGCCATTGGGATTGGATTTCATGATATTCAAAGCTCCTAACATGGTTGCGATGTCAATGGACACACATACTTAATGCTTATGCGAGGTTGCTATTCATTGGATTGCATATATTCACATGGATGCATGGGTTTCCTATGCTCACATGGATGCCATGGTAGGTCATATGGTTGATGTTGGGATGCTAGTGGTGATCTACATTACATGGATCATTTCATGGGTCAAATGAGGAATCATATGACATGTGCCATAATTATGTATAGCATGAGTTCATGCACTTAATTATATGTGGACCCCTACCTCTACTCTTCTATTTGTAAGCTCTTTCCATTGTAGAATCTAGTTTGTGGTAGAGTGGCATACAGGAGAAGAGGCCAAGGGAGACGACCTCTGCTTTTACGACGCCTCCTACCCCGACAGCACCACCACGCAGGGCGGCCTGGCCGTCGAGATAATGCAGTTCGGCGCGGACTCCAAACCACCGCTCGTGCTCAGTAATGTGCTAATCGGTTGCAGCAGCTTCTCCACCTCTACCACGTTGGCAGGTACCGCCGGCCAGTATTCCCTTCCCTCCAAGCACCTGGCCAGCTTCTCCTACTGCCTTCCCAGCATCCTCTCCAGCAAAGCCGGCTACCTAACCTTAGATGATACCCCTGGCGACACAACTTATACCCCAGGCGACGTGTCCTTCCGATTCTCCACCAATACATTCTTCCCCTCTCTCTACTATGTGCCCTTGGCGAGCATCAGCGTCGCTAACGCCCTCCTTGACATATCCGCCTTCACCTTCATCTCTGTGCCCGGAGGCGTGGGCGGCGTCGTCTTAGACGCCGGAACCACCATCACGAAAATTTGGATTATGGAATACTTACTCCATAACATTTATTTGCATATCTACTAGCAGTGTCTTCCCAATAAAAGAAAATGGAAAGCCCTTTAGTCGTCTTCCAAGTTTTTAATACTAGTAATCTATGATGATGATGTAGCTTGATCGTGTTTCATGGTGGACATCCACGTAGGCAGGTAACTTGATTGAGTTATGTTGGTGGATGTCCACCATGGAACTTGATTGAGTTACATGGTGAATATCCATGTAGGCACGTAACTTGATTTAGTTATGTTGGTGGATGTCCACCATGTAACTCGATCAAGTTACATGGTGGATGCCATGGGTTGAGTAGGTAATGCAATCAAGTTATGTTGTGGACATCCACGTAGGCACTACATAACTCGATTGAGTTAAATGGTGGACATCGAGTTACATTCACCATGTAACTCAATTGAGTTACCTACTCAACCATGTCTACCATGTAGCTCGATCAAGTTACATGGTGCCTACATAATTAGGGGATTTCAGAGGTCACTTTTGGGTCGTTTCATTCTAGGGAGAGAAGGATCTTAGACCAATAAGAGAAAGACATCTATAACATAACGGAAGTTTCTTATTTATCGCTTATTATTTCTTAGTATAAAAGTATAGTATATAAATATGTCAATAGTACTTCCGAATATAACACTGATTGTACTTAAAATCTTTACTGAAAAATCATTTATTACCTATAACATCTCATTAATAATATACTATTCATTGAAAATAAGTACCATCTTTTTCTTTATATTCTATTGCCTTTCTTCCTCATCTTCTATTATTTATGTATCTCTTATCTTTACGTATATCATTTTCTAATACATTATTACAAACAATGTTATGTTCTCGTCGCCCTTCTTTGTGGATTACTTCTATTTCTATATCAAGTACACTAGATGAAGATAAAAATGGATACCCAGAACGATTAGAAAGGAAAGATGGGTTTTTCTACAAAAATGTAAGTCTCGAAGAGATCAAGTTCTAATGAGTTTATCTCATTCATGGAAGGGAAGGATAAAAGATTTTAGATTTGGACAAAATAAAACGTCTATCAAATAAGTTCTTGTATAGCATGTGTACATGCACAAAGAACTTCGCTTGTGAAAAAGATACATAGAACTTCGCTTGCCAAATTGTAAGAATATTTCTTTATTTTTTAAGCATATTTTCATAGGTATATCTTTTAATACTTCCCTAAAGCTTTTTTTATTTCTACAAATGTGTGTTCTTCAACTCTTATGGATTAGGAATATGTGGAGTCTATTATAGGAATCTTTAATGTTATTCATGCATTTATTGGAGAGAAACATTATAGAGGAAGAAGTCCAAGATCACTTACACAAAGTGGTATATTCTTCTATGACTCTTTTTATAATGTAGCGTGTAGTAATGACCGATTTGGGTCACTACAAAGCCGTACTTCGCCCGCCGACTTTAGAGGTGAGAAGTGGTTACTTCTAAGCCCTTGCACTAGTGAGAGCCTTAGATGCAAGCTTTTCCAAGAATTACAAAAGTCAAAGAAACCACATATAGCTACGAAGAAAATAAAAATAAAGATAACATGCATAAGACATGCCTGAATTATTCTCAAATTCAAATATTTAAATTACAAAGATAATGTTTTTATGAAAGTCTCTAGATTTAAAATTCTTAGATCAAGGATGGAAAAAGAGAATAGAAAACAGTGTGGAATGTCAAGTCCTATCAAATTCATTATCATGTAAATACATGATAAGAAGTCAATTTTTTAAACTATCTTTATACTATAGTTGTTGGCACATTATGGTTGGACAACTTGTTTCTTTTGATCAGAATTTGAATGACTTCTGTAATAATCCACTCATAGATATTGATATTTTTATTAATGCAAACAATATTAATTTAATATCCATTAGGCAAAAATGTTCTTTGGCACGACTTAGAAATAACTTGTAGAATGAGGAAGACATAGAATGAGGAAGACATAGAGATTCCTCACAACTTGTAGAATGAGGAAGACATAGAGATTCCTCACAACTTCTTCTTTCAAGTAAATAATAAAAAGGTATAATTTGCCTTAACACATTATAATACATTACATAAACATAACAAGATTTAATATGCATTTGACTCACTTTCATGACTTTTTCAATCATAGGTACCTAAAAGACAAGAAGGATTCTTTAAACCTCAAGACATCAACAATGCTATTGTACACATTATTCCAGTTGCACACTCTTGAGCACAAAAGAAAGCTAGACACACAATTACATCCTTTGGCACTTTTATTGTACTTGTTGCATCATGAGTGGATGCATAACAATACAACATGGACGAACCTATGTAAATGAAACAATGGTACCACTTTATATTGCATTGATAAGGAGAAAACATGTATCTATATTTAAGAATAAGTTAACTATAACAAACTAAAAAAGGACTCAAGTTAATTTGGGCCCAAGGCCAAGGGATGAAGAGGATGTGAAAGGGGCCAAGGGTTAAGACTAGGGTTGGGCATGCCCATGGACATTAGTAAGTGTAGTGTGAAAAGGGTGGCCTAGTATATAAGTGAAGATGGGACCTAATCTCATATGAACTTCAATAATCACTTGAGTATAAGAAACTAACCTCTCTTCTTTCTAAACCTAGACTAATTTCCTTAATCTGGGATAATCCAAGGCTAAGCTAGATGTTACTTTCTTTCATTAGTATCAGAGCCTTAGTTTTGATCCATTTTCATCCTTGTTTCAAGAAACAATAGAGAAATCCTTGGATTTCTTGATTTTCTTGATCTTTCTTGAATTTCTTGAACTCTCTTGGGTTTCTTGATTTTCTTGCCAATATTTGCAAGAAATTGCGTAGATTTAATGGTGATAGTGATAAATTCCTACATTTCTTTGAGTTTTGGGAGCATTTGGACAAGGTTTGGCAATTTTGACCAAATTCAGACCCGGGGTCAAATTTTAGAGTGTTTGGACCAAAAAATTAGAAAAAAAGAAAAAGAAAAAATTATGCATGGTGAGGATCTGCTACACCTGTGTGTTTCTTCTAGGGTTTAATACCTTTTCTTGGTAATGAAAGGGCAACTATCCTTGGGTTGTGGCTTGGATGGCTGAAAGGGCAACTATCCATGGGTTGTGGCTTGGATGGCTGAAAGGAAGCGACAAATGGACGCAGACAACTACTTCGCTCATAGGCACTATTGGAATGTTTACTCCACGACTGTTTTGTGCTAATTCGCCGCCGCCTATGTTTGGTGTTTTCTACAAACCCTACCCTTTATAATCGATGAATATGGTCTTAAAGAATCTTAATTTCATGTTACAAACCCAAATGTGCTTTAAATGCTTGCGAATAGCTTGCATTTTGAGTGGTGTGCATAAAACGGGTTGCGCCGATTCTTGATTAGGGTTTCATGAACACGTGTTGCTGTAGATAGGTTCTCTTGAATGGAGCTTAAGCATGATGATGATCTAGTCCCTCATTGCCTAATTGATTGCTCCATACATTGATTGGTCCATGCACTGATTGGTATAATAATGGCAAGATTAGTATCAAGAATGGGGGATTTTTTCAAAAATTAAGGGAAATCATTGTGCCAAGACTTCATGAGATTTGGGGATTTTCTTGAAAAAACTAATTTCTTGCATCATGAATCAACTTCCATTGCCATTAAGCATCATGAATCAACTTCCATTGCCATTAAGCATGCATATGATCTATGGGATTTGCTATTGATGGCTTAATGCTGATCCATGCTTTTGGATCAACCATTTGGGCAAACACTGATCTATTAGCATGCCATTGGAGAGAATTCATGCCTTAAATGCATGATTATATTAAGCTTGGGCAATCTCACATGCTATTTTAAGGCATCCATGACTGTATGGATTGTCAAATGTGACTTACATGAACATTTGGCAAGAGGTTTATGCTCTTTGTTGGCTCTTTGATATCATTCATGGTTTCCAAAAACCATTGGGATTGGATTTCGTGATATTCAAAGCTCCTAACATGTTTGGGATGTCAATGGACACACATACTTGATGCTTATGCCATGGTTGTTATTAATTGGATTGTCTATACTCATGTGGATGCATGGGTTTCCTATGCTCACATGGATGCCATGGTAAGGTCATATGGTTGATGTTGGGATGCTAGTGGAGAGCTACATTATGTGGATCATGCTATGGGTAAAATGAGGAATCATATGACATGTGCCATAATTTTGTATAGCATGAGTTCATGCACTTGATTTATGTGGACCCCTACCTCTACTCTTCTGTTTGCAAGCTCTCTCCATTGTAGAATCTAGTTTGTGTTATAGAAGTACCTTGGCATATAGGAGAAGAAGCCAAGGGGAGAGTTTTCTTGAATCTTCCTTGCTGTGAGAGGAGTGCCATGTTAAATTGTAAGGAAGAGGATTAGGTACTTGGTGGGAAAAACATGGCCCAAACCCTTGCACTTGGATTTCAAACTTGAGTAAGGGGGTTTAAAGAGCTTAGCCCCGGGAGATCATCAAGCTTCAATGCGCTACATTGACTTCCAAGTGTTTTCAAATTGATGTATTTTGATATGGCAAAGTTTTGACAACAATGGAAATAGCATTGCAATTGGAATTCATTTGAGTTTATATTGAGATTTTGTTCTAAATACAAAGGAGATGTCGATAAATGTTTTACAAAAAGCACATATGCATGGAACTTAGGGTTAGTTTTGGATGCTCAAGGATGTAAATTAATGGGATGCATGCTTTTAAATGGTTCTAAGGCATTGTAATGCAAAGGGAAGGAGTGGATAGCAAGTGGAGACAATTTTGATAATTTTTTGTTGCAGTGTTAAACCCTAATTCAGTCCAAATGGGTTGGGGATATTTTCAAGTAGTCTACAAAGCTTTAATCTACTCTCCAAGGGCTACATTTGGAGCCCTCAAGTGCTCCATTCTGACACCATTTGCATCTTCAACCAACAAGTCTCCCTATAAGGCAAAAGTGGTGCACAATAGATCATTGAATCACCTCTCTATAGTGCCCAAGATCATTCAAATTGGAGTTTGGGAACCTTTCCAAAAGTTATTTTGACATTTAAGATGATGTTGAAGGCCAGACCCAACAAAGGAAACTACAAGGAAGCTATTGAGCATGAAATGGGCACATCAGATGATGTAAGGCAAGATGCCCAAGGAGCTATGCAAGAAGAAATATATGATAATGTCAATGAAGGGATGCATCAAGATGCAAATGTTCCACAAATGCCTAAGGATGGTGTGGGACATGACTATGAAAGCATCCTTGATAGAATGGACCAAAATTTCTAACGCATGGTGGACAAGTTCAATGCATCAATTAAGAAGAATCATTGTGGATTATCTATCTTTTGGAACAAGAACTTGGCAAAGGCAACAAAACTTATGATGAAACAATGTTGCATGTATATGCACCAAACATATTTCAAGCTAATGGACCACAAGATGGTAAGCCTTTTGTGGGTTCAACACGTGCAAATACATTACATGCTCTTCAATCTAGTATCCATTATGGTGATCAAAGTCATGAGCCTATGCTTGAAAAAAGGAGAACTTACCTCCATGTTCAATGCAACAAGGTGGAACTTATGTGCTTGGTGTGCCTATGCATTAAAGTGGTGCATATGGGACAAGTGTGTTAGAGATGCCGATGCAACAAGGTGGGGCAAATATATTTGGTATGACTATGCATCAAGTTGATACATATGGATCTAGTATGCCTATGTATGGTTCCTCTTCAACGCATATGTGCAATCAATGATACTCTTCACCCTTTTCTATCAATGAGCCACATTGCCAAACATTCCTTTTTTCAAAAGGAGTGTTGGAGAAAGGAAATGCACAATGCATGATGGGAAGCCACTACAAGTGAAGCCAAGTTAAGGAGGATCAATGTATGTGAATTGTTAGTGCCAAATCTTGGCTTCCCTTTTGCTTTGAGTGGGGATAGAAGATCTATTATACACTCAATGTTGCTAGATTTGGAATTCAAAAAGTAATAGAGGGTCTCCATTCCCTTTCACATTTAGTCAATGCATGGAGTATGATTATGTGAGCCCTTATGCACACATTATGGGTGTTGAATTGGACGAGATACTTGCTATAATTTTTGGATAGCAAGAAGATGAAGATACTTTGTTGTCGGATCTTTCTCGACAAGTCACCAATGTATGCGTGGTCAAAGGCGATACATAAGCCAAAAATGGGTATGATTGGACAGCTTTCATAAGTGCTTTAATTGAGGATTTTTTAGCTCATGATATAATGCCACGAGATCATGAGTACATGGTCATTGATGACATTTTGGATGAGTACTCATTGTTGTGACAAATGGGATGATGATTCATTTGTTGGTAATATACACGATGACCATGCTTTGGATGATCATGCATTGGGTGATGCATTGAGTGGCTCATAGAAGATTCATGAGAATGCATTGTATGATCCATTTTCAAGCTCGGCTTGGAAGACATATGATTGTCTATTATTTGACTATGAAGGCTTAGAGGACGTGGATCATGATGCATATAAGGGAGAATTTTCTCATGATGAGATTGTTTACACGTGTTGGTGATCACGCATATGTGGATAGTACACATGATGTTCATGGAAATGTTGATAGTCTTCTTGAGGAGACATATCCTACTTTTGGTGATTTTGGCTATCATGAGGATCTTACAGATGCTATACATGCCAACGATTTTGGCTATCATGAGGATCTTACAGATGCTATACATGTTGATAGTCTTCTTGAGGAGACATATCCTACTTTTGGTGATTTTGGCTATCATGAGGATCTTACAAATGCTATACACATGATGTTCATGGAAATGTTAATAGTCTTTTGGAGGAGACATATCCTACTTTTGGTGATTTTGGCTATCATGAGGATCTTACAGATGCTATACATGCCAACGATGATGGGGTGATGATGTATGCATTGGTAGTGAGCATGTGGATTTTGAGAATAATGCTTACACTCATACAGAAGCTAGCTGTGAGGGGTGTAACTTTGACGATGATGTATGCATTGGTAGTGAGCATCTCGATTTTATGAATAATGCTTATGCCCAGACGGAAGCTAGCTATGAGGAGTGTACCTTCGAGCTTGGTGGATGCCAAAGTGATTCTATGGTTAATGAGATTGGAGAATTCACTTTTGGATGCATCGCTTGTGATGTGAGATGCATGGTGCATGACTATGTGGCATGCCATGGTTTTGGTGTATTGCCCTCGGATGATGGAGGTACTCTTGCACATAGCATATTGGATTTATGTTTTGGATTGATGGATATACCGATATGCCTTCCTCTCAACCCCAGTATATGTGGTAGCCAAATTGTATGGGTTTGAGATTATAGTAGCTATCCTTTTGATCTGGGTGGTTACTTGTGCTCAGAGGTTTGATTGTTGGACTCTTGGGTTGCCTTTTGATCCAGAAGGTCTACTATTTTGATAGGTTATTCTTCGGCTACCTTTGAGGAGCCAATTGGTGCATAAAAACAGTAATTATGGGTTGCTGGAATTTTTGAAAATCATTGTTTGGACAGCCCTTTAAACCTTTTGGTTTTGGATGCAAAATGTGTGGATATGTCATTATATGGGGTACATGATATGGCTTGATTTGAGGGCATTGGGGGCAGTTTACAACCATACATATATCTTTTTGGCTCCAACATACATGGCTCACACATGAGCATGCTACTTGACATGAGTCCTTGATGGTATACTCCATCCATGTGAGTTTGTATATGTATACCTAAGGTTTTGAGGATGAAACCTCGTGGGTGGGGATGGTTTTAGGGTGGTTTCAAGATGAGGGTACTCAATTTTGTTCACTCTCTCTAAAATTGGGACATCCACGAATCTCAGGCGGGGTACCTTGATCGTGATATCGCCATCAATTAAAACACGACACATGCCTCCCAAGCCTAAAGCGACATATCTCGAACGAGATACCAACTAATGCCATGCTAGTAGGTCCGGGTTTTCAGTCATCATCCATGTCACTAGTATAGGTCACCGCCACCACACTATCTCGATCGAGATATTCATGCCACGTGGATCCACACCAATGCCATGGTGTATCCCCCCCTAGACACACCGCTCAAATGTACATTCAGCATATTTGACCAGCCAATCTCCACCGTCCACATATGTCAAACGAGATATTGAAATAAAATATTGACCGTTGAAATATCTCGTTCGAGGTATAGAGATGAAATCTCATCCATCCACATACCTCGTTTGAGGTATGGAGATGAAATCAAGACCGTTTAAAAACCTCGAGCGAGGTTCGTCTACAAAATCCGAGCCGTCCATTCATGCACATTTGAAGATACAATCCCAGTCGTCCATTCACGCATATTTGAAGATACAATCCCAGCCGTTTAAATATCTCGATCGAGGTATTAAATGAATCTCGACTGTCAAACATACCTTGATTGTGGTAATGACTTAAAATCTAAGCCGTCCATGCACCTCGAACGAGGTACTGAATTCAAATCTCAGCCGTCATTCGATCCTTCACCAACCCTAAAATTAAGTGCATATCTTTGCCGTTTGTCTCACTAACCCTAAAATCCGAAGTGTACATCTTGCAAACCCTAAAGTGCATATCTTTGCCGTTTATCTCATTAACCCTAAAATCCAAAGTGTACATCTTGCAAACCCTAAAGTGCATGATGCCACCTCGGGGAGGTCACTATATGTAAATCCTCTATATCACGTGCGTTCAAGGCCTATTTAAAAAGTCCCTTATCTGTGAATTTTTTAGTGAATATAATGTATCCTTTCCTATTCAAATCTGTGATTTTTTTTAAAATACAATAAATAAATCCCCTCTGTAAATATATTTCTATAAGTTTTAAATATTTAAAATGTCCTTCTGTTGAACCCACATGATACTTACATATTTATACGAGTGACCCCCCCGAGGATGCCACCGAACCTCATTCGAGGTTTTAAAACCGGAAACGTTTTTTTTGCCTCATTGTCAAAAGTCATTTTCACTCTCCTTACTCTCTTGATTTGGATTAGCATTAGTGGGTCCATTAGCATTGTTTTATAGCTTCATTAGTGCTACTTAGCACTAAGCATTGGACCTTTCATGTTGGACCTTTGTGTTAGGCTTAGGTTTTAGCATGGAGTTACACGAGGAGGGCTGCTCATCTATTGTGGACCTCATCGCAGAGATAGACAGCAAGTTAGCAGCTATCCGTAGGAGTGCTAGAGACACACCGTCTACATTACATATCATGGCAGACTTGGAGGGGATGTTATCATCCCTTCGTAGCCTTCACGATATTGTTTATGTAGATGAGTGGATAGCTCACCATCGCACTGCTCCTGTGTCACATGGTGGCCTGACATATTGTCAGGTCTGTGATCTTGGTCTGATTAGGGATGGAGCCTACTTAGATCTTTTCCTCGATAGCCGTGGGATGAGGCCTGGGGCAGGTAAGCCCCTTAATATTTCATGGTGTTTGCATCCTCGTATGGCGGCACATATCTATAGTTCATATGTTGCCGCATATGGGAGGATGCCGAACAATCCCCAGATTCCCATATACTTTGCAAAGAAATTATATACGGATTATGTCTTAGGGGAGGAGGTGGATTACACTAGCCATCGGCCTGGTGGTGGTGCTGGCCAAGGCCGTCTCCAAGACCAAGGTAGGTGGCCTCCACCAGCCCTTCATGTAGCTCCTACAGATCCGACGTTTGTGCCTATGTCGACAATTGAGGCTCTTGGCACCCAGAGCATCGACTTACGGAGTACCACATGGAGAGCATCCAACACGTGGTGTGATTGTTCTCATGATCAATACCCGATGACAAATGTCGAGGTATTTACACATGTATTACTTCTTAAGTTTTTTTAGTCATTTATTTACATGTTTATATATACTTTTCTATATTTTAACATGAGCATGGTTAATTGTGTCACGTACGGTCCCACACCTACCACTGAGAGACTCACTCAGGAGTTGGTAGAGGCGAGAGGGGAGATTGACTGCCTTAGAGCTGCATTGCAGATGACAGAGGTAGAGGCAGAGGAAGAGGTAGCTACTGCAAAGACACGGCATGCGAGAGTCTGACATCCAGCAGGTAGGTTTCTTTTGTACATAAAAGAGTTATAATTAAGGTCCTAAGTTATAAATTTCTTTAAGTAATATCTAATGAGAGAGACTAATCAATTATTTTTATGCTTTACTTTTTGCATAGGCTCAGATTGAGGTAGAGAGTTCTAGGACTGAGGTCCAGCAGCACATGATTATGGAGCGGATTGCACAGCATACGGCAGAGCAGTTGATGTTGCATGTTTGGGAGTTCCACAGATCCTCAGACGTGACAGTGCCCTACTTGCCTTTATATCCACGGACTATTATAGAGGTTTTTTGATGACCTCTATTCCTCTGTGATGCTCGTTGCGCTCTCTATCTAGGACATTGATAGTACTGGTGGATATGCTCTGGGATGTGGACATTTTTTCCATTTGTCTTACATTACCCAGGAGCTAGTACGCTTCTCAGCATGTCCCTCTTGCCGTGTACGCGTTGACCTAGTGCCATATAGAGTTTTGGGCATTGACGATCTTCACCAAGGCTTCGCTCGAGTAGATGCTAGGACTGACAAGCCTCTTGATTTTACCTCAGCTACTACTGACTTGGGACTCGATGCCACCGATGACAGAGATCAGGAGCCTGAGGTGCCTCCAGAGATTGAGTGGAGTGCACATGAGTTTGATGCATACCAGAGAGTCCTTCATGAGAGCCAGATCATAGCATATGAGCGTGTGGGTGTGGTGCTAGTCCTAGTGGCACCTCGGGTGATGGTGCTAGCAGCAGTGCTGCTTCTCATGTGAGGAGTGTGTCCTTACAGCAACGCCGCAGAGAGGAGCTTACACGCGTAGAGTGGTAGACACGTACCATTGCTGATTGCAAATTTTGGGTTTATAGACAGAGACGTCTTGCAGTAGCATGACATAGAGAGAGGGAGAGGTCTATATAGCATCTTATGGGACTCGTGAGCTCCCGAGTACACTGGCACCAGCTCTTTATCTTGCCTTTCAGGTAGACCTCCCCGTAGATATTCGACGACCCCCGCAGCAGCCGGCACAGTCTCCTCGACGTGCACAGCAGCCTCGACGTACAGGTCGACCAACAGTCTCAGAGATGACAATTTTGATTGGGTTATCATTGTTGATAGTGACTTAACTCAGACTAGTTGGGTTAGCTCACTTACATTGTACTTAGATTAATGGGCAGTGACTAACCTCATACTAGCTGGGTTAGCTCATTTTCATTATGCCTTGATCTTTTGAGTTGGTGGCTAAACACAGAGTAGCTAGGTCAGCTCACATTCTGATTCACTTATTTGATGTTTATATCATTATGAGTTTTTTCATTATTGAGTATTATTACATTTTAGTTGATGTTCTTGGTTTTTTTATTTTTTAAACACTTTGGCTATCATATTGTTTGTTGAAAATCCCCATGCCATCGTACCTAAATATGCTTCGATGGTGGGGACCAAACTTTGCAAGCATGTGGAGGGGACCCACCCCCATATGCTTAGAAAGTTTGGTCATGATGATCGGAGCATGTTTGGTTTAGTACTTAGCGCCCACTGTGGATTTTTCAAGTCTCTTGGTGCTTAAGAGGCCATGGAAAATCCGGGTCTTCCCCATACCATCGTACCCAAACATGCTCCAATGGGGATAAAACTTTGCAAGCATGTGGAGAGGACCCACCTCCACATGCTTGCAAAGTTTGGTCACAATCAGAGCATGTTTGGATTAGTAATTAGCGTGCCCAGTGTGGATTTTTCAAGTCATTCAAATAATATTATGTGTCCTTAAGAATATCAAGAAAATTAAATTGTATATTGAACATTTCACTAATTTTCGGGCAAAGATGAAGCTGGTTAATCTTGTGTAAGAAATTAAATAGCATCTCTTGTGGAGTTTCATCTTCATTTTCATCTTGCTTCACTTTGAAAATACCTTCACCAACCATCTGTAAATAATAAAAGACATTAATATAAATACATGAAATACATCTTGCTCCACTTTGAAAAGAACTTCACTAGCAAACTACAAATAATAAAAGATTTAACATAAACACATGAATAAGAAATAACAAATTGACATTGTGAGATTCAGTCCAATAGTGGAGAAGGTTACTGATTAATTGAGAACAGAGTCTTGCAGGGATGCATAACAATGGGATATCATCAAACTATATAAATTAAACAATGATATCACTTTATATTACATTGATGAGAACAACGGTATCTCTTTGTATTACATTTATGGGAGAAAATATGAATGTATATCTAAGAATTAACTAATCAAAATGGGAGCCTCACATGCATGCATAACAATACAACATGGACAAACCTATGTAAATGAAACAATGGTACTGCTTTCTATTGCATTGATGAGAAGAAAACATGTATCTATATTTAAGAATAAGTTAACTATAACAAAGTGAAAAAGGACTCACGTCAATTTAGGCCCAAGGCCAAGGGACTAAGGGGATGTGAAAGGGGCCAAGGGTTAGGACTAGGGTTGGGCATGCCCATGGACATTAGTAAGTGTAGTGTGAAAAGGGTAGCCTAGTATATAAGTGAAGATGGGACCACATCTCATATGAACTTCAATAATCACTTGAGTATAAGACACTACTCTCTCTTCTTTCTAAACCTAGACTAATTTACTTAATCTAGGATAATCCAAGGCTAAGCTAGATGTTGCTTTATTTCATTGGTATCAGAGCTTAGTTTTGATCCATCTTCATCCTTGTTTCAAGAAAAAATAAAGAAATCTTTCGATTTCTTGATCTTTCTTGAACTCTCTTGGGATTCTTGATTTTCTTGCCAAAATTTGCAAGAAATTGCTTAGAATTGATGGTGATAATGATAAATTCCTACTTTTCTTTGAGTTTTGGGAGCATTTGACAAGATTTGGCAATTTTGGACCAAATTGAGACAGGGGATCAAATTTTAGAGTGTTTGGACCAAAAAAATAGAAAAAAAGAAAAAGAAAAAATTATGCATTGTGAGGATCTGCTACATCTATGTGTTTCTTCTAGGGTTTAATACTTTTTCTTGGTAATGAAAGGGCAACTATCCATGGCTTGTGGCTTGGATGGCTGAAAGGAAGTGGCAGAGTGGAAAATGGACGCGGACAGCTGCCTCGCTCATAGGCGCTATTGGAATCTTAACTCCATGGGTGCTTAGATAGGTTCTCTTAAATGGAGCTTAGAGATGGTCATGATCTAGTCCTGCACTGTCTAATTGATTGCTCCATACACTGATTGTATAGTAATGGCAAGATTAGTATCAAGAATCGGGGATTTCTTCAAACATTAGGGGAAATCATTGTGCCAAGACTTCATGAGATTTGGAGTTTTTCTTGAAAAACCTAATTTCTTGCATAATGAATCAACTTCCATTGCCATTAAGCATGTATATGATCTATGGGATTTGCTATTGATGGCTTAATGCTAATCCATGCTTTTGTTTAAACCATTTGGGCAAACATTGATCTATTAGCATGCCACCATTGGAGCAAATTCATGCCTTAAATGCATGATTATATGAAGCTTGGGAAATCTCACATGCTATTTTAAAGCATCCATGACCGTATATGGATTGTCAAATGTGACTTACATGAACATTTGGCAAGAGGTTTATGCTATTTGTTGGCTCTTTGATATCATTCGTGGTTTCCAAATGCCATTGGGATTGGATTTCATGATATTCAAAGCTCCTAACATGTTTGGGATGTCAATGAACACACATACTTAATGCTTATGCCATGGTTGTTATTCATTGGATTGCTTATACTCACATGGATGCATGGGTTTCCTATGCTCACATGGATGCCATGGTAAGGTCATATGGTTGATGTTAGGATGCTATTGGAGAGCTACATTACATGGATCATTTCATGGGTCAAATGAAGAATCATATGACATGTGCCATAATTATGTATAACATGAGTTCATGCACTTAATTGTATGTGGACCCCTACCTTTACTCTTCTATTTGCAAGCTCTCTCCATTGTAGAATATCTAGTTTGTGGTAGAGGAGTAGCTTGGCATATAGGAGAAGAGACCAAGAGGAGAGTTTTCTTGAATCTTCCTTGCTACCGCGTGAGTGCCGTGGTAAAGCGGTAAGGAAGAGGATTAGATACTTGGTGGGATTAAAGACATGGCCCAAACCCTTGATCTTGGATTTCAAACTTGAGTAAGGGGGTTTAAAGAGCTTAGCTGAGATCAACAAGCTTCAACATGCTATATCAACCTCCAAGTTTTGTCAAATTGATGTATTTTGATGAGGCAAAGTTTTGAAAAACAATGGACATAGCATTGCAATTGGAATTCATTTGAGTTTATAATGAGATTTTGTTGCAGGGAGAAGCCAATAATTTTTTACAAAAAGCACATATACATGAAACTTAGGGTTAGTTTTGGATGCTCAAGGATGTAAATTAATGTGGTGCATGCTTTCAAATGGTTCCAAGGCATTGCCAATGCAAAGGGAAGGAGTGGATATCAAGTGGAGACAATTTTGATAATTTTCTACTGCGGTGTTAAATTCTAATTCAGTCCAAAAGGGTTGGGGATATTTTCAATTGGTCTACATAGCCTTATTCTACTCTCCAAGGGATACATTTGGAGCCTGTAGAGCGGTTCTCTCTACCGTGCAATATAGTGCTCATAGAGTACTACCGATTAACAAATGTGTTAAGAAACACAATGTCAATCCGAGGACTCGACCCGATTAGTGCATGAAGGCTTATCCCATGAGGGAGAGTTCACATATGTTAAAAGAACGGTAGAGGGGGAGGAGACACACACACAGGAGCAAACCCTAATGTATATTGCAAACCCTAACCATGGAGGGAAGCCATCTCCACTCTCACACAAAGCATAATGCCTTAATCCATAATCCACACAACACACAATGAGTTGTGTCCACACTCTACTAACCCTAGCTAATGTCCACACACTATGACCAGCTGGACACGCGGTCATTTATGTCTCACACATGTTCCTACCTAATCTGCCAGCACATAGCATAGCTAGCTCACACTGACATCGAGCTTGAATCTCAACAGCCCCTCTCAAGCTCATGATGTACTGCCGATGAAGATGTAGATGAGCTTGGGATATCAAGACTCTCAACACTCCCCCTCAAGCTCATCCCATGTACTCCCAACATAGTCCGAAAGTACTCAAACTTCTCCCTGCTAAGTGGCTTCGTAAAGATGTCTGCCACCTGCTCATCAGTCTTCACATACTGAAGATCAACTGTACCATCTTTTCTCTGACAAAGTGATAATGGACCTCTATGTGTTTGGTCCTCGCATGAAACACTGGATTCTTTGCCAACTGTATACTGCTCACGTTGTCACAATGAATGAAAACTTTGCCATCGATAGGCTCACATAAATCTTTCAAGAGACTCTTTAACCATATAGCCTCACAAGTAGCAATGGCTGCACCTCTGTACTCAGCCTCTGTACTGGATAAAGCAACTGTAGGTTGCTTCTTGCTACTCCAACTCACCATGGCACTTCCAAGTGTAAAAGCATATCCACTAGTAGACCTCCTGTCATATGAACTACCTGCCCAATCAGCATCTTTGTAGCCATGTATGTCCAAGCTTTTACCACTCTCATAAAATAAACCACAATGTGCTGTGGTCTTCACATATCTCACGATGCGTCTCACTGCATCCAAATGTGGTTTCCTGGGACTCTGCATAAACTGGCTCACTAGCCCCACAGCATAACTCAATTCCGGGCGTGTGATAGTCATGTATATGAGACTACCAACCATCTTCCTGTACATTGATGGATCATCCAATTCCTTGCCATAATCAGCCCGCAACTTCACATTTTGCTCCAAAGGTGTACTCATAGGCTTACACCCTGTCATGCCATATTTTGCCAACATATCCAATGCATATTGACGCTGTACTAACCATGTACCTGCATGATCTTTCACCACTTCAATTCCAAGGAAGTATCTCAACTCACCAAGATCTTTCATGTCAAATTGCCCACTCAAAGCTTTCTTGACATGCATCACATCTGCACCATGATCACCTGTGAGTGATAATCAAGTCATCCACATAGATGACGAGTAAAACAATCCCATGCTCTGTCTTCTTCACATAGAGTGAAGAATCTGCTGTAGAAATCTGAAAACCAAGTGAGATAAGATATCTACTCATCTTATCACTCCAAGCACGAGGTGCTTGCTTCAGACCATACAATGCCTTTTTCAATCTGCATACGTGAGTGGGATATCTTGGGTGTACATACCCTTCTGGCTGTGCCATATACACTTCCTCTTGTAGATCTCCATTTAGAAATGCATTCTTGACATCCATCTGATGCATTTCCCAGCCATTAGCTGCTGCCATAGCAATGACTGCTCTCACTGTGCCTATCTTAGCCACTAGACTAAAGGTTTCATCATAGTCCAAACCTTGGGTCTGTGCATAACCCTTTGCTACCAATCTTGCCTTATGTCTTTCAATAGAACCATCAGATTTGCACTTCACTTTGTAAACCCATTTACATCCAATAACATTCTTCTCCTTTGGTAATGCAACCAAGTCCCATGTATCATTATGGACCAATGCATCCATCTCTACATCCATTGCTTTCTCCCATACATGCTCTCCAATAGCCTCTGTATAGCATGTAGGTTCCACATGCTTCACCATAGATGTCATATATGCATAGTGCATAGCAAAATCTCGATATGTCAATCTGTCAACGAGATATCTGACCCTCTGGGATCTCCGCAATGCATGCGGGTCATTCTGTACACCTGTAACTCTAGCATGTGGTGGCACATATCTGTCCTGCCTAGCACCAGGTGTGCGTAAAACAGGTATGCCAAGCTCCTCATCCAAACTCTCTGAACTAGATGACTCATAACCTGTGATTCCAATTCCTTCGACTTTCTTCTTTCCTTTATCCATAGCACTACTCCCAGTGCTCACACTCTCATGCCTCAAACGTCCTGACCATGGACGTACACTGCTACTCTCAGCTTCTGCTACTGGCCCAGAGTAGTAGAACTAGAACTTGCTTGTGATGGCAAGTTCATAGGCACATCAGCGTCAAGTGACTCAATGACTCCCTCATCTTTTGCTTTGTACCAACTAGCAAGCTCATCAAACACCACATCTCGTGAGATGACCACTTGTCTAGTTTGAGGGTTATAACATTTGTATGCCTTTCCATCCTGTGCATATCCAACAAATACACATTTCTCTGCTTTAGGATCCAACTTCCTTCTTCTTTCATCAGGCACATGTACATAAGCTATGCATCCAAAAACTTTAAGATGTCCAATGTCTGGCCTGTAACCTGTAAGCCGCATCTCTGGCGTGTCTCCATGAATGGCTGCTGTAGGTGTTTTGTTCAGTATATACACTGCAGTAGCACATGCTTCTGCCCAATATTAATCTAGCATGCTCTTTTCATTAAGCATTGCCCTTGCCACTTCACATATGACTCTATTATTCCTCTCAGCCACACCATTCTGCTGAGGTGTATACCTGCAAGTCAACTATCTTTTTATTCTATGCTTCCTCAAGAAATGCTCAAAAGCCTTTGAGGTGTATTCACCACCTCCATCTGTTCTCAAACATTTAATCCAACAGCCATATTGCTTTTCTGCAAAAGCTTTGAAATCCATGAACTTTTCCAACACTGCACTCTTCTCTCTTAGAAAGTATATCCATGTCATCCTGCTGAAATCATCTATAAATGTCACATAGTATAAACTCCCTTTGATAGATGGGTTTTGTGCAAGACCCCATACATCACTGTGTACTATCTCAAGTGGCCTGCTACTCATATTTCCTTCTCTAGGAAACCTCAACCTTGCCTGCTTTCCAAACTGACAGGCTTCACAAACATGCATATGTCCATCATATTTGAACCTAGGCAATCCACTGATAATGCCTCTTGTTTGCATGTTCTTTAATCTCTGTATATTGACATGTCCAATCCTCTTATGCTACATGTCAATGTCCTGTACCACATTCCTGCTCTTTGAGAACATGGCTGATTTTAGCTCAGGAATTCCAGCATCCAGCTTAAACAATCTGCCTTCTTTCTTTCCTTTAGCAATGACTCTACATCCATGTTTAAAGTCCTCAACAACGAAGCAACCATGCTCGTTGAAGTGAACATGTAATCCCTGTTCCACCATTTGACCAACTGAGGCCAAGCTCTTTGTGATCGAAGGCACGTACAATACATCAGACATAGACTTTGTTTGACCATTATGCATGACCAATGGTACACTTCCAACATGTGTAATGACATACTGGGTATCATCACCTGTTTCCACATAGCCTTTTACATCCATAGGCTTCATATGCTCAAACCATTCACCATGACATGTCATATGGTTTGATGCTCCTGAGTCCATACACCATGTATCATCATTCTCAGCATTTATCGTCATAGAACCCACAACATGCTTCATGGCAAAAAACAAATGATTTGCAGTGCCATCATTACTGCTTGATGCATAGTTTCCACCATGTTGTGCATAATTTCCACCATAATGACCACCACGCTGTGCTCTACCCCCTCTCAAATCATTCTGTTTGTGGAAACAATCTCTCGCCATATGTCCAAATTTGCCACAGTAATGGCATTCCACATCTTGCATAGAATTTTGTTGGCCTTGCCAATGTCCTCTTCCACGGGGGTTACCTCTGCCTCTCTGAGGTGCATATCCACGACCACCTCGAGCACCATATGAAGGCTGAAAATTCTGTTGTGGAGGCCTATCCTGCCATCCACGACCATTACCACCACGTCCATGTGATGCAAATCTCCCCCTGCCTCTAAAGCCTCTCTGTGAGTAGAAAGCCTGATTTTTGCCATCATCATGGCTAGTAGATGCATCCAGAAATGAATCACTGAGCTTGATTTCCTCAACCAACAAGAGTGAAACCAACTCATCAAAGTCGGGTAGACCTGTACTCTGAACTGAGATAGATGTATCAAAAGATTTGTATTCCTTGCCAAGACCACGCAAGGTAATATCCACCAAATCATCATCAGGAATGGGGGCATTTATTGTGGCCAATGCATCTGCAAACTTCTTGATTTCTTGCACATAATCATGTATGCTCCTTTTATTCCTTTTCACATTATGTATCTGATGTCACCAACTGAGACTTGCGAGCGAGCACTCGTATCTGTATCAAACATCTTGACCAAAGTATCCCATGCATCTTTGGGATTCTCAGCATCCTGTATGTGTATGAGCATAGCATCAGAAATACATATAGACAGATAATGCAGCACTTTGAATGCTCTCTCTGACCATTGCTTATGAGCAATAAGCTGCTGCTGTGTAGGTTGTCGAGGTAGCTCAGGCTCTGGCTCAGCACCTGTAATGAGATTCCAAAATCCTTTTCCTTTCAAGAAACTCTTTATCTTGTACTTCCATGCCTGGAAGTTTTTCCTATCCAGCTTTTCACCAATAATCTGAACTGGATTATCTGACATATCTGCTCAATGTGCACCTTCCGCACTCGTCCAAATTTGAAACCGAGCCTTCCTCAGCTCAACCACACTCCAATGAATGTTCTAGATACTCCAAGGTAGCCAACAAACTCCAAATTTGATGTAGAAAATCAACCTGTAATCATCCAAAATGAACTATCTCACGCAGTCCGAGATACCCTATTTTGATGCACTTCCACGGCTCTAAATCACAATGTAATGGTGCAATCAAGTATGGGCAACTTGCATTGACACCTAATCAACCTCAATGTTCAGTATCAACACCATCTGACATGTGTACATATCAATTTTTGAAAACCCCTTTCTCTGAAACCAGAAAAACCAGAAAAACCAGTAGGAAAATGGTTCTAATTTCTTCAATATTTGACCAAATTAAGCAACCAGGCATTCATTAGCTTAGCAATAGTGTTCATCAACTCCATGTAAGAGGAATTTGTCCAATTGTATAAGACCAAGGATTAATTGCTCAATTAAAATGACCCTGTTTCTCTGCAACCAGTGGACAACCTGCTTTAATCAGCTCATTCCCAGCTCAATTAAGCATCATTGACCAAACAAATCACATAGCCCTCTTCTCCAAAGTGTAAAGCATCCAATTGCTAAATAAATTGTGGAAGATATCAAGCACCAAGTTGAAATTTGATCTCCTCGTAGTCAAAAAGTCAAAAAACTGCTCTGTTTCCTCTGTTCAGTCTGTGCCGCCTGCATATGAGGCCTTTGGGAAGGTTTGAGATGCTAAATGATGAGTCCTACAAGTGTCCAAGACACCTAGGTACATGTGCAATCCACCAATGGTTGGATTTTAGCCAAAATCACACTCCAAATGCTTCAATTTTGGGCTTCCTTCTCTCTGTTTTGTGAGAGCTCAATAACCAGAGATTTTCATACATCCAAATGCTTCCAAAATGCTCCAAAATCACAATAGGGCTTGCATAGAAGTTGCCATTACATCTCTCATTGTCAGATACATGTTTGCTTTGCTAGATTTACATGTATTTCCACCATACATCAATGTTCCCAAGCTTTAATGGAAAGCTTCCAAAAACCAAAATTTTCCTTTGCTTTGATTTGCTCTAACTTACTTTGCTTTTGCCTGTATCACCTGCAATCCACTCAAGGATGTTTAGAAGACCTTACCCAATAGGCCAAGCTTTCAGATTTGATAAGAATCGGCTCCAAGCTTCACAGCTCCAATGGCAAGCTTCACAGCTTTTCACAGCTTTTTCTCCCTCTTCACTCACTCACTCATAAACCCTAATAAACAGCACAAGGCTCTGACACCATGTTAAAAGAACGGTAGAGGGGGAGGAGACACACACACAGGAGCAAACCCTAATGTATATTGCAAACCCTAACCATGGAGGGAAGCCATCTCCACTCTCACACAAAGCATAATGCCTTAATCCATAATCCACACAACACACAATGAGTTGTGTCCACACTCTACTAACCCTAGCTAATGTCCACACACTATGACCAGCTGGACACGCGGTCATTTATGTCTCACACATGTTCCTACCTAATCTGCCAGCACATAGCATAGCTGGCTCACACTGACATCGAGCTTGAATCTCAACAACATACACAAACCACCACTTGACGATTCAACCATTCAACACCTCAATCAATCTCTCAATCCCTTAAATCCACTACACTAATCAAGACAACAAGCAATGCATAGCAATCTCTTAATCCTATTCAATCATTGATTAAATCTTAGCTTTCCCTAATGCCTGCAAATCCATAAGCGTGCATTTACTAACCCACAAGCTTAAGCAAGCAGAGAATGTAACATTCACAAACCCACCATGAATAACTCATTGCCAAAGAAGTGGGCAAGAGCTTGCATCAATGGAGACTACACACACACACTACAAGCATGCAGCATACACAAGAGAAAGAAAGAAGCATTCAACTAATCATAGATTAATCTACTTCAATGATGCTTAAACAGATTAAGAGAAAGAAGTGGAGCAATACTCATTGGAGCTTGATGCTCATTAGAGTACAATAGAGAGAGAGTTAGAGAGCTACCATAGCTTGAGAGCTCAAGAGCTTCACTCAATAGCTTATGAGAATGGCAAAAATGTCCACTTTCTTTAGCTAACATCTCTTTTGTAGAGATGCCACTAACCCTAACCCTAGGCCTCTTTCACACATGGGCGGACAACCCCATAAGTAAGCCTTGCTTAATACACTTAGAACTCTCATTTAGAACCCATATTGGCCTAAAACGATTTACATTGCACTTCGGCACAAAAATATGGAAAAATTATGTGTGTCTTCATGTTCCCATGGCTGTAATCTTGCTCTCTCGCATTAATTGCTTCTGCCCTCCTTCCATAATCCATGTTCCCGTGAGTGTTCCCGTGGAACATTCCCCCCTTCCTAGATCGCGCACTTCCTCAGGCGGGGTAGAAACAAAAGCTGCAAAAAATAATGGAAGACAAGTAAAGCCTTTTATTGAAAAAAAAACCAGCAATGACAACTTCACACGTGAGCATGCAAGTGAAAGGCCGATTAGAGTTTTAAAGAGTGCTAAAAAGAAGTTAGTAAAGACTAGTCAAAGTGAGACTAAGTGGTATAGATAGTGCTATGCAAAGGCAAGTGTTCTTGTACACCACAGGTTATGACCGCAGTCTCAATGTCCTACGAGTGTTTAAGTTATTTCTAAGTGGCAACCCTACTCCTAAATATGAGCAATGGTGATTGGACCTTTTTTTCTTTCTTTCTTTCTTTTTTTTTTATTTTTTTTTCATTTGGTATGTGTGTAAAAGATGATAAAGAGGAAGGTTCCATCCCAATGAGACCCAAGCAATGGCCAAGAGACCTCCGCCAAGAGAATCTAAAGGCCACTAAGTATCTCAAGGGCGACAGACCCTTTTATTTCTTTTTGACATAAGGAGTACCCCATGAAGATAAGGGCATCAGTCTCGAGGGCCCATAATGTACCCCAGAGTCCTACCAGCATCTATCAAGGCGATAGAGTCCTTGAAGGTTTTTTCTTAATCTTTTAGACGTCAGTGTTCACCCCATGGAAACCAAGGCATCGGCCCTAAGGTGCTAAGACAACCCAAGGTCCTACCAAGCATTCCACATGGCTGTAGACACGTCATGTCTCGATTCACTTGTATATATTTTTTAGGACATGATTTTCGTAAATTTTTATTAATCGTAGCACCTAGCCCATACATAAGAGGTAGCTACCACTAGGGATAACTAATATACTTCAAGAGCATAAGAACTTGGAATACTCCATTGGCATATATCTTACACCATCTTCAAATAGAAATACCTTCTACTAAGTCCTCTAAGAATCTAGAAATCACTCACCACATGGTAACAACTCATTTAAAACTTAAACCAGCCAACTGTGTGTGATCATGCAAACAATATATGCAAAAGTGAAAAGCACATAAAGAACAAAAGATTAAGATTTGAATACACCTGTTGTAGTGCTTGTTGATGTTGTGTAGATTGCTTGTCTTTGCTCTTTGTAGGCATTGCATGTCTCCCCCCTTCCTAATTTGTGTGCATAGTAGGTGGACTATTGGGGCGTGTTTGTATGCTCTTGTGTAACTGAGATCTCTGCAAAATGTCTTATTAACACAAAAGAAAAGAAAAGAAAAGAATAAAATTTGTTATTGGTGCCAATCACCGACGAATATAGCCGAGGGGAAAAACCCAGTGGGAGAAAAGTGCCCTGGCTTGTTGATCTTATTGTGGAGTCGATGAGCTTACCCTTGCACTGGTGGTGGATCCGTGTCCACTTCTGCTGGGAAGATGGTATCAATCACTTCAGGATGCAAGGACAACCCTGTACAAAAACCGGCCTCTGGAGAAGGTGGTAGAGGAAGGAGTGCTTCCTCGCTAAAATATGGCATTGGTTCTATGCGAAGGTTAAGCAAACAATTCCGATTTTGGAATTGCTCAATATAGGTACTCATAGTGATCCAAAATTGACATGTTGAGGGTGCGGGAAGGAGGGCTTGCAAGATAGGTGGTTGCAAGTCATTTATGCATGTATCCCTCCATTGTTGTGCTTGAACCTCCTCAGGTAATCTACGTTGATTGTGTCCTCGGACTGGTACTCTCACATCAAGAAGGTTATGGCATTGGGGTGTAATTCCCACAATTTGTTTCATTAAGCCCGTGCCATATCGTTGAAAGTAAGAGTGGTGTTTGGGGCATCATAGCATAGCGGAGGCTACACTCCAACCCACACACTTGTCAATCCGTGAATGCAACCCGGTTAGCGCATAGAGGCTATCCCGAATGGGAGAAGATGAGTTAACCACACACTAATGACTTCTAGTCCTACTCAATCCTTCTTCATCACTCAAGCAATCAATCTAACATAATCAAAGCATCAAGATTAGGCTACACTTAAGCACAAAAATGCAACTTATGCAAAGAATCTAACATGTAAAGAGCTATCACACAAGCCTCAACTACACATCATTTCATGCACAAGCTTCATCACATGCACTCTACAACTCACAAATCAAAACATCATTAAGAAATCTAGATTAGCAAGTGTGCAGACCAAAACCTCATATCATTGAAAATGTAGAGAATAGAGAGTACAAGATTGAAGCAAGAATGGAGATGGAGAGCCTTGGGAGAGCACTTGAGAAGGAGCTATGGAGCAAGCTCTCTCTATGAGCCTCTCAACCAAATGACCAAAGAGTCCTCACTAGCTCTCAAATGGGCCACCTTTTATACAAAAATTCTAGAACTCCCAAAAGTTCCCATGTGGGATTATTGTCAAGCCCTCTCCCACATTCATCTACAACTTTGAACTCTTTTCAAGAGCCCTAAGTGTCTTTTTTGTTGCATCCTTGTATTGATCTTCATTCGTCATGCAACACTCCCCCCTTCCTATTTTGCGCACGTCCTCGAGCACGGTAGTAGTAAGAGCTGCAACAAAAAAAACAATGGATACAAGTAAAGTCTTTTATTGAAAAAAAAGAAAAGAAAAGAAAAACCAGCAATGATAATTTCACACGTGAGCATACAAGTGCAAGGCTGATTAAAGTTTTAATGAGTACTAAAATAGGTGAGTAAAGACTAGTGAAAGTGAGACTTAAGTGGTAGATAGTGCTATGCAAAGGCAAGTGTGCTTTGTACACCGCCGGTTATGACCGCAGTCTCAATGTCCTACAAGTATGTAAGTTATTCCTAAGTGGCAAACCTACTCCTAAATATGAGCAAAGGTGATTGGAATTCTCTTTTTTTTTCTCTCTCTCTTTGATGTGTGTGTAGAAGGTGATAAAGATTAAGGTTCCATCCCAAAGAGACCCAAGCAATGGCCAAGAGACCTCCGCCAAGAGAATCTAACGACCGCTAAGTATCTCAAGGGCGACAGACCCTTTTTCTTTCTTTTATGACATAGGGAGTATCCCTTGAAGATGAGGGCATCGGTCTCGAGGGCCCATAGTGTACCCCAGAGTCCTACCAACATCCATCAAGGCGATAGATTCCTCAAAGGTCTTTTTCTGAAGCTTTTAGACATCAGTGTTCACCCCATAGAAACCAAGGCATCGGCCCCAAGGTGCTAAGACAACCCCAGGTCCTACCAAGCATTTCTCATGGCTGTAGACACGTCATGTCTCAATTTACTTTGTATATATATATATTTTTTAGGGTATAATTTTTTTATAAATTTTTATTACTCCTAGCACCTAGCTCATACTGTGGTAGCTACCACTAGGGATAACTAATATACCTTGAAAGCATAAGAACTTGGCATATTCCCTTGGTATATATCCTACACTGTCTTTAGATAGAAATATCTTTTACTAAGTCTTCTAAGAGTCTAGAATTCACTCACCATATTTTAACAACTAATCAAAAACTTAAACCAGCCAACATTGTGTGAACATGCAAACCATATATTCGAAAGTTAAGAGCACATAAAGAAATAAGGATTAAGATTTGAATACACCTGTTGTAGTGCCCTGTTGATGTTGTTCGTTTGCATTGATGCATTGCTGATTTTGTGCAGATTGCTCCTCCTTGATCTTTGTAGGCGTAGCATGTCTCCCCCCTTCCTAATTTGTGTGCACGATAGGTGGACTATTGGGGCGTGTTTGTTGATGCTCTTGTTTTTTACGGAGATCTCTGTAAAATTTTTATTAACAAACAAGAAAAGAAAAGAAAAGAATAAAATTTGCCATTGGTGCCAAACACCGAATATAGCCGAGGGGAAAAACCTAGTGGGAGAAAAGTGCCCTGGCTTGTCGATCTTATTGTGGAGTCGTTGAACTTACCCTTGTGCTGGTGGTGGATCCGTGTCCTCGTCTGCTGGAAAGATGGTATCAATTTCCTCAGGATGCAGAGACAACCCCTCACAAAAACCGGCCGCTGGAGAAGGTGGTAGAGGAAGGAGTGCTTCCTCACTAAAATATGGCATTGGTTCTATGGGAAGGTTAATCAGACAGTTTCGATTTTGGAACTGCGCAATATAGGTACTCATATTTATCCAATATTGACATGTTGAGGCTTGGGGAAGGAGGGCTTGCAAGATCGGTGGTTGCAAGTCATTTAAGCTTGTATCCCTCCATTGTTGTGCTTGAACCTCCTCAGGTAATCTACGTTGATTTGGTCCTCTCTCTGGTATTCTCACATTAAGAAGATTATGGCGTTGGGGTGTAACTCCCACAATTTGCTTCATTAATCCCGTGCCATATCGTCTAAAGTAAGAGCGGCATATCCAACAAATATGTGAAGCTTCTCCTAATACGAGCCGTGCACACTCTTGACAACGTGGAAATGGGTGATGCAGTTGATAGAATAACGTGACAAAGTGATGCCCACAGCAATTTTCACCTAAGGGAGCATAGAAGTACCTAGAATGTGTTTGAAATGGAGGAGCACTATAACCCCCGCGATGATCAGGTCGAGTACTATCGGGGTCAATGCATGGTGGACATGTATCTCGCCAAATATCCATCAGGAGTTATCTGGACGTAGAACAATGAAATTTAGAACGCTCATATCCATCATGACAATTCCAATCAAAAACAAGATTATCTCAAAGAGAACACGTCTTCTAAAGGCATAAGGAACTACATTATTCAAACATTGATTTACCAAAGAGCTTTAATTGTAGTGTTAATGCCTTATCTTTGGTTTTTGGTATATCCTTTTTAAGAGGTGGAAACTTTAGCAATTGTCTTGGAATTTGAGCAAGATAAGAGGATTTAGGCATTGAAATGCTAGAACCTATGCTCAAATGAGACTCATTTGGACTTGTCGTAGGTACACAAGTTGATGGTTGAATTGTGTAACAAGGAGAAATCGGGACAACCGGTGTTTCAATACATGTTTTAGGAAGATCAACACAAGTAGTTTTGTATGTGCTATCACAGCCACCTTTCCTTTCTTGAAGAGTTTGTGTTGATTTCTTTTGCACCCACTGATATGGACAATCAAGGGTGGCTTTTGGAATCTTTCTGAAACACTCTTTTACCCCTGCCAAAGCATGGCATTTTGGAAGCCAAATTGCTGTTGCACCCTCATAATAGCCTTGTGCTTTAAGAACATGTTTTGGGACCCATCGAGTAACAATCCGAGGTTTAGGCTTGGAAATGATGTGCTTCTTAGGAGGCTTAGCAACTGGACTAGATGGTACAAGTTTGTACGCATATTTGGGTAGCCACATTGATAATTCCTTCTTGCCTGGCCTTCTTTGAGCAGCAACTAGAGTAGTTGGAACATGCCAGCCATGGCCCTCACTTGAGTACTCATCAATTATCCACATCATTTGTTTTGGGGCTTCAAGAGCAGATTTTGAGTGTGGGTTGGGTAAGGTAGAAACATTACCCCTTTGACACGATAAAGCTCGTGGAGTAGCAGATCCCAAGATGCAATCAGAATCAATTTGCAACTTGTATTGTCTATTCTTCCAATCTAATGAGCAATTGGTAGCACTTAACCACGATCTACCGACGAGAACAACCTCTACTACTGCCTTGGACTTACGTGCCACATAAAAGGGCACTGACATCTGGTGATCCTGAATGGTCATCATAATGACACATTTTCCCTCTATAGGGTTATCTTCTCCGGAGAAGCTTCGTAGGTCCACAGGAATTTGCACAAGTGGTGGTTGACCCAAGGCTATCCAGGTGTCAAACGAGAGAACATTATAATCTGCACCAGAGTCAATTAAGGCAGAGACAAAGTAGGTAGTCTCATGAATATTGAATGGATTGACATATGGCTCATCAGTAGTTAGCCAACTGTATGGCTAACATAGAAGCTTTGCGACGCTCCTTGGCTTCTGCAACTCTAGCTTTAGCCTCCTCTTGAGCCTGACGTTTAAGTAGGTCAAGTGCTTCTTTTCGTGTTTGTGCAGCATGCATCTGTTGAAGCATGGCTTCAGTTAATGGTTCATTGTATTTCTTGAGACGACTTCCATTAATGAAGTTAGGCATTTGCTCACCGTCTTAGTGTCTCTAAACGCACTGCACCACTTGGAGTAAGCTCATTAATCACAAACGGTCCTAGGCCACGTTTTTTGAGCTTTCTCTTATGTTTCTTAAGTGTGTACAAGAGCACCAGGTCTCCTTTTTTGAATCGGCCAGTTGTTACATTTCTATCATACCATTGCTTTTGTCTCCTCTTCTCGGCATACATCCCCATTACCGCCAATAAGCGGGTCTCATCAAGCTTTTCCAATTCGTCAACGCGTTGTGAAAGCTCATGACCAGTCCAATCCAATTGTTTAGCTACTCGTAGAGTAGGTACAAGAAATTCAATGGGAAGAATTGCATCTAGCCCAAAAGCAAGTTCAAATGGGGTTGTGCCCACAGATGTTTTGTAGGCTGTCCTATATGCCCAAAGAACTGAGTGCAACTTTTGCTCCCAATCAGTCCTATGTCCCTCAACAATCTTTGTGAGTGCTGTGCAGAGAATCTTGTTAGTACTCTCGGCTTGTCCATTGGTCTGGGGATGATAGGGTGCAGAACGCTTATAAATTACCATAAATTCTTGAAGCAAAAATTCTATGACTTCATTTACAAAGTGTACACCTTGATCACTAACGATCTCAATAGGTAAGCCATAGCGTGTAAACACGTACTCATACAAGAACTTGGCTGTGGTTCTGGCATCATTTTTTACTGTTGCCTTTGCCTCAACCCATTTGGTCAAATAGTCGGTTGTGACTATAATATATTCTGCATGCGTGTTACGAGCTGGAGGTTTAATGGGACCGACAAAATCAATACCCCATTTTGCAAAAGCACGTGTGCTTAACATAGGCCGCAATGGCATATTGTCCTTTGTGATGGGAGGTTTGGTCCTTTGACAATCGTCACAATGTTTCACATATTCTTTGGCATCCATTTGTAAGGTTAGCCACCAAAGCCGAGACCACCTAATCAACTGAGCTGTGGTATTGCCAGAAAAGTGTCCACCCCCAACACCTGCATGTGCGTGAGTTAAGATTTTCAGATAGTCAGCTTCACATACACACATGTGTAAGTTGTCATCCTTGCCCCTCTTATAGAGTTGGCCCTCTATCAGCATATAATTTGCCGCTTCAATTTTAATAGCTTGCTTTCGATGTTTAGGAATTGTTTGATTCGTATGACCATGCTGAAGATAGTCTACAATATACTTACTCCAACTTGGTGTAGTTGAAATTTGGAATAATGTGACATTATGAATTGGCTTCTGAATTTTACATGAAGCACAGTTTACGAACAAATGTTTCAGCATCTGCATGCATAGTAGGCCACCATTACCCATCGTGAGAGATACGTCGCACACAAGTAGTAGCTGATGCATGGATTCCATCGATACCCGCATCATGTGCCCATTCCAAGGTTTCCTCATATTGGTCGGGGTTAGGTATAAGCCTCAACACTCCATCATTACCCTGACGATATAATCTCCCTGAGATTAATGTGAATGGTCGCCATAGGTCCACATTAGGACCCGCTAGTTGTATCTGCCCACTTGTCAAAATTTCTAAAATGGATTCAAACCATTTAGGAGCTGTCTCTACAAGGAAAAGTGTTGAATCTAACATATCATCATCCACACCCACAGGAGCTTCGCCAGAGGTGATTCGAGACAAATGATCTGCCCTTAGATGAGTTGTTCCTTTTCGAACTGCAACTTCAAAATCAAACTCAAGAAGGATGATAAACCACCTTACTATCCTTCCAGTTGCACAAGGCTTATTCACCAAATATAGCAATGCTTGATGGTCCACAAAAAATATGAATTTGTTTGCCAAAAGGTAATGGCAAAACTTTTTCACTGCATATATCATGGACAATCCTTCTCTTTCTGTTGTGGTGTAATTCTTCTCAGCATTGTTCAACTGTCGACTAGCATATGAGATTGGGAAATCCTTATTGTGTTCTCCCGATTGAGCCAAAATACATCCAATTGCAAAGTTTGAAGCATCAATATGGACATGAAAGATTTGGTTCCAATTTGGTGCTCGTAAAATGGGTGCAGTCACTAATGCTTGCTTCAACTTTTCAAAGGATTCCTCACACTCATCAGTCCAATTAAACTTTACAAGAAGAGCATATAACGGTCTGGCTAGGACAGCATACATGTAGATGAATCTACGGTAATAGCCACAATGTCCCATGAATGTTTGTACCCCTTTAGGGTTGATAGGCCGAGGTAATGAGACAATGACATCAATTTTATCCATATCTGTTGAAATCCCATTGCGAGAAACAATATGGCCCAAAATTTTCCCTTGTCTTACCATGAATTTGCACTTGTCAGGATTCAAGCATATACGATAAAGTTGACACTTTTGAAACACGTCTCAGGTGTTCTATATGATCATCACGCTCTTGTGAGTGAACACATAAATCATCCATGAAAATCTCAAGAAATTGCCTAAGGTACTCCTTGAATACATGACTCATTAACCGCTGAAAGGTTGCTGGTGTATTTGTTAGACCAAATGGCATAACACGATAGGCAAAGATGCCATCTTCAGTAGCAAAGGCTGTCTTGTGTTGATCCTTTGGATCAATTGACACTTGATTGTACCCGGAGAATCCATCCAAGAAACTATATGCCTTTTTCCCTGCAACTCGTTCCAGAACATGATCATTGATTGGAAGTGGGTAATGATCACGCACAGTAGCTGCATTTACCTTCTTGAGGTTTACACATACTCAAAGTTTTCCATTTTTCTTGGGCACCACTACAATAGGGGAGACCCATTCAGTGTGTTCAATCTCATAGATAAATTCTGCCTCTAAGAGCTTGTCTATTTCTTCCTTTATCTTCCGTGCAAAATTTTCATTGTAAGTATAAGGACGTTGCTTGGAGGGTTTTGCATCCTCTCGCAATGGAATTGTATGTTGACATATGCTTGGATCAACTCCTTTGAGGTCTTTATAACTCCAAGCAAAAACATCGCGATACTCCTTTATTGTTTGTATTAATAACTTCTCCTCATCTAAGGACAAGTCTGTGGCAATCCACACATAGCGAGGCTCTTCTCCTGGCTTAGCAATATCAATCTTTTTTGCATCTTCTGGACCATCGTATGAAACCCCTGGCACGCTTGGTTTTTGTCGCATGGGCTGTTGAAGAACAATCTTCCGATCTTGAAGAGTGTACTGTGTGAAATTGGGAGGAACATTGAGACCTTGTTCATGTCCACTTGAGTCTTCACTCATTGAAGACCATGCGGTTTTGAGCTCTCCTTTGCCATCTTGCATCGGATTTTTTTGTTCAACCGTTGTCTTTGCACTTCCCACACTCTTTTTTGAATCGGTTTTAGACTTGAGTTTTGGTTTTTGTTTCTTCGTTTTTTACAATTTTTGCTAACAGTTGTTAGCTTTTCCCCTGCTTGGAATCCATCTAATCGTTTGACTTGGTCTTTGATACTATCTTGTGCTTGGACATAGTATAGATATCTGTTCTTTCCTGAGAAGTGAGGTGGTGGTCGAGAGTTTTCACTCTTAGACTCCTCCTTTTCTTTTTGTAGTCTCTCACGTTGTTCACGCTCATCTGGTCTACGGATTCTTTTATGGCTCTTACAGCATTTACATTTAGGTCGGCTTCGAGGGATCTCTACCTGAACCTCCCTTCCTCTCAAGAGTAGGCGTGCCTTTCCTAACTCTTCCTCTCAGGGATTGTCACATCATTATTAAAATCAGAGTCCCATCCATCTTCCTTATCAGCATCATTAGCAGATTCGAGTGTCAAATCCTCCACTGAGACTTCCTCGACATGCATAGCTGTTGTGGATGTATCTCTATAGTACAAATCATCTAGAAGGGCACGTGGTTGTACCATTCGTATAGGAATAATATCATATCCATCTGAGTCACAAAATTGAATTGGCTTCGGTAAAGCACATGTCGATAATGTTGCAAGGACATGACTCCATTCTAATGGATCAATTAAATGCTCAGGGAAGGGTTGTGGAATGTATGCCTCGTCTGATACACTTCGATTACCCTTAAGTCTCTCAGTGTTGAAATCCCTACATGAGGCTCCACACATCCATAGATCTTCTCACCCATCTGACAATGTAACTCTTGAGCCCTCAGATGAAGCAGAATCAAACTCATCTATTGGAGACCTTGTTACATCACGATATGAGTGATTCCTTAGGTTGACCCTTGTGATGACAGAATCATGTCGGAGGTACAAATAATTGTATCCCCAATCTTGAATCATTTGAAATTGTCGCATGAATGGTCTACCCAATATCACTTCATAGTTTGGATGTTTTCCAAAATCTACTACTGCAAAGGTGTGCTCATATTCGATCCCACATGTGGTGACCAATATGTTCTCAAGCAGCCCAAGGGGATGTTCTAAGCTTCCATCTGCTAGCTGCAAGCGCATCTTGGTACTCCTAATAGCTGGTTTGCCCCATTTTTCCCAAATGGACCTTGTCACAATGCCCACTCCTGCACCACTATCAAGTATTGCAGTTGAAGATACTTTTCGCACTTCTAATGGGAGGGTAGCATTTCCATGATCGTCCTCACAAAATTTTCCTACTTTGTTGATAGGAACTGGCATTACATGCTTTGTCTCAGGGTGTAAAGTACACTCATGGTGACCCTTTTGTAGCAATACCTACTTTGACAAACATGTGGCAATATCATTCCACAACTCAGGTCGAATTTTTATCAAATCAAGCAAAGGTAAGGTACAAGCCACTGGTGCTGACAAAATAGCTTGCACCATACTCATATCTTTCTCCTTTGTCAACCTTTTATGCATGGAGGGTATCCTCAAGGTTTGAGAACAGTTCTCATATTCTCCCAGATATGATGGTAAGGTTTTCATTGTATGCTTACTTCTAGGAGAAACAATTGTTTGAACTTCCTCCTGGATGCTTGGGCGTCTAAATTTGTTTTCCGTGCCCCTGGTAAAATCCACCTCAGAGAATGGAGGCGAACTAATTGAAGACATGTTCTCATGAACTTTCTCATGAACTGCGGCCCACATCTCATTTGCCATGTCCTCATTAGCATCAATAACTTCATCATTGCATGGGAAGACAAGGCTAGGTGGTGGCAGATTACCTCCTTTCAATTGGGTGTCAATTGGTGCAGACCTTTCGCTATGAGCTTGTGAAATGAGCTCACTTTTCATTTCCTGACTCGATGACACTTCCGGTATGGTTTCTAATGTTGGCTTAAGAGAGGTTGGGCCCCGAGGAATAGGTGGTGGTGGTCCCTCAAGTATTGACTGAGCTTCCCTAATGAGTTGCTGATGTACAGCTAGATTGATCTTCTCCTCACGAGGGTTTGGGTATTCTTGAAGCTTCTTGGGTAGCTCAGATAAAGCTACAATGCGACTTCTATGAGCATCAATGATGGCCTCTAGAGTCTCATTCACTTTATCCACAAAAACAGAGCCCCCAGAACTATCCTCAGTCGTACTAGCCTCATTTTGTTTAACACTAGGCCCAGGTTGAGGTTGATGTTCCTCATGCACTTCTTGGGATGTAAAAGTTTTATCCCTCATGTTTTGTTTAGAGGCTTCTTGAGAGCTAGTGGATGTACTTTTAGTTTGCTTGTTTCGGTTCTTCTTCCTCCTAGTGGTCTTTTTTCTATTGGACTGTAGGGTCTTGTCCACTAGATTTGTTTTTGCATCCCTAGTTCGAGGTGTCTCATCAATCTGTATTTCGGCATTTCGTGTCTGTGATCTAGTCATGACTCTAAGTGGCACGACATCCTCATTCTCAGATGAAGGTGGTGATGGAACTGCGCCTACAAGGTTGAGTGAGACCTTTGGTTGAGAGATGCCTTCCTCATGTGGTTTCAGCAGACAGTCTTTTGGGAAGTGTTCTACACAACACCCTAGACAATATCATTCAATTGGTGGAAACTGTTGTACTGTTGTATTGGACCGAGATGCTTGCCTTGAGCGATGTGGACAATCACGAGCCCAATGGGGTTCTCCGCACTCATAACAGGGGCCCATTGGTTTGGCCTCTACTTTCCTTGGCTGCCATTGACCTGAGGGGCTTGGAGTCCTAGGTTGGTAGCCGCCTAGCAACATTAAAGAGTTTTGTTCCCCTGGTTGAACGTCCAGTGCTGGGCTTGGGTATGCGGGACTTTCAAAGATATTTTCTTTAGATGAATATGATGCGTATTCCTCCTCCACATAGCCTGGGTTTACCAAGTCTCTACACATATTTGAATTGTCCTAGTTGACAACCCTCACAGGAGCAGTCCCTGGAGCAGGAGGTTGAGCACCAAGAACAGGTTGTGCTTGCTCTTGTGCCATCGGTGGCTTACGTTCAAAATTAGTATACTGTTGATACATTTGTGGAGCCACTCCACCCCTTGGCTGCTCACGTTCCTGTCTCATTCTCGCAATGCGAGTACATTCCTGTGTGGTATGGGTAAAGTTCGAAGCACAGGCTTGGCACCACTTTTTTGTGGGTTGGTTTGTGACTAGAGGAGAAAAGGTGTTACAATCCTCTGTTTTATGGTTATCGCCACATGCTCCACAAAGATGAGGACCTGTAGGAAGTACACTCCTCATTCTCAGCTGCTGTTGTTGTGGCTGCATGGGTGGACGATAGGTCTGTCCAAATCTCCGTAGTACTAGGTTAGCTTTCTGGTCTGGATTTACTAACGCGCTAGACCCTGAACTTTGGTCATCACCCCACTGATCTCTAGGTTTCACATCTGGGTCAGAACCATCTTGGAACTTGAAGTTATCGGTGAAATCCATAGCATCATGGCAACACTCATTGAAATTTGTATGTTTCTTTGCATAGAGATGTGTATGCAGTGTTGAATTTTTGAGTCCTTTTAAGAAGAGAGAAATTAATCGACTTTGGGCGGGCTTCTCATCCTCTGGGCAACGATTAATGTACTGCTTCATTCTATTTACACAGTCTCTAACACTCTTGTTGGAATTAGGGTTGCAGGAATGCACACACAACTTCAAGAAGATGAGGAAGCTTGAGCACAACACAGTAGTGTATTATGAGTGCCAAAAATGAAAGATAACAAGCCCTAGAAGATAATGGGCGTATATACAATGCACGGGGGAAAAAACCTCCTAGTGAGGGAAAAAGTGCCCCGGCGGTCCTAAGTGTGTTCACACACATCACTACTATAATATGGTAACAAATCCCCCCTGGAGTGATGCGGTGAACAAGAGCTAGCACTCATGTATAGGGAAGTGTCTAGCTATGTGGACGAATCCACAAAAGGGAGTAAGCCCAAAGTTTTGCGAAAAGCTTCGAACTTCTCACGAGGCAGAGCCTTTGTGAAAAGGTCTGCAAGGTTATCCTGTGTTGGCACATAAGCCAAACTGATCTCTCCTGCAGAGAGTCTCTCCCTGACATAATGGTAGTGCACCTCAATGTGCTTCGTACGAGCATGGAACACTGGGTTCCGCGCAACTGCCAATGCGCTCTGACTGTCAGTGAAGATGGTGGTGGCAGATGGCTGCCCAACACCCAAATCAGCCATAAGGCGTCTGAGCCACACACACTCAACCGTAGCTGTGAAAGCTGCCCTGTACTCAGCTTCACAACTAGAAGTGGCCACAGTAGGCTGCTTCTTGCTCAACCATGATATGCATGAGCTTCCAAGCATGAAGCAAAAACCACTCGTGGACACGCGTGTGTCATAACAACCAGCCCAGTCAGAATCTGAAAAAACATGTAAATCTGGCGGCAATGATCCCCCCTTGGGATAAAACAACCCAAGATGCCGAGTACCACTCAAATAGCGAAAGATACGCTTCACTGCCTGCCAATGCTTAATGCCTGGGCTATGCATAAATCTGCTCACCTGTGAGACTGCAAACTGAATGTCTGGCCTCGTAATGCATACATAAATGAGGCAACCAACAGCTGTCTGATAGAGTGTGACATCAAAGTGATCTCCAGCATCATGAAGACTCGACTTCAAACCTGTCTCCATTGGAGTAGCAATAGGCTTGCAGTCTTCAAGGCCAAATCTCCGCAACAATGTTTCAATATACTTTGTCTGACACAAAGCAATACCTCCATCACACTGCTTAAATTGTATCCCCAAATAATGATGCAAATGCCCAAAATCTGACATCTCAAAAGAGGCATTCAAATCAGCCTTAAAATCAGCAATATGACTCTCATTTGGTCCTGTGAGCAGCATGTCATCGACATAGAGAGCAATGATTAGATGTACACCATCCACACGTTTAACATACAAAGTGCTTTCTGTTGGACTATTCTGAAACCCATGTGCAGTCAAATATGCATGTATTTTTTCATACCAAGCTCGTGGAGCTTGCTTTAAACCATATAAAGCCTTTTTTAACCTGCACACTTTGTTTTCCTGCCCTCTTTGAACAAAACCACGAGGCTGCGATACATACACCTCCTCATGCAAATCTCCATTTAAGAACGCAGTCTTTATGTCCAACTGATGTACATGCCAACCATTATGAGCTGCTAATGCACAGATGCTACGAACAGTGGTCATACGACATGTGGGAGCAAAAGTCTCATCAAAATCAATGCCCTTCTCTTGAGCATAACCTTTTGCAACAAGCCTAGCCTTATGGCGATCCACTGTGCCATCAGGCTTACGCTTCAATTTGTATACCCACTTAGTGCCAATGGCCTTCTTGCCAGGGGGCAAGTCACATAAAGACCATGTACCATTCTTCATAATAGCATCGTATTCTGCTTGCATAGCAGCCATCCAATTTTCTGAACTTTGTGCCTCATCAAATGAAACAGGCTCACTTTCATCGCACATACTAGAAACAGCCAATGCATAACAATCTGACGCATAAGAGGCACCATGAGAGCCAGAACGAGTGCGACTAGACAAAGGGGCATCCAACTTGCTGTCACGCAAAGTCTGCACCAGCCATCTAGGCATGTTCCTAGAGCCCTCAATCTCTTGTCTCTCATCCTCAAGTGCATCATGCACATCTGCATCAGATATAGGCTGATCTGTGCCATCATTTAAAACCTGCATAGGCTGAAAAACTGCCTCATGAGGTATTGCACTTGACTGTGCACCACTGAAAAGAGGCAACAATGTATCATAGACATCACGTGAGCTGATATCTGTCTCCTTAGTACATGAAACCAAGGGCTGAACTGCATCTTCCACAAATACAACATCACGGCTAACCAAAATGCGCTTTGTCTGTGGATGATACAAACGATAGCCTTTGCTCTCAGCACTATATCCAACAAAAATACATTTGACAGCTTTGTCATCCAATTTTCTGCGATGTTGCACAGGCACTAATGCATATGCCAGGCAACCAAAAACACGTAAATGGCCAACAGATGGCTTGCGGCTATGCCAAGCCTCATATGGAGTGACAACCTGTAATGCTTTGGTGGGACACCTGTTTAGTACATAAGTGGCACACATGACAGCCTCAAGCCAAAAACCATGTGGCAGACTTTGACTCTTAACCATACATCTTGCCATTTCCATGAGAGACCTGTTTTTTCTCTCAGCCACACCATTTTGCTGTGGTGTATACGGCACTGTACATTGGTGTTTTATCCCACGCTCAGCTAGAAATGCATTAAATTCTGAAGACATATACTCCCCCCCTCGATCTGAACGGAGGGTGCCCATCTTACTTTCTGACACATTTTCAGCCATAACCAAAAACTGTTTGAAGCACAAAAACACTTCGGACTTTGCCTTCAAAGGATATACCCATGCATGCCTGGTAAAATCATCAATGAAAGTCACGAAGTAAAGGTAGTTTCCAAATGATGGAGTTTGCATGGGACCACAAACATCACTGTGAACAAGCTGCAATCTGCGTTCAGCTCTCACTGATCCATCTTTGGGAAAGGAAGCACGCTGCATTTTACCCAATATGCAGCCCTCACAAACATGCTTGACAGGTGCCTCAAGCTTAGGCAAAGAAGACACCATTTCAGATTTCTGCAGGCGCAGCAAACTTGCAAAATTCAGATGACCAAAACGTGCATGCCACAGTTTTGCATTTGAAATAGCCTGCGTATCCATAATAGCACATGCTGAATCCTCTACACATTTGCCATCCATATTGAGCTTATACAGCCCTCGACATAGTGAACCAGATGCTACAATGATGTCACCACAAGAGAGATCATGAACAGTACATCTGTCATCCACAAATTTTACAACCAAACCTGTTTTGGCAAATGCGGAGACTGACAGCAGATTCTTTTTGATCCCTGGCACATACAATGCATCAAAAAGTGTAAAGGTGTTGCCATTTGCAACATTCAGCACAATCTGTCCAACTCCTTCAACGGGATAAGAGGAGTTATTGGCACAAGTGACAGTATTCCCTGTGGGAGCAGACTCAAGGAAAGTGAATAAACTGCGCTGCGAGGTGATATGCTTAGTGGCACCACTGTCAAAGTACCATACATCTGAATCTACTGCAGACATACATGTGTCATGCAAAGATGGGTCATAACTGCACTGCGCATTGAATGCCCATTCTGTATCCAGCACAACATTAGCAGATTCATTGTTAGAAGGAGAGGCATCTGCAACAGCCATACCAGCCTCTTTCTTCTTAGCCTCTTTCGCAGCCAGCTTAGGACAAGCTTTGATGACATGATCATTTCCCTTACAGTACTTGCAAAATGTCTTCTGTTTGTCACCCTTCTTCTCATCTTTGTCTTCCTTCTTTGGTTGCGCAGCACTTGCAGATTTCTGCTTACTAGAAGAAAAGCCAGCTTTACCTTTCCCGCTTCTCTGACTAGCAACGAAAGCTTGATCTGCGACACGCATAATATTCCTGTTTTGCCTTGACTGGTCTTCTTGCAGCAAAACAGAAACTAACTCCTCAAATGATAAGGCATTGGGATTGCCTTTCATCATCAAGCGAAGAGTGGAAGCAAAACCCTGATAAGAATCTGGTAGACCATTCAAAACAGTCTGCACAAGTGAACTGTCTGACAGGATTTCATCTGCAGAAATGAGCTGCTCTTTGAAATCCTTGATCTTTGTCAAAAAGCTATCCATAGAATCACCTTCGTTCATATGCTCACTCTCCAACTGTTTTCGGAGGTAAGCAACACGAGCCTCATTTCTTGCCTGATACAATGTGGCAAGTACATCCCAAGCATCCTTAGAAGTCCTGCAGGAGCGAATATGTGGGATAATGGTACGTTTGACAGACAGCGCAATCAAGGCATGAGCCTGCGCATCTCTACCATCCCAACGAATCTGCTCTGCTGAAAGTGGTGGTTCTCGTACAGCTGCTACAGCACTTGTGCCTGCACCATCATCAACAGTACCTGTTTCTGATGTGTTTGCAGCATTCCCAACCACAATAGGACGTGCATCAATACCCTGCACAATGTTCCATAATCCCTTTGCTACCAATACATGTCGCATCATATATGCCCACAATGGATAGTTGGTGCCATCCAACTTATCCTCAGCAGCCAACATGCGGAATACATCATTGTTGTCAGCCATGGCCAATGACTGTACTACTAGATGTAAATGCTGTCTGTAAGAGGAAAACCTGTATAAAATCGACCTGTGCTATGTAGCACAGCCCAAAACAGACGAATGGGCACCTGTCCTGCAGATTTTAATCCTGACAGTAAATCTGCACAGTAGGACGATTTTGCCTGCGCAGTACTTGGAATGCAAAAACGGAGGGCGAAATGACCTCAGATCAAAATTCTGAAACGACCGAGGCCTACGGGCTCTCCCACGGCATATACTAACCTGCAGACGCTCGTGAAACCTCGTCGCAATCGGAGGAGATGAAGCGGCAGGTGCCGGTGATGCTGCCCGGGAGGAGGAAGCCTGCTCTGATACCAATTGTTGGAATTAGGGTTGCAGGAATGCACACACAACTTCAAGAAGATGAGGAAGCTTGAGCACAACACAGTAGTGTATTATGAGTGCCAAAAATGAAAGATAACAAGCCCTAGAAGATAATGGGCGTATATACAATGCACGGGGGAAAAAACCTCCTAGTGAGGGAAAAAGTGCCCCGGCGGTCCTAAGTGTGTTCACACACATCACTACTATAATATGGTAACAACTCTCTTTCTCGCCTTGCTTGAAAGAGTAGATGTGTGCTACCGTGTCATGTTGTATTCCCATCAAGGAAAAAGCAGCAATGAATCTCTCTTCCAAAACTCGTAAAGAAGATTTGTCTGAAGCCTCTAATGCCTGAAACCAAGCCAGGGCTTTTCCCTCAAGAGTGAGTCCAAATCCTTCAATTTGAGTATGCTTATCAGCCACTTGCTCAGCTCGAACTGCTTGCCTAAATGCTGCTACATGGTCGTATGGATCTCCCGACCCTTCATACTTCTTTACCAGTTTCTGAAGAGTTGATGGCCTTACTTGTCTTGAATACTCATCATAGGGCCTACGGCCTCTCACTCTCAGTGGGAATTGTTCCTCTCTTTGGAAAGATGGTCCACATGTTTCCAAAATTGGTGTGGGTACCCTATTACCAGCATCACCAAACCCCTCCAAAGATCTTGTCACCCGCATTTCAGGAGGTGCATTAATGGGAGGCCGAGTTGGCTCCCCTACCCTCCGCCGATTGTTATAGTGAGAAAGATGTTGGTGTGGTGTGACCTGTGGTCACACATTTGGTGTAGGACGATATCTTGGTCCTAGAGTTGGGCTACTAGCAGTGGTCCACTTGGATGTTGAGGGTCCCTCTCTAGTGAACTCTCGTAGGGGAGGAGCAACAGTTTCTCCAAGAAAGGCTGTCTCTCCCGGTTTGGCTGTATTTGTTGAGAACACTTCTATGAATAATGGTTGTCCTTTCCACGTGAGTTCCCGAATCTCTTTCCAATCTAAGGTTCGGTATTCATTGGCCCATTTATCAATTATTCTGTTCATGTGTCCTGCAAGCTTCTCAACTACCACCACATGAGCTAGAGGAAGATCCAGCTCTTGCAATTTAGTTGTGGCATAATATCCTTCTAACGAGTCCTTATAGACCTCTTGAAGTGGGTCATCCTGTAAGACCTTTGTCACTGGAATTTGTCATACAAACTCCCATTGGCTTTCAGCCCCCTGATCCATTTTACTCTTGCCTTTCCTATCCCTTTCCAAATTTAGATCTACAAGAAGTAAATCATCTATGGATGGCTTTGAGGACTGGGCATTGGATGGTCCAGGCATGTCCGGCTCAATGAGCCAGTCATCTCTAGACTCCCTTGCTCTGGAAAGTTCTGATAAGTCTAAGAACTCGGTTTTAGAGAGCTCCCCTAATTTGTCTACCTTTTCTGGATGGTAGGTGACTTCGTAGCGAACACCATCTCCACCCATGTACATGTTACCCTGGTCATTGACTAGAGGTGCTCTATCAAGTTCTGAGAAAATGTCTGCGATCTTAACAAGATACCGTTGTTGTGGGTCCCTAAAGATCTCAGCTCCTTGAGCATTTGTGTAGACATATTGGAGTCTCACATTGAGTGTTAACCCCATGGTGTCGACTTTAAATGGATTAAAGGATCTTGTGGGTGTTCTATTTGGGGCTTCGGGATGACTATTTGTCGGCCCTAGATTGTCCATGGACAATGAACTAGTTGTTCTGGAGGAAAGGGTATCGGATTGGGATTCAGAAAGGGTTTCAGCAATATCTGCCAAATTTCCTACCGATTGGGTCCCACTTTCCTGCGTAGGTACTCTAGAAGGTGCCCTAGGCCCTATGGCAGAATCTACAAGACGTCCCGACCGCAAGTGCATAAGGTCAAATTTTTTTTGGTTTTTTATGTGTTTTTGTTTTGTTTTGTTTTTTTTGTTTTGTTTTTGTTTTTGTTTTTGTTTAAATAATATATATATATGTATATGTATATATATATATATATATTTTAACCTACCTAATCACTAAATGCAACTAAAATGAGTATGTGTGGCGTAACTATCTATCCTATTTTTTTTATTTTTTAAATGATTTTTTTAAATGATTTTATGTTTTTATATATATTTTTTTATTTTTTTAAATTACAAAAATTATGAATCTCGCTAACAAAATACTAATTATGCACAAAATAATAAAAATTAAAAAATACAGAAAATTACTAATTATGCAAAAAATTAAAAAATAAAGAATTACAAAATATGCAAAAAAAAGACTCCTAAAAAACACTTAATTTATAATTTTTTTAAATATATAAATTTTCTTTTGTTTTTTCTCCTTTTGTTTTGTTTTGTTTTTTTTAAACTAATAAATTTCGTGCCTAATTACCAAAAAATATAAATCTACTAATTATGCACTCAATTACAAAAATAAAAATAAAAAATGCACGCTACTTTACTTATGCAAAAATTTAAATAAGGAACAATGGATTCAAAAAAATAAAAATTGTTTTTTTTAAATTTAATTGTTTTTCCTCTTTTTTTAAATTTTTTTTTCTATTCCTTTTTTTTCTTTCTTTTTTTTTAAATCTCTTTTTCTCTTTTTTTTAAAAAAAAATATTTTTTTTGTTTTTTATATTTATTATTATTATTATTTATTTAAGAATACAAAAAAACATGAAAATTTAAATAAAAGAAAAAAATAAAAAATAAAAAAATTGAAAAGTGCACTTACCTTATCCGCCACCGCTTCCCGGATTTCTTGGTGCCGCACCCACTTGCCTTCTTTTCGTCTGCTTCACCACCGCCTCACAGCTTCTTCCCTGCTGGCTTCTTCACGCTGGTCGCATGGATTGCAGACGCCCCCACACAATGCTCTGCCAACTGTGCGACCCATTGTGCTTTTCGTCGCCTAGGCCACCTCACGGCCCTTCAACAACTCTGCCTACCTCGTCGCCTCCACCTCAACTGCCGACAAGCCTGCAGCTTCACGTCGTGCTGCTGTTTTATATATATATATATATATATATATATATATATATATATATATATATATATATACTCGGCCGGCTTCTGCCGCCGAGGCCTCATGCGCTGCTGCGCCTCCAACTCTTGCTAGCCTTCGCCTCCACTTCACGGCCCTTCAACAACTCTGCCGCCTTTGGTTGCGCTTCTACTGGCCGCCTTACAGATGCATGAATAGATATATATATATATATATATATATATATCTATCTATTTTTTTCTTTGCTGCAGAAGCCTCCCCAATGTATATATATATATATATATATATATTAAGCCGCCTCCAATGTATATTTCCTCCTCGCTATGGCCGCCCAACCTCTACAAGGTATATATATATGAATAAATAGATATATATATATATATATATCTATCTACTTATTTTTCTTTGCTGCGCTTATGGAGACGCCTCTCCACACAATAACAAATCAAAACAATAAAAGAAAGAAGGCCGCTTCCACTACTTCCTACCTACCTCTCGCCAACCCCGTCAAAAATACAAAAACTTGAAGTACTTAAATCCGATTAGTGGCGGGATTTCTCTACCGCAATGAGGTTTTAATTAATTTTGTTTTTTTTTGCTTCTAATCAAAAAAACCGAAAACACACAAGGCGCCCTTGAGATCACACACTCAATGCCCTTGCAAACTCTACTCTAATCTACCCTAATCCACGATTTTGCAATCTCAATGGAGCACTTAGTAAGAAGTAATGGTTAACACCCTTCACTAACTTAGGTGTGCGTTCCCCGGCAGCGGCGCCATTGTTTGGGGCATCATAGCATAGCGGAGGCTACACTTCAACCCACACACTTGTCAATCCGTGAATGCAACCCGGTTAGCGCATAGAGGCTATCCCGAATGGGAGAAGATGAGTTAACCACACACTAATGACTTCTAGCCCTACTCAATCCTTCTTCATCACTCAAGCAATCAATCTAACATAATCAAAGCATCAAGATTAGGCTACACTTAAGCACAAAAATGCAACTTATGCAAAGAATCTAACATGCAAAGAGCTATCACACAAGCCTCAACTACACATCATTTCATGCACAAGCTTCATCACATGCACTCTACAACTCACAAATCAAAACATCATTAAGAAATCTAGATTAGCAAGTGTGTAGACCAAAACCTCATATCATTGAAAATGTAGAGAATAGAGAGTACAAGATTGAAGCAAGAATGGAGATGGAGAGCCTTGGGAGAGCACTTGAGAAGGAGCTATGGAGCAAGCTCTCTCTATGAGCCTCTCAACCAAATGACCAAAGAGTCCTCACTAGCTCTCAAATGGGCCACCTTTTATACAAAAAATTCTAGAACTCCCAAAAGTTCCCATGTGGGATTATTGTCAAGCCCTCTCCCACATTCATCTACAACTTTGAACTCTTTTCAAGAGCCCTAAGTGTCTTTTTTGTTGCATCCTTGTATTGATCTTCATTCGTCATGCAACAAGTGGCATAGCCAACAAATGTGTAAAGCTTCTCCTAATACGAGTCATGCACACTCTTGACAATGTAGAAATGGATGATGCTATTGATAGAATAAAGTGACAAAGTGATGCCCACAGCAATTTTCACCTAAGGGAGCATAAAATTACCTAGAATGAGTTTGAAAAGGAGGAGCACTATAACCCCCACGATGTTCAGGTTAAGCACTATCAGGGTCAATGCATGGTGGACATGTATCTCGCCAAGTATCCATCAAGAGGTATCTGGCTGTAGAACAATGAAATTTAGAAACTTCAAACTTTATACACACATATCCATCATAACAATCCCTATCAAAAACAATATAGATAAGATCATCTCAAAAAGAACACAATCCTGTAAAGGCATAAGGAACCACATTAGTAAAAGTGAGGCTATTCAAACACTGATCTACTAAAGAGCTTTAATTGTAGTGTCAATGCCTTACCTTTGGTTTTGTGTATGTCCTTTTTAAGAGGTGGGAAGGATAGCAATTGTCGAGGAATTTGAGCAAGATAAGAGAATTTAAGCAGTGAAGTGCTAGAATCTGTGCTCAAAGGAGACTCATGTAAAGTTGGATTTGTCTTAGGTACACAAGTTGATAGTGGAAGTGTGTAACAAGGAGAAGTTGGGACAACTGGTGATTCAATACATGTTTGGGGAAGGTCAACACAAGTAGATTTGTAGGTGCTATTACAACCACCTATCCTATCTTGGAGAGGTTGTGTTGATTTCCTTTGCTCCCACTGATATGAAAAACCAAGAGTGGCTTTTGGAATCTTATTGATACACTCTTTTGGCTCTAGAAAACCATAGCATTTGAGAAGCCAAAGTGCTGTTGCACCCTCATAATAGCCTTGTGCTTTAAGAACATGCTTTGGGACCCAATGAGTAATAATCTGAGGTTTAGGCTTGGAAAAGATATGCTTCTTAGGAGGTTTAGTAACTAGGCTAGATGGTACAAGTTTGTACGCATCTTTGGGTAGCCAAATTGACAATTCCTTCTTGCCTGGGCTCCTTTGAGCAGTGACTAGAGTAGTTGGAACATGCCACCCATGGCCCTCATTTGAGGACTCATTGATTATCCACATCATTTGTCTTGGAGCTTGAAGAGCAGATGTTGAAAGTGGGTTGTGTAAGGTAGAACTACCACCCTTTCAAACATGATATAACTCGTGGAGCAGCAGATCCCAAGATGCAATGAGAATCAATTTGCAATTTGTATTTTCTATTCTTCTAATCTAATGAACAATTGGTAGCACTTAACCATGATCGACCAAGAACAAGCTCTACCACTGCCTTGGACTAGCCACATAAAAGGGAATTGACATCTGGTGATCCTGAATGGACATCATAATGACACATTTTCCCTCTATAGGGTTATCTTCACCTGAGAAGCTTCGTAAGTCAACAGGAATGTGCACAAGTGTTGGTTGTCCGAAAGCTACCCATGTGTCAAATGAGAGAACATTATAATCTGCACCAGAGTTAATTAAGGCAGAGACAAAGTAGGTAGTCTCATGAAGATGTAGACACATGTGAATATTGAAAGGTTCGACATATTGTTCATCAGGAGCCAACTGTAAGGCCAACACAGAAGCCTTGCAACGCTCCTTGGCTTTTGCAACTCTAGCTTTAGCCTCTTCTTGAGCCTGACGTTTAAGTAGGTCATGTGCTTCTTTCCGTGTGTGGGCAGCATGCATTTGTTGAAGCATGACTTCAGTTAATGGTTCATTGTATTTCTTGAGACGACTTCCATTAATGAAGTTAGGCATTTGCTCACCTTCTAGTGTCTCTAAATGCATTGCACCACTAGGAGTAAGCTCATTAATCACAGACGGTCCTAAGCCACGTTTCTTGAGCTTTCGCTTATGCTTCTTAAGTGTGTACAAGAGCACAAGGTCCCCTTTTTTGAATCGGCCTGTTGTTACATTTCTATCATACCATTGCTTTTGTCTCCTCTTCTCAGCATACATCCCCATTACCGCCAATAAGCGGGTCTCATTCAGATTTTCCAATTCATCAATGCGTTGAGAAAGCTCATGACCAAACCAGTCCAATTGTTTAGCAACTCGTAGAGTAGGTACAAGAAATTCAATAGGAAGAATTGCATCTAGCCCAAAAGCAAGCTCAAATGGGATTGTGCCCACCACAGATGTTTTATAGGCTATTCTATATGCCCAAAGAACTGAGTGCAACTATTGCTCCCAATCAGTCCTATGTCCCTCAACAATCTTTGTGAGTGCTATGCAGAGAATCTTGTTAGTACTCTCAGCTTGACCATTGGTCTGGGGATGATAGGGGGCAGAACGCTTGTGAATTACCATAAATTCTTGAAGTAAAAACTCTATGACCTCATTCACAAAGTGCACACCCTGATCACTAACGATTTCAATAGGTAAGCCATAGCGTGTAAACATGTACTCATACAAGAACTTGGCTGTGGTTCTTGCATCATTTTTGACTGTAGCCTTTGCCTCTACCCATTTGGTCAAATAGTCAGTTGTTGTGACTATAATATATTCCGCATGCGTGTGACGAGCTGGAGGTTTAATGGGACCGACAAAATCAATACCCCATTTGGCAAACGCCCGTGTGCTTAACATAGGCCGCAATGACATATTGTCCTTTGAGATGGGAGGTTTGGTCCTTTGACAATCGTCACAACGTTTCACATATTCTTCGGCATCCATTTGTAAGGTTGGCCACCAAAGCCCAGACCACCTAATCAACTTAACTGTGGTATTGCCCGAAAAGTGTCCACCCCCAACACCTGCATGTGCATGAGTCAAGATTTTCAAGTAGTTAGCTTCACATACACACATGCGCAAGTTGCCATCCTTGCCCCTCTTGTAGAGTTGGCCCTCTATCAGCATATCGATGGCCGCTTCAACTTCAATAGCACGCTTTCGATGTTTAGGAATTGTTCGATCCGTATGACCATGCTTAAGATAGTCCACAATATACTTACTCCAACTTGGTGTAGTTGAAATTTGGAATAATGTGACATTATGAATTGGTTGTTGAATATGACAAGAAGCACAGTTACGAACTAATTTTTCAACATCCGCATGCATGGTAGGCCACGATTGCCCATCCTGAGTTATACGTCACACACAAGTAGTAGCTGATGCATGGATTCCACTAATACCCTCATGTGCCCATCCTGAGTTATACGTCACACACAAGTAGTAGCTGATGCATGGATTCCACTAATACCCTCATGTGCCCATTCCAAAATCTCCTCATATTGTTCAGGGTTAGGTATAAGCCGCAATACTCCATCATTACCCTGACGATATAATCTCCTTGAGATTAACTTGAATGGTCGCCATAGGTCCACATTAGGACCCGCTAGTTGTATCTGCCCACTTGTCAAAATTTCTAAGATGGGTTCAGACCATTTAGGAGCTGTCTCTACAAGGAAAAGTGTTGAATCTAACATATCATCATCCACTTCTCCAGAGGTGATTCAAGACAAATGATCTGCCCTTAGATGATTTGTTTCTTTTCGGACTGCCACTTCAAAATCAAACTCAAGAAGGATGACAAACCACCTCACAATCCTTCCAGTTGCACAAGGCTTATTCACCAAATATAGCAGTGCTTGATGGTCCACAAAAAATATAAATTTGTTTGCCAAAAGGTAATGGCGAAACTTTTTCACTGCATATATCATTGACAAACCTTCTCTTTCTGTTGTGGTATAATTCTTCTCAGCATTGTTCAACTGTCGACTAGCATATGAGATTGGGAAATCCTTATTATGTTCTCCCGATTGAGCCAAAATACATCCAATTGCAAAGTTTGAAGCATCAATATGGACATGAAAGATTTGGTTCCAATCTGGTGCCCGTAAGATGGGTGCAGTCACTAATGCTTGCTTCAACTTTTCAAAGGATTCCTCACACTCATCAGTCCAATTAAACTTTACAAGAAGAGCATATAATGGTCTGACTAGGACAGCGTACATGTAGATGAATCTACGATAATAGCCACAATGTCCCATGAGTACTGTGTGAAGTTGGGGGGGAACATTGAGACCTTGTTCTCGTCCACTTGAGGCGTCACTCATTGAAGACCATGCAGTTTTGAGCTCTCTTTTGCAATCTTGCATTAGAGTTTTTTGTTCAACTGTTATCTTTGCACTTCCGACACTCTCTTTTGAATCTGTTTGAGACTTGAGTTTTTGTTTTGGTCTCTTTGTTTTTTTACAATTTTTGCTAACAGTTTTTAGCTTTTGTCCTGGTTGGAATCCATCTGATCGTTTTACTTGGTCTTTGATACTACCTTGTGCTTGGACATAGTATAGATATCCATTCTTTCCTGAGAAGTGAGGTGGTGGTTGAGAGTGTTCATTCTTAAACTCCTCGTCTTCTTTTTGTTTTCTCTCACATCGTTCCCTCTCATCTTGTTTATGGATTCTCTTATGGCTCTTATAGCATTTACGTTTAGGTCGGCTTTGAGGGATCTCTATTTGAACCTCCCTTCCTCTCAAGAGTAGGCGTGCCTTTCCTAACTCTTCCTCAGGGATTATCACATCATCTTCAAAATCAGAGTCCCATCCATCTTCCTTATCAACATCATTAGCAGATTCGAGTGTTAAATCCTCCACTGAGACTTCCTCTACATGCAGTGCTGTTGTGGATGCATCCCCATAGTATAAATCATCTAGAAGGTCACGTGGTTGTACCATTCGTATAGGAATAATGTCATATCCATCCGAGTCACAAAATCGAATTGGCTTAGGTAAAGCACATGTCGATAATGTTGCAAGGACATGATTCCATTCTAGTGGATCAATTAAGTGCTCACGGAAGGGTTGTGGGGTTGTATGCCTCATCTGATACACTTCGATTACCCTTAAGTCTCTCAGTGTTGAAATCCTTACATGAGGCTCCACACATCCATAGATCTTCTGGCCCATCTGACAATGTAACTCTTGAGCCCTCAGATGAAGCAGAATCAAACTCATCTATTGGAGACCTTGTTACATCACGATATGAGTGATTCTTTAGGTTGACCGTTGTGATGACAGAATCATGTCGGAGGTACAAATAATTGTATCCCCAGTCTTGAATCATTTGAAATTATCGCATGAATGGTCTACCCAATATCACTTCATAGTTTGGATGTTTTCCAAAATACACTACTGCAAATGTGTGCTCATATTCAATCCCACATGTGGTGACCAATATATTCTCTAGCAGCCCAATGGGATGTTCTAAGCTTCCATCTGCTAGCTGCAAGCGCATCCTGGTACTCCTAATAGCTGGTTTGCCCCACTTTTCCCAAATGGACCTTGTCACAATGCCCACTCCTGCACCACTATCAAGTATTGCAGTTGAAGCTACTTTTCGCACTTCTAATAGGAGGGTCGCATTTCCCTGATCGTCCTCACAAAATTTTCCTGCTTTGTTGATAGGAACTGGCATAACATGCTTTGTCTCAGGGTGTATAGTACAATGATGGTGACCCTTTTGTAGCAATACCTGCTCTGACAAACATGTGGCAATATCATTCCATAACTCAGGTCGAAGCTTTATCAAATCAAGCAAAGGTAAGTTACAAGCCACTGGTGCTGACAAAATAGCTTGCACGATACCCATATCCATGTCCTTTGTCAACCTTCTATGCATGGAGGGTATCCTCAAGGTTTGAGAACAGTTCTCATATTCTCCCAAATAAGATGGTAAGGTTTTCATTGTATGCTTACTTCTAGGAGAAACAATTGTTTGAACTTCCTCCTGATGCTTGGGCGTCTAAAGTTGTTTTCTGTGCCCCTGGTAAAATCCACCTCAGAGAATGGAGGTGAAATAATAGAGGACATATTCTCATTAACTTTCTCATGAAGTGTTGCCCACATCTCATTTGCCATGTCCTCGTTAGCATCAATAACTTCATCATTGCATGGGAAGGCAAGACTAGGTGGTGGTAGAATGCCTTCTTTCAATGGGGTGTCAATTGTTGCAGACTTTTTGCTATGAGCTTGGGAGATCAGCTCACTTTTCATTTCCCAACTTGATGACACTTCTGGTATGGTTTCTAACGTTGGCTTAAGAGAGGTTGGGCCCCGAGGGATAGGTGGAGGTGGGCCCTCAAGTATTGATTGAGCTTCCCTAATGAGTTGCTGATGTACAGCTAGATTGATCTTCTCCTCATGAGGGTTTGGGTATTCTTGAAGCTTCTTGGGTAGCTCAGATAAAGCTGCAATGCAACTTCTATGAGCATCAATGATGGCATCTAGAGTCTTGTTCACCTTATCCACAAAAATAGAACCCCCTGAACTATCCTCGGTTGTACTAGCCTCATCTTGTTTAGCACTAGGCCCAGGTTGAGGTTGATGCTCCTCATGTACTTCTTGGGATGTAAAAGCTTGATCCTTCATGTTTTGTTCAGAGACTTCTTGAGAACTAGTGGATGCACTCTTAGTTTGCTTGTTGCGGTTCTTTTTCCTCCTAGTGGTCCTTTTTCTATTGGAATGTAGGGTCTTGTCCACTAGATTTGCCTTTGCATCCCTAGTTCGAGGTGTCTCATCAGTCTGCATTTCGGCATTTCGTGTCTGTGATCTAGTCATGACTCTAAGTGGCACGACATCCTCATTCTCTGATGAAGGTGGCGATGGAACTGCCTCTACAAAGTTGAGTGAGACCTTTGGTTGAGAGGTAGTTTCCTCATGTGGTTTCAGCAAACAATCCTTTGGAAAGTGTTCTACACAACACCCTAGACAATATCTTTTAATTGGTGGAAATTGTGGTACTGTTGTATTGGATCGATCTGCTTGCCTTGGGCAATGTGGACAATCACGAGCCCAATGAGGTTCTCCGCACTCATAACAGGGGCCCATTAGTTTGGTTCTACTTTCCTTTGCTGCCATTGACCTGAGGGGCTTGGAGTCCTAGGTTGGTAGCCGCCTAGCAACATCAAAGAATTTTGTACCCCTGGTTGAAGTTCCAGTGCTTGGCTTGGATATGCGGGATTTTCAAGGAGATTTTCCTTGGATGAATATGATGCATATTACTCCTCCACACATAGCTTGGGTTTACCAAGTCCCTACACATATTTGAATTGTCGTAGTCAACAAACCTCACAGGAGCAGTCCTAGGAGCAGGAGGTTGAGCTCCAAGTACAGGTCGTGCTTGCTCTTGTGCCATTGCTGGCTTACGTTCAAAATTAGTATAGTGTTGATGCATTTATGGAGCCACTGCACCCCTTTGTTGCTCACGCTCTTGACTCATTCTTGCAATGAGAGTACATTCCTGTGTGGTGTGGGTAAAATTCCAAGCACAGGCCTGGCACCACTTCTTTGTGGGTTAGTTTGTGACTAGAGGAGAAAAGATATTACATTCTTCGGTTTTATGGTTACCGCCACATGCTCCACAAAGATGAGGACCTGTAGGTAGTACACTCCTCATTCACTGCTGCTGCTGTTGTTGTGGCTGCATGGGTGGGCAATAGGTTTTTCCCAATCTCCTTAGTACTAGGTTAGCTATGTGGTCTGGATTTCCTAGCGCGCTAGACCCTCAACTTTGGTCATCACCCCACTGATCTCTAGGTTTCACCTCAGGGCCAGTACCCTCTTAGAATTTGAAGTTATCTGTGAAATCCATAGCATCATGGCAACACTCATTGAAATTTGTATGCTTCTTTGCATAGAGATGTGTGTGCAGTGTTGAATTTTTGAGTCCTTTTAAGAAGAGAAAAATTAATCGACTCTGGGTGGGCTTCTCATCTTCTGGGCAACGATTAATGTACTGCTTCATCCTATTTATACAGTCTCTACTAACACTCTCAATCTCGCCTTGCTTGAAAGAGTAGATGTTTGCTACCGTGTCATGTTGAATCCCCATCATGGTAAAAGCAGCAATGAATCAACACCATATTAGTGAATTTGGGAATTTCCCAATTTCCATTTTTGAATACTTAAAAAGGGGACATGGATAACATGTTTGTAAGTTTCTCAAAACCCTATCATATGACCTATCATTGGAAAGCGCTTGAAAAATGGAATCTAAAGAGCTATAAAGCACTCATTTTGGATTAGTGGTGTTCAAGTTATAGTTAATCCAAACTTTTGACCACGTGTCCCAAACTTGTAGGAAATTCCCATATTCCCCAATATGGTGTTAATCTCTCTTACAAAACTCGTAAAGAAGAATTGTCTGAAGCCTCTAGTGCCTGAAACCAAGCAAGGGCCTTTCCCTCAAGAGTGAGCCCAAATCCTTCAATTTGCGTATGCTTGTCAGTCATTTGCTCAGCTCGAGAACTGCTTGCCTAAATGCTGCTACATGGTCATATGGATCTCCCGACACTTCGTACTTCTTTACCAGTTTCTGAAGAGTTGATGGCCTTACTTGTCTTGAATACTCATCATAGGACCTACGGCCTCTCACTCTCAGTGGGGTGGGAACTGTTCCTCTCTTTGGTAAGATGGTCCACATGCATCCCAAATTGGTGTGGGTCCCCTATTACCTGCCTCACCAACCCCCTCCAAAGATCTTGTTACCCGCATTTCAGGAGGTGCATTAATGGGAGGCGGAGTTGGCTCCCCTACCCTCCGATTGTAATAGTGAGAGAAATGTTGTTGTGGTGTGATCTGTGGTCGCACTTTTGGTGTAGGATAATATCTTGGTGCTAGAGTTGGGCTACTTGCAGTGGTCCACTTTGATGTTGAGGGTCCCTCTCTAGTGAACTCTCGTAAGGGAGGAGCAACAATTTCTCCAAGAAAGGCTGTCTCTCCTGGTTTAGCTGTATTAGTTGAGAACACTTCCATGAATAATGGTTGTCCTCTCCACGTGAGCTCACGAATCTCCTTCCAATCTAAGGTTCGGTATTCATTGGCCCATTTATCAACGATTCGGTTCTTGTGTCCTGCAAGCTTCTTGACTACCACCACAAGTGCTAGAGGAAGATCTAGCTCTGGCAATCTAGTTGTGGCATAATATCCTTCTAAAGAGTCCTTATAGACCTCTTGAAGTGGGTCATCCTGAAAGACCTTTGTCACTGGAATTTGTCGTACAAACTCCCATTGGTTCTCAGCCCCCTAATCCATTTTGCTCTTGCCTTTCCTGTCCCTTTCCAAATTTAGATCTATACAAAGTAAATCATCTATGGATGGCTTTGAGGACTGGGCATTGGATGGTCCAGGCATGTCTGGCTCAATGAGCCAATCATTTCTAGACTCCCTTGCTCCAGAAGGCTTTAATAAATCTAGGAAATCACTCTTAGAGAGCTCTCCTAATTTGTCTACATTCTCAGGATGATAGGTGACTTCGTAGCAAACACCATGTCCACCCATGTACATGTTGCCCTGGTCATTGACTAGAGGTGCTCTATCAAGCTCTGAGAAAAAGTCTGCGATCTTATAACGAGATACCGTTGTTGTGGATCCCTAAAGATCTCAGCTCCTTGAGCATTCGTGTAGACATATTGAAGTCTCACATTGAGTGGTAACCCCATGGTGTCGGCTTCAAATGGATTAAAAGATCTTGTGGGTGTCCTATTTGGGGCTAAGGGATGACTATTTGACGGCCCTAGATTGTCCATAGACAATGAGCTAGTTGTCCTGGAAAGGGTATCAGATTGGGATTCAAAAAAGGTTTCAGCAATATCTACCAAATTTCCTATCGATTGGGTCCCACTTTCCTGTGTAGGTACTCTAGAAGGTGCCCTAGGCCCTATGGCAGTGTCTATATGGCGCCCCGACCGCAAGTGCACAAGGTCAAATTTTAAGGGGTATTTTTTTTCAAAAAATCCAAAAAATTTCAAGTTGGCTGAAACTTTGCCAGAACCCATTTTGAACCCCCTCGAACACATTAGGCCAAAAAAAAAGCGTATTTTTTTTGGATAAAAAATTGCCTAAAATTTACCAGTTTCCCATACTGACTCACTATGGAAAAATGGTTCCGGGACCAAAATTTCGACGATTGGTGTTTTCTAACTCCTCTCGAAAAGTTAGATAACTTTCCAAATTTTTGCGGCAAAAAATGAAAAATTTTCCAGACTCTTTTTTTTTTGTGCACCCCCTTATCCGGTGGCGGTCTTTACGGTGCAGTGTGTGGGTCTCACCTCGTGGTGCGCTGTTCACGCACAACCACCTTCTTTTATTACTATTATTTTTTTCTTTTTTGAAATGCGTGTGCAGTGAACTCAATGCGTGTGCAGCGTGTGCAGTGAACTCAATGCGTGTGCAGCTGTCAGATTTACAGCGAATTTAATACATGTGCAGGGAACTCAATGCATGTGCAGCTCTGAAATTTGCAGCAAATTTGAAATGTTCAATCTTAATGTGTGTGTACAGATTTCAGTTTCTCTATAGTTTAACAGAGTTTAACAGAGAGAACGAAAATGCAGGTTTAACAGAGAACTAAAATGCACAAAATTAAAGATGCAAAAAACTAAACTAAGCTAAGAACAAAAAATAAAACGAACATGCAGAAAATTGAAACTGTAAAAATTATCCTCAAACAGAATGACAAAAATGCAAAAACAGGCCTCTCTCTTTCGCACAAAAATTGAAATTTGTAGGTTAAGCGCCTACCTCCAATCCTTCCCGTGTGTTGAATCCTTGTCCTGACCTCAAGGGAGAAGCGTAGCTCGCCAATCGCACCCAAATTGCAAGACAAAAAAAGAGAATTTAACAACAGATTAATCTTCAATAAATACCAAAATTAGTCCCAAAGCCTGCTCTCCTATCCAGTAGTTTTGCAACCGATTGGAGCTTAACAAGGAGTGGTAGTGTGTGTATGGTGCTCAACTAATGTAGGCACTCGCTCCCCAGCAACAAGCGGCGCCATTGTAGAGCGGTTCTCTCTACCGTGCAATATAGTGCTCATAGAGTACTACCGATCAACAAATGTGTTAAGAAACACAATGTCAATCCGAGGACTCGACCCGATTAGTGCATGAAGGCTTATCCCATGAGGGAGAGTTCACATACACAAACCACCACTTGACGATTCAACCATTCAATACCTCAATCAATCTCTCAATCCCTTAAATCCACTACACTAATCAAGACAACAAGCAATGCATAGCAATCTCTTAATCCCATTCAATCATTGATTAAATCTTAGCTTTCCCTAATGCCTGCAAATCCATAAGTGTGCATCTACTAACCCACAAGCTTAAGCAAGCAGAGAATGTAACATTCACAAACCCACAAGCTCATAGAGAGAGTCTATGCATGAATAACTCATTGCCAAAGAAGTGGGCAAGAGCTTGCATCAATGGAGACTACACACACACACTACAAGCATGCAGCATACACAAGAGAAAGAAAGAAGCATTCAACTAATCATAGATTAATCTACTTCAATGATGCTTAAACAGATTAAGAGAAAGAAGTGGAGCAATACTCATTGGAGCTTGATGCTCATTAGAGTACAATAGAGAGAGAGTTAGAGAGCTGCCATAGCTTGAGAGCTCAAGAGCTTCACTCAATAGCTTATGAGAATGGCAAAAATGTCCACTGTCTTTAACTAACATCTCTTTTGTAGAGATGCCACTAACCCTAACCCTAGGCCTCTTTCACACATGGGCGGACAACCCCATAAGTGAGCCTTGCTTAATACACTTAGAACTCTCATTTAGAACCCATATTGGCCTAAAACGATTTACATTGCACTTCGGCACAAAAATATGGAAAAATTATGTACGTCTTCATGTTCCCATGGCTGTAATCCCGCTCTCTCGCATTAATTGCTTCTGCCCTCCTTCCATAATCCGTGTTCCCATGGAATAGAGCCCTCAAGTTCTCCATTCTAACACCGTTTGCATCTTCAACCAGCAAGTCTTACTATAAGGCGAAAGTGGTGAACAGTCAAAAATAGCATGTGGGTACCTTGTACATGCCATTAGATTCTTGACAAATCAAAGAGCTCTTGATTTTGGCACCATTGACTTGGTCAAATGGTAATAGTTTATTGGTCAAAGGGGTCAAAACAAAGAAATATTACCAGTCAAAGTGTTTACTTGGATGCATTCAATCAAGCTAAAGATTTTCAAAATCGGATTCCGTTTGATCAAGATTTGGTCACTTTTGTGTTGAGGTTGATGTTTCAAAAACATCAAAATAGAGAATAGTGTAGGGTTGACCAAGTCAAAGGCAACTGCATAAGTAAATAGAGCATTGAATCACCTCTCTATAGAGCCCAAGATCATTCAAATTGGAGTTTGGGAACCTTTCCAAAAGTCGTTTTGACATTTAAGATGATGCTAAAGGCCAAACCCAACAAAGGAAACTACAAGGAAGCTATTGAGCATGAAATGGGCACATCAGATGCAAGGCAAGATGCCCAAGGAGTATGCATAGGACACATGAAGTAAGAGGGCTTACCGTATAAGAGGCTATTCCCAAACCCTTGTTCACTTGAATAAACCTACAAAAAACAAACATAAACCCTTGTTAACTTGAATAAACCTACAAAAAACAAACATAATAAATAAAAATGTTAGTCCTCATCATCAACACATTAGCAAGTAAGAAGAACAAGAGGAAAAAGAGGTGAGTACCCTTAACCCTACTCTTAATGCATAAGTGAATGAAAAAATTAGTTTATGTTAAGCCTAAACCCTAGCTCTATGCATAGAATGTTTAATACAAAGCTTTGATGGAGAGCTCTCCACCAAAGCTCTCTATTAGAGCTCTATGCATTAGGCTAGGATTAGGGCAAGGGAAAGGAAAGAGAGGGGAAGGGAGAAAAGGGAAGGAAAGAGAGGAAAGAGAGGGGAAGGGAGAAAAGGGAAGGAAAGAGAGAGGAAGGGGAAGAAAAGCTCACATGAACAAGCTTTCCATGAAAGCTTGGAATAAGGAAAAGATTGAAGCGTTCCATTAAAGCTTCAAGAAGGCAAGAAAGAGGGCTTACCTTGAAGAGGGATATTTGATTGATGCAAAACCCTTGAGAGAAGAGATGTGGTGAGAGGAATAGTCGGATTGCAGGCCTAGCCTGTACATGTACATGATATGGGAAGTAGTAGGTATTGACACCCATTGGTGGCGATTTAGGTGGGAGTTACAATTCGTAGGTCGCTGCTCAGTATAAAAATTTTACTGCTAGTTTCACTGAGCAACTGAATTTCACTGCTGCTGGACATCATATTTTCATTGATGGGTAGGGTGGTTGCAAGATCAGGGTGCCCAGTTTTGTCCACTCAGGCATCCTGTAAACAGTAAAAAAACAGGCATTTGTTTACCTTTAGTGGCTAATCTCTCCTAGTAAATGAAGGAATTTCGTTTCAAGTTCTTTTGTTGAAACATCATATTCAAATTTGGAAATATAGTTGCATAATTTGATTAAGCATTAGATAGTCAAAAGTCCTCATTTCCTTAGGTACAAAGTCAATGTATACACCCTGTCCCAAATTTGAACTGATTCCATAAAATGCTAATATCTTTTACATATAATCTCATATAAGATTCCCACTTTGTACCTTAGATCTTCACATAATATGGAGCTTAACTTGATTTTTCGAGAAAATTTTAAGATATTTGTCTATTTTCTTTAAATATTTCAAGGTCTTTAAAGTGTTATAATATACGCCACTTTTTTTACCCACAATAGCTACCACTTAAAATCCTCAATCTTGTAGATCAAAAGAGTGGGTAGATACTGAGACATTAGTAGAATGTGGTGGTTAGTAAAAATTACAAATCCAATGGTTGGATTTTTAATGATCTCTTTTTCAAAATTCTTCCAGACTATTAGAAGGCCTGTAAATATTCATAATCTAATTAGTAAAATTACATTTTTGATGTGAATCATCTAAAACCTATAGGGACTAGTGTACTTGTAATGGTGCATCTATGGAAAAATAAATTAGATCACTCTAAGTATGGAAAGATCATTTGTTTATGATTTCATCATATTTTTGATTAATTTTGATTAATTAGACTAATTTATATTAATTTAAGTTATATTGGGTTAATTTAAGGGCAAGTGTATTTTCTGTTATTTTCTTGATCTCATTTTAAGTACCTTGCCCCCCAAAATTTGCTCTCCAAGCATTGTCCCAGTCCAGCATAAACTGGATAAAACTGGACACCTTGATCTTGCAACAACCCGGTAGCGAAAAAACACTGCTGTATTCACTAGCAGCAGCGAAACCCTAGGTAATTTCTCTGTTTACAGTTCTGGATGTTGTTGTGTGTTTTGTATAAACCCTAAATTAGTTTTAGCCAGTTAAAGATGTCCGACAATGATCATCAAGGGCCCGAAGTTGGTTTCGAGGCATGGTTGAGAGAAAAAAATCATTGTGTGTGTGGTGATCGATATACAAGGGCAAGTATATACAAAAATGCCATATAACAATTGTGCATGTCTGAACATATGGTCTTCATGAGGCAATGGCACGACCAAGTGTAGATGATGACATGGAGGAGAACCATGGCAGAGAGTGCTAAGTAACATGCCACACCATTTGGTGACATATCGGGTAGAGTGCAAAAGGTGGCAAGGCTTCTTATTGAAAGCATGGCGGCTGAGACTCATCTTCCCCAGCCAATGAATGAGGTGCCTCCACCATTGCCACATGAGGAGGAATAGAATCTCATCATGGACAACATGGTGAATTACTTCTTTGGATGAGAGGTCATGGATGACAGTGAGCAAGCTCCAATGTCACAAGAGGAGGAAACCTTGCATAGAGAGGCAAGCACCCCTTTGTATGAGGGATGTGTACTCCACACTGTTAGCAAACTTGGAGCTATTGAATTGAAAAACAACTTATGGATGGAGTGATGCAAGTGTCACAAGTCTTATTCGGTAAGACCACCTCATTCTATCCTCTCAAATAGAAAATGTTTCATGCTCTATATACTCTCTTTGCTAATATTTTGACATATGATTTCTTATGTTTTGTTGCAGGCCTCTTAACAAGATTCTTTCCCCTCAAAATCTATTACCAACAAACTCATGAGATGGGTGTCATAAAATTATCTCTATGCTAGGTATGGATACACAAAAATACATGCATGTCCCAATGATTGCATGCTATTTAGAGGGGTTAATAAAGATGTAACACAATGTCTACAATGTGGGGAGAGCTGCTATAGGGATGATTTGCAAGGAGATAAAGCTCCCCGAAAGGTTTTGAGACATTTACCTATCATTCCTTGCATCTAACACGTGTTTAAATGTAAGGGGATTGTAGAACTCATGACATGGCATGCTACTCATCACTCGACCGATGGCATCATGAGGATCGTAGTAGCTGATTCACTGGCATGGCAACATGTGGAGCTTTAATGGCCAGAGTTTAAAGATCAGTCTCATCACTTACGGCTTCGCTTGGGTATGGATGGGTGTTAACCCATTTGACTTCAGGTCCACATCATGGTCTACTTGGCCTATTGTATTGGTGAATTACAACCTCCCTCCATGAGTGGCAATCAAGAAAGGTGGTATCATGCTCACTCTCCTTGTACCAGGCAAGTATAAGGTGGCAAACATGGATGTGTACCTCGATCCTTTGATTGAGGAGCTTGAGACACTATAGCGAGTGAAAGGAATTTTTCTTTGGACGATGCATGACTATCGTGAGTTCTCTAAGTGCTCATCAGGTACTTACTTAAACTTTATATGCATAAGGCTTTAGCTTTTAAACTTTAAGTTTATATCTCTATCTCAATCATCTCAATTTTAAAATAGGTTTGGCAACCTCCGGACATCATGCATGTCTGATTTGTGGACCGTCACTTTTTTGAGAAAGACCCTCTACACTTAATAAGGTGGTGTATGACAAACATGATTAATTTCTTCCTCCTTCACATCCCAAGTATGTGCCACATGATGTGTCACCACTTGTGTTGAGAGGTAGAGATTAGTTTGAGGCATGGGGAGAAGCACTCCCAATCCACCACCAAATGGGATGTCTAGACACTCAATCTTATTTCGACTTCCATATTGGTGTGACATGAAGATCAATCATCCCTTAGATCCTATGCATATCCTCAAGAATGTGGAACAAATATTTAGGACCATTTAATTTGTAAAAGAGATACAAAGGGTGCAAGGAATGACTTACAAAACATTGGTTGCCTTTAAAGTGCATGGACAATTGAAAATTAGAGTGGCAACATAGTCCTACCAAAGGCACCATGGGTATTAACCACCAAGAGGGAGCACAATAAGGTGAAAAGTGTGATTGCCTCTTTTCGTATACCAACGAGAGTAATGCATTCATTGAAGGGTACCTTCAAAAAGACCAAAAAGAAAGGAGAGGAACAATGATATGGTCTCAAGACACATGATTGGCGCAAGTTATTACAAGTAGATAAATATTCTCTTACTCATTTTCTCTTTGTGGTACATAATTTGTAACCTCATATACTAACTTCCATTTTTTTCTATGCACAGTTTATTCTTCCAATTCCTATAGTTGGTTGTGGAGACAAGAAGGTGAGAGAGGCTATTTACAAAATGGGAAGCTTGGTGAGGTATGAATCTTCTCTTCAATTCACTAAGTTATATTGCTTATTTGGCATTCTCATACGCTCACAAGTTATGTATTGGTAAATAAGGGGATTTTAAATTTGCGAGCTTTTAATTTGAAGCTTTTTTGAGCCAAGAGAATTTTATTGAGCTTTTACGAGATATGTTGTTACTTTGTACAATGAATATGACCATATATAAGTATATACAAAAAATATATGCTCTTTTTGTGCAATTGATCCGTGTTTAAGTATATACAATATATATATGCAAAATAACTTTCAAAATATATGCAACATAGATTTTAAGCTCGACAAAATCATCATGATCCTTGTATGCAGTGAATCCATATATAAGTATATATGTATAAGTATGTACATATATATATATATATATATATATATATATATATATATATATATATATATATAATGCTACTTCCAAAATATATACAACAGATTCTAAACTCAATAAAATCATCATGTTCTTTGTGTACAGTGAATCCATATATAAGTATATACAATACATATATACAACACAACTTTCAAAATATATACAATACATATATGCCATGGAGACAGGGAAACAGTTCAGCGCAAAAAGAGATCAAATACAGTAAACACCTCTCACCGTCCTGGATTTGTGATGGAGTCAAAACAGAGAAAACCACGTGGTCGTCCAAGAAAGCTCCAGTTTGAGAACCAACAAGACATGCACCATGATGACATCTTTGAAGATCTAGATATTGATATGGATGTGCAAGAAATAGGAGCTTCACTACATCAACAATCAGCTTCTGTTATTTTTGAGGAGAACATGGAGACGGGACAATGGGCACTTAGAAGAATGCCAACTCATTGCATCCGACGGTGTTTTGGCATGATTGGGAAGAAAAGATGTCTAAACATGATACAAAGCCATACACCTGGATTGGTTGCTCCTTGCTTTTGGTCTCAAAGAAAGTTCAAAGACCAAACTATCTCCCAATGGATGTGGTTTTGTAGCCATGATGCAGGACACACTCAAAAGGTTAACAAACAGGTGATAGAGATACCAGTGCACCCTTCGACATGGCCTGTGGATTTTGGAACAAAGATTATAGAAGATGAATTGGTTAGCCTCAACAAAGCAGGTTTCATGGTAAAGACTGGTTTTGGAGAAAGTTCAGGTAGCAAAAGTGATTCTTGCAATAGAAGAAAGAAATGGAGACATGGAATCTCCAAGGTAGCACAAAAGAGAATAGATATTGCTGAAACTATGGATGCAACTCTTTTACAAGAGACAATCATTTCCCCAAAACAGCATGTGATGTTGTTACGACGTTCATATCAAGGCAGAGCCATATTGTTCTTGTCCAGATTTTTAGGGAAGAGAAGCCATGAAGAAACCGTTCTTAGCCTGTAAGCATATGTACTTTGTTTACATCCAGGTCTTGGGGATGCAACCAAAACAACACTTGATTATGCATCAAGCAATCCTAGGAGTCATAGATTTGGCTTTTATTTTGGCACAGCATCGTAAAATACATCCATGTACATGATCCAAATGTCTCGTGGACTTCTATAACTGTTTTTGGTTTTGTTACAACTCCTGACTTTTATATAACTCAGAAAGCTGTGTGTTGTCACAATACTCTATTTTTTATATTTTGTGGTATTGATAATCTTATATTGATATTTTTAATGGAGTCAATTTCTTTTTTTGGTATAATTTATGTACTTTTTTACATTTGTGCTATGTCTGTAGTAAAAAGGTGAAAAATATTGTCTTATAGATATATTGTCTTAAATATATTTATTTACATAAATTTAAATATATTAAACTTTTTTTACCTGCCAATTTAAACAAATTCATTCATGGGAGGCAAGGTATGTTGGGGACCTTGTTTAGATTGACATCAAATAATTTCTCGACTTTATTACATTATAAAGACATGATTCTTTGTACCCATTTGTGTATTATACTTGAGATGGAGTTTGTCCAACCAAGCACACTTATAGCACTTAGCATAAACTAGAAAATGGCTAAAAGCATGAAAAGGTGGTCGAGTTTTTCCACCTTTTTTAGGTAGTTAGGTAAATGAGAAAAGAGCCGGATTTTTAAAAAAATTAAATCATAATTTAACCAAGAGAGAGGGAAAGATAGAGAGCGTCGTAATAATAGGAGTGTCAATGACACTACTTTTTGTACCACCTTTTCATGCTTTAACCCAAATACATTTGTGAAATGACTCATAAAAGCTCTAAAATTACAATGTATGTTGAGAAAAGCTTCAAACCAAAAGCTTACAAAAAAATCAAACTCAATAAATAATACACATGATTGTTATGTAAGTAGGTACATATCCTTAAAGAAGATAGATCCTACATCCATTAAGATGGCTCATCTCAATGCTATTGAGGTGGGCAATGTGTATGATTGAGGACAACTTTCCTAGAACAAATCTCACTAGCCAATTACATCTTGTGGTGCATCTACTTGATCAAGTGGCGTTGTGTGGTGTTGTTCATGTTCGATGGATGTTTTTCCTTGAAAGGTTCATGAAAACCTTAAAGGACTTTGTGAGACATGATAAAAAACAGAAGCAGGATGTAACACACACAAGAGAAGCAAACCCTAATCCATAATCATCAACCATAAAGAAGGAGAGAAGCCATAGTCACCATCTCTCTCACCCACACAAAGGAGAACACAACATAGTGTTATGTCCACACTACAAAGTAAACCTAATGTAATGTCCACACACACTATGACCAGCTGGACACGCGGTCATTTATGTCTCACACATGTTCCTACCTAATCTGCCAGCACATAGCATAGCTGGCTCACACTGACATCGAGCTTGAATCTCAACAGCCCCTCTCAAGCTCATGATGTACTGCCGATGAAGATGTAGATGAGCTTGGGATATCAACACTCTCAACACTCCCCCTCAAGCTCATCCCATGTACTCCCAACATAGTCCGGAAATACTCAAACTTCTCCCTGCTAAGTGGCTTCGTGAAGATATCAGCCACCTGCTCATCAGTCTTCACATAGTGAAGATCAACTGTACCATCCAGCACCTTTTCTCTGACAAAGTGATAATGGACCTCTATGTGTTTGGTCCTCGCATGAAATACTGGATTCTTTGCCAACTGCATACTGCTCATGTTGTCACAATGTATGACAACTTTGCCATCAAGAGGCTCACATAAATCTGCCAAGAGACTCTTTAACCATATAGCCTCACAAGTAGCAATGGCTGCACCTCTGTACTCAGCCTCTGTACTGGATAAAGCAACTGTAGGTTGCTTTTTGCTACTCCAACTCACCACAGCACTGCCAAGTGTAAAAGCATATCCACTAGTAGACCTCCTGTCATATGCGCTACCTGCCCAATCAGCATCTGTGTAGCCATGTATGTCCAAGCTTTTACCACTCTCATAGAATAAACCATAATGTGCTGTGGTTTTCACATATCTCATGATGCGTCTCACTGCATCCAAATGTGGTTTCCTGGGGCTCTGCATAAACTGGCTCACTAGCCCCACTCCATAACTCAAATCTGGGCGTGTGATAGTCATGTATATGAGACTACCAACCATCTTCTTGTACATAGAAGGATCATCCAATTCCTCGCCATAATCAGCCCGCAATTTCACATTTTGCTCCAATGGTGTACTCATAGGCTTACACCCTGTCATGCCATACTTTGCCAACATATCCAAGGCATATTGGCGCTGTACTAACCAAGTACCTCCATGATCTTTCACCACTTCAATGCCAAGGAAGTATCTCAACTCACCAAGATCTTTCATGTCAAATTGCCCACTCAAAGCTTTCTTGACATGCATCACATCTGCACTATGATCACCTGTGATAATCAAGTCATCCACATAGATGACTAGTAAAACAATCCCATGCTGTGTCTTCTTCACATACAGTGAAGAATCTGCTGTAGAAGTCTGAAAACCAAGTGAGATAAGATATCTGCTCATCTTATCACTCCAAGCACGAGGTGCTTGCTTTAGACCATACAATGCCTTTTTCAACCTGCATACGTGAGTGGGATATCTAGGGTGTACATACCCTTCTGGCTGTGCCATGTATACTTCCTCTTGTAAATCTCCATTCAGAAATGCATTCTTAACATCCATCTGATGCATTTCCCAGCCATTAGCTGCAGCCATAGCAATGACTGCTCTCACTGTGCCCATCTTAGCCACTGGGCTAAACGTCTCATCATAATCCAATCCATGGGTCTGTGCATAACCCTTTGCTACCAATCTTGCCTTATGTCTTTCAATAGAACCATCAGATTTGCACTTCACTTTGTAAACCCATTTACATCCAATAACATTCTTATCCTTTGGTAGTGCAACCAAGTCCCATGTATCATTATGGACCAATGCGTCCATTTCCACATCCATTGCTTTTTCCCATACATGCTCTCCAATAGCCTCTGTGTAGCATGTAGGTTCCACATGCTTTACCATAGATGTCATGTATGCATAGTGCATAGCAAAATCTCTGTATGTCAACCTGTCAACAGGATATCTGACCCTCTGGGATCTCCGCAATGCATGCGGGTCACTCTGTACACCTATGACTCTAGCATGTGGTGGCACATATCTGTCCTGCCTAACACCAGGTGTGCGTACAACAGGTATCCCTAGCTCCTCATCCAAACTCTCTGAGCTAGAGGACTCATAACCTGTGATCCCAATTCCCTCGACTTTCTTCTTGCCTTTATCCATAGCACTACTCCCAGTGCTCACACTCTCATGTCTCAGACGTCCTGACCATGGACGTACACTGCTACTACTCTCAGCTTCTGCTGCTGGCCCAGACATAGTAGTAGAACTAGAACTTGCTTGTGATGGCAAGTTCACAGGCACATTCGCCTCAAGTGTGTCAATGACTCCCTCATCTTTGGCTTTATACCAACTAGCAAGCTCATCGAATACAACATCTCGTGAGATGACTACTTGTCTAGTTTGAGGGTTATAGCATTTGTAAGCTTTGCGATCCTATGCATATCCAACAAATACACATTTCTCTACCTTAGGATCCAATTTCCGTCTTCTTTCATCAGGCACATGAACATAAGCTACACATCCAAAGACTTTAAGATGTCCAATGTCTGGCCTATAACCTGTGAGCCGCATCTCTGGCGTGCTTCCATGAATGGCTGCTGTAGGTGTTTTGTTCAATATATAAACTGCAGTAGCACATGCTTCTGCCCAATAGTAATCTGGCATGCTCTTTTCATTAAGCATCGCCCTTGCCACTTCACATATAACTCTATTCTTCCTCTCAGCCACACCACTCTGCTGAGGTGTATACCTGCATGTCAATTGTCTCCTTATCCCATGCTTCCTCAAGAAATGTTCAAAAGCTTTTGAGGTGTATTCACCACCTCCATCTGTCCTCAGACATTTAATCCAACAGCCATACTGCTTTTCTGCAAAAGCTTTGAAATCCATGAATTTTTCCAATACTTCACTCTTCTCTTTCAGAAAATATATCCATGTCATCCTGCTAAAGTCATCAATGAATGTAACATAGTATAGACTGCCTTTGATAGATGGGTTTTGTGCAGGACCCCATACATCACTGTGTACTATCTCAAGTGGCCTGTTACTCATATTTCCTTCTCTAGGAAATCTCAATCTTGCCTGCTTCCCAAACTGACAGGCTTCACAAACATGCATATGTCCATCATATTTGAACCTAGGCAATCCATTGACAATGCCTCTTGTTTGCATGTTCTTTAATCTCTGTATATTTACATGGCCAATCCTCTTGTGCCACATATCAATATCCTGTACCACATTCCTGCTCTTTGAGAACATGGCTGATTTTAGCTCTGGAATTCCAGCATCCAGCTTAAACAGTCTTCCTTCTTTCTTGCCTTTAGCAATCACTCTACATCCATGTTTAAAGTCTTCAACGAAGCATCCATGCTCACTGAATCTAACCTGTAATCCCTGTTCTACCATTTGACCAACTGAGGCCAAGCTTTTAGTGATCGAAGACACATACAGCACATCTGACATAGACTTTGTCTGACCATTATGCATGACCAATGGTACACTTCCAACATGTGTAATGACATGCTGGGTATCATCACCTGTTTCCACATAGCCCTTCACATCCATTGGCTTCATGTGCTCAAACCATTCTCCATGACATGTCATATGGTTTGATGCTCCTGAGTCCATGTACCATGTATCATCATTCTCAGCATTTGTTGTCATAGAACCCACAACATGCTTCATGGCAAACAAATGATTTGCAGTTCCATCATTGCTACTTGATGCATAGTTGCCACCATGTTGTGCATAGTTTCCACCATAATGACCACCACGTTGTGCTCTTCCCCCTCTCAAATCATTCTGTTTGCGAAAGCAATCTCTCGCCATATGACCATATTTGCCACAATAATGGCATTCCACATCTTGCATAGAATTTTGTTGGCCTTGCCAACGTCCTCGTCCACGGGGGTTACCTCTGCCTTGCTGAGGTGCATAACCACGACCACCTCGAGCACCATATGAAGGCTGAAAATTCTGCTGTGGAGGCCTATCCTGCCATCCACGACCATTACCACCACGTCCACGTGATGCGAATCTCCCCCTGCCTCGAAAGCCTCTAGATGAGTAAAAAACTTGATTTCTTGCATGTTCATCATTGCTTGACGAGGATGCACCACCTGTAACACTCATACCACCAAGGCCAAGCTTCAATTCTTCCACAATGAGCAATGACACAAGCTCATTAAAGTCTGGCATTCCTCCCAACCTTACTGAGATGGAAGTGTCAAAAGATTTGTATTCTTTGCCTAAACCACGCAACGTGAGTGCAACCAAATCATCATCATCCATTGGGGCATGGATTGATGACAAGGAATCAGCATAACCCTTGATTTCCTGAACATACTCATGTATACTCCGATTCCTTCGTGTTACATTGTGAATCTGTTGCTTTAGTTGTATCTTCCTGGCACCAGTGTCTGTCTCATACATTCTGCACAAGATACCCCATGCTTCTTTCGGTGTATCTGCATCTTGGATGTGAATAAGCAAGGCATCTGTTACACATATTGAAAAATAATGCAACACCTTCGAGGACCGCTCTACCCATTGCTTGTGAGCCAGTAACTGAGCATTATTTGGTTGAGGAGGTAGGTATGGCTCCGGGTCTTCCTCCGAGACAAGACTCCACAACCCTTTGCCTTTCAAAAAACTCTTCATTCAAAACTTCCATACTTGAAAGTTAGTGCGATCAAGCTTCTCTCCAACAATCTGTATCGGACCATCTCCCATTGTTGCAAAAAAATAGAGTAGATGTACCCTTTCGATCACAATGTACGAAGTACCTGTAATGCTCCAAATCTCTTCAAATCACATCAAATGCTTGCAAATTGTGTGCATTAACATCCCACAATGGTTCACCAACAATGTACACTCGATTAAAGTTGAAATCAAATGAAACTCCTTCACAAAAAATTTTCTGGTTTTTTCTCGCCAGTAAATTCTCGCCAGTAACCAGTCAAGATTATGCTCTAAATCCTTCAAATCTTGTCCAAATGCAATGATTCAACTTGCATTAGCTTCCCAACACATTGCTCCAACATATCCTAGAAGGGTTTGATCCAATTCTTCAAGGGGAATGAGAACCACCAAGTTTTGTAACCTCTGGTTTGAATTTTTCTGCACCTGTCAGGTACCACCTCTCACTAAAATTGCTCTATCTCCTTCAAATCTTCTCCAAATCCAAAACTTTTTGATTCAAAAGTTTAGCAACTCATAGGACTCTACTTGTACCAGAGGAATTTGGCCAATTTGATATAAGCAAAGATTAATGCCTTGATTAAAAATGCTCTGTTTCTGGACAGAATTTCTGCAAACCTGCACACCTCTGATAAATCACTTCAATGAGCTCCAAATACATGAAATGAGCTGCAACCAAGCATCACAAGGCCTTAGCAATGTATTTTCTAAACTCTCCAAGATTTAAAGCATTCAATTTGGTGTCCAAATGAGTGAATTAGGATGTAATCTTATCAAACTCTTCAGAAATCTGCATAGAAAAGCGCCGCCTGCTGTTGTGGGCTGTAGAGAGAGGGGAAATCAAAATTGAATAGATAGGCCTCTTAGCAATGACCTAATCTACCTTGGGTATGAAGGGTTTAGCTCAATTTTGCCTCTAGCTCCTGCAATTGATCCTCCACGGGGGGTATGTCCACTGGTTTTGTGAAAAACCAGAAACTTTTACATAAATCCACTTTCTCTTGATTTTAATCAAATCTGTATGCATCAATCTGCTTCAAGATTCTGTATGTTGCTTGTGCCCACTTTGCTAATACATTTGCAAGCCCAAATACATGTGCCTTTGTGTATACATTTGCCAAGAGTATACATTCACTTCAAGCTTTCCATGAAAGCTTAGAGAAAAAAACCAGAATTTTTCCTTTGCTTTGTGCCCTTCAATCTTCACATAACTTGCTCTTTGGTACCTGCAATCCGTAGAGGGGGTCTTGCTACACTCACCAATGGTCCTTAGCTCTCAGATCTGATGCCGGTGTGTGTTCCACAGCTTTTCCTTTGCTCCAAGCTCCAATGGCTTCCTTCACAGCTTTTTCTTCTTCTTCTCTCTTCTCTCACTCACTCTCACAACTCAGCTAATGAGCTCTTGGCTCTGATACCATGATAAAAAACAGAAGCAGGATGTAACACACACAAGAGAAGCAAACCCTAATCCATAATCATCAACCATAAAGAAGGAGAGAAGCCATAGTCACCATCTCTCTCACCCACACAAAGGAGAACACAACATAGTGTTATGTCCACACTACAAAGTAAACCTAATGTAATGTCCACCTAATCTGCCAGCACATAGCATAGCTGGCTCACACTGACATCGAGCTTGAATCTCAACAAGACAAAGAGCAAGGCCAGAAGCAATCATGGCAGAGGTATGGTTGATGCAAGAGTCTCTTATGTATATCTAAGAAGAGCATGAGTATGCAAGAGGATGTGACCATCGGGTTGGCATTGCCCATGGACATAGTAAGTGTAGTGTGAAAAGGGTGGCCTAGTATATAAGTGAAGATGGGACCTAATCTCATATGAACTTCGATAATCACTTGAGTATAAGACACTACCCTCTCTTCTTTCGAAACCTAGACTAATTTCTTTAATCTAGGCTAATCCAAGGCTAAGCTAGATGTTACTTTCTTTCATTAGTATCAGAGCTTAGTTTTGATCCATCTTCATCCTTCTTTTAAAAAAAATAGAGAAATCCTTGGATTTATTGATTTTCTTGATTTTTCTCGATTTTCTTGAACTCTCTTGGGTGTCTTGACTTTCTTGCCAATATTTTCAAGAAATTGCATAGATTTAATGGTGATAGTGATAAATTCCTACATTTCTTTGAGTTTTGGGAGCATTTGGACAAGGTTTGACAAATTTGACCAAAATTTTAGAGTGTTTGGACCCAAAAATTAGAAAAAAAGAAAAAGAAAAAATTATGCATTATGAGGATCTGCTACACCTATGTGTTTCTTCTAGGGTTTAATACTTTGGTAATGAAAGGGAAACTATCCATGGCTTGTGGCTTGGATGACTGAAAGGAAGCGACAGAGTGGAAAATGGACGCAGACAGCTACTTTGCTCATAGGCACTATTGGAATCTTCACTCCATGGCTGTTTTGTGCTAATTTGCCGCTATGTTTGGTGTTTTCTACAAACCCTAGCCTTTATAATCGATGAATATGGTCTTAGAGAATCTTAGTTTCATGTTACAAACCCAAATGTTCTTTTTATGCTTTTGCAAATAGCTTGCATTTTGAGTGGTGTGCATAAAACGGGTTGCGCCGATTCTTGATTAGGGTTTCATGAACACGGGTCACTATAGATAGGTTCTCTTGAATGGAGATTAGGCATGATGATGATCTAGTCCCTCATTGTGCCTAATTGATTGCTCCATACATTGATTGGTCCATACACTGATTGGTATAATAATGGCAAGGTTAGTATCAAGAATGGGGGATTTCTTCAAAAATTAAGCGAAATCATTGTGCCAAGACTTCATGAGATTTTGGGCTTTTCTTGAAAAAACTAATTTCTTGCATCATGAATCGACTTCCATTGCTATTAAGCATGCATATGATGTATGGGATTTGCTATTGATGGCTTAATGATGTTGATCCATGCTTTTGTTTAAACCATTTGGGCAAACATTGATTTCATGAGATTTGGGGTTTTTCTTGAAAAAACTAATTTCTTGCATCATGAATCAACTTCCATTGCTATTAAGCATGCATATGATGTATGGGATTTGCTATTGATGGCTTAATGATGCTGATCCATGCTTTTTTTTAAAACCATTGGGGCAAACATTGATCTATTAGCATGCCACCATTGGAGCGAATTCATGCCTTAAATGCATGATTATATGAAGCTTGGGCAATCTCACATGCTATTTTAAAGCATCCATGACCGTATGGATTGTCAAATGTGACTTACATGAACATTTGGTAAAAGGTTTATGCTCTTTGTTGTCTCTTTGATATCATTCGTGGTTTCCAAATGCCATTGGGATTGGATTTTGTGATATTCAAAGCTCCTAACATGTTTGGAATGTCAATGGACACACATACGTGATGCTTATGCCATGGTTGTTATTAATTGGATTGCCTATACTCATATGGATGCATGGGTTTCCTATGCTCACATGGATGCCATGGTAAGGTCATCTAGTTGATGTTGGGATTCTATTGGATTGCTACATTACATGGATCATGCTATGGGTAAAATATAGCATGAGTTCATGCACTTGATTTATGTGGACCCCTACCTCTACTCTTCTATTTGAAAGCTCTCTCCATTGTAGCATCTAATTTGTGGAACAGGAGTACCTTGGCATAAAGGAGAAGAGGCCAAGGGGAGAGTTTTCTTGAATCTTCCTTGCCGTGAGAGGAGTGCCGTGGTAAAGTGGTAAGGAAGGGGATTAGGTACTTGGTGGGAAAGACATGGCCCAAACCCTTGCACTTGGATTTCAAACTTGAGTAAGGGGGTTTAAAGAGATTAGCCAAGAGATCATCAAGCTTCAACATGCTACATCGACCTCCAATTATTTTCAAATTGATATATTTTGATAAGGCAAAGTTTTGACAACAATGGACATAGCATTGCAATTGGAATTCATTTAAGTTTATATTGAGATTTTGTTGTAAATACAAAGGAGATATCGATAAATGTTTTACAAAAAGCACATATGCATGGAACTTAGGGTTAGTTTTGGATTCTCAAGGATGTAAATTAATGGGATGCATGCTTTTAAATGGTTCTGAGGCATTGCCAATGCAAAGGGAAGGAGTGGATAGCAAGTGGAGACAATTTTGATTATTTTCTATTGCGGTGTTAAACCTTAATTCAGTCCAAATGGGTTGGGGATATTTTCAAGTAGTCTACATAGCTTTATTCTACTCTCCAAGGGCTACATTTGGAGCCCTCAAGTGCTCCATTCTGACACCGTTTTCATCTTCAACTAGCAAGTCTCATTGTAAGGCAAAAGTGGTGCACAGTCAAAAATAGTGAAAAATAGCATGTGGGTACCTTGTACATGCCATTAGCTTCTCAACAAATCAAAGAGCTCTTGATTTTGGCACCATTGAGTTGGTCAACTCTAGTTGATTGGTTAAAGGGGTCAAAACAAAGAAATATTGCCGGTAAAACTCTCAGGCTCCATCGCTCGATCCTCCCACCCCTCAGAGGAATGTTTTCGCACTAGGGTGGGCTTATTCACCGTACTAGCCTGGGCCCTCAGAACTAGGCAGCATCATAATCTCTCGCCTCAATCGGCGGTGAACCTTATTCTCCCAATGGTACGAGAGATACCTTGGGCCATTCCCGAGCTTTGCTAATGACGTCGCCCGGCTACACAAGCACGGAACGGAGTTAGCGTTGAAGCCAGGAAAAACTTGCACTCTTTAAAGATAGCAATTTCAATGCAATTTATTGAAGATAGCATCACACAATTTGTACCTTCATACAATTTTATGTCATTATTTTAAAAGGAAAAGATACACATTTATTAGCACTAATATAAAATAAAAACTCTTCTTTAAAATATAACCAAGCTAACCTGGCCACCATTTCCTTGAGAAGCTTGTAAAGGGAGGGTTGGGAGCCGCATCTTCCCTAATTTCGTGGTTCCGCGCCTCTCGAGGAAATATTCTGACGTTCTCAAAAAAGGGCCATCTTGAACGTTGCCTTGTAGGACTCGCTGTCGCGGTCGAAACGCTTCAATCGGATCTCAATTCTGAGATCGTTTGCTCAGCGTATGAGTAAAAGACTATAACGCATGAACCCTCTCTTAAGGCAAAAACCTTTTATTAAAGTCTACGCAAATTAAGGGGGGGGAATTGTGAGATGTCCTTAAGACAAAAACGTTTTGCTAAAGGGGAGAAGGGCTGAGGGCTGCTGTAAGTCTCTTCACACGGGGGGTGGGAGAAGAGTTAAGGACACTCCCTCTCCTAGCAAGAGGGGGATGGAGGAAAATTGCCTTATCTGAAAAGAGGCAAATGAGGGGGTGTGAGAGGGAGGACTGCAAGGGGTGGCTGTACTACAGCAAGTACACTGCACAAGGACAGACGACGATACGGACGGCGGCACAATTGGGCATACTCTACATAGAAATGCATGTCGCCTGTGGAGCACCCCGGGGGTTTATAAAGATGTGGGGTACGGGTATGGGTGCTGCGCAAAGCAAGGATGAAACGACAGTGTACCATCAAAGGCTACGGATCAGTTGCCTGCATGGGTCTAGGGGAAAGGTACAGTGTCGATTATAAGGGAAAGGAGTGGTACGCATGTACCTTATCTGGCTTGGGGTAGCATGGGTGTCCACGTAGCGATACGTGTGGACCACACAGTGGGTAGCCGTCCATTGGTTCTTGTGCGACCATCGTACGGGCACCTTGGTAAATGTGTACAGTCTAAATTTTTGGGACGAGATCCCCAAATTGGGGATGTCCGCCTCGATTTGCGTGCCTGACCGTCCCGAGGGCGAAATTTGTTTTTGTCCGGGAGGTTCTCTTGGTCGTTGGAGTTTAGACCGTTCGTCAATCGGACGCCCGGTCGTGCATTTATTAAGGTTTAAAGGTTGTCGCTTTTTAACTAAAATGACTGAAATTTACGTATAAGCTTGATCCGGTGTCCGTTTTGGATGCTATAAAATCCTATTGGAAAGCTACCCAACTAATCAGGCCCACCCGTCCGTAGGATGGTGCCATCAGGGCGTTCCATCCTCCCACTTTCCACCCTACTCAAGTGTCTTTGTTTTCTAATTAATCCTACCACACTGTTTGTTGACATAAATAAACATGTTCTTTAATTAAGGCCCTTTTCACAAGGTTTGTTAAAACAACCTTTTTCCACAGTACAATAATGCCAAAGACAAGATTTATAAAAAAAACATTTATACATAAATCAATTCCATACAAGCCAAACCGGCTCTCTTATTCTTTTTCTTTATACTGCCGATGATCTAGAATTTGGCCCTCTAGCCTCTACATGCTGGGCAAAACCCTACAGAACCATACACCTCATCGTCGGCCGCTGGCGAGGACTCAAGCTGTCCTGTCGCCCTCCGCCTGTCACCCTCTCAGGCTCCATCACTCGATCCTCCCATCCCTCAGAGGGATGTCTGCGCACTAGGGCGGGCTTATTCACCGCACTAGCCTGGGCCCTCAGAACTAGGCAGCATCATAATCTCTCACCTCAATCGGCGAACATTATTCTCCCAATGGTAGGAGAGATACCTTGGGCCATTCCCGGGCTTTGTTAACGATGCCGCCCGGCTACACAAGCACGGAACGGAGTTAGCGTTGAAGCCAGGAAAAACTTGCACTCTTTAAAGATAGCAATTTCAATGCAATTTATTGAAGACAGCATCACACAATTTGTAACTTCATACAATTATTTTACATCATTATTTTAAAAGGAAAAGATACACATTTATCAGCACTAATATATAAAAAAAACTCTTCTTTAAAATATAACCAAGCTAACCTGGCCACCATTTCCTTGAGGAGTTTATATAGGGAGGGTTGGACCGCATCGGGAGCATCTTCCCTAATTTCATTATTGGGGACTCCTCTCGAGGCAATATTCTGACGTTTTCGAGAAGGGGCCATCTTGAACGTTGTCTTGTAGCGCTCGCTGTTGCGATCGAAACGCTTCAGTCGGATCTCAATTCTGAGATCGTTTGCTTACCGTATGAGCAAAAGACTATAACGCATGAACCCTCTCTTAAGGTAAAAACCTCTTAGTAAAGTCTACGCAAATGGGGGGGAATTGTGAGATGTCCTTAAGACAAAAACGTTTTGCTAAAGGGGAGAAGGGCTGAGGGTTGCTATAAGTCTCTTCACACGAGTGGGGGAGAAGAGTTAAGGACACTGCCTCTCCTAGCAAGAGGGGGATGGAGAAAAATTGCCTTATCTGAAAAGAGGCAAATGAGGGGGTGTTAGAGGGGTGGCTGCAAGGGGCGACTGTACTATAGCAAGTATACTGCAAAGGGACAGACGACGGTACAGACGGCGGCACAACAGGGCATACGCTGCACCAAAATGCGTGTCGCCTCTGGAGCACCCCGACGGGGGTTTATATAGCTGTGGGGTACGGGTACGGGTGCTGCGCAAAGCAAGGACGAAAGGACGGTGTACCATTAAAGGCTACGGATTAGTGGCCTGCATGGGTCTAGGGGAAAGGTACGGTGCCGGTTATCAGGGAAAGGAGTGGTTCGCATGTACCTTATCTGGCCTGGGGCAGCATGGTGGTCCACGTAGTGGTACGTGTGGACCACACAGTGGGCGGCCATCCTTTGGTTCTTGTGCGGCCATCGTACGGGCACCCTGGTAAGTGTGTATGGTCTAATTTTTTGCAGCGAGGTTCCCAAATTTGGGGCACCTGCCTCGATTTACATGCCGGACCGCCCCGGGGGGTGATTTTTTTTTTTGTCCGGGAGGTTCTCTTGGTCGTTGGAGTTCAGACCGTTCGTCAATCGGACGCCCAGTCGTGCATTTATTAAGGTTTAAAGGTTGTCGCTTTTTAACTAAAGTGACTGAAATTTATGCATAAGCTTGATCTCGTGTTTGTTTTGGATGCTGTAAAATCCTATATTAGGGTAAAATCGCGCACAAATTTCAAATTTGGGCTTAGAAGTTGAAGATTCTAAGTAGAAATGACTCAAATAATAAAATCATTGATTTTTATACCATAAAAACTCATAAATTTATCTATTACATGGATATTTCTTTATTATTGATATGGGCTGGGATTTGGAGTTTATAGGCACTTTTACCTAGACACTTTGATAACTGTATAGGGACCACAATACCTAGGGTCTGAGCTTCTTATATTTCCCAAGTGATAGAGAACTTCGTTTGGGTCGCACTCGTAGAAGAACTTTGTCTCCTTCCTTGAAGATCCTTTCAGACCTCTGGTGTCAGCATAATGCTTTTGTCGATCTTGGGCAGCTTAAATATCCTTTTGGATTGCCTTGGTTTGTTCCTCCATCTCTTTGAGCATTTTCCTAGATGCCTCAACTCTTATGGTCGGATCAGAGAAATTTAGAGGAGACAAGCATTCTTGCCCATAGAGTGCTTTGCATGGTGACATTCCTATGCTTTGATGATAAGATACATTGTAGGTAAATTCTACGAGAGGAAGGTATTGAATCCACCTTCTTGGTTCCCGTCCACAATATGCTCTGAGAATGTCTTCAATTACTTGATTGACTCTCTCAGTCTGGCCATCGGTCTCTGGATGATAAGCTGTGCTAAAGCAAAGTTGAGTTCCCAGGGCTTGAAATAAGGACTGCCAGAACTTTGAAGTGAAGTCTGAATCTCGATCACTTACTATCCTTTTTGGGAGACCATGAAGTTTGAGGACTTCCTTGATGAATATTCGAGCAACATCAGAAGCTTTGAAGGTCTTCTTCGCTGGTATAAGGTGAGCTATTTTGGTAAGTAAGTCCACTACTACTAGAATGGAGTCATATCCTCCTTGAACAGTGGGGAGACTTGTGACAAAATCCATAATAATGCACTCCCACTTCATTTGGGGAATATCCAAGGGTTGAAGTTTTCCAGGCATCTTGACCCTTTCAGCTTTGATCCTTTGGCATGAGAGACATTGCTTCAAGTACCGAAGGACATCATTTTTCAAGCCTGCCCAATGAAAGCTCCTTCTTATGGCATTTAATGTTTTTGCATAGCCTGGGTGTCCTGCAGCAGGACTATCTTGAGCTTCATGGAGGATTAGTTTCTTTAAAGCAGGATCCTTAGGGATACATAGCCTGTGAAGATTGAAGTAGAGCTTCCTTCATGAGTGGAGTATCCCTTGATTAGATTCTTCTCTTTCTCTGAATTTTCCCCTTCTTCTACTAACTTCATCATCCTCTGATATTCTGGATCATGAGATGAGACTTCTTCCACCTTGATCAGTATGGGATTATTTGGCATTGAAATTGCACTCAAGAAAGATTTACGCGGCTAAGTGCATCTGCTACCACATTATCTTTCCTTGAGCTGATCAAAACTATTTTGATGGATTGGAAGAGCCACACTATTTTGCAATCCTTCTTAAGAAGATCCGTCAAAGGTGCTGCTACCAAGGCATAATCTTTGATAAAAATCCTATACCATCCCGTGATTCCCAAAAACCCACGAACTTCACGAACTGATTTAGGGGGAGGCCACTCCAGAATATCCTTGACCTTGGCAGGGTCTACTGAAATGCCATCTTTGGAGATGATGAATCCAAGATACTCAATTTGATGAGTAAAGAAGGTACATTTGCTCTTCTTGGCATAGAGTTTGTGTCTGTGCAGCAATTGCAGAACTCTACACACATGCTCCTCATGCTCTTCCATTGATTTGGAGTAGATTAAGATGTCATCAAAGAAAATAAGCACAAATTCATCCAGGTAAGGACGGAATATATCTTGCATTAGGCGATTGAAGGTTGCAAGAGCATTGGGCGATTGAAGGTTGCAAGAGCATTGGTTAACCCGAATGACATTACAGTAAACTCATAGTGGCCATAACGGGTATTGAAGGCTATCTTGGGTATATCTGCTTCCTTAACTTTGATCTGATAGTAACCAGACCTCAAATCTATTTTTGAGAAGAATTTGGCCCCATGAAGCCTATCAAGAAGTTCGTCGATGCGAAGGATAGGATACTTATTCTTGACAATGACTTGATTTAGCCCTCGATAATCTATGCAGAGGCGGAGAGTTTCGTCTTTCTTTTTTTGGAAAAGAACAGGTGCCCCCAAGGAGATCTACTGGGGCGTACGAATCCTTGCTCAATGAGTTGGGAAAGTTGCTCTTTAAGTTCAATGGCTTCAGGAAGGGACATTTTATAGGGCGTTTTTGAGACGGGTTGAGATCCAGGGATCACCTCGATTTCATGATCAACTTCTCGAGGAGGTGGTAGCCCTGTAAGCTCGTCAGGGAAGATGTCAGAGAATTCTTGGAGCCAAGAGGGTTCTGTCTCCATACTAGGTTCAATGGCTTTGTTGAGCTTGACTAAGAAAACTTGCTGACCCTTACGTGTTCCCTTGAGAAGATGTTTTGCCTTGACTACCCTAGATTTAGGTTTTCCTGTTATCCCCCCTGAACAGATATTACTTGGCCATGCTCATTTTCAAAAGTGATACTCCAAGGATTAACCAATCCATCCCAAGGATTCCATCATAAATTCCTAATGGCAAGACTCTAAAGTGGTCATGAGTTCGCTCATTACCCAGCTCAAAATCAAGGTTTCCTATAGAGTGGCGAGATACTACTTCTTTCCCCCCACTGGCTAACTCTACAATCATTCTTCTAGCTATTTTTTGACCCAAGTTTAATTTTTGCAAACACCTAGGAGAAAGAAATGAATGGGTACTGCCACAATCAATCAAAAGCTGAAATGGCTTACCGTGATGAGTGGCTGGGATTTGGATTACACTAAATTGTTTTTTTGGACCTTGGTGTTCTACTGCTGCATGGACGATGGCGCGCTCTTCTTCAGCCATTTCCAAGGTCGGTTCTTCACTTATAATACAGGCGGTCCTAGCAACTGCTCCTCTGCGGCCTTTGCCACGCCCACCGCCTCTTGCACCTTGGTGGATAGGGGTTCCATGGCCTTGATTTCCTTTGCTACCTTGGGGAAATGATGTTGCCATCTTGGGATAGTTGGTTCTAAAGTGTCCCAGCTCATTGCACTCAAAACACAAAGGGCCTTCTCTGGAAGAAGCAACATATGAGCGGGGGACAAAAGTGTTGCCTTGTCGCCCTCTATTGTAGTAGGGAAAATTCACAAGGTGTTTTGCTCGTATGAGAGCATCCTGTAATGTGCTTGGCCTCATTACTTCAAGGCGAGAATCTAAGGGTTCATTTAACCCTTGGCAGAAACAAGCCACTTGCTGGGAAGTAGTCATAGCTGGGGCATACTTCCGAAGAGTGATAAATTTGGAATAGTAGTCCTCAAGAGTTAAGCTGCACTGCCTAAGACTAAAAAACTCATTCATCTTTATGGATTCATGAGATGGGGGAAGATATCTTTCCTTCACTGCCTGCTTGATATCTTCCCACGTTTGAGAATGCTCGATGACTTCCTTGTCACGGCACCACTGTTTCCACCAGAGTTTAGCATCTCCGATGAGGCGAAACCGTGCAAGCATAGACTGATTTGCTACTCTAGTACCGGCGGCGGCAGAGAAATAATCGTCCATCGCTTCAATCCAGACTTCAGCATCCTTCTCAACCTTTGAACCTTCTCCTTTAAAGGAGGGAGGTTGCATTTTCTTGAGCAAGAGCTTCTTCTCTTGGGTATCAGTGTAAAGCGCATTGGGAAGTGGAGGGTGATCGTCCTAGTCACCATCATTGTAAAAACAATTTTAAGATTACAAGATTCATATTTGCACAACGCTTATGGAGAGTAAAACATTGAAATCATTTTATTTCCAAATATTTACAAGGACGAGTTTTATTACAAAGATCTGAGACTAAAGATCTGAGACTAATATAATTAGTCTTATTTTCCATCAAGGGAAATTCCTAAGCTTGACTATGACATAAGGGTAGAGCGGTCCACATAGGTGAAATATGGGGGTTCCGCTGTAGTTTCTACTAAGACTCTAAAAACTGATGGTAAGGGTGGTAGACTCTTGATTGGGATAGGTCCCAACATAGCTACTCTATCAGTAGGTAAGATTTGCATCACTTGGTCATACACCCAGCGATCCTGAGGTATGCGAATCCCATCTATAGTCACAGAGGTGTCGGCCTTGGGGGTACCGATGAACCAAAATAAATGGATGAAGAAATATCTCGGCCCACGACTCCAGAAATCTCTACCCCATCCTCTTTCAATACGAGAGAAATGAGGGAGGGACATCTTCTCTAGTATCTGCACCATGGTGTCACAGAACTCAAAATTTGAGGAGTGACTAGCAGTCTTGAAGACGCATGGTGGAAAACTAGAAACCTCGAGTAGGCATCTTCCTCTTCCTACAATCATTCAAACATCAATTCAACTTGTTTGTTTTAGTAGAATGTTTTAATTAATTAGTATTATGTCAGGTAAAACATTCATTGCAAAACAGTCCTTAAATGGCAATTCCTAGGATCTAAGATCCGCTCTGATACCACTTGTAAGGTTCCCCCCCTTCTTAAATAGGGGAAACACTTAAGATAGTCCACTAAGTCTTAACTTGGAGAAAATTTCCTATTTATCGACACCTTGACCATGTAGAGATTCAAGGATACGATTCATACCACATATTTACAATGCATTTTGAATGCATGTGTGTGTATGAATGAATTCTGTTAGTTCTCTTTTATGTTATTTCAAGAAGGGTAGAAATGAATTGTTGCTGAAAATGTGTCCATTTTGTGTCATTGTTGAAATCTGTAATTTTGCAATTTCTACATGTTTCTCAAATTTTTCATGTTTTTCATTTCCTGTGAGTTATGCAATTTGTGCATTTTCTCCTCCCACATCATATACAAGTTCAATTTGTAATTTCTACATGTTCTGGTTTTTGTATTTTTTTCAATTTTGAAATAAGAAAACAGTCAATTGAACATTAAATTGAAAGAATTCATTGAAATAGACCACAAAATTGGTTTCCTAGCATAGTGTTAATTTCGACTCCTTACGTGGAGAAATCGAGATTGTCAGGCCTTTCAGCCACTCAATGGGACTCTTTTCTCATGCCTTAGGGAGCCTAAACTCCAACCCAAACCCAATATGCCATTTTAAACATGTAATTAATTAGTGAGGCAACTCTCACATACCTCTACTTGTTTACTTTAATTGGAGACTCCTTATGGTAGCTACGCCAATGGAAGCACACCAAAGTAGCTCAACAAAGCTGCCACTACCACGCCTAAAGTGTAGCCACCGCTCTCTCTCACTCCATCCCTCACACACACACTCACACAAGCATTGAAGGCAAGCGATATGCAAGGTAAGAGATAAGAATAGAGCACTATCTTCACTTGAGAGCATACAAGAGTGCATACAAGAATAAGGATCTAGAGTTACAATTTGACATTTATACTTGGCTCATAGTCTTCACACTTGGCCAGCCAATGTTAAAAATGAGGTCCTAGTGCATCCAAGACTGTCTACACTAGTGCAAACACCTTGTCCTAGCTAGTAACTCTAGCCTTATTATCCCATTGCACACCTTTCATATACAAGTAGTGATCACATATGTAAAATAATCCATTACAAGAAAAATATGAATTCTCTAGTGCCTAGGCCAGTCAAAATATGTGGTGATCGACCGTGGTGTCATAGAAGTCTTCGTCGACAACACTTAACTTGCCTCCCTTCTTGATGTAGATTCCGTCCTTGGAAGATGTGGTTGAAGAAGATGTAAGGGACTCACAAGAGGAATGCAATGCAAGGCTTGGGATGATCTTCATGGCAACAATAATAACATGTTCTTGGAGCAACAGGTAGAAGAGGAAATATTTGAACAAGCAATTATGAAATCAGGGATAAGATTGGTTAAGCTTCCCAAAGATGCTACAAAGATAAAGATTAATACAATTTTAATCTAGAAATAGATACAAGTCTATGATTCATGAACTAAGTTCAAGAAATATGCCTATGCTTATGACCATAGTCTTAAACACAATGATGCTCATACAAACCATCTAATTCTATATGTTAGCTCTGGAAGTAAAATTTCATGTGATTAGATGATTACTTACTTAACAGTAGTGTTGAATTTTTTTTTGCTTCTTTTTTGAAATGAAGAGTGATAAACTAGCACCCTGTGGAGACCAAAGCAATGACCCAATGACTGCCACCAAGGATATCAAGAGCTACTAAGAGCCTGCGATGACAATGGTTTGTTAGTGAAGCAAAGACACAAGGTTCCACCCTATGAGAAATCAAGGCATTGGTCTTATGGTACCATTTCTAGTTTTCCAAAGACCTACCAGGATTCCTCATAGTGATGACTATCTTCTTGGTAATGTTTTTTTTGTGCTTTTTAATATCGTTACAACCATCTTTTTCACTCACACATTACCTAGAGAGCTAAAATATAGCTAAAGATGGTTTAGTAAATGTAAAATGGACTTGGCATACTTTATCTTTAGATACAAAAGCGTAACACTAGGAAAATTTAAAAGAAAAGATGCTAGCATTAATATTCATTTTAGAAGTTACTAATAGAAAGACAAACCAGTCCAGTGCAATGAAACTACGCTTTAAGGGAACAAGTGAAATATAGAATTGCAAAAGAGATATGTACAAAGAGCCAGTTTCAAATACACTTGTTTAATTTGAAGCTCGTGAAGTCATTGCTTATCCTTTTGCTCTTGATCTTGGTGAAGGACTTTGTAGCTACTTGTCATCAAGAATGAATATTTTTGTGTAGGTGTCTACTACTATAGAAGACTTTGTTGTTGCAACATTATAAACCTTAAAAGAAATCCTCAAGGAAAGCTTCGTACATGCTGGTTAGCCAAGACTATGAAGTACATGCATGCTTGTTGTTTGATTAGTACTCTCTTCTCTTACTGCGTTTTTTTCTTTTTTTTTTGTATTTTTGTTATTTTGCTTGTGGATTGGTCATGTATGATGCAGATGGTCTTTACATGTTTATACTTTCTTGTGGTCATGCTTATCATATTTATTGTTTTGCTCACCTTGCTACAAGCAAAGAGATTTGCATGGCTATGGGATGCACGCAAATGATCTCGCCTGCTACAAGGTTTTTGGTGATGCTTGGCCACATTGATGCCCCCGGTTATGCAAGGGAGTCACAAAGCATAGTACCCTCCATGCTTCCAAACACTGCTGCCAAATCGTGCTTTTCCCATAGTACTTACCATATTGTTATGCTCTCTAACCCTTGTCTTCATTAATGGTTTTTTTTATGTACCTTTTTGTAAGGTGGGTGAGGGTAAGATGCATGTGGATAAATGGTACCACCTAGAGTTATCATCTGTAGCATGGCAGCTGATTCTGGTAGCAAGGTAGCTATCTTATGCTGTTTGGGAGCTACATTGATGGGCTGGTAGCTAGATTCTGAGCCTAGAAGCTACCACAAATAAGAGTACATGTACAGGTCTATTCCTTTGGTGACTGTAACTGCTTATTTGGTAGTTGTGAGTGCCTACCTGGACTAGTAGATACCAATGTGGCTGGTAGCTTTTACTTTGAAGACTGGTATTAACCCTTGGAAACCTGATAGCTACTTGTTAGCTAGTTTTGAAGCCTGTCAGCCACCTTTAGGAGTCTAATAGCTACCCTGGGAAGCTTGGAATTTTCTTGCTACCTACCCTTGAAGCTTGTCAGCTATCCTTAATAGCCTGAGAGCTACCCCATTGAAGCCTGGTAGGTACCTGGCATCTACCCTTAAAATCCTGGTAGCTACCAAGACTTTACTGCTAGCTACTAAGGCAAGGCTACAAGCTTTGAATGAAAGCATGGAAACCTAGAAGCTACCAAGGCAAGCCTAAAAGCTTTCAAGTACAGCATGGAAGCTACCAAGGGAATCTTGGTAGCTGCCAATAGTCATGGTAGCCACCAATAGAGTCCTGGTAGCTCCCAGTGTAGTCATGGAAATTACCCTTTCATGCCTAGTAGCTACACTTTAAAGATTGCTATTAACCCTTGGAAGCTTGGTGGCTATCTGGTAAGCCTATCAGCTACCCTTACAAGCTTGAAATCCTGGTAGTTACTTGGTAGCTACCTATAAAATCTTGAGAGCTACTCCATTGAAGCCTGGTGGCTACCTAGTATCAACCCTTAAAAGCCTGACAGCTACCCTTGGAAACCTAGTCGCTGCCTATGAACCTTGTAATTACCAAGACATTGACTACCAAGATGAGCTTGAAAGTGTTGAATGAAAGCATGGAAACGACCAAGTAAGGTTTGGAAGCTACCAAGGCAAGCCTGAAAGTAACAAGGCAAGCCTGAAAGTAACAAGGCAAGCCTGAAAGCCTTCAAGGATAGCATGGAAGCTACCAAGGGAATCTAGTAGCTGCTAATAGAGTCATGGTAGCCACCACTATAGTCTTGGTAGCTAGTAGTGTAGTTAGTTAGGAATTTACCCTTTGATGCCTGATAGGTAGGTACCCTTTGAAGACTGATATTAACCCTTAGATTCCTGGTAGCCTGGTAGCTACCTAGAAAGGCTGTCAGCTACCCTTGAAAGCTTGATAGCTACCCTTTGAAGCCTGATAGCTACTCTGTTGAAGATTGGTGTTAATCCTTGAAAGATTGGTAGCTACCTTCAAAGCCTGTCAGCTACGCTTAATAGCCTAAAAGCTACATTTGGAATCGTGGTAGTTACTTGGTAGCTACCTTCCAGCTTTTCGGCTACCCTTAAAAGCCTGAGAGCTTCCCCATGGAAGCTTGGTAGGGACCTGGTAATTATCCTTGAAGCCCCTCAACTATCCTTAAAAGCCTGATAGCTACCCTTGGAAGCCTGTAGCTACCTTTGGAAGTCTAACAGCTACCCTTGGAAGCCTGGTAGCTACCAAGGGATGCCTAAAAGCTACCAAGATATGCTTGAGTCTTCCATGCTAAAAGTTACCAAGGGATACCAAGATGTTAAGGCATGCTGAAAGCTACCAAGGCCTCCAAGGCAAGCTGGGAGGTTTGAAGGTAAGTATGATAGCTTCTAGTATGTAACTTTTGTAGCTAGAATCGGTAGAGCTTGTGTTAAGTTGTGACGGTTTACTTTCAATTTGGTATGGTTTATTGTCTACTAAGGTGGGAAAATATTTTCTAATGATTGAATTTATTGCAGATAATGAGGATGCCAAAAACATTCAGCCAATGGATGAAGTTTTTCAACACCAGGTTGTAATGTAGAAAATTTACAGTTGGACATGAAACTTGAGACCATGGCAGATTTCCTTGGAAAAAACAAGGAACCTGATCCAAAGGATGACACTATCAAGGAGAGAGAACTTGTGGACTTGGGTGTAGAAAGTCTTGTAGATAGTGACATGGACAAGGAGAATCATCAAGAAGAGAGTCCTTCACTGCTACAAGCCTTTAAAATGTTGAAAAGGGGAAGAAAGAGGAAAACGAAAGGTTGTGTTCACTTTTATAATTGAATGTAGACTAATGTGTTTTCGCTTGCTAATGATTGTTTTCCATGCAAGAGGATCTTCTAGCCAGCGTCCTCCAACTCCAAGCAATAAGGACCTAGATAAAGCTTCCAATATAACAGATGATCAACCAGACAAGGAGGAACCTGCCACTATCTCTGAAGGATCGGGACAAAAAGGTGCTACTGCCAAAGTCAGAAAAAGATTGCAACCCTAAATTCTACTAGTTCTCCCCATGAATGCATGTCTACCCCCTTTTTTGGGTTTGTCCCATTAATAGCCATTCTGGCTCTGTAACCAAATTGTTGACATTTTCTATTTAATGAATGAAAAGAGTTCGACTATTTTGTTTCTTATATATCTCTCATTGTTATGTATTTCATTCATTTCTTTTCCAATGTATGAAATTTATCATTGCAGACACTGTTAGTGTGGATGGACTAGTGTCAGTGTGGATGGACTAGCTGATATATCTGGCAATGTCCTCACAAGCCAGAATGGTGATACACTACAAGATAGTGATAAAGTGCATGATGGTGTAAATAAAGTGCAGGATGGTGATAAAAAACAAGATGGTGGTGATAAAGTGCAGGATGATGGTGAAAAAGTGCAGGATGGTGGTGTGATAAAGTGCAAGATGGTGAAAAAGTGCAGGATGTTGATACAGTGCAGGATGGTAATAAAGTCACAGAGGAGGATAATGATGTCTGGGAAAAGGTGGATTTCTGATGTTTTGTCCACACATCATGCCTTGCAGCCATAGTACAGAATGCAAGGAAAACACAGGATTGTGGTGTTCCTGTAGACAATGGTGCTGACATGCTAAGACAGATTAAAGCACAGGCTGTTAGTTTTTATGATGCATTTGAGGGGAAAAGTGAGGTAAAAGGTGAATGTGGGACTCAAGAGGACAGCTCTCAGAGCTCAAAAAATGCTGTAGAGAACTATGTGTTCAAGGAGCATTATGAGACACAAGACACAGCTTCAGTGGAGGGTGATGTAAGTGCCCATATTGCTATTGATCAGAAAGCATCAGAGTTGTTTGAAAAGCATGAGAGTAATCAGAGAACTGAACTGAGAGATGTTATCGAATCGATTGCAGGTGGTAGTGTGAGACATCCTAATGCAAAGATGTATCGTGCCTGGGAGGATCCAACCAGCCCTTCATTTCAATTACGGCCAGCTTTAATTTTGGATCTCAATGGAGTGCTACTCACAACGGTTGACTGCAGATATGCACAAACCCCCCCTATTGGAATATGCTTGAAGTGACAGATATGGGTGGCAGGAAGCTGTTAGGGCAAAAGCATGATGCTGAGAGGTTTGTGCAATGGTGCTTGGAACGCTTTGATGTCTTTATATGGACTTGTGCTAACAAGGTCAATGCAAACAGAATTTTGAGGTGCTTTATGCCTTTTCACGTCCATCGGTTCAAAGGCGTGCTTACGCAAGAGTTTTGCACAGAGGAGACTAAGTTCCAGAGAATTACCAAGAAACCAGTGTTTTATAAGAAGTTGACCGTGTTTTGGGAGGCTTATCCTCAGTATTCACCAACAAACACTATCATGGTGGATGATAGTGAGTACAAAACTTTATGGAATCCTCAAGGAACCACATGTATAGTAAAGAAAATGGAAGATCAAGACCCTGGGGAAATGTAGGCTTATCTTACGCGACAGTCCTCAGAGGCTGGCTTCATACATGGCTTGGTGTCGAGGATCGCCTCATCTATACTATAGATACGCCGCTACCAATCATGAAAGATGATGACAGCATAGTTGTGCGAAGGAGGTGGATGTACGAACACATGAACGAACTGTAGTATAGCGAGACTTGTGATCAGCCCATTTTGTTCCCAACAAACATTATGTAATTTTTATTATGGAGTCCACTTTGGAACCTTGTATATGTTGTAGAAGTGTTCTAACTGACATAATGCGATGGCCGTTTTTGCACTCTTGCAAAGCTGTAGACTGGATATATAAGTTATTATCTTGATTACAGGTATCATTTAGTCTAAATTTGAAACACTGGTATAATGTAAAGTTTTTCAATTTTTGCTATAATGTTTTTGCACTACTAAATTTGAAACACTAGTATAATCTGTAGACTGCTCCTAGGTGCTTGCCAAGTGCTACCAAGTTCCTGCTGTATATTGGTGGGGTGATAGATTTATTTCCAAATGCTGCTAGGTTAGTATGCAGATGCTTGGTTTATTCCCAAGTGCTAGGTTAGTATGCAGATGCTTGGTTTACTCCCAAGTGCTAGGTTAGTATGCAGATGCTTGGTTTACTCCCAAGTGCTGCCAGGCTAGTATGCAGGTGCTACCATACTACTACCTGCTTGATACCATATCACTATCTTCTGCTATCATGGTGCTACCTAGGTGCTTGTAGCGCCTACTACAAAGTGCTACCAAGGTCCTCCTGCTTAGGTACTGGTATAGTGGTATACTTTAGAAGCTCATTAATTGTGCATCTTGAGTAATATGGTCATGCCACATCATAAGACCCATAGTGTAAAAGAATACCTTGACATGTATGGAATGTTCCTAGTAAGATTTACCATGTACCACAATTTGAGGATCCCTAAGAAAGATTAGGCAAGTTTAATTATCATTCACAGATGCCCACAAGCCTGGTGTGGCTCTTGGTGACCCTTGCCTGCAAGAGATGAGCATGAGTAGACAAGGATCCAAAAAAAACAAGTATGTCCAAAAGAAACAGCTTGAATTATTTTTAGCAAGCTATACATCAAAGGGAGTGCTATTGTAAATAGCCTCATATACTTCTGGGGAAATCAAAAATCTCATCCCACGTCCTTGAACCTTTTCCATTGGGAACTTGATGGATCTTACAAGGTGGGATGGCAAAATAGCTTCAGGCTTACGCCATAATAGCTTATACTCATAGGGATTTCCTTTCGCTTGTGTGTACCATATTCCCTTGCACCGTAATAGCTTAGTATCAGATTTTTGCTTCTAAGCTGTGCATTTCAAGACAAAAATCTGCAAGCTCCTCATTGTCATGAGGAGCTATGACAGCAAAATTGTCACCAATGCAAAATCTTCAACTTCATTAGCATCTCTGACATCTTCTGAAGTTTAAGGGTAACATACTCCCACTTCTTGACATGTGACTTCCTAGAGCACCTCCTCCAAAGGCCTTGCATACAAGAATTGCAAAAGCATGATAGCTGCCTGCATCTGAGAGCTTTTCCATTTGTTAAAGAGTAACTTGAGACACAGTGTATCCCACGAGTGCCATCCACAGATTTGCAGTCCCACTTCTTGTTTTTATCCACGTCGCCTTCCTTAACTTCCCAAAACACCCTGGTAATAATTGGTCTTACTTTGGATGCATATGTGGCAGCAGCAACCCCATCACACATGGTTTGTCTTAAAAAGGCAACCACATCCTCTGCACATTGCAATTTTCTACAGTTTGGCTTAAACTGCTCTTGAGTCAAATGTCTTTTGATAACAGCACCTGCACCATCATGTTCAACCTTCCCATGACCAGATCCCGAGAAATGATGTGTCATCTTTAACCTTGTGAGAGTCCCATACCGGGCAACAAAGTAGAAAGGCCTCTTTGCCTTAAACTACGAGGCTGCCCCGTATTACCACACCCATGCTCCTTGAGGGATAAGCCTAGCTCTTCCAACCATCCATGATGGAGCATGAAGCAATGTTGAACAAAAAGAGTATCATGAGTTTTATCATCAGAAATGTAAAAATGATAATACTTTTGAAGACTTCCTGCAATCTGCACATTGCACATATGTGATATGGATAAATATTGTAACTTGGCAAGAAAACCAATGCATTGATTGAATCTCATTTTGTTCTTTGAATATATAATTTTCAGCAAAGTCTACAACTGAAACAACCACATCGTCAAGAAATACACGTAGACACTCTTTAAATTGCTTAGCTTGCCATCTGTAGATAAAGTTGTGCTTTATGAACTTTTGTAAGTGATCCCTAAAGAGGTCAAATAGTTTCCCAGGTTGCATCTCCTTGTGGGAGAGAGCTTTTCTTTTCTTTTTCTTGCCAGAATCTGTTTCACCAACTTGAATGTCTTAAACAATCTTCACCTTTATTGTGCATATGCTACTTGATTCCTCCATAGGACACGTCGATAGCTTCTTTGAGGTTCCATAAGATGGGCACTCTCCCATCAAACACTTCAAAGCAAAGAAGTCTGAATTGCTAGGCTTCAAACACAATACTGATTCCCACAAATTTGTAAGGCTTGAGTAAGTTTGTGTGTGAGCTGTGCATTTTTCTCCAACACCACAAATGTTACATTGACATATACACTCTTTTCCATGCACACCTGGACCAGCTTGGCATAAATGGTTGATAGCATCTCGTAAGAATGACATCTGGACATGTGTGATGCAACAACAAGTGTACCGATCTCGAAGCTTGCGTAAAAAATAAGGCTTCAGCTTTTCAAATGCTCTTTGGTGAATCTGTACCTCTGGATGACTCTATTTGAAAGCAAGAAAGAATTCTACTTGTAATAAATTAGGACAATAAATCAGCCTATGAACAACATATATAGCTTATAGAAGTCAAAGAATTAGAACAAACTTGGTAATTTAGAAATTTTTCATGCTAGAAATAAACAATAGCTTTTAGGTTAAAGGTTTGGAACAATAGCTACCGTGTTAAGAGTGGTAGCTATTTGGTTATAGTGGGCACCACCAGGTAGATAAGGTAGCAACCATGTTAAGAGTGGAAGCTACTAGGTGAACAATGGTGGCTTTTAGGGACAGAAAGGTAACTACTAGCTTTGGAACAGTAGCTGCCATGTTAACAGTGGTAGCTACCTATTAAGAGTGAAAGCCACCAGGTAGGTAAGGTAGCAATCATGTTAAGAGTGGAAGCTACCATGTTGAAAATAGTGGCTTTTAAAGACAGAAAGGTAACTACCAGCTTTGGAACAGTAGCTGCCATGTTAACAGTGGTAGCTACCTGTATAGAGTGAGAGACACCAGCTAGGTAAGGTAGCAACCATGTTAAGAGTGGAAGCTACCAGGTTGACAATGGTGGCTTTTAAAGACAGAAAGGTAACTACCAGGTTTGGAACAGTAGCTGCCATGTGAACAGTGGTAGCTACTTGTATAGAGTGAGAGCCACCAGCTAGGTAAGGTAGCAACCATGTTAAGAGTGGAAGCGTTAACACTGGTGGCTACCACCACTCTTAGCATAGTACCTATCATCAAGATACCACTTGAATCACTCCCAGCCTCGTGCCTATGAGCTCCAAGCTTGGTAACTCAGCTCCAAGCCTGGGAGCCACCACTCTTAGCATAGTACCTACCATGAAGATACCACTCTTATCAGCTCCCAGGCTTGGAGTTCATTGGTATGACAGAAATCCTAACTGATGCTTCTAAGCTGCTGGCCTAATAACATATCAGCTTGAGCAAAACCTTTGCTACTAATCTGTGAGCCTACCACCACCTTGGTGGCTTCCTTTGCTAGCCACTTTTACGAGGATAATACTGTAAATGAAAGTGGTAGCTATTTATCTACAAGGGTTACCATGGTAGACTAGTATTACACACTATGAAGCTGGTGCCTAACTTCAGCCCTAACTTCAGCCCTGCATTACCATGGTAGACTAGTATTACACACTATGAAGCTGGTGCCTAACTTCAGCCCTAACTTCAGCCCTGCATTACCGACCAATGTACAACCAAAAGGTAATTAGGGACATTTAAAAAGTATGGCATAACAAGGAAGACAAACCTGAGGTTGTTCAAGCAGATGCACCGGATGCTTCTCATACAGCTTTCGTCTAAATCGCTTTCGACATACATCCTTTTTGTTCGGCGACACACGTGTATTGTTTGTCCAATATGCAATGACTAAATCTTTCACTTCCTCTCTGATTATACTTCTATGTTGTCGTTGTCGCTCACACAAATGCAATGGCAACTGTGAGTCATGTTGTTTCATTTGAGATCTAGCAGCATAAAAATTTTGTCATGTTGCTTCATTTGAGATCTAGCTGCATAAAAATTCCTTTGATGAACTACAAGTAGCCTTGATGCAGCTGCTATATTTGGTTTTCTACATGTGGAATTCATGACCATCATGATACTTGTCGGTTTAACAAACAATTCTCTAGAGCTTTTTGGTCTTTTGATAGCCTTGAGGGTATTATGTAATCCATGGAGCAAGAACTTATAATCCTGGTGCCTAACTTTAGCCCTAACTTCAGCCCTACATTACCGACCAATGTACAACCAAGAGGTAATTAGGGACATTTAAAAAGTATGGCATAACAAGGAAGACAAACTTGAGGTTGTTCAAGCAGATGCACCGGATGTTTCTCATACAGCTTTCATCTAAATCGCTTTTGACATACATCCTTTTTGTTCGGCGACACACGTGTATTGTTTGTCCAATATGCAATGACTAAATCTTTCACTTCCTCTCTGATTATACTTCTATGTTGTCGTTGTCGCTCACACAAATGCAATGGCAGCTGTGAGTCATGTTGCTTCATTTGAGATCTAGTTGCATAAAAATTCAGTCATGTTGCTTCATTTGAGATCTAGCTGCATAAAAATTCCTTCGATGAACTCCAAGTAGCCTTGATGCAGCTGCTATATTTGGTTTTCTACTTGTGGAATTCATGACCATCATGATACTTGTCAGTTTAACAAATAATTCTCTAGAGCTTTTTGCTCTTTTGACAGCCTTGAGGGTATTGTGTAATCCATGGAGCAAGAACTTATGATCCTGTGTGGATTCCTCAGCTTTGTGACAATTAAGAGATGCACAATTAAATTGTACATCTCCAAAAGCTTGATGGTTGAGTATACTTGTGACGATCTCACCCTTTGCTTTATTGTCAAGACCCTATGTGTATTCCGTGAAACACTTAATCACTTTTGAAGTAATCATCTTCTATTTTGTGATGCTGAGCCTGACTTGTTTCGCTGGTGACTTCCTTGACTTTAACTTCTCACGATAAGCATGCTTCTGGCCTTTTTCGTTCTCCCTGATTAATTTTGATTTGCATGGTGCACACTTGAAGGAGCCAGCACATGTACATAAGCTGCTTTGAACATCTTCTGCTTGTGCAATTGGAACTATTTCCATGTTGAAAAAAACTCCTTTTGATCAGTTCAACAAGTCTAATGTGCTCACTTTGTGGATAGCATGAGGCTCTTAAGAGAGTCAGATAGACCCACACCTGTCCATCAAAACTTTGAAGACACTGTAAGATGAGATGAAGGTAGCTGTCCACAAGCCCCGTACGCAGCTACTGCAATGCTTCTAATTTTTGAGAAGGGCTGCTTGTAACATTGTCTATTTTTTGATTTAGCAGGACTAGTGGCTTGGGCTGCCCTGGCTTGGTTGGTGCCTTGGCTGAGCCTTGGCTTGTTGGGCCCTCAGATGCTAATATAATGTTAAGAAATCCAAGAAACCTGCAATGCAAAAACACACAACACAGATGTGAAGTCGCCATGGAGGCTTGTTCATCAAAGCAAAGAGAGAGAGAGAGAGAGAGAGAGAGAGAGAGAGAGAGAGAGAGATTATTCTATAGAGGGGAAGGCTTACCACCAGCAATCACAAGACACACAAACACACACATATGAAGTCGCCATCGAAGGTTGTTCACGGCAAAGAGAGAGAGAGAGAGAGAGAGAGAGAGAGAGAGAGAGAGAGAGAGAGAGAGAGAGAGAGAGAGATTCTGCTATAGAGGGTAAGCCTTACCATCAATCACAAGACACACACACAGACATGAAGTCACCATGGAAGCTTGTTCACAGCAGCAGAGAGAGAGAGAGAGAGAGAGAGGACGTGGGGAGTGGTTGACCATAACCGAAAAACGGTTATTTTTCTTTTTCTTTTTTTAAACAACCCACTTTTTGCTTTGTATTAGATGGTTACTATCAGTGTACTAGCTGTGTCCCGGACATAGGTATTAAGTCCACCTATTTATGCATACACATAGGATACCTAGAGTTGTCCACCTCTCCTTTCTTTTTGGTCTTTTTGAAGGCATTCTTCAATGAATGCATTACTCTCGTTTGTGTACGAAAAGAGGTAATCACACTTTTCATGGTGCCTTTGGTAGGACTATGTTGCCACTCTGACTTTCAATTGGCCATGCACTTTAAAGGCATCCAATGTTTTTTAAGTCATCCCTTGCACCCTTTGTATGTCTTATATTTAAATGGTCCTAAATATTTATTCTACATTCTTGAAGATATGCATAGGATCTAAGAGATGATTGATCTTCATGTCACACCAATATGGAAGTCAAAAGAAGATTGAGTGTCTAGACATGCCATTTGGTGGTGGATTGGGAGTGCTTCTCCATGCCTCAAACCAATCTCTACCTCTCATCACAAGTGGTGAGACATCATGTGGCACGTACTTGGGATGTGAAGGATGGAGAAATTGATCATGTTTGTCATACACCACCTTATTAAGTGTAGAGGGTCATTTTGAAACAAGTGATGGTCCACAAATTGGACATACATGATGTCTGGAGGTTGCCAAACCTATTTTAAAATTGAGATGATTGAGATAGAGATATAAACTTAAAGTTTAAAGGCTAAAGCCTTATGCATATAAGGTTTAAGTAAGTACCTGAGAAGTCAGAGAACTCATGATAGTCATTCATCGTCCAAAGAAAAACTCCTTTCACCTCTGCCTCACGCCTTTTTATTGGCCTTGCCATAGTATCTCAAGCTCCTCAATCTAAGGATTGAGGTACACATCCATGTTTGCCACCTTATACTTGCCTGGTACAAGGAGAGCAAGCATGATATGACCTTTCTTGATTGCCATCCATGGAGGGAGGTTGTAACTCACCAATACAATAGGCCAAGTAGACCATGATGTGGACTTGAAGTCAAATGGGTTAACACCATCCATACCCAAGTGAAGACATAAGTAATGAGGCTCATCTTTAAACTTTGGCCATTGATGCTCCACATGTATCGTTCGAGTGATGAGTAGCATGCCATGTCATGAGTTCTAAAATCCCTTTACATTTAAACATGTATTAGATGCAAGGAATGATAGGTAAGTGTCTCAAAACCTTTCGGGGAACTTTATCTCCTTGCAATCATCCCTATAGCTGCTCTCCCCACATTGTAGACATTATGTTGAATCTTTATATTAACCCCTCTAAATACCATGCAATCATTAGGACATGCATGTATTTTTGTGTAATCCATACCTAGCATAGAGAGAATTGTACGACACCCATCTCATGAGTTTGGTAATATATTTTGAGGGGAAAGAATCTTGTTAAGAAGCTTGCAACAAAACATAAGAAATCATATGTTGAAATATTAGCAAAGAGAGTATATAGAACATGAAACATTTTCTATTTGAGAGAAAAGAATGAGATGGTCTTACTAAAGAAGACTTGTGACACTTGCATCACTCCATCCATAAGTTGTTTTTCAATTCAATAGCTCCAAGTTTGCTTAGCAGTGTGGAGTACAAACATCCCTCATACAAAGGGGTGCTTGCCTCTCTATGCAAGGTTTCCTCCTCTTGTGACATTGGAGCTTGCTCACTATCATCCATGACCTCCCTTCCAAAGATGTCATTCACCATGTTGTCCATGATGAGATTCTCTTCCTCCTCATGTGGTGGTGGTGGAGGCACCTCATTCATTGCTTGAGGAAGATGAGTCTCAACCATGCTTTCCATATGAAGCCTTGCCACCTTTTGCACTCTGCCCGATGTCACCAACAAATGGTGTGGCATGTTACCTAGCACTCTGCCATGGTTCTCCTCCATGTCATCATTCGCACTTGGTTGTGCCACTACCTCATGAAGACCATATGTCTGGACATGCTCAATTGTTATATGATGTTGTTGTATATACTGGCCCTTGCATCGATCACATACACAATGATTTTTTTCTCTCAACCATGCCTCCAACCAACTTCGGGCCCTTGATGATCACTGTTAGACATCTTTAACTGGCTAAAACTGATTTAGGGTTTATACAAAACACACAACATCCAGAACTATATATAGAAAATTAGCTAGGGTTTTAGTGCTACACATCAAACACAACAGCGTTTTTTCGCTATCCAATAATGAAAATATGATGTCCTGCTCAGTGAAATTTGGTTGCTCATACAGTAGTGAAACTAGCAGCAAAATTTTTCTACTGAGTAGCGACCTACAAACTGTAACTCCCACCTAAATCGTCGCACGATGGGTGTCAATACCTACCTACTTCCCCTATCACGCACATGTACAGGCTATGCCTATAGTGCCCAACTATTTCTCCCACCACACCTCTTCTCTCAAGGGTTTTGCATCAATCAAATCTCCCTCTTCAAGGTAAGCCCTCTTTCTTGCTTTCTTGAAGCTTTAATGGAAAGCTTCAATCTTTTCCTTATTCCAAGCTTTCATGGAAAGCTTGTTCATAGCTCAATGTGAGCATTTCTTCCCCTTCCTCTCTCTTTCCTTCCCTTTTCTCGCTTCCGTTCTCTTTCCTCTCCCTTGCCCTAATCCTAGCCTAATGCATAGAGCTCTATAGAGAGCTTTGGTGGAGACCTCTCCATCAAAGCTTTGTATTAAACATTCTATGCATAGAGCTAGGGTTTAGGCTTAACATAAAGTAAATTTTTCATTCACTTATGCATTAAGAGTAGGGTTTAGGATACTCAACTCTTTTTTCTCTTGTTCTTCTTGCTTGCTAATGTGTTAATGTGAGGACTAACATTTTTATTTATTATGTTTCTTTTTTGTAGGTTTATTCAAGTGAACAAGGGTTTGGGCATAGCCTCTCATATGGTAAACCCTCTTACTTCATGTGTCCTATGGATACTCCTTGGGCATCTTGCCTTGCATGTGATGTTCCCATTTCATGATCAATAGCTTCCTTGTAGTTTCCTTTGTTGGGTTTGGCCTCCTTCAGCTTCATCTTAAAAGTCAAAACAACTTTTGGAAAGGTTCCCAAACTCCAATTTCAATGATCTTGGACTCTATAGAGAGGTGATTCAATGCTCTATTCATTATGTAGTTGCCTTTTACTTGGTCAACCCTATACTATTCTCTATTTTGACTTTTTGAAAAGTCAACCTCAACACAAAAGTGACCAAATCTTGATCAAATGGAATCCGATTTTGAGAATCTTTAGCTTGATGGAATGCATCCAAGTTAACACTTTGATTGGCAATATTTCTTTGTTTTGACCCCTTTGACCAATAAACTATTACCATTTGACCAAGTCAAACGTGCCAACATCAAGCGCTCTTTGTTTTGTCAAGAAGCTAATGGCATGTACAAGGTACCCACATGCTATTTTTGACTGTTTATCACTTGCGCCTTATAGTGAGACTTGCTGGTTGAAGATGCAAACGGTGGTAGAATGGAGCACTTGAGGGTTGCAAATGTAGCCCTTGGAGAGTAAAATAAAGATATGTAGACCAATTGAAAATATCCCCAACCCTTTTAGATTGAATTAGGGTTTAACACTGTAGTAGAAAATTCTCAAAATTATCTCCACTTGCTATCCACTCCTTCCCTTTGCATTGGCAATGCCTCAGAACCATTTAAAATATTGCACCACAATAATTTACATCCTTGAGCATCCAAAACTAACCCTAAGTTTCATGTATATGTGCTTTTTGTAAAAAAATTATCAGCATCTCCTTTGTATTTGCAACAAAATCTCAATATAATTTCAAATGAATTCCAATTGCAATGCTATGTCCATTGTTTGTCAAAACTTTGCCTCATCAAAATACATCAATTTGACAACAAGTCAATGTAGCGTGTTGTTGAAGCTTACTGATCTCCTGGATAAGCTCTTTAAATCCCCTTACTCAAGTTTGAAATCCAAGGGCAAGGGTTTGGGCCATGTCTTTAATCCCACCAAGTATCTAATCCTCTTCCTTACCGCTTTACCAAACGGCACTCCTCACGGCAAGGAAGATTCAAGAAAACTCTCCCCTTGGCCTCTTCTCCTATATGCCAAGGTTCTCCTCTACTACAAACTAGATTCTACAATGGAGAGAGCTTGCAAATAGAAGAGTAGAGGTAGGGGTCCACATACAATTAAGTGCATGAACTCATGCTATACATAATTTTGGCACATGTCATATGATTCCTCATTTGACCCATGAAATGATCCATGTAATGTAGCTCTCAAATAACATCCCAACATCAAGCATATGACCTTACCATGGTATCCATGTGAGCATAGGAAACCCATGTATCCGTGTGAGTATATGCAATCCAATGAGTAACAACCATGGCATAAGCATTAAGTATGTGTGTCCATTGACATCCCAAACATGTTAGGAGCTTTGAATATCATGAAATCCAATCCCAATGGTATTTGGAAACCATGAATGATATCAAAGATCCAACAAATAGCATAAACATCTTGCCAAATGTTCATGTAAGTCACATTTGACAATCCATACGGTCATGGATGCTTTAAAATAGCATGTGAGATTGCCCAAGCTTCATATAATCATGCATTTAAGGCATGAATTCACTTTAATGGAATGCTAATAGATCAATGGAAGCAAAGGAAGAATCAGGAGCCTCACATTAGGCCAACTTTCTTCAAGATAGTTGGGCTTTCTAAACAGAAGAGTAGTTGTAAACATAATTAGGATCTAGCATCTAGCATCATAAATGGCATTGTAAACCTAACTGGAGTAAGACCTACGGGCACCAGCATGGTCATCATACCCATCATTGTAAACAGCAACTAGGACTAGAACTGTCAAATCAACTTTACTCATGGATATTTTGTTGAGGAGGGGTATTGGATTAGTACTCCAAAATATCCTTTATGACATTAGGGAACAAGGGGCTAAGGTTCATAATCATTTTATCCATGTAAAAGCATCAGTAGAGATGAGTAAAAAATTAGAGCCCATCAATTATGGAGAGGTGGATAGATTCTAGGCTTTATAGAGGAGGTTTAGGAGAAGATGTAGGAGATGCCTCCTAGGTTCATGCCCATAATTTCCTTCAAAGAATCAATGTAACCATGATGCTTATTTAAGAGGCAACTCAGCTAATACAATGTGTGCATGATTATACTAATCACACCTATGCTTATGATAATACATGCCTTAATTTTCTTATGCTTGTGTTTCATTATGCTTCACCATGTTGTTTCTTGATCATTATGAACCACCATAAAACCTTAATATCTTTGCAGCAGGCAGCCCATGCACATAGAGTTACTATCATGGACAAGGATATGCATTCTTTGCACTATATTAGATATCATAGAGATCCAACACTAGAGCCTTTATATATTAGAGATTTGAAAATGCATGAAATCTTAGAATTCCCCCCTACTTGAAAGCCTAAAGGTAAAATTAGGATAGAAGAAGTAACTCACAGACGGACTCAATTGGGTTAAGCAAAGAAGGGGGAAAAAATACAAACCATGACAGAGAAGAAGGCACAAGATAAAGAGTAAAGAGATTGAAGGCGAATGTTTTGTGAGGAAGTAGTCATGCAAATAGTGTTTCTCTGCAAAACACCTTAGGCTTGAATTTAGTATGAGGGTAGTTATGCATAGTGAACCAAGATAGTTTACTCTACATGAAGAAGAAATTGACATCTTCCAATACCAAATGAGAGAAATAAATGACACAATTATGATTACTCTTTTTTTAGGTAAGTTCTTACTTTAGTGCTATGTCTTCTTAGGTAAGTTCTTAATTTAGTGTTATGTTATATGTATGTTAACATATTTTGTATTTCTAATGACATGTATATGGTGTTCAGTATGATCGTGAGAGTAGATTTCCATAATATATGCAACCAAAAATCTATATTCTTGAACCTATCATCTTCAATATTTTGCACCATAAGGATAAGAGCTGCCTAAACATCCTAAATTGGTTTTCAAGAGTGGACTTCGACACAGTAGTATTTTGTTTCTTGTCTTATAATGAAAAGTAAGTTAAATTTTTCCATATACTCATTGTCATAAGTTATTGTAAGGTTCCCTACTTCCAAAATAGGGAAAAAAATTAAGATACTTTACCAAGTCTTAGCTTGGAGAAAATTTCCTGCTCTTGCCAACACCTTGACCATGTAAAGATTGAAGGATACAATTTGTAGGTAAGACCTAGTCCTATCCCGCACAGGGGGAGCATGGTCTTCTAAAAGTCAAATTACCCATAGGGTAATTGATTATAATTTGGGCAACTACTAATCTTGATTCCTAGAGACAACGCTTTTTTTCTCATCCATGCAAGGCATAGCCGCCGCCCGCCGCCGCTGCCTAGTCTCCTAGAATAGAGTTGCTCGAGAACCTTTGTATCTAGCGTAGGGCTTTCACTTAATATGTTGTAAAGCTACCCAACTAGTCCGGTCCACCCATTCGTAGGATGGTACCATCGGGGCATTCCATCCTCCCACTTTCCACCCTACTTACGTATCAATTTGTTTTCTAATTAATCCTACCACACTGTTTGGCATAAATAAACATGTTCCTTAATTAAGGCCCTTTCACAAGGTTCGTTATTAAAACAACCTCTTTCCATAGTACAATAATGCCAAAAATAAGATTTATATTTAAAAAAAATTATACAAGAATCAATTCCATATAAGCCAAACCAGCTCTCTTATTCTTTTTCTTTATATTGCCGATGATCTAGAATTCGGCCTTCTAGCCTCTATATGCTAGGCAAAACCGTACAGGACCATACACCTCGTTGTCGGCTCTACTTGTAAGATTCCTTCCCAGCCTCTCAAAATGTCCAGCATATTCCCATGTAATCAATTCCCTCTTCAGAAATGTAAGAGATCTTGTCTCTGGCTATTTTGACATAGAGAGAGAATATATTCTAGAGAGAGAATATTCAGATTTTGAATATTTTTAGATAGAAAAATTTCTCATATTATTAAAATTAATTCCCCTGAAAAAGAAATTCAAAAAAAACTTTCCAATGTGCAATTGGAATTTATTGGAAATGGGTATAAAGGACCTTAGCCTAAGGGTCTAGATTTTTAGAAATTTTTGGATTATGGTCCAATTAACGTTCCTATGGGCCAATAGCATCAATCCATGTGTAGAGAGGAGATAAATCCAATTTGTAAAAGAAGATACCCAAAAATGAGTAAATGCTCACATAAGATGAAGAGTTGATTATGTACAAGGTTTATTAGTAAGAAACTATGAGTAATATAAAAAATATGAGATATTTTGGGTATCCAAAAATGAGTAAATGCTCACATAAGATGAAGAGTTGAAAATGTACAAGGTTTATTAGTAAAAAACTATGAGCAATATTAAAAATATGAGATATTTTGGGTATCCAAAAATGAGTAAATGCTCACATAAGATAAAGAGTTGAAAATGTACAAGGTTTATTAGTAAAAAACTATGCGCAATATTAAAAAATGAGATATTTTGGGTATAATGATTCCATTTTGACACATACGTAAGGAAGGGGAGTCCATTAAAGAAGGTGCATATTTCACATGCTTGAATGAGTTTTAAACTCATAAAAATTGTGATATTTTTATCTCTCCTCTCTCTTGAATCAAACCAAATCAAAATGGAACCAAACCGAATCAAAAAGGAACCAAACTAGATCCAAATCTAGTCCAAATTCAACCAAACTGAATCTCAAAAATTCTAGAATTCAGTTAGCTTTGGTTAGAGCTTCCCTCTCCTATAAATAGAACATGAGTCCTTTGAAAAAAAGAGGAGAATTTTACTATACTAAAGTTATGCTGAAATAATGCTAATTTCTACTATTCTCTAAAATTCTCTCCAAATTGAAGAAATTGGAGCTTCCCTCTTTCTTCAATCCCCATTGGTGACTCCATCAACATGCTAAACCAATTGATTGGTTGGGGGCCTCTACCGTGAACAAAGAATCAAGAAATTTGTAAGGTAATTAGTGAATTTTGATCATTTTCTATAATTTCTCAATGTTTCTCTCTTCTCAACCTCTCTCAAGCTTGAGAAGCTTAATTGGAATGGTTTTTGAATGTTATTGAAGTTAATTGATGAATGGTAGTACTTGAATTACATAAATTGATAATTGTTATTGAAGTTAATTGATGAAAGATAGTAAAGAATTACATAAATTTTCATTTGTGCATAAAAGATTATTATTTTAATGTAAAAGTGTTACTTTTATCATAATTAGATTTCTTGCATAGAGGTATACATAAAAGATTATTATTTTATCATAAAAGTGTTACTTTTATCATATTTGAATTTCATGCATAGAGGTATGCATAAAAGATAACTATTTTATCATAAAAGTGTTACTTTTATCATATTTGAATTTCATGCATAGAGGTATGCATAAAAGATAACTATTTTATCATAAAAGTGTTACTTTTATCATATTTGAATTTCATGCATAGAGGTATGCATAAAAGATAACTATTTTATCATAAAAGTGTTACTTTTATCATATTTGAATTTCATGCATAGAGGTATGCATAAAAGATGATTATTTTATCATAAAAGTGTTACTTTTATCATATTTGAATTTCATGCATAGAGGTATGCATAAAAGTTGATTATTTTATGATAAAAGTGTTACTTTTATCATATTTGAATTTCATGCGTGGAGATATGCATAAAAGTTGACTATTTTATTATAAAAGTGTTACTTTTATCATATTTGAATTTCCTGCGTAGAGGTATGCATAAAAGTTGATTATTTTATTATAAAAGTGTTACTTTTATCATATTTAAATTTCATGCATAGAGGTATGCATAAAAGTTGATTATTTTATTATAAAAGTGTTACGTTTATCACAATTGAATTTCATGCATAGAAGTATGCATAAAAGTTGATTATTTTATTATAAAAGTGTTACTTTTATTATATATTGGATTTCATGCATAGAGGTATGCATAAAAGATATTCTTTTTATACTAAAAGTGTGATTTTCATCATAAATGGATTTTATGCATAACGTAGATGCATAAGAGAAATTCTTTTATTCTAAAAGTGTAATTCCTACCAAATTGAATTTATACATAAGAAGATGCATAAAAGATTGATTTTTAATTCAAAAGTGTCATCCTCATCTAAATTGAATTTATGCATAGGAAGATGCATAGAAGATTGAAATTTAATTCAAAAGTGTCATTTTCATTTAAAATGAATTTATGCATAGGAAGATGCATAAAAGATTGATTTTTACTTGGAAAGTATTAATCTCCTTAAATAGAATATATGCATAAATAAATGTGTAAAGAAATCTTATATCAAATATAAGAATTCTCTTGTATTATATAAATAGATATGAGATGTGATAGGATGTGATAAGAGGTGTATAAGATGTAATAAGAGGTGATAAGATGCTTATGAAATAAGTTAGGAGGTGATAAGATGAATTAAGATGTGATAAGATGTGTATGGGATGAGGTAAGAAGTGTATGTGATAGGATAAGATGTATATGGGTTGTGATAGGGCGAGAATGGATGTGATGTAAAAGATTAGATGTGAAGGCATATGGAGTTATATGAATGGGAATGTGGAAATGGATGTATGTATGTGGATGTGTGGATGTGGACATGGGAGTGTGGATGTATGAATGTGAAGATGGATGTATGCATGAAGATGTATATGCATAGATGTGAATGTGGATGTAGATGTGGATGTATAGATGTGAATGGGAATGTGGATGTGGATGTATGTGAATGTGGATGTAGATAGGTTACTATGAGCTAGGAACTATGGAAAAGGCTCCTGAGTGAACACGTGGTGAGCGTTCTGGTTGCCAATGATGCCATAAGTATACCGATGAATGAATGACTAGAAATAAGGATTGAGACTTTGAGGATTGTCATCAGTGACATAATGGTTTCATTAAAGGATTGTTATAAAGTTAGCTGATACTAAGAAAAAGGCAATTTCATATTGTGGGTGTGTAAGTGGTGTGACTAGTTTTATGTTTGCATGAACTTCTGGCTAGGGGGGCCTTGGAACTCTTTTCCTTGGTACCCGAGACAAAACCTAACCAAATTCTTAATTGGATCCCATCACTACAGTGGTTGGGTGGTTGGCTAACCCATGGGACTAGATGGGGTTAGGCTGGACTGATGGATCCGTAAATCGAGACTCAATTTCTGTTATTACGATAGAAAAAGTAAATCCCGGATAGTAATGTTCTATGGATAGAAATCAACGGCTGTGCCTCTTGATGGAGAAAAAAGCGTTGATCCCAATGATCCAAGTGCAAGTTTCTTCCTTGATCCGATCGAGTGTCTTTATAGGTGCAGTCGGATCAGCGTGATCAGTAATGATCTTGACTATGTTAGAGTAAAAAGTTATCCTGGTGGAATCGCCCGTGCTTTCCGGGTAAGAGAAGTTTTTCCGGGTTTGGTTTTGGAAAAACCGATGAATTAGTCTCTTGTCTGGATATCCGTGGACGAGGCCCCGAGTGTGGGACCTTGCCCCGCGCATGAAGTGCTACTTCCGCTGCTAGTACCCCGAATCCATTGCGCGGTGGGGACAGGGATCTCACAGTTGGTATCAAAGCCAATTGGCTAATAAAGATCAACTGAGAAGCCAAATATGTCAAAAATTTATCAAGAAGCACAAAAAGGTTGTAATTGTGATATAATTCATACAATTTGATATTCAAGCTGAAAATTCATAAATTAATAATTGGGTTTTCAAATGGAAGTACCGCAATTGTATGGAACCCTGACTTGCTTGAGGCCTAGACATGATGGTATTTACCTTATAGTTCCAAGTATCATGACTACCGTATATACCGAGGGTATAACTGCAGCTCTTTACTGGCAGTATATACGAGTAAATCCAAGACTTGAAATTATAAGCATTAATGCTATCCAGATGATGATTTTGAATGTGGTTGATATGATTTTTTAATTCTGTTTGAGAACTGATGAGTTGATTTGGATTCTGATTGAAAAATGATGATCCTTGAAAATGGATTGAAATGTAATAAATTGAGCGAAACCACAATGTGGATGATTGGGACGAGTCCCTGTGATGATATTCATAACTAGAATGATGATAATGAATTCAGCAAATCACTATGAGGCTAGTGGATTGTGCTGTCAAATTGCCTACTGTTAACACTTGACACGGTAGATCAAGTTAAGGGATGATAAATTGAGAACTTACTTAACTGAAATTCCCGTGGAGAAATATTCAGAAGGAAATTTTTCGGTCTAATGGACCATTATCGTATGAATGATATGATATAAATGAATTGTTATTTAATGATGAGTTCTATATAAGGAATATTTATCCCAGTATTCTGTTGGGTTGACCAGAATATAAGGAACCCCAGAATAAATTGGATCTTAAGAAAAAGAGTTGTCCTCTACTTTGCGAGATGAGGACATCTTGCACCTTTTTAAGTGGGGTAGAATGTAAGATTCCTCCCCCAACCTTCGAGGTATATAGGAGTAAGAATCTCCCTTTCTGATCTTAAAATTATTCCCTCTCTAAAATAAAAGAAAGATTCTGTTTAAAAAGGGAAGACACTTTCCCCAGAATACCTTATCAGGAGCCCACCTATTTTAAGGATTCAGAACACAGAGTTCAGAAGTGAGAACCGGTGTTTTGGATGCCAAGGTTTTGGTCATCAGTTAAAAGACTGCCCGACTCCTGCCATGACAAGGGCACAGGGAATTTAAGAACCCAAATTCAGAGACCAATTCCTTCATACCAATCTAATCATGGTCCGTCTCGAACAAGATTGCTTAACTCCATTAACTAGGTCCCGACCCATTGATTAGGGTCGAGATAACCAGTCAAATGCTTGACGACATAGAGCAACAGATGTAGGTAATTCTTAAAGATATAAAAGCTACCCAGGATCGACAGAAACAGTATACAGATAAGAAGAGGATAGTCAGAGAATTCAAAGAAGCAGATATGGTCTTCATTTGAGTATGGACCAAAAGAAGTTCTTTATCTCTTGGAGAGTATAAGTAGTTATCCCCCAGATATTGTGGACCAAAGAAAGTAGGTGACTTAGCCTACGAACTTTTATCTCCTCATCTCAAAGTTCTTAATGCCTTCTATAGAAAAATGTGCCAAAATCAAATCATGGAAAGACGGTAAAACTTCAGTGGCAAGATACCGTTGGCTTCTAAGTTACGCTAGCTCCTTCCTTTATATAAGTTACGCTAGCTCCTTCCTTTATATAAGTAGTAACTTTACTTGTCGCTCGCAGTAATCTTACTTCCATTGATCTCCTTTCTTTCTTAATCTCCTTCATGGCTTGGCAACAGGAATTAGTTTTATCCATGATGATTTCTCACCTTCAAGACGCAAGCGAGTCTGTGAAGAAGGATTTTATAGAACTGTATGAGCGCTCACTTTTTCCTCACTTGGGAACTTCTGTAGCTCAGACTAAATGGCGGACCTATCAAGACGTAACTAGGGTAACACCGTGGGGTCTCAGGAGCACTTTCGTAACAATGTCCGCCTGGCTATGGTTATTGAAGCTTTGGGTTTGGGTTCCCGATACTATTGCGTGATGAGATCAAGGCATATTGGGTTTTCTGAGCGGGTCTTCTTACTGGCGTGTTTTCTTCCTCATCAGAAGATATGCCTTTACCTATTTTTGGCCTGCCTCTCAGAGGTCCTTTTGTTAGATCACCTCGTACCACTGAGGTAGGTGCAGTAATAACCAGTCGAATTATTCCCATAGATGAGTTACCTTATACGTGCGCAGCTTGTGAGTGCTGCTTTTGTGACCATATGATGGACGGGCTTATGGAAGTATAAAGAGTTCTTCTATCTTTACTGTATATGTTTCAAGAATGAATAAAGTTGAAATCTTGTTCTTGTCTTGAATCTTGCTCTCTTTGAGACTTTTCTTGGTGGTTAATCTTAGTTAAATTTTTTCTCTAAGTCTCATATTCGTGCATCTTGCGAAATTATCCCAAGTTTGCGAGATGAGGACATCTCGCGTTTTTCAAGTGGGAGAGAATGTAAGATTCCTCCCCAGCCTCTCAAAATGTCCAGCATATTCCCCTCTGTAATTAATTCCCTCTTTAGAAATGTAAGAGATCTTGTCTCTGGCTATTTTGACATAGAGAGAGAATATATTCTAGAGAGAGAATATTCAGATTTTGAATATTTTTAGATAGAAAAATTTCTCATATTATTAAAATGAATTCCCCTGAAACAGAAATTCAAAAAGAACTTTCCAATGTGCAATTGGAATTTATTGGAAATGGGTATAAAGGACCTTAGCCTAAGGGTCTAGATTTTGAGAAATTTTTGGATTATGGTCCAATTAAGGTTCCTATGGGCCAATAGCATCAATCCATGTCTAGGGAGGAGATAAATCCAATTTGTAAAAGAAGATACCTAAAAATGAGTAAATGCTCACATAAGATGAAGAGTTGACTATGTACAAGGTTTATTAGTAAGAAACTATGAGTAATATAAAAAATATGAGATATTTTGTGTATCCAAAAATGAGTAAATGCTCACATAAGATGAAGAGTTGAAAATGTACAAGGTTTATTAGTAAAAAACTATGAGCAATATTAAAAATATGAGATATTTTGGGTATCCAAAAATGAGTAAATGCTCACATAAGATGAAGAGTTAAAAATGTACAAGGTTTATTAGTAAAAAACTATGAGCAATATTAAAAATATGAGATATTTTGGGTATAACGATTCCATTTTGACACATATGTAAGAAAGGGGAGTCCATTAAAGGAGGTGCATATTTCACATGCTTGAATGAGTTTTAAACTCATAAAAATTGTGATATTTTTATCTCTCCTCTCTCTTGAATCAAACCAAATCAAAATGGAACCAAACCGAATAAAAAAGGAACCAAACTAGATCCAAATCTAGTCCAAATTCAACCAAACTGATTCTCAAAAATTCTAGACTTCAGTTAGCTTTGGTTAGAGCTTCCCTCTCCTATAAATAGAACATGAGTCCTTTGAAAAAAAGAGGAGAATTTTACTATACTAAAGTTATGCTGAAATAATGCTAATTTCTACTATTCTCTAAAATTCTTTCCAAATTGAAGAAATTGGAGCTTCCCTCTTTCTTCAATCCCCATTGGTGACTCCATCAACATGCTAAACCAATTGATTGGTTGGGGGCCTCTACTGTGAACAAAGAATCAAGCAATTTGTAAGGTAATTAGTGAATTTTGATCATTTTCTATAATTTCTCAATGTTTCTCTCTTCTCAACCCCTCTCAAGCTTGAGAAGCTTAATTGGAATGGTTTTCGAATGCTATTGAAGTTAATTGATGAATGGTAGTACTTGAATTACATAAATTGATGAATGTTATTGAAGTTAATTGATGAAAGATAGTAAAGAATTACATAAATTTTCATTTATGCTTAATTCTAATGGCTGTTATGTAATTTCTCTCTCTCACTCAAAGAATGGTCATTCTCATGACCTATTCTCAATCCAAGTGAAGCTTTTCATAAAGCTTTTCCCTAATTTAAGATTAATCTATGCTTGAGGCCAAATTAATGGCTTTTTTCTATGCTTTTAGTTTATGTATTTCTTGAATATTGATGATTCGATCCATTATGGGTTAATGATCCAATTAGGGATCATTCTAATCATTCCCTTAATGATAAGCTTTATCCTTCAAAATAATTTGAGATTTATTAGTCATAGCAGCGGAGCTATGGTAAAAGTTTTATAAAAATTACACAAAATAATTTCATTCAAAGCATGAAAAGAGGACTTCCTACCCTATTCTAGGAATTATCATCCTAGATTAATTGAAAGATATTCATTATAATCATAGAGAAATTGATTTTTATATTATGCTTAATTGGATTTCATGCATAGAGATATGCATAAAAGATTATTATTCTAATGTAAAAGTGTTACTTTTATTATAATTGGATTTCATGCATAGAGGTATGCATAAAAGATTATTATTTTAATATAAAAGTGTTACTTTTATCATATTTGAATTTCATGCATAGAGGTATGCATAAAAGTTGATTATTTTATATTTTAAAAGTGTTACTTTTATCATATTTGAATTTCATGCATAGAGGTATGCATAAAAGTAGATTATTTTATCATAAAAGTCTTACTTTTATCATATTTGAATTTCATGCATAGAGGTATGTATAAAAGATGATTATTTTATCATAAAAGTGTTACTTTTATCATATTTGAATTGCATGCATAGAGGTATGCATAAAGGATGATTATTTTATCATAAAAGTGTTACTTTTATCATATTTGAATTTCATGCATAGAGGTATGCATAAAAGTGTTACTTTTATCATATTTGAATTTCATGCATAGAGGTATGCATAAAAGTTGATTATTTTATTATAAAAGTGTTACTTTTATCATATTTGAATTTCATGCATAGAGGTATGCATAAAAGATAACTATTTTATCATAAAAGTGTTACTTTTATCATATTTGAATTTCATGCATAGAGGTATGCATAAAAGTTGACTATTTTATCATAAAAGTGTTACTTTTATCATATTTGAATTTCATGCATAGAGGTAAGCATAAAAGTTGATTATTTTATTATAAAAGTGTTACTTTTATCATATTTGAATTTCATGCATAGAGGTATGCATAAAAGTTGATTATTTTATTATAAAAGTGTTACGTTTATCACAATTGAATTTCATGCATAGAAGTATGCATAAAAGTTGATTATTTTATTATAAAAGTGTTACTTTTAACATATTTGGATTTCATGCATAGAGGTATGCATAAAAGATATTCTTTTTATACTAAAAGTGTGATTTTCGTCATAAATGGATTTTATGCATAACTTAGATGCATAAGAGAAATTCTTTTATTCTAAAAGTGTAATTCCTACCGAATTGAATTCAATTCCTACCGAATTGAATTCATGCATAAGAAGATGCATAAAAGATTGATTTTTAATTCAAAAGTGTCATTCTCATCTAAATTGAATTTATGCATAGGAAGATGCATAAAAGATTGAAATTTAATTCAAAAGTGTCATTTTCATTTAAAATGAATTTATGCATAGGAAGATGCATAAAAGATTGATTTTTACTTGGAAAGTATTAATCTCCTTAAATAGAATTTATGCATAAATAAATGTGTAAAGAAATCTTATATCAAATATAAGAATTCTCTTGTATTCTATAAATAGATATGAGATGTGATAGGATGTGATAAGAGGTGTATAAGATGTGATAAGAGGTGATAAGATGCTTATGAAATAAGTTAGGAGGTGATATGATGAATTAAGATGTGATAAGATGTGTATGGGATGAGGTAAGAAGTGTATGTGATAGGATAAGATGTATATGGGATGAGGTAAGATGTGTATGGGATGAGGTAAGAAGTGTATGTGATAGGATAAGATGTATATGGGTTGTGATAGGGCGAGAATGGATGTGATGTAAAAGATTAGATGTGAAGGCATATGGAGTTATATGAATGGGAATGTGGAAATGGATGTATGTATGTGGATGTGTGGATGTGGACATGGGAGTGTGGATGTATGAACGTGAAAATGGATGTATGCATGAAGATGTATATGCATAGATGTGAATGTGGATGTAGATGTGGATGTATAGATGTGAATGGGAATGTGGATGTGGATGTATGTAAATGTGGATGTAGATAGGTTACTATGAGCTAGGAACTATGGAAAAGGCCCCTGAGTGAACAGGTGGTGAGCGTTCTGGTTGCCAATGATGCCATAAGTATATCGATGAATGAATGACTGGAAATAAGGATTCAACCAGAGACTTTAAGGATTGTCATCAGTGACATAATGGTTTCATTAAAGGATAATTTGTTTTAAAGTTAGCTGATGCTAAGAAAAAGGCAATTTCATATTGGGTGTGTAAGTGGTGTGACTAGTTTTATGTTTGCATGAACTTCCGGCTAGGGGGCCTTGGAACTCTTTTCCTTGGTACCCGGGACAAAACCTTACCAAATTCTTAATTGGATCCCATCACTAACTATAGTGGTTGGGCGGTTGGCTAACCCATGGGACTGGATGGGGTTAGGCTGGACTGATGGATCCGTAAATCGAGACTCAATTTCTGTTATTACGATAGAAAAAGTAAATCTCGGATAGTAATTGTTCTATGGATAGGAATCAACGGCTGTGCCTCTTGATGGTGGGGAAAAAAGCGTTGATCCCAATGATCCAAGTGCAAGTTTCTTCCTTGATCCGACCGAGTATCTTTATAGGTGCAGTCGGATCAGCATGATCAGTAATGATCTTGACTACGTTAGAGTAAAAAGTTATCTTGGTGGAATCGCCCGTGCTTTCCGGGTAAGGGAAGTTTTTCCGGGTTCAGTTTTGGGAAAACCAACAGATTAGTCTCTTGTCCGGATATCCATGGACGAGGCCTCGAGTGTGGGACCCTGCCCCACGCATGAAGTGCTACTTCCGCTGGCTAGTACCCCGAATCCATTGCGCGGTGGGGACAGGGATCTCACACTACTGGAGAGGATTTAAGCCGGCCTGTCGCCCTCTTAGGCTCCGTTGCTCGATCCTCTTGCCCCTTAGAGGGATGTCTACGCACTAGGGTAGGCTAATTAACTGCACTAGCCTGGGCCCTTAGAACTAGGCAGCATCACAATTACTCGCCTCAATCGGCGAACCTCATTCTCCCAATGGTATGAGGGATACTATGGGAGGACTCTGGGCCTTACTAACATGTCCGTCGTCGTTTGGCTGCTACACAAGCACAAGAATGGGACAGCGTCAAGGTAGGGAGAAGTTGTACCTGTACATTAATTCAACCAAGATAACAATCCATTTACTCAACTAAACCATAGGACTAGAATCCACATTACCTTCTTAAGAAAACAACTCTTTCACAAAGATTTTAGCGTTTCACCTTGAGATTATGATAAGACATTCTTTATTAAGCCATATGCTATTGTTTAAAAGAATCAAAAACTTTAAGTAGTAAATCAAGCAAATAGATCACTATTAACAATTAATAGAGAAGTCGGGGCCATACCTCAACCCCTAAGAATGATATATATTTCAAAAACAAAATATGTATATACCTTATAGAAATTTATCGTTTATCGTTGCCTTGGCTCGTTAACAAGAGCTTCAGAACTTGAAATAGGAGAATGGAGAGTCTCCCAATACCTTCTCGTAGAAATGGAATAATCTAACCATCCTCGAGCTTAATGTCCTCTCACTCGTACTCTGACTCTTCTCTCTTTGAAGGACTATGGCAAAGTAGCCTTATCTCTCATAGAGCTATGGCATACTATTCTTCCTTTAAAAGAAAACTATGGAGTTGTGATCGCTTCCTCCAAAAGACCATAGAAATCTAGCCTTCTCTTCTAAGAGATTAGATAAAAATGAAGGAATATATACATCTCAAGGTCTAGAATTACCTTGAGACTACTTGTTGCCTTCTTACAGTTTTCCCTGTATAATACAGACCCTGATAGAATTAGCCAATTGTTTCGGCCATAACTCTCTGATAAAAACTCATAATATGATTGTATAACTAGTCAAAAGAACCAAAAGGCATCTAGTCTACAAGACAATGAAGGTAGAATAGGCAAAGACGTCTATATATAGCCGCAAACGTGACATCTTTAGAAACGCGTTGCTTTTCCACACTCTTAGTATGCATGGACTCTAAATATGTAAAAGTACTCTAAATATGACCTCCTATCACCTAAATTCGAATTTCTATTTTTGGAGATACTTATCTCTTAATAGAACTATTCTTGTCTTCTTTTTTCTTTAGGATTTTTGGAGCTAATATTTTTACTCTAACACTTTCCTAATGTTTCTAGCCTTATTGTCTCACTCTTCTCTAAGTGCACTCTCTTTCCTTCTTGAAATCTATATTAAAAGAGACACATACATGGCTTGGGAGGGACCTTACAGTTATGCAATCATGCTAGTGTTGTCTAATAAAAGATAGCTTTTTGTATCTCGCATTAAAACTTGGTAGTTATTGATATGAATTCTAGAAGTTGCCACTATACCAATTTTATTGTCATAGCATACCATGGAACTATGAAATTATAAATTGTTTAATCTTTGTAATATATTAACAATGTGAAAATTCTATTTAGATACATAGTTACAATATTGTATGTAGCTCTATTAAGAAAGTATTAAGTGCTGTGGAGGCAATTACATAAGATGTAACTTATATCGACCAAACAAATTTCATAAGGTTCAAAGTTACAAAGTAAGTTAATGGTCACACTTGTGGCTGGAGGGTTTGCCTCAATGAAAAACTCATGTTAAATTCACTGATGTGATCAAGCTCCGAGGAGGTAGAGATACACTTATTTCATTTACTTTCTTTTATAGTAGCTTTCAAATCTAACATATTTGGTCTTATTTTGCACTAGAGCCACGTAGTAACCTACACTCTATTAGATGTGGAGGTATTTTGCATAGAAATGATCAGAATGATATTGAACAATGTAGGGTACTAATAAGAGCCCAATGATGCTTTTCCACTCAGAGTAGTGTATAGCCCTCTCATATCGTAAATATGTCAATTTTATACACGAGACAAATAGTATGTATATTCCAGTTTTGTAATAACTAGCTCATATACATGAAATAAGATGAGCCTATAGTCCTATTGTATGTATTGAGGAAGAGGAAACTTAGGAAATGCAAAGTCGTTGTCTAAACAAAACATAAGAAGCAATCTATTACTTCTTATGGCATTGAATTTTACATAGATGTTTGACTATGAATTTGCGTCAATGGAATCCACTTTCTTCCTGCACGACGTTTTCCTTGGAGCCATTGCATCGTCTTATGATGTGTTGTTGAATTTTTCACACTTCTTGTCTCCTATGTTTTTGAAGAAGATAAATTATTCTTGTGACATGTGATGACTTGTATTGTTGTCTTTTTTTCAAGTTAAAAAATGTAAAAAGAAGAGTTAGAGAAATGTGACTTAGAAGGAAGAAAGAGAGTAGAATAGAAATGATTTTACCATGTAATGCTTGATATGTTGATTTGTCCACGCATCCTTCATAGATGACTTCAAGGATTCTCAATAATTTTTGAATTCTCAAAACATTTTTTTTATTATCTCTGGTTTTTCCATCTGCATCATCCTTCAATGCATTATGAAGATTCTTTTATAATTCATATCTGATTATTGACTTGGGACTTGGTCTGTTTGATGACCTCTTTACTTTTCCCTTTTGCTCCTCACCACCATGAAATAATAGGAACCTTCTGGTTTTTACTCCACCAGCTAATGGTTTATTTTGAACAACTTTTCCATTGGTAGACTTTTTTGTGTTTGTCTCTATATGCACATTGCAGCCACGAAGTCTCATATCAGATAAAACTTTCTCTATCATTTTGATAGCTTTCACCCCTTCTTTATTTTCTTTCAACTTCTATACATATCCTATAGAGAGATACACAAGCTTCTCTATGATTCTACATAGAGCATGCAAGATGAAAATATGGAACCTTTTAAGAGAAATGTTAAGCACCTACTTAAATTCAGGATCCTTGAGGTGTCTAATAGAAGCCTTATTCCAATACTTCCTGTCCATGGCTTTAGAAGCTTCTGTACAATATAATCATGGATATTTTTTATTACCTCCTTTAGACACATTTTACATGCATTTGAATGTCTTCAAATATCCTACCATTTGCCACTCCACATTGAATTATCCTATCCCATCTACATGAAGGATTTTACCATTTGTTTGAACTGATATTGTAGTGGAGATAGAAGTATGATGAAAAATCCAGTATAAGATATCAAAGTCTTCATTGTCCACACTTATCAAAGAATATACTTTTAGGATAAGACTTCAATATTCATTATGCTAGATAATCATATTGATAAACATAGGAATTAAATTTAAATAAATATTTTATATACCAAATGCTACTAAGCACCAAATGTTGTTCTCTGATTATACATTGCACACTATAATAATGTATGTCTGCATTTGCTATAGATGGATCAAGAGCCCTGTTTTACGATTTCACATTTGTCAAGCTTGTTAACCATTATTGGGTACCTCTCCAGTGTCGATGCCATCCATTGGCAACCGTCACTTCATTCGGCCACCATTGATATTAAAAATGCTAGCATTGTATATTTTATGTGTGCGATCGCTACTTATCTATGAAAGGCATACCATGGGATTAATTATCGAGATTTCATTCTGAGTTACTATATGCTCATTGTGTATGTCTTGCTCTCTTATTTGTCTTGGGCCAACACGATAAGGGTGAATTTGTATTCTCACCATTCATTCTCTTATGCAACTAATAGAGTGCTCTTCTTCTCTACTCTCTTGATCTTTCGTGTGTCTTGCTTGCTTGCCTAATCCAATTAGAGCTACTATATTCTCATTGTGTATGTGTGAGTACATATGAGAGAGGGAGATTGAGTGAGAGGAGGGTCCAACTTCCATTGTAGTGCGGCGGCGATGTTGGAGTGGAGCTTTAAAGTGTGGTTGTGTGGCAACATCATCTCCTATGAGAATCCAAGCACAAACAAGCATTCACGAGGTGAGTGATGCACCTTTCCCATACAATTGTGAGCTAGCTTAAGGAATATTAGGTTCTTGATTTGAGCTATTTATGCTCCCAAGTGCAGTTAGGAAAAGCCCCACAACCTTGATTAGTTTTTGCACTCTTTCTATGGTGCAAGGGCTTCCCGTAAATGGTCCCACCACATAGCCACAATGCATTTTGAATGCATGTGTGTGTATGAATGAATTTTGTTATAGTTCTCTTTTTTGTTATTTCAAGAAGGGTAGAAATGAATTGTTGCTGAAAATGTGTCCCTTTTGTGGCATTGCTATTGAAATCTGTAATTTTGCAATTTCTACATGTTTCTCAAATTTTTCATGCTTTTCATTTCCTGTAAGTTATGCAATTTGTGCATTTAGGTTAATTCTTCTCCCACATCATTTACAAGTTCAATTTGTGATTTCTACATGTTCTGGTTTTTGTATTCTTTCAATTTTAAAATAAAAAATAGTCAATTGAACATTAAATTGAAAGAATTTGGTGAAATACACCACAAAATCGTTTTCCTAGCATAGTGTTTAGCCCCATTTCAACTCCTTACTTGGAGAAATCGAGATTGTCATGCCTTTCGGCCACTCAATGGGACTCTTCTCTCATGCCTCATGGAGCCTAAACTCCAACCCAAACCCAGTATGCCATGGGAAACATGTAATTAGTTAGTGAGGCAAGTCTCACATACCTCTACTCGTTTACTTGAATTGGAGACTCCTGTAGCTACGTCAATGGAAGCATGCCAAAGTAGCTCAACAAAGCTGCCCTACTACGCCTAAAGTGTAGCCAACGCTCTCCCTCACTCCCTCTCTCACACACACACTCACACAAGCATTGAAGGCAAGAGATAGGCAAGGTTTGAGATAAGAATAGAGCACTATCTTCACTTGAGAGAATACAAGAGTGCATACAAGAATGAGGATTTAGAGTTACAATTTGACCTTTATACTTGGCTCATAGTGTTCACACTTGGCCAGCCAATGTTAAAAATGAGGTCCTAGTACATCCAAGACTGCCTACACTAGTGCAAGCACCTTGTCCTAGCTAGTAACTCTAACCTTATGATCCCATGACACACATTTCATATACAAGCAGCGATCACATATGTAAAATAATCCATTACAAGAGAAATATGAATTCTTTAGTGCCTAGGCCAGTTAAAATATGTGGTGACCGACCGTGGTGTCATAGAAGTCTTCAATAACACTTAACTTGCCTCCCTTCTTGATGCAGATTCTATCCTTGGAAGATGTGGTTGAAGAATATTTGAGGGACTCACAAGAGGAAATCAATGCAAGGCTTGCGATGATCTTCATGGAAACAATAATAACAAGTAATATGTTCTTGGAGCAACAAGTAGAAGTTAACAAGGAAATATATGAACAAGCAATTATGAAATCAAGGATAAAACTGGTTAAGCTTCCCAAAGATGCTACAAAGATAAAGATTAATACAAATCTAATCTAGAAATAATAGATACAAGTCTATGATTCATGAACTGAGTTCAAGAAATATGCCTATGCTTATGACCATAGTCTTAAACACAATGATGCTCATACAAACCATCTAATGCTATATGTTAGCTCTAGAAGTAAAATTGCATGTGATTAGATGATTACTTACTTAACAATAGTGTTGAATTTTTTTTGCTTCTTTTTTGAAATGAAGAGTGATAAACTACCACCCTCGAGACCAAAGCAATGACCCAATGACTCCCGCCAAGGATATCAAGAACTACTAAGAGCCTGCCGGCGACGACAATGGTTTGTTAGTGAAGCAAAGACACAAGGTTCCACCCTATGAGAAATCAAGGCATCGGTCTTATGGTACCATTTCTAGTTTTCCAAAGACCTACCAGGATTCCTCATAGTGATGACTAACTTCTTGGTAAAAAAATTTTTTGTGTCTTTTAATATCGTAACAACCATCTTTTTCATTCACACATTACCTAGAGAGCTGAAATATAGATAAAGATGGTTTAGTAAATGTAAAATGAAGGACTTGGCATACTTTATCTTTAGATATAGAAGCATAACACTAGGGCAATTTAAAAGAAAAGATATTAGCATTAATATTCATTTTAGAAGCTACTAATAGAAAGACAAACCAGTCCAGTGCAATGTAACTACGCTTTAAGGGAATAAGTGAAATATAGAATTGCAAAAGAGATATAGCCATGGGTTGAGTAGGTAATGCAATCAAGTTACATTGTGGACATCCATGTAGGCACTACATAATGCGATCCCGTTAAATGGTAGACATCGAGCTACATTCACCACATTGTGGACATCCACGTAGGCACTATGTAATGCGATCGAGTTAAATGGTAGACATCGAGCTACATTCACCACATGTGACTCAATCGAGTTACCTACTCAACCATGTCCACCATGTTACTCAATTGAGTTACCTACTCAACCATGTCCACCATGTAACTCGATCAAGTTACATGGTGCCTTCTTTTCCTCAAAAACCATAGAATACATGTACATGATTCTGTCATACTCTTCCAGCTTCTCATTCAAATAATAGTATGTGTCCCTAAGAATATCAAGGAATTTAAATTACATATTGAACATTTCACTAATTTTCTGGCAAAGATGATGCTGGTTAATCTTGTGCAAGAAATTAAATAGCATCTCTTGTGGAGTTTCATCTTCATTTTCATCTTGCTTCACTTTGAAAATACCTTCACCAACCATCTGTAAATAATAAAAGACATTAATATAAATACATGAAATACATCTTGCTCCACTTTGAAGAGCAAACTACAAAAAATAAAAGACTTTAAAATAAACACATGAATAAGAAATAACAACAAATATTCCAATAGCCCCTATGAGCAATGCAGTTGTCCATGTCCATTTTCCACTCTGTCACTTCCTTTCAGCCATCCAAGCCACAAGCCATGGATAGTTGCCCTTTCATTACTAAGCAAAAGTATTAAACCATAGAAGAAACACATAGGTGTAGCAGATCCTCACAAATGCATAATTTTTTATTTTTATTTTTTTCTATTTTCTTTGGTTCAAACACTCTAAAATTTGATTCCCTGTCTCAATTTGGTCCAAAATTACCAAATCTTGTCCAAATGCTCCCAAAACTCAAATCTAACACCATCAAATCTATGCAATTTCTTGCAAATACTGGCAAGAAAATCAAGAAACCCAAGAGAGTTCAAGAAAATCAAGAAAGATCAAGAAATCCAAAGATTTCTTAATTTTTTCTTGAAACAAGGATGAATATGGATCAAAACTAAGCTCTGATACCAATGAAAGAAAGCAACATCTAGCTTCGCCTTAGATTATCCTAGATTGAGGAAATTAGTCTAGGTTTAAAAAGAAGAGAGGGTAGTGTCTTATACTCAAGTGATTATCGAAGTCCATATGAGATTAGGTCCCATCTTCACTTATATACTACTAGGCCACCCTTTTCACACTACATTTACTAATGTCCATGGGCATGCCCAACCCTAGTCCTAACCCTTGGCCCCTTTCACATCCCCTTCATCCCTTGGCCTTCGGCCCAAATTGACTTGAGTCCTTTTTCACTTTGTTATAGTTAACTTATCCTTAAATATAGATACACGTTTTCTTCTCATCAATGCAATAGAAAGCGGTACCACTGTTTCATTAACATAGGTTTGTCCATGTGTCGTATTGTTATGCATCCATGTGAGGCTCCCATTTTGATCAATTAATTCTTAGATATAGATTCATATTTTCTCCCATAAACATAATACAAAGAGATACCGTTGTTTTATTTATATAGGTTTGTCTATACCACATTGTTATACATCCCTGTGAGAAGCTTCCTTCTTGATCAACTTATTCCTAAATATAAATACATGTTTTCTCCTCATCAATGCAATATAAAGTGATATCGTTGTTTAATTTATATAGGTTTGATAATATCCCATTGTTATGCATCCTTGCGAGACTCTGTTCTCTCAATTGATCAGTAACCTTCTCCACTATTGGATTGAATCTCACAATAATAATTTGTTATTTCTTTATTCATGTGTTTTTGTTAAAGTCTTTTAATATTTGTAGTTCGTTGGTGAAGTTCTTTTCAAAGTGGAGAAAGATGTAATTCATGTATTTATATTAATGTCTTTTATTATTACAGATGGTTGGTGAAGGTATTTTCAAAGTGATGCAAAAAAGAGGAGATCATGAAAAGCCAAAGATCTCTATCTAGTGAAGAGATGTCCTAGGCCTGAGGAGTGATGTTTCCATTTTTTGATTATGTATTGTAAGGCTATTGGATTCTGAAGTAGTGACCCATATTTTTTTGTATCTGTCTTAATACCCTCCACTCTGACATTTTCATGCTCCATTTGATCTATGCCAAGCTTGTTGTCATCTTTGTTTTTTAATAAGTTGTATTTCATGAATCCTTTCTGTGTCATCTTTCATTTTTTGGAGACTCCATTCTAATTTTTGTTTCATGAAATCAATCTCACAATGAGCAAGATGATTTTCTACTTTAAGAACATCATATTTCTTGTATTACCATAAAAAACATATCATAAATTCAAACATATTACATTAATACTATTTGCATTAATAAAAACATAAATATTTATGAGTGGATTCTTATAGAAGTCATTCAAATTATGTGATCAAAAGAAACAAGTTGTATAACCACAGTGTGCCATTGGCTTACCATCTTGTGGTCCATTGGCTTGAAATGTGTGTGGCGCATATACATGCAACATTGTTTCATCATAAGTTTTGTTGCCGTTTCCAAGTTCTTGTTCCAAGATAGGTAATCCACAATGATTCTTCTTGATTGATGCATTGAACTTGTCCACCATGCGTTGGAAATTTTGATTCATTCTATCAAGGATGCTTTCATATACATGTCCCACACCATCCTTAGGCATTTGTGGAACATTTGCATCTTGATGCATCCCTTCATTGACATTGCCATATATTTCTTCTTACATAGCTCCTTGGGCATCTTGCCTTGTATCTGATGTGCCCATTTCATGCTCAATAGCTTCCTTGTAGTTTCCTTTGTTGGGTTTGGCCTTCAACATCATCTTAAATGTCAAAAAAACTTTTGGAAAGGTTCCCAAACTCCAATTTGAATGATGTTGGGCTCTATAGAGAGGTGATTCAATGCTCTATTTACTTATGCAATCGCCTTTGACTTGCTCAACCCTATACTATTCTCTATTTTGATGTTTTTGAAAAGTCAACCTCAACACAAAAGTGACCAAATCTTGATCAAACGGAATCCGATTTTGAAAATCTTTAGCTTGATGGAATGCATCCAAGTCAATGTTGCGGCATTAACCGCACACCGCAACCACATTCTTATAACCACATTGGGTAAATTGTAATGCCCAATAGTCAGTTAGGGATTCCAAGGGATGTCATTGGTAGATGTATCTATTCAGATCACAGGATACTATTCCTTTATAGGGATGTAACTGTATGTACAAATCAAGGGAAATTATCAATCAATCAAAACTGTTGCAATGTTCTGTGTAATTTTTCCATACTTGTGTTCAATCTGTCATGCTGTTAACTTAATCTTTTATCCATTTGTAAGATAAGTATGCTGTGAATGAAGGTAACCAGTCCCGTAATCGCTTACTGTCTGTGCAAGAAGTAAATGCGATAACACTTGGCAACCACGATGTTTGCGAATGCGCACACGTTCTCAGGGGCCTCCTGAGTTAGTGGTCCCAGCCATTGGGCGGCGGAGCCACCATTTCTTTGATGAAGCTCGTCATCATGGCTCGACGAGTAGCGTGCCTTTTTCCCCGGCCGGAGCCTGGTTTGCGGAGACAGAGCCATTCTTGTCCTCCTATCTGCACTCCAAAGGTGGGTGGGCATCCTTTGACACCCCAAACCTCTCCTTGGATGGTAGCACGATGGCTGTTTCCTTCACCACTGGCGGTTACACACTCGCCATCTGTCGTGATGGCCGCACCAGCCCACAACATCAAGTATTCTAAGTTTCGGGGGAAACAAGGAGAAGACCCGGATGCACATGTGCGAAAATTTGACAACTCTTTTGGCCTGATTGTGCCTCCACCCCTTGATCCTCTGCATAAGAAATCAGTTTTTGAGTCTACCCTCAGCCGGCGGGCAAAGTGTCCAGATGGATGGCAGAATACCATGTCGGGCATTTTTAGGATTATGATGCAGTACGTCTGTCATTTCGTGTGGAGTAGACAATATCCCAAACTCTGGAGTGGCTACGAGTCCTACGGGTCCTCAAGCAAGGCAAGCGCACAGTGGAGGATTATGTTGCAAAATTTCGAGTACTGTTGCAGAGGGTTCCACTGGCGCAGCGGCCAGCTCAGGAGGTATTGAATGACTATTTCTTGAAAGGATTAGCAAGAGGACTTGTGCACGGCCTTGGCCACTGTGGACAAAGTGAATACGCCACTGGCAAAGGTCATTGCTCAATCTATTCTCGTAGGGGAGTCATTGGAGGATAACGATTCCACCACCATGAAGCAATCCAAGAAGAAATCGAACAGCAGCACATCACGGGGACGCCGTCGACATAGCTTGGAGGAGGATTCGGATACATGGAGCTCGGACAGTGAATCGGAGGATAGTAGCAGTACAGATTCTGATGAGGCACCATTGCGGGAGACTAGGAAATCTCACAAAAGTGGGAAGGTCAGCACGGTTCCCATAGGGGAGTCTTCGGCTGGTAAGTCCACGAAGGAAGTCTAGTGTTCTCGTTGCCGTAATCCTGGCCATCCAAGAATGGAATGTGCGATGAATGACAAGTGGTGTGCCATATGTATCAGCGATTCCCATAACACGTCGGAGTGTTACTACAATGGGAGGGGACACAAGGCTCGCCCCAACAACTAGATCATTAACATTGGGAAAGACACGGAACTGCCAGAACTCTCAGTCGCATGGGTACAGGTTTGGAGCACTTTTGAGCAACCCTACAGCAACAACAGTTGGCGGTAGGGGTGGCGGTTTTGGTCGTGGTCATGATCGTGGAGGTCGGGCCATGGATGTCCAAAAATTTGACTTTTCTACACAGAGGAAGGACATTGGCGCCAAGATTGCCCAGAAGCACAGGAGTATGATTGGAAGAAAGCTGAAAAACAAGCAAAAGCTACAGGTAAACAACCGACGGTGGCTATGGTTCAGATTGAGTCAATGGAGGAGGTTGTGGATCCGAGATGTGCGTGGTCACATGCTCTAGTCACAAATTGAAGCCCCCCAGCAGGCGCACAGCTCAACCACTTCTGGATTGGCCCGCATAGGAAGCTATTCCAACAAGTTACTTCTTGGGTGGATAAGCAAACCCCGGAATGCGTCCCTATGCCACCCGGGCCAAGTGCAGTTTCAAGATGCTGTACCTCTCATCGTTGATGACATACCTCAGTCGGAGCAGCCTCTACCACAAGCTGAGAAGGATCTTCCGGAACAGCCATCCCAACAGCCCAGTTCGGTCAAGAGTGAAGGATGGGATGGATTGCTCGATGCCCCTCTACAAATCAAATGGGGTCACCTTCTTAAATTGGTTCCGAATTTTCATAAAGCACTGCTTCCGGTGGCGAAGATGGGCAAGGCGATCACACCAACTGCGGTGTCATCCATGCAAGAAGTAGCACACCTGGAGCCCGTGGCAGTAGTTCTCGTGGGGCTTATATAAGAATTCTTGAAATTTCTATAGGCTTCCGAGGCCTCACGATTGATCAAGTGCTGATCGATGGTGGAGCTGGTGTCAATATTACAACGGAGTCCGCTTGTAAGTGCATGGGTTGGCAAGCATCAGATCCTGCACCATTTTTGGTACGCATGGCTGATCAAAAGAGAGTCCGACCCTTGGGCATCTTGAAAGGCATGGTGATTGAGGTGGCCGGCATATCCTTCGTCATGTCCTTTGTAGTGCTGAGCATGGAGGATTCTGCTGAGGAGTAAAATTTACTGCTGGGTTGTCCTTGGTTGCGCCAGGCAAAGGTCCGGCATAATTGGGAGCATAATCTGATGACCATCCATCGGGGTCGTAGAGGAAGGTTAAATTTTCTCTGAGGGAACGCCGTCAACTGAGCAATTTAGTTTGGCCTCTCATTGCGAAAATAGTGAATATGGCAGATGGCTTGGATGAAGATGAAGAGGAAAAATTCTTTACAGGAAAATGAGGATTTGATTCCATTCTTCTCGGTGGATGTGGCATGTATTGCTGCAGAATACCTCATGCCTGCAATTGCGGTGTGTTCAGTCACCATGGACAAAGGGGAACTCTTTGGGGAAAAATTGCTTTGAATACTGAGGAGTATGCGCCTGAAGATAACATGAAAGACATTCTCGAAAAGGAGCGCGCTTTTGAGGCACAAATGAGCCGCATTACCCATGTCAAAGAAGATGTCTTGGAGACCATTTTCATAGGAGATGGCAAGGAGACTAAGCCGGTGAAAATTAGTACCTTGCTAGAGCCCGCATTCAAAACCGATCAAACCGATCTGGTGGAACTTCTGCGAGAATTTCGGGATGTGTTTGCTTGGGATTATGCTGACATGAAAGGTCTAGACCCGAAGTTTTACCAACACTGCATTTACTTGAAGCCGGATGTGATACCCTCCATGCAACAGTGTTATCACATAAACCCGCATGTAGCCAAGCAGGTCAAGGAAGAGCTGGACTGCTTGGTTGCTGAGGGTGGGATTCATAGCACCTATTGAAAACCCGGACTGGATTTCTCCTATAGTCATTGTCCCAAAGAAGAACAAAAAATTACGCATATGTGTGGATTACAGAAAGCTTAATGTGGCCACAGCCCTGGACCCTTTTCCCTTGCCCTACATGGATTCCATTCTAGATGATGTAGCAGGGCATGAAATGTACTCGTTTCTTGATGGATTCAGCGCCTACAATCAAATCCGGATGGCACCAGAGGATCAAGCCAAAACCGCATTCATCACCGCATGGGGGGTGTTTGTGTGTAGCACAGTCATGTGGTTTGGATTACGCAATGCACCTTCCACCTTCCAGCGTGACATGTATGAAGTCTTTGGGCCCTTTCTCACCAATTTCATGTGCATTTTTTTGGATGATCTGAGTTTCTTTGGCACTAGTGTGTTGCGTTTGAGAGGCACTTGCGGCTCTATTTTCAGCGTTGCCCCACGAGGTGTCCTTCAGTCTTAATCCCCTCAAGTGTGTTTTTACGGTGCAAAGTGGCAAATTGCTGGGTCACATCATTTCCCAGGATGGCATTGTGGTAGATCCAGACAAAGTAGTGGCTATTATGCAAGCACCTGCACATGTGGATCCTAAAGGCTGTATGCAATTTCTGGGCCAAATTCGGTGGCATGGTCATCATTTGCAGTTTCTGGCACATTTGGAAACTCCTTTAAATGCAACCGCTCATTCTGACCGCAAGGATTTCCATTGGTCTGAAGACTTTGATTTGGCTTACTGCCCGCTCAAGATTCAACTTTCTCAAGCATCAGTGATGATTCCTCCCGATTGGGGGGTTGATTTTCATGTTTTTGTGGATGCTTCGGATGTGGCAATTGGTAGTGTTTTGATGCACGAGCAGACTGCGGGATGGTTTCGGCCAATTTATTATGCCAGTCTCGCTGGTTATCTTCTGCTAAAAAGAATTATTCTGTTACAGAGTGGGAAGGCCTTGGAATGGTGTACTCTGTGCGGAAGTTTCAGCACTATCTTCTCTGGGCCGACGATTTTTCTTCCATGTGGATCATTCTGCTCTTCTTTACTTGGTGCGGCAACAAAACTTAACAGGCAAATTAGCTCAATGGGTTTTATTATTACAGGAATTTGACTTTGAAGTCATCCATCGCCCTAGTGCTTAGCATGTGGTGGTAGATTACCTTTCTCGATTGGATTCGAGGGAGCCAGCAGTCAGCGTGGATGATGAATTTTTGGCCGGAATACTACCCTTCCAGTATTGATTGAGCAGCTCACAGCGCCTGCGGTTTCAGCTTCCGAGGTGGGGACCGTAGTCGTAACTGATCCAGTGGTGGTTACCACAGTTCTCCCTTTTCCCTAGGAAACCCCACAATATGAGGTTCAACTAGCGCACCTGGTTTACAAGTGTTGTGTGGTTACTTCAGCATACCGCAGACTTCTGTCGCAATGTTCCTCAAGCTACTCGCATAACTGCTCTTGAAGCACAGGTGGCACGGCTTCAAACTCAAAATGATAATTTGTTGCATGAAGCTAATAGGATTCTAGGTCTTCAGAATAGAATTTCTGCTCTGGAGCAACGGTTGCAGGTGGCTGAAAGCAGTGAGGAGGCTACAAGAGACAATCATGAAGTCTTTTGCATAGTTGTTAAATGAAGAACTGGCTAGACACCACACTAATGAGGCCTTAGCTAATTATTTGCAGCAGCATCCAGGAGATGTTCTGATTAATATAGAAGATTTAGAGTCCTTAGCTTTAACGCTTAGTTTTGAAGTTGCTCATTAGTGGGAAGAGCAAATTGCTCTGTGGAAGAGTAGTGTTTCACAACAACAGCCACCCATCACAAGTTTCCAACGTCAGTACTATTTCTATGCCTATTGCACAGAATGATCGGGGTAAGGCTCCTATGGAAGAAGGTTTTGCTTCGCAGTCTGTTCTTCCAGCTGATGCTTGTTGGTCAGATGTAGATATTGCCAAGCTTGTCCGAGAACATCAAGACGCAGTCCGTGCTTTGGCAGAGCAAACTGCTCTAAGAGGCACATAACTTCTTCATTGGTGTGAATAGGCAGAAGGAACAAATTGAGCGCCTGTGTTTCAGGCTTGAGTAGATGGGACAGTCATTTGCCCTAGCATTACCCCTTCAACCACCGTATTGTATTGAAGCTAATTCATATCTTAGCCGGCATTATGAGTGCCATGTGCCTTTTGCTCAGCTTCACACCCCTCCTACTAAAAGGGTCATTCTCAAGGAACCTACACCTGAAGAACGAAGGGCCCGGCCGGAATGAATATGTGCAACAATGGATTCCTTGCACACAGTGGCTTGCAACACGGCCAATAGTGACACAAAGATACACCGATCTGGTGCGGGAAATTGATGAATTTCATAGAGCCAAAGTTCCATAGTCTACAGGAGAGCATGCTGCTGCAGTTGTTGCTCTATAAAGTTGATGAATTTCATAGAGCCAAAGTTCCATAGTCTACGGGAGAGCATGCTGCTGCAGTTGTTGCTGCTGCGGAGGATGCAGCTGCTTTCGGTTTTGCAGAGCAGGAGAACAAGTGGAATCTTTGGATTCAGATGATGAAGCTTAAGAGGGGTGCAGATGTGGTTAGATGGATAAGGCACTTGACTTCTATCAAGGGAAACTTCTTTGCCATTTTTTGGGTTTGCGCAAGTCCACCGTGCGTGCCAAGTGTTGCGGCATTAACCGCACACCGCAACTGCATTCTTGTAACCGCATTGGGTAAATTTTAATGCGCAATAGTCTATTAGGGATTCTAGGGGATGTCATTGGTAGATGTATCTATTCGGATCATAGGATACTATTCCTTTATAGGGATGTAACTGTATGTACAAATCAAGGGAAAGTATCAATCAAACAAATCTGTTGCAATGTTCTATGTAATTTTTCCACACTTGTCTTCAATCTGTCACGCTCTTAACTTAATCTTTTATCCATTTGTAAGATAAGTATGCTCTGAATGAAGGTAACCAGTCTCGTAATCGCTTACTGTCTGTGCAAGAAGTAAATGCGATAATAGTCACACTTTGATAAAGTTTGACCGATAATATTTATTTGTTTTGACCCATTTGACCAAGTAAATGGTGCCAAAATCAAGAGCTCTTTGATTTTTCAAGAAGCTAATGGCATGTAGAAGGTACCCACATGCTGTTTTTCACTGTTTTTGACTGTGCACCACTTTTGCCTTACAGTGAGACTTGCTGGTTGAAGATGCGAACGGTGTGAGAATGGAGCACTCAAGGGCTCCAAATGTAGCCCCTTGAGAGTAGAATAAAGCTATGTAGACCATTTGAAAATAGCCCCAACCCTTTTGGACTGCAATACGGTTTAACACCATAGCAGAAAATTATCAAAATTATCTCCACTTCCTATCCACTCCTTCCCTTTGCATTGGCAATGCCTCAGAACCATTTAAAGCTTGCATCTAAGGCTCTCACTAGTGCAAGGGATTGGAAGTAACCACTTCTCACCTCTAAAGTCAGGCAAAGTATGCCTTTGTGGTGGTGACCCAAATCGGTCATTACTACAAGCTACATTATAATAAAAAGAGTCATAGAAGAATATACGACTTTGTGTAAGTGATCTTGGGCTTCTTCCTCTGTAATATTTCTCTCCAATAAATGCATGAATAACATCAAAGATTCCTATAATAGACTCCACATACCTTCTAATCCATAAGAGTTGAAGAACACACATTTGTAGAAATAATAAAAAGCTTTATGGAAGTATTAAAAGATACACCTATGAAAAATATGCTAAAAAAATAAAGAAATATTCTTGCAATTTGGTCAATGGAATGGAAGTTCTGTGCGTCTTTTTCGCAAGCGCAGTTCTTTCTACATGTACACATGTTGTACAAGAACTTATTTGATAGACTTTTTATTTGGCCCAAATCTAAAATAGTTAATCCTTCCCTTCCATGAATGAGATAAACTCATTCGAACTTAATTGATCTCTTCTAGACTTACATTTTTGTAGAAAAACCCAACTTTCTTTTGTAATCGTTGTGGGTATCCAGTTGTTATCTTCATCTAGTGTATTTGATATAGATATAGAAGTAATCGACAAAGAAGAGCGACGAGAACGTAACATTGTTTGCAATAATGTATTAGAAAATGATATACATAAAGATAAGAGATACATAAATAATAGAAGATGAGGAAGAAAGGTAATAGAATACAAAGAAGAAGATGGTACTTATTTTCAATGAATAGTATATTATTAATGAGATTTTATATATAATAAATGAGCTTTCAATAAAGATTTTAAGTACAATCAGTGTTATATTCGGAAGTACTATTGACATATTTATATACTATACTTTTATACTAAGAAATAATAAGCAATAAATAAGAAACTTTCGTTACGTTATAGATGTCTTTCTCTTATTGGTCTAAGACCCTTCTCTCCCTAGAATGAAACGACCCAAAAGTGACCTCTCAAATCCCCTAATTATGTAGGCACCATGTAACTTGATCGAGTTACATGGTGGACATGGTTGAGTAGGTAACTCGATTGAGTTACATGGTGGACATGGTTGAGTAGGTAGCTCGATTGAGTAACTTGGTGGACATGGTTGACAGTAGGTAACTCAATTGAGTTACATGGTGAATGTAACTCGATGTCCACCATTTGACTCGATCGAGTTATGTAGTGCCTACGTGGATGTCCACAACGTAACTTGATTGCATTACCTACTCAACCCATGGCATCCACCATGTAACTTGATCGAGTTACATGGTGGACATCCACCAACATAACTAAATCAAGTTACGTGCCTACATGGATATCCACCATGTAACTCGATCAAGTTACATGGTGGACATCCACCAACATAACTCAATCAAGTTATGTGCCTACGTGGATGTCCACCATGTAACTCTTACATCATCATCGACGTACAAGGTGGCAAGGAGATGGTAACTCGAGTGAGTTATACCCCGAGCCTCTACTGAATGCCACTTGGCACGATTTTATTGGAAGCATGACTTGATTGAGTTACGTTGACCTTGTCCCCTCTTGATGGTACGGTCCCAAAGCGAGGACCTTTATTGTACAACAACTCTCGTGAACATAGTCTTGCTAGCAAGATAAAACTTGTGTTTTTGATGCTCATGCAAAGTACTCCGCTAAAGACTACTAGTATTAAAAACTTGGAAGACGACTAAAGGGCTTGCCATTTTCTTTTATTGGGAAGACACTGCTAGTAGATATGCAAGTAAATGTTATGGAGTAAGTATTCCAAAATTTACCTTGAAAATGCTTGTATATGTTATGGATTAACTAATCCAAATTTTGCCTTTTGAAAATGCTTGTAAATGTTATGGATTAACTATTCCAAATTTTACCTAGGGCTAGCTTTGTCATGAGTTGGATGAACTTCAAACGTGATCAGTTAAGTGCTATATGCCAACAACATCTTAACTATGTGCCAACAACACTCTTAACTATGTTATGGATTAACTATTCCAAATTTTACCTAGGGCTAGCTTTGTCATGAGTTGGATGAACTTTAAACGTGATCAGTTAAGTGCTATATGCCAACAACATCTTAACTATGTGCCAACAACACTCTGAACGCTTGGAAAAGGCACATCCAAGATTTTTGGTGTACTATATCAGCATGTTTTGGGGTATCCCAAAACTCGAGGTGGGTGTGAAAAAACCCTTCATTTATATTGGAATTTGCATAAGATATGATAGATTACAAAGTTCTCCAAACCAAAAGAAAAGGGGGAGATTACAAAGTGGAGAGAACATAAGACACACTAATGAAATAGCACTAGCAGCTGCTGGAGGCGAAGTGGACGCGCCGAGTGTCGAAGTCGAAGGTCACCCCAAACCCTTGTTGGAAGTGGCTGCCGAGGACGGAGTTCTGGCCACCGGGCGCTGCCGCAAAGGCGAGGCAGTGCGTCTGTCCGCCCATGTCCATGAAGATGTTGCGATTGGGGAGGGTAAGGATGGCACCGCCGTCAAAGTGGAATTGAACCGACGGAATGCTGACTATTGATGTTTGACCAAGTCAATGATGCCAAAATCAAGAGCTCTTTGATTTGTCAAGAAGCTAATAGTATGTATAACTTAAGGTACCCAATTGCTAATTATGACTGTTCACCACTTTTGCCTTCTTACAGTGAGACTTGCTGGTTGAAGATGCAAACAGTGTTAGAATGGAGCACTTGAGGGCTCCAAATGTAGCCCTTGTAGAGTAGAATAAAGCTATGTAGACCAATTGAAAATATCCCCAACCCTTTTGGACTAAATGAGGGTTTAACACCACAGCAAAAAATTGTAAAAATTGTCTCCTCTTGCTATCCACTCATTCCCTTTGCATTGGCGATGCCTCAGAACCATTTAAAAGTATGCACCACATTAATTACATCCTTGAGCATCCAAAACTAACCCTAAGTTCCATGTATATGTGCTTTTTGTAAAAATTTATCGGCATCTCCTTTGTATTGCAACAAAATCTTAATATAAACTCAAATGAAATGTACATTGTTTGTCAAAACTTTGCCTCATCAAAATACATCAATTTGATAACACTTGGAGGTGGGGTAGCTTGTTGAAGCTTGTTGATCTCCCGGCAGATAAGCTCTTTAAACCCCCTTACTCAAGTTTGAAATCCAAGAGCAAGGGTTTGTGCGATGTCTTTCCCACCAAGTATCTAATCCTCTTCATTACCGCTTTACCATGGCACTCCTCATGGCAAGGAAGGTTTAAGAAAACTCTCCCCTTTTCTTCTCCTATATGCGAAGGTACTCCTCTACCACAAAGTAGCTTCTACAATGGAGAGAGCTGGCAAATAGAAGAGTAGAGGTAGGGGTCCACATACAATTAAGTGCATGAACTCATGCTATACATAATTATGGCACATGTCATATGATTCCTCATTTGAACCATTTGGTAAGCCATCAATAGCAAATCCCATAGATCATATGCATGCTTAATGTGGAAATAGAAATTGATTCATGATGTAAGAAATTAGGTCTTTCAAGAAAAGCCCCAAATCTCATGAAGTCTTGGCACAATGATTTTTCTTAATTTTTGAAGAAATCCCCCATTCTTGATACTAATCTTGCCATTATTATACCAATCAATGTATGGAGCAATCAATTGGGAAATGAAGGATTGGATCATGATCATGTCTAAGCTCCACTCAAGAGAACCTATCTATAGCAATCCGTGTTCATGAAACCCTAATCAAGAACTGGTGCAACTTGTTTTATGCACACCACTCAAAATGCAAGCTATTCGTAAGCATATAAAGCACATTCGGGTTTGGAACATGAAATTAAGATTCTCTAAGACCATATTCATTGATTATAAAGGCTAGGGTTTGTAGAAAACACTAGACATAGGCGGTGAACCAGTGCAAAGCAGTCATGGAGTAAATACTCCAATAGCCCCTACTATGAGTGAAGTAGCTATCCGCGTCCATTTTCCACTCTGTCGCTTCCTTTCAGCCATCCAAGCCACAAGCCATGGATGGTTACCCTTTCATTACCAAGCAAAAGTATTAAACCCTAGAAGAAACACATAGGTGTAGCAGATCCTCACGATGCATAATTTTGTATTTTTCTTTTTTTTTATTTTCTTTGGTCCAAACACTCTAAAATTTGATCCCCTGTCTCAATTTGGTCCAAAATTACCAAATTTTGTCCAAATGCTCCCAAAACTCAAAGAAATGTAGGAATTGATCGCTATACCATCAAATCTATGCAATTTCTTGCAACAAATACTGGCAAGAAAATCAAGAAACCCAAGAGAGTTCAAGAAAATCAAGAAAGATCAAGAAATCCAAAGATTTCTTTATTTTTTCTTGAAACAAGGATGAAGATGGATCAAACCTAAGCTTTGATACCAATGAAAGAAAGCAACATCTAGCTTCGCCTTGGATTATCCTAGATTAAGGAAATTAGTCTAGGTTTACAAAGAAGAGAGGGTAGTGTCTTATACTCAAGTGATTATCGAAGTTCATATGAGATTAGGTCCTATCACTTATATACTAGGCCACCCTTTTCACACTACACTTACTAATGTCCATGGGCATGCCCAACCCTAGTCCTAGCCCTTGTCCCCTTTCACATCCTCTTCATCCCTTGGCCTTGGGCCCAAATTGACTTGACTCCTTTTTCACTTTGTTATAGTTAACTTATTTCTCGATTAATCACTAACCTTTTCCACTATTGGACTGAATCTCACAATGTGAATTTGTTATTTGTTTATTCATGTGTGTATGTTAAAGTCTTTTATTATTTGTAGTTCGTTGGTGAAGTTCTTTTCAAAGTGGAGAAAGATGTAATTCATGTATTTGTATTAATGTCTTTTATTATTTACAGATGGTTGGTGAAGGTATTTTCAAAGTGACACAAGATGAAAATGAAGATGAAACTCCACAAGAGATTCTATTTAATTTCTTGCACAAGATTAACCAGCATCATCTTTACCAAAAAATTAGTGAAATGTTCAATATGAAATTTATTTTTCTTGATATTCTCAGGGACACATAATATTATTTGAATGAGAACCTAGAAGAGTATGACAGAATCATGTACATGTATTCTATGATTTTTGAGGAAAAGAAGTTTGTCCACATTAATGACTTGGTCCCTTGAGAACATTTAAGTAGCAAGCTGAATAGAAGCATCGCAAAGTTTCCTGAAGGCTATAAAAGAATAGAGCCGAAGTGTGCAAGGCACATAAAAAATGCAAATTGCTCAATTTTCACATTTTATTTGATTGCTATCTTTTTATGCTTTTAGAGAAAGATGAAAAGGAAGAAGATAAAAGCCCAAAGAAAGAAACCAGTGTAGTGGAAAAAGACCATGAGGAGAAGCTAGCACACATTCTGATACGAACAAGAAGATCCATTGAACACTGAGGAAAAGAGAGACTAGATGAGCTATGAGCTAAATGTGAGGAGGCTTCAAGAGGAGAAAATTGTCAGACTAAAACCACGAATAGTGATGAAATGGTGGATACTATCATTGTCCCTACTTCTATGCTCCCATCATTTAGATTCGGAGACTATGAATATGTGTTAACTAGAAATATTAAAAAAATCTTTGACATAAGTGAGGACTACCACCTTGCAATAATTTCTTAGCATTTAGAAAAAGTGCAAGGTTTTGTTGATTTAGAGTCTAACATTAGCACTTTTGTACAATGATGCTCATCAGTACGAAGTAGAAGGTCTTCTAAGTAAAGATGAATTTTAACAAATACACAAGATTAAATATTAAGAACATGGGGAAGATTCAAGAGAGGAGAGTCCTCTTCATCTACTTCACATTCTCAAGTGTAAATAGTAGATACACTTTGATTAGTTATCTCCTAAATTAGAGGTTAATAGTTACACTCAACCTTTTTAAGTGTGGTGTAGCTTCTAGTCTATGAAGACAAATTCTTAACTCGAGAGCAAAATGCAAAAGAGGTATGGATTTGGAAAGAATGCAACATTGGTAGAATATCAAAAGTGGTTCAAGAAACCACAATTCCTAGTAGTTTACAAAAAATTCTCTAATGATCAAGCTATGGTTCCATTGTTTGTCATCAAAAAACTCTCTAGATATCAAGGTGGATATCTAGTATGATGGAATGCTGACAAAAAATTTATTTTGAAAAATCAATCAGCTTTATATATATTTGGTAGAGGGTCAAGAGTTTATGCATTCAAAAATACATATTATTTGACATACTTTATCATATTCATTAGCATGTGGAATAGAGGAGCCAAGTCAACTTACACATTATGGAAAACATGAGCTTTTTCAATACAATAAGAAAAAAGTCAATATTAGATAAAATGGAAAAAATCCCTCAAAATGGGAATGTATTTAAAAAATTTGTTTTGGCCATAACTTGAACATGCAAACGGACAAAGTAGATCTAGATTCTACTTTTCAAGCTCTTTCCAATGATATGTCACATGAATATGTTTTGACAAAATTTTGGATGAGTTTACCATACCCCCACTTTTTTCATGGGAATGGGATTTTTCCCACTTTATCTAATATTGACTTAAAATGTTATTTCCTTGACAAGAGATTAAAGATTAGGTAGAGGTTTCGACCCCAAAAAAGAGAAGATCATGAAAAGCCAAAGATCTCTATCCAATAATGAAGAGATGTCCTAGGCGTGAGGAGTGATGTTTCCATTTTTTGATTATGTACTATAAGGCTATTGGATTATGAAGTAGTGACCCATATTTTTTTGTATCTGTCTTAATACGCTCCACTCAAGACATTTTAATGCTCTATTTGATCTATGCCAAGCTTGTTGTCTTCTTTGTTTTTTAATAAGTTGTATTGCATGAATCCTTTGTGTCATCTTTCATTTTTTGGACACTCCATTCTAATTTTTGTTTCATGAAATCAATCTCACAATGAGCAAGATGATTTTCTACTTTAAGAACATCATATTTCTTGTATTACCATAAAAAACATATCATAAATTCAAACATTCATACAAAGTCGATGAGGTAATTGTAAATCTATTCCCAGGAGCACATACCTAAAAGAAGAAATAACACAACAAAGAAGAAAGTGAAGATCTCTTTGATGACAACATCATCATCTAAGTAAGGTCTAAGTTGGCACAACCACAAGAGCCAATTACTTTGATGCTACAGCATGAAGTAGAAAAAGTTGATTCTTCTTTTATTCCAAAAGATACCAATACAGAAAACATGATGGATGCATCTCCTCATGAAGAAACAAGTATAGTAAAAGTGCCAAAGGATGTAGTTGTGTCTAGCTTCCTTTTGTGCTCAAGTGTGTGCAATTGGAATAATGTGTACAATAGCATTGTTGATGTCGACATTTAAAGAATCCTTCTTGTCTTTTAGGTACCTATTATTGAAAAGGTCATAAACTCGAGTTAAATGCATATAAAATCTTATTATGTTTATGTAATGTATTATAATGTGTTGAGGCAAATATACCTTTTGATTATTTACTTGAAAGAAGAAGGTGTGAGGAAGCTCTATGTCTTCTGCATTCTACAAGTTATTTCTAAGTCGTTTACCAAAGAACATTTTTGCTTAATGGATATCACATTAATATTGTTTGCATTAATAAAAATATCAATATCTATGAGTGGATTATTACAGAATGTTGAAATATCAATATCTATGAGTGGATTATTACAGAATGTTGAAATATACAAGTGAATAGGGTGTGTGCGGGAACAACCCCTTGGCTAGAGGCTGTAAAAGAGAATCTATAAATGTGAGAGAACCTGTGAAAAGGTGAGAAGAATCTACTAGGAGAGAATAAAGGGTAGCATGAGGAGATTAAAAATGAGGTGTGGAGATATTCTGGGAGAGGTGGAGAGAATCAAGCAAAAGAGGTGTAGTGAATCAAGGAGAAATCAGTGGGATTGGATGCTTGGATGTAAACTCTATAAATTGAGGCATTAGCCTAATGAGAATTTGCTAGTTTTTTATTATCCAGGCCTACATCAAGCTATCATTTAATTGCTCACTAATCACGTCTTAATTATCATCTAATCTCTTGTTAATGATGTTGATTCTAGCATTTGATCCACCATAGCTCATCACATTGCTGTAATTTTAACATGGTATCAGAGCCTAGCCTAGAATCCATCAAGTTTATGAGCCCATTATCTAACTAATTTAGATTAGTAGATGATTAAGAAATAATTTAGTTATTTTCAAGTAGCTCACTGTACCCCCCAGCCAGTGGAGGGGCTTGATCTCTCTCCAGGAGCAACATTAGGGCAAGCCCTTCTAGGCATGCATAACTAGCCTCCCCACTATCCAGCCAAGCAAATCGGCACAGCAAACCGCCCTCTACAGCTCACGTTCTACATGATTCTGTAGGCGCATTATTTTTGAAGAAAATTTGCTATTTTTGCTACTCCATATCAATTTTTTCTAATTCCTCTTGGCCCTAGGGGTTTTCAAGGGTGCTCTACAAGTTGGTGAAGTCAGAATTTGATTTGATCAAGTCTACAGTGAGATCCAAGCTCTTCATCAAATCTACGGGTGACTTTGGTAAAACAGAGATTAAGCATTCAATGTTTCGTCAAATCTTGTGTTTCTTGGCTTAATCCTCTACTAGCTAATTGCTATTGATGGCCTTGAAAGGATTTGAGCTCATTTTAACTCTAAGGCCTCAGATTTGGGCTCCCCGCATACTCTATTTTCTGCACACAAAACAAAGGATTAATTTGTTGATCAGTGCTAATCACTATTTTTTGGTACAATTGAGGGTTCAAATTAACCATTAGCTATTTGATACAGATCCCTATAACTTCAGTTCAAAGATGGCTTGATACTCCAACCATTCTGTACAAATTGGTTACCCTTGTTTTAATGTAATTTCTGGTGATTTTATGCCGATCTGTTGTAATCATCTCCTAAACACCAGATTGAGTTGTAAAAGGGTAGACACTGCCCTTGAATCTTGAAATTGGATCAAGAGATAAGACCTCGTTCACATTATCATGAGTATGGCACAAGAAATAGCCAAATTTAATGGGGAGCAATTTTACACATGGCAGACAAAAACCATGTATCTGCTCATGAGGAAAAATTTGTGGGGGCTAGTTGAGGGAAGAGATGAATGCCTAGAGGTGAGAGGGGAAAATGAGTGGAAGAGCAGGAATGAAAAAGCATTGGGACTTATCACACTCAGTTTAAATGATGAAATCATTCATCACATCAGAGGGATACAATAGGCAAAAGATGCATGGGATGAACTCAATAAATTATTTGGCACATAAGCTAAAAATTCAAAGATAAATCTGTTAATGCAAGTCTACAAATTGGATATGAAGGAAAGTGAACCTTTAATCACACACTTGAATAGATATAAAAGCATTAAGCAACAACTGGCAGCTATTGGCAAAAAGGTAGAAGATGATGAGGCACTAGCAGTGCTTCTGAAGAGTGTGGACAAAGGTGAATATGAAAACATTGTAGCAACACTAAAGAATGTACCTGAATTGAAGCTACACAAGATAGAAGGAGCTCTACTAGAGCAAGAGACCAGAGGCAAAGAGAAGAAATGGCTCAACTCAACAGCAGGAGAAGAAAAAGCATTCTTCACCCGAGGAGGATTCTCTCGAGGATGAGGACAAGGAAGAGGCAGAGTAGGAGGAAGACCTTCACTTTCCACAACTGTGGAAAGCCAGAACACATGGCAAGAGATTGCTACAGCAAACCCAGTGGTGGAGAAGGAACGACATCGACAAACTTCATGGAGGCTCCTAAGGAAGTGGAGTCAGATCATCTTTTCTGAGAGAGAGAGAGAGAGAGAGAGAGAGAAACCCCACAACCCAATGTAACCTGCCCCAACAAAGTAAAACCACCTCTGAGCCACTGATGATGTAGGCCATGTGGTAGATGTATATGTGAGCACTTTAGTCAAGGTCACTGGCACTTGTAGTAGCCTTGGACACATAGAGAGAGAGAGTGTGTGTCAAGGACTATGAGTTTAGGGACTTGAGGCACTGGTCGCAGACTATCAAGTAAGAGGGAAACTTGGTAAAGGGTCCAGGTGTGCTAGGAGTATTCACTTTAGGGGAGGTGTTGAAATATACAAGTGAATAGGGTGTGTGCGGGAACAAGCCCTTGGCTAGAGGGTGTAAAAGAGATTGTGTAAATGTAAGAGAACCTATGAAAAGGTGAGAAGAATCTACTGGGAGAGAATAAAGGGTAGCATGAGGAGATTTAGGAGATATTCTCGAAGAGGTGGAGAGAATCAAGCAAAAGAGGTGGAGTGAATCAAGAGAAATCATTGGGATTGGATGCTTGGATGTAAACTCTATAAATTGAGGCATTGGCCTAATGAGAATTTGCTGGTTTTTTATTATCCATGCCTACATTAAGCTATCAGTTAATTACTCACTAATAATATCTTAATTATCATCTAATCTCTTGTTAATGATGTTGATTCTAGCATTTGATCCACCATAGCTCATCACATTGCTGTAATTTGAACACAGAAGTCATTCAAATTCTGATCAAAAGAAACAAGTTGTTCAACCACAGTGTGCCATTGGATCTTGTGGTCCATTGGCTTGAAATGTGTTTGTTGGTGCATATACATGCAACATTGTTTCATCATAAGTTTTGTTGCCTTTTCCAAGTTCTTGTTCCAAAATAGATAATCCACAATGATTCTTCTTGATTGATGCATTGAACTTGTCCACCATGCATTGGAAATTTTGATCCCTTCTATCAAGGATGCTTTCATATTCATGTCCCACACCATCCTTAGGCATTTGTGGAACATTTGCATCTTGATGCATCCCTTCATTGACATTGCCATATATTTCTTCTTGCATAGCTTCGTGGGCATCTTGCCTTGCATCTGATGTGCCGTTCTACACCCTCAAATTGGACCAATCTGAGACCTAGAGCGTTTGCTGGAATACCCATGAGTAGTATGGTTGTTCCTTCACCAAGAATGGTCACCGTAACTAAGACCTCTATATATTCCACCTCATGCGCTTGAAATTTTGTTAAACCATATGGTGCCTCCAATATCACCAATATCTCCTTTTGGATCAGCAATCTCTCTAGGAATCTCTCTAGAAATGCTAGCTTTGTGGAAGCTATGGGTCAAGGTTTGAGGACAAGAATAACACTTGTTTCTCCTAAATAATCTCAAGGATAACACATGTCAAAAGCTCAACAAGTTCTAAGCTTGATAAATAAGTAAACCGCACACATGATGCACTGGACTACTTAGAAGTTTTTGAGCAAGCGTGTGAAGGTGTAGGTGTTAGTGACAAACCTACCCAAATCTTAGCTTTTGGCTTGACCTTGGATGGAGTAATTGGATGTTGGTTCTAAACCCGACGAGTTTGTTTTGGAGAGGGTCGTTCGATAACATGGGTACAACTCTCAAGTTTTCATCGTCATTTCATCCACAGACATGCTTGTGAATAGCTTTTGAATGGTGTACATAAAATGGGCTACACCGATTCTTGATTAGGGTTTCATGAACACGGGTTTCTGTAGATAGGTTCTCTTGAATGGAGCTTAGGCATGATCATGATCTAGTCCTTCATTTCCTAATTGATTGCTCCATACACATTGATTGGTACATACACTGATTGGTATAATACTGGCAAGATTAGTATAAAGAATAGGGGATTTCTTCAAAAATTAATGGAAATCATTGTGCCAAGACTTCCTCAAATTTGGGGCTTTTCTTGATGAAAAAACTAATTTCTTGCATCATGAATCAACTTCCATTGCCATTAAGCATGCATATGATCTATGTGATTTGCTATTGATGGCTTAATGTTGATCCATGCTTTTGTTTGAAAAATTTGGGCAAACATTGATCTATTAGCAACTGTGGAGTAAAGATTCCAATAGTGCCTATGAGCGAAGCAGCTGTACGCGTCCATTTCCCACTTTGTTGCTTCTTTTCAGCTGTCCAAGGCCACAACCCATGGATAGTTGCCCTTTCATTACCAAGCAAAAATATTAAACCCTAGAAGAAACACATAGGTGTAGCTGTAGATCCTAACAATGCATGATTTTTTCTTTTTCTTTTTTTTTGAATTTTATGGTCCAAACACTCTAAAATTTGACCCCCTTGTCTCAATTTGGTCCAAAATTACCAAACCTTGTCCAAATGCTCCCAAAACTCAAAGAAATATAGGAATTTATCCCTATCACCATTAAATCTACGCAATTTCTTGCCAATATTGGCAAGAAAATCAAGAAACCTAAGAGAGTTCAAGAAAATCAAGAAAGATCAAGAAATCCAAGGATTTCTCTATTTTTTCTTGAAACAAGGATGAAGATGGATCAAAACTAAGCTCTCATCCTAATGAAAGAAAGTGACATCTAGCTTAGCCTTGGATTAGTCTAGATTAAGGAAATTAGTCTAGGTTTAGAAAGAAGAGAGGGTAGTGTCTTATACAATGGTGATTATCAAAGTTCATATGAGATTAGGTCCCATATTCACTTATATACTAGGCTACCCTTTTCACACTACACTTAATAATGTCCATGGGCATGCCCAACCCTAGTCCTAACCCTTGGCTCCTTTCACATCCCCTTTATCCCTTGGCCTTGGGACCAAATTGACTTGACTCCTTTTTCACTTTGTTATAGTTAACTTATTCTTAAATATAGATACATGTTTTCTCCTCATCAATGCAACATAAAGTGGTACCATAGTTTCATTTACATAGATTCGTCCATGTCGTATTGTTATCCATCCATGTGAGGCTCCCATTTTGATCAATTAATTCTTAGATATAGATTCATATTTTCTCCCATAAATGCAATACAAAGAGATACCATTGTTTTATTTATATAGGTTTGTCTGTATCACATTGTTATACGTCCTTGTGAAGCTTCCTTCTTGATTAACTTAAAATACAGATACATATTCTCTCTTTATCAATGTAATATAAAGTGATATCATTGTTTAATTTATATAGCTTTTACGATATCCCATAAAAAAGAGATCATGCAAAGCCAAAGATCTCTATCTAGTGAAGAGATCTCGTAGGCCTGAGAAGTGATGTTTCCATTTTTTGATTATGTAATGTAAGGCCATTGGATTCTGAAGTAGTGACCCGTACTTTTTTGTATCTTTGTCTTAATACCATCCACTCAAGACATTTTAATGCTCCATTTGATCTATGCCAAGCTTGTTGTATTCTTTGTTTTTTAATAAGTTGTATTACATGAATCCTTTTTGTGTCATCTTTCATTTTTTGGAGACTCTATTCTAATTTTTTGTTTCATGAAATCAATCTTACAAATGAGCAAGATGATTTTCTACTTTAAGAACATCATATTTCTTGTATTACCATAAAAAACATATCATAAATTCAAACATTCATACAAGGGCGATGAGTTAATTGTAAATCAGTTCCTAGGAGAACATACCTAAAATAAGAACTAACACAACAAAGAGGAAAGTGAAGATCTCTTTGATCGTCATCTAAGTAAGGTCTAAGCTGGCACAACCACAAGAACCAATCAACTTGATGCTACAACATAATGCAAAAAAAGTTGGTCCTTCTTTTATTCCAAAAGACACCAATATAGAAAACATGATGGATGCAAATACTCATGAAGCAACAAGTACAATAAAAGTGCCAACAACTGTAGTTGTGTCTAGCTTTCTTTTGTGCTCATCATCAAGAGTGTGCAACTGGAATAATGTGTATAGCATTGTTGATGTCTTGACATTTAAAGAATCCTTCTTGTCTTTTAGGTACCTATTATTGAAAAAGTCATGAAAGTGAGTCAAATGCATATAAAATCTTGTTATGTTTATGTAATGTATTATAATGTGTTGAGGCAAGTTATACCTTTTTGATTATTTACTTGAAAGAAGAAGTTGTGAGGAATCTCTATGTCTTCTTCATTCTACAGGTTATTTGTAAGTTGTGCCAAAGAACATTTTTGCCTAGTGGATATTAAATTAATATTGTTTGCATTAATAAAAATATCAATATCTATGAGTGGATTATTACAGAAGTCATTCAAAATCTGATCAAAAGAAACAAGTTGTCCAACCATAGTGTGCCAACAATTATAGTATAAAGATAGTTTAAAAATTTGACTTCTTATCATGTATTTACATGATAATGAATTTGATAGGACTTGACATTCCACACTATTTTCTATTCTCTTTTTCTATCCTTGATCTAAGAATTTTAAATCTAGCGACTTTCATATAGACATTATCTTTGTAATTTAAATATCTGAATTTAAGAATAATTTAGGCATGTCTTATGCATGTTATCTTTATTTTTGTTTTCTTGGTAGCTATATGTGGTTTCTTTGACTTTTGTAATTCTTGGAAACGCTTGCATCTAAGGCTCTTACTAGTGCAAGGGCTTGGAAGTAATCACTTCTTACCTCTAAAGTCATGCAAAGTATGCCTTTGTAGTGACCCAAATCAGTCATTACTATAGGCTACATTATAAAAAGAGTCATAGAAGAATATACCACTTTGTGTAAGTGATGTTGGATTTCTTCCTGTGTAATTTTTCTCTCCAATAAATGCATGAATAACATCAAAGATTCCTATAATAGACTCCACATATTCCTAATCCATAAGAGTTGAAGAACACACATTTGTAGAAATAATAAAAAGCTTTATGGAAGTATTAAAAGATATACCTATGCAAAATATGCTAAAAAAAATAAAGAAATATTCTTACAATTTGATCGATGGAATGGAAGTTATGTGTGTCTTTTTCGCAAGCGAAGTTCTTTGTGCATGTACACATGTTGTACAAGAACTTATTTGATAGACTTTTTATTTTGCCCAAATCTAAAATAGTTAATCCTTCCCTTCCATGAATGAGATAAACTCATTCGAACTTGATCTCTTCTAGACTTACATTTTTGCATAAAAACCCAACTTTGTAATGTAATCGTTGTGGGTATCCAGTTGTTATCTTCATCTAGTGTATTTGATATAGAAATAGAAGTAATCGACAAACAAGAGCGACGAGAACGTAACATTGTTTGTAATAATGTATTAAAAAATGATATACATAAAGATAAGAGATACATAAATAATAGAAGATGAGGAAGAAAGGTAATAGAATACAAAGAAGAAGATGGTACTTATTTTCAATGAATAGTATATTATTAATGAGATGTTATATGTAATAAATGAGCTTTCAGTGAGCTTTCAGTAAAGATTTTAAGTACAATCAGTGTTATATTCGGAAGTACTATTGACATATTTATATACTATACTTTTATACTAAGAAATAATAAGCGATAAATAAGAAACTTCCGTTATGCTATAGATGTCTTTCTCTCATTGGTCGAAGACCCTTCTCTCCCTAGAATGAAACGACCCAAAAGTGACCTCTCAAATCCCCTAATTATGTAGGCAACATGTAATTAACTTGATCGAGTTACATGGTGGACATGGTTGAGTAGGTAACTCGATTGAGTAACTTGGTGGACATGGTTGAGTAGGTAACTCGATTGAGTTATATGGTGAATGTAACTCGATGTCCACCATTTAACTCGATCGAGTTATTTAGTGCCTATGTGGATGTCCACAACGTAACTTGATTGCATTACCTACTCAATCCATGGCATCCACCATGTAACTTGATCGAGTTACATGGTGGACATCCACCAACATAACTAAATCAAGTTACGTGCCTACATGGATATCCACCATGTAAGGATCGAGTTACATGGTGGACATCCACCAACATAACTCAATCAAGTTACGTGCCTAATGGATTAACTAATGCAAATTTTACCTTTTGAAAATGCTTGTATATGTTATGGAAAAACTAATCCAAATTTTACCTTTTGAAAATGCTTGTAAATGTTATGGATTAACTATTCCAAATTTTACCTAGGGCTAGCTAGATTGAGTTACATGGTGAATGTAACTCGATGTCCACCATTTAACTCGATCGAGTTATGTAGTGCCTACGTGGACGTCCACAACGTAACTTGATTGCATTACCTACTCAACACATGGCATCCACCATGTAACTTGGTGGAGTTACATGGTGGACATCCACCAACATAACTAAATCAAGTTACGTGCCTACATGGATATCCACCATGTAACTCGATCAAGTTACATGGTGGATATCCACCAACATAACTCAATCAAGTTACGTGCCTACGTGGATGTCCACCATGTAACTCCTACATCATCATCGACGTACAAGGTGGCAAGGAGATGGTAACTCGAGTGAGTTATACCTCGAGCCTCTACTGAATGCCACTTGGCATGATTTTATAGGAATCATAACTTGATCGAGTGACGTTGATCTTGTCCCCTCTTGATGGTACGGTCCCAAAGCGAGGACCTTTATTGTACAACAACCCTCATGAACATAGTCTTGCTAGCAAGATAAGACTTGTGTTTTTGATGCTCATGCAAAGTACTCCGCTAAAGACTACTAGTATTAAAAACTTGGAAGACGACTAAAGGGCTTTCCATTTTCTTTTATTGGGAAGACACTGCTAGTAGATATGCAAGTAAATGTTATGGAGTAAGTATTCCAAAATTTACCTTGAAAATGCTTGTATATGTTATGGATTAACTAATCCAAATTTTACCTTTTGAAAATGCTTGTAAATGTTATGGATTAACTATTCCAAATTTTACCTAGGGCAAGCTTTGTCTCATGAGTTGGATGAACTTTAAACGTGATCAGTTAAGTGCTATATGCCAACAACATCTTAACTATGTGCCAACAACACTCTGACGCTTGGCAGAGACACATCCAAGATTTTTAGTGTACTATATCACCATGTTTTGGGGTATCCCAAAACTCGAGGTGGGTGTGAAAAAACCCTTCATTTATATTGGAATTTGCATAAGATATGATAGATTACAAAGTTCTCCAAACCAAAAGAAAAGGGGGAGATTACAAATCGGAGAGAACATAAGACACACTAATGAAATAGCGCTAGCAGCTGCTGGAGGCGAAGTGGACGCGCCGAGTGTCGAAGTCGAAGGTCACCCCAAACCCTTGTTGGAAGTGGCTGCCGAGGACGGAGTTCTGGCCACCGGGCGCTGCCGCAAAGGCGAGGCAGTGCGTCTGTCCGCCCATGTCCATGAAGATGTTGCGATTGGGGAGGGTAAGGATGGCACCGCCGTCAAAGTGGAATTGAACCGACGGAATGCTGGCGGCGTCGACGCCGTTAGGCAGGTTATAGCAGGTGTCGAGACCTCCCGCACCAGACGGCACGAGGGGGACCTGGGTCATTCCAGCGCGGACAGCGGTTCTCAAAGCGGAGTACGCGGCAGGGGCCAGTTTCGTGCTGGTGGTTCCGGCGTCTAAGACGACGCCGCCCACGCCTCCGGACACAGAGATGAAGGTGAAGGGGGATATGTCAAGGAGGCCGCTAGCGACGCTGATGCTCGCCAAGGGCACATAGTAGAGAGAGGGGAAGAATGTATTGGTGGAGAATCGGAAGGACACGTCGCCTGGGGTATAAGTTGTGTCGCCAGGGGTATCATCTAAGGTTAGGTAGCCGGCGTTGCTGGAGAGGATGCTGGGAAGGCAGTAGGAGAAGCTGGCCAGGTGCTTGGAGGGAAGGGAATACTGACCGGCGCCCAGGGCGAGGACGCCTACTGCGGTACCTGCCAACGTGGTAGAGGTGGAGAAGCTGCTGCAACCGATTAGCACATTACTGAGCACGAGCGGTGGTTTGGAGTCGGCGCCGAACTGCATTATCTCGACGGCCAGGCCGCCCTGCGTGGTGGTGCTGTCGGGGTAGGAGGCGTCGTAAAAGCAGAGGTCGTTGATACACTGGTGGCCGGGGAGAGAGGAGCAGATGTCAGATACGCAGGGCACGGTTCCGAAGGAGGAGGAGGAAGCAGGATCGAATATAGGATCCTGTTGGTCGTAGCATTGCTCGCAGGGTTCGCATTGCATCCACGTCAGGTCGCTGGCCGTGTCCACCATGAAGTGCATGAAGCGCACGGGCGTGCCCACGCCCAAGGCGGTGAAGAAGGTGCCGGCTGGCTCCTCCGCCCGCACAATGTCCGTGTGGCCGGCGCCGCTCATCATCATCATGCGCACTGCGTGTGGCGCATCCACAGTGCTGCTTTTATTCGACGGCATTAATTTGAAAGGGGAGTGCGGGGCGTCGCGATGGTAGAGCGGCATTTTGGCTGGCGTCCTCGTCCCATGATAAGCTGTGGCGCGCTGATGATTGAGAAAGCCGTCACCTCCGGCGCGTCTCATGGCCGCGACCACAGGCGAACATATAGTTATGGTGAGTACAAGGTGGCAGCAAATCACGGCGGCTAACGCAAGCAAAGACGACGGCCGCGGCTTGATCTTCCTCAAAATACTGATATTCTTCATGGTCGCCGTATCTTAATGTTGTGGAGAACTTGTTGACGATGGCTCGTTGATGAGGATCAGAAGAACTGTGGCGCACATATATATATATATATATATCTCAGTCGGACAGTCAGGTCGTCGTTCTACGGCACGTTGGACATGAGCAGACTTCGAAGGGTAACCCCAAATTTCCATTTGAATGACTTTCACATAGGTATATGTAGCTCAACCACCAAGTTTTGAGATGCTTCCCAAATCCAAAAACAAAGTTTGCAAGTTGAAGAATGCATTGAAATAGTCCCAAAGGGCATGATATCATAGGATAGACCAATTTTTTAAAAAAGATTGGGTTTGGTAAAAGTGCTTCTAATGCTGATTTGTATGTTTTTAAAAAGTATGGCAAGGTTGCTTTGGTTGTTCTATATGTAGATGACTTAAAAATCATAGGTGACAATGAGGAAATAATCCAATATACAACGAACATACTAAGCCATGAGTTTGAGAGATGACAGACTTGGGTCTTATACATTTCTATTTGGGTATTGAGGTCCGGCAGGAGTCAGGTAAGATCTTCATATCACAACAGAAGTATGCTCGGAAAATTCTCATAGAATTTGGGATGACTAACTACAAATCTATGTCAACACCTATGGAGGTAAACATAAAGCCTTTTGTAGAAGATCCTTCACCATTAGTAGACATCAAGAAGAACAGGAAGCTGGTGGAGAGTTTAATTTTTCTCACTAACACTGCTTGATATCATCGAGTCACAATTAGTGTTTTGTTTCCAACAAGCCATGGGAGAAGGTCATTAGACGCAAGGGATACGAGTACTTAGGTACATCATATTGAAATACAGGAACATGTAGAGATAGGACATAGTGACTGAGAGAGAGAGAAGGAGGAAGAGAGTTACACCATATACGCTCCCAAAAGACTAGTTCATATAATTGATTATGAGTTTGTATATATAGGTGAGATCTAGGTCAAGTTAGGGTGTGATATATATAGCTCCAACACCCCCACTCAAACAAAGGTCTCTAGCTGCGAGTGAAAAAACCCTTGGGGAGTACAAGGGAAAAACCCGAGCCCCTATACATAAATATCATATACAAAAGATTAATGTGCGTGTTAAGGCTCACCCTAACCCTCCTTGAAACACATCCAAAAAGAGATTACATGGTGAACTGCAACTGTCATGAGGATCTTTCAAAAAATGGCCAAGCTCGTAACCCTCAAGGTCTCCAAGCTCTACAACTCCTTGAGAAGCAATTCCACAATGTCTCCCATCGGCGAGCGTTGTCACACCGCCGCGTTGCACTATGGGTCCTCGTCCCTCCTCTCACCTCACTTCACTCACATGCACTCACTAGCATGCATTAGGGAGAGAGATTAGCGAGAGCAAGACTCAATTGCACAATGGGAGAGTCCCTGTATTATGAGAGAAATTCACTTATATACATGGCCATAAGTGTTCACACTCACTTAAACTATGGCCGGCCAGGAACTTTAGGCTCATAAGAGGCCTAATGCTATTACAATGACTACTCTCATAATATATCCATAAAGTACATCACTTAGGACTTCATCCTATCTTGCTACCACATGCTCTTGAAGTGGGAATTACCATAAATACTCCATCACACTATTACGGGTGCCCGTCCAAGTTGTAGCTTTGGACACTATTACTTGATATCTTGAATGTATGACCCTTTGGTGTATCTATCGTGACTCCTTGATGTAAGATAATGGTGGTAGCTCTTGTTAATCCTAGAATTGGATTAATAGTGGGTAGTGTGAAAGAGTATTTACAAGGATACAAAAATACATGTTGTACAAGTTTAATTATTCACGGTGTGAGTAGGAAAAGTATTAATCTGCAAAGCATGAAGCTGCAACTCAAAGTTCTCCACGTAATGATGTGAATTGAGCTTCACTCACTCCTTTGGTGAATATATATGCAATCATTTGATCTGTGGGACAACGCTCAATCATTATTGATCCTTTCTTCACTTCATGTCAAACATAATGATAATGAATAGAAATATGCTTGGATTTGCTATGTTGAACATAATCCTTGGCAAGACTAATGGCACTTTGATTGTCACATCTAAGTGGAGTACTTGATGATAATGGATGTCCAAGATCAGCAAGTAATTGACGAAGCCACACCAATTCACGAGCTGCTAAAGGTGCACCTACATACTCAGATTCGGTTGTAGAGACTACAACACAACGCTGTTTCTTCCTAGCCCAAGAAATTAAGCAACGATTAACATAGAAACAATTTCCACTTGCAGATTGCATAGACGAGTGAGAACTTGCCCACCATCAGCATTTGAATAACCAAGAAGACATAAAGAATCCAAGGGAGAGGATTCTTGTTGGTGGCGATAGATGAGTCCAAAGTCTTTAGTGCCTTTTCAAATATTTAAGAACACAGAGAAGCAAGATGTTGCCCCAAGAAATTAGCCGCAAAGAGAATATCTGGTCTGGTGTTTAAGCCAACAAATTGTAAACAGTGAATGAGATTAGCATAAGGTTGATGTGGGGCTAATGCTTCGTCTCATGAGTCATAGCTGTATACTTAGTGGAGCTTACAAGACATGGATATTTACATGAATGAGTATTGACCAGACCAAACTTTTCAATAATATCGTCAATGAATTTTGATTAACGAAGAAACAAGATACCTTTCTGGAGATAGCATTGAACTTGAATACCAAGACAAGAGTGAATCTCACCAAGATCCACCATCTCAAAAGCTATAACAAAATCTTCTTTATGAGTTGTATAAAGTCAAGATTATTGGAAACAAGTATGGTATCATCGATGTATAGAGCAAGAATAACAAATAGAATACCTGAGTCGTGCTTGATATATATATTAGGATCTAAGAAACAAGAGATAAACCCTTTCGATGTGAGGAAGAGATCAATTTTGATATACCAAGAATGTGATGCCTGCTTTAAACCATAAAGAGCGTGGTTAAGATGACACACAAGATGTTCCTTGCCAGGAATTGAAAATCCTTCTGGTTATTCCATATAAATCTCTTCTTTGAGATCACCATTAAGAAAAGCAGTTTTCACATCTATCTGATGAATCTTCAAATCAAAATGAGTAAGCAAATGCCAAAAGGACACGTATGCTAGTCATGCGAACAATAGGGAAAAATGTATCATGATAATCAACACCTGCAACTTATGAGTATCCTTTTGCAACCAAATGAGCTTTGAACTTATCAAAACATCTATTAGCCTTTGTCTTTGTTTGATATATCCATTTGCACTTGATAGGAACACGATCAGGAGGCAAATCAGTAAGAACCCATGTACCTTTGGAAATCAAAGAATCATATTCAGCTTGTATAGCCTCTTGCCAATGATCCTTTTCTAGAGAAGAGATAGTGTCTGTATAAGTTGCCGGATCTTCATGAGCATTCATAGCATCATCAAAACTGTCATCATAGACATGATTTGAACCATGTTTAATATCAATGGGGGAATATCAATGTATATATCAAGACTATCACTAGAATCCTTCAAGTAGGGTCTTTAGAATCCTTCATAGTAGAAGAAGGATGCACAACATCTTGAGAGATACAATGATTATTAAAAACAGAAAAGGAAAAGCGGTGAGTAAGGATTGTGTATCATCAGAATCCTTACTAGACCATGTACCTCCCATCGAAGGTTCATTGAATAGAGCATCACACGACTGATGATGACTTTCTGAGAAGTAGGATCATAAAATTTGTATCCTTTAGAGTTATTAGAATATCCAATAAATATAACTTTCAAACCAGGAGGATCCGACTTTTGTCGTGTTTCTTTTGGCATGTGAATATAAGCAATGTATCCAAAGGTGCAAAAATGTGATACAGAAGGGGTTTTTCCTATCCAAATTGTAATGGGAATCTTACCCCATCAGGTGCAGTTGTGGGAATATGATTTTTGAATAAAGACTTCTATATTGATGAACTGCTTCAGCCTTACAGCTCTTGGATAATCTAGAATTAATAAGCATACATCTCATAGCATTAAGAATGGTTTGATTCTTACGCTCTACAATGCCATTTTGTTGAGGAGAATATGGAACAATGAACTCATTATGAATTCCTTGTTGAATACAATAGTCATCGAAGAGATTTGAAATATATTCTCCACCGTTGTTACTACTACGAAGAGTCTTGATAGAGCGACCAATATGAAGTTCAGTGCTTTCTAATATTGCTTGAATATGGAAAAGAATTCAGACTTATGCCACCTCAAGAGAAAAACATATATGAAACGAGAGAAATCATCAATGAAGGTAATGAAATAACGATAGTGAGATTTGGAGGGAGGAAAAGGTCCACAAATATCCGTATGAATGAGATCTAAAAGGGCATCTGAATGTGTAAAGGTAGAAATATGAAAAGGTTGTCGATGATGCTTGCCAAGAGCACAATGCTCACAGATGCCCATATGAGGACGAGCTTTAAGATCCATACCTCAGACAAGATCACGATGATGAATATAAAGAAGCTTTGCAAAATCCAAATGGACAAATCGATGACGCCATAACTTGCAATGAAGATCTCCTAGAGCAGTAACAACATTTGCAACATCATCAAGAGAGCTCAAACAGATTACCACGTCGAGGAGCTACTGTGATAGTATGCCCATCCTTCTCAATTCGACACTTTATATGATCGAAACCAACAAAAAGACCCAGATCAACGAGCCGGGAAATAGAAAGAAGATTCCTTTGAAGATTTGGAACATGCAAAACTCCTTGCAATATTCTGATAGAGGAAAGGGTGCCAAGATATAGATCACCAACAACCATGACTTGACAAGTAGTGTCATCAGTAAGATACAACAATTTCTTAATTGAAAGAGCATGATAATTATGAAGCCGTTGAGATTGGTAAGTCATATTACCGTCATATTGCCAGTAGCACCAGAATCAACAATAAAAAGAGAACCATCCCGAACAAGAAGTACTCTTCTAGGAGAAATATCACGATGAACACAATTTACCTCCTGATAATTATGTTCATCACACTACTTGTATGTTGAGAAGCATATGCGCAATTGCGATCTTGATCATATCGCCTTTTGAAACAACAATGATGTAAGACCCCCCCGACCCGAACCACGTGTAAGATCCCCGACCCGAAGGGCGGGGGAATCCTTTTGATAGGCGGTCAAGTCTCGTGTTATTTTCCGATTGACGACACCTCGATCTCGTAGAAATACGAGGTTACGAGCAAACGGACGGACCTAACTCTATCTCGCAGGGGAAACGTAGTCATCCTAAAGGAAATTCTAATCCCCAGCACTAAATGTGCGTGGAGATGGAACAAGACCCACACTTGGTTCAAGAAAGCCAACGCCTTTTTCCCCCGTATTCATGAGGCACGGTGTCGTGAAGTGAGCGGAATAGCCAGGAAAGTACGAAACTTCTAGCTGTGAGAGTTGGTGTCAAACCTAACAAGGAAACTCACGTACAAGATTTCCCAAGGAGTATTGAACATCATTGTTTCCAATGACAAATACATGTGTCCACTTCCCTCAATACAACCTTGAATTTCTCCAGATGATTGCACAGAATTGCATGAAATCCTTTGAACCATTCACATGTGGGCATCACAAAGATTTCCAATTATTCCAATATACATGTGGCCAGTTACATCCATTACATCCAGTGCCCTCAAAACCATTATTTCAAGATGTCCTTTGTCACCTGAAAACCTGCCTTAATATCCTAACATCTCACAAACAAAAAATTGCATTTGACATAGCTTTCACATACTCATAATTTTCAAAATCCATATGAGAAGAAGGTATGGAAAATTTCCCTCAGCTTCAATGCATTTTTCACCAATCACCGAGCTCCAAATTCCTTAGCCTTTTTCCCATGCTCTCTCTACTCAATTCCAATTTCTTTTTGGTGTATCTAATATTTGATTTTCTCCATTCATGTATAGTGAGAATATTTTATTTAAGGGAAATAAGCAAACAAACACTTAGCTGGCGATTTGAAAACGTGCTTCTCTTTATTTACTTCATCAACCAAAAGCTATGCGCCGAATATTCGAAGGTGGTAAATCGCAAGCAGCTTCGCTGTATATTGTCCTTCCAAAGTAGATTTTTCCCAGAATTGTATCATCATAAAGTACTAGAATTATTCTCTAATTCTAGCACCTACAAAGCATATACAGTATATATATTCAAAAGATTCAAATCTCTGGTAGGTTCGACGCTGAACTTCGACGCTGTATATTGATTTTCCCCACTCTGGTTTTTCGCCGTGAAGCTCCGGCCCTTTTCCTCTCTTTCCCCGCGGCGATCTAGGCGGCCCCCCTTCCACATTCTGCCAGCTGTCCCTGCCATAAGGAAAAGCTGCGCCTTTTTCTAGAAGTCCCCCCCCCACGTTTTTGTTAACCTTAATACTAAGGTCATTAAACATAACCTTAGCATTAAGGTAGCAAAACTTAACCACAAGACTCCCAGCATTAGCACCATGTTTTAAGTCTTAACCACAAGACTCCCAGCATTAGCACCATGTTTTAAGTCTTAACCACAAGACTCCCGGCATTAGCACCATGTTTTAAGTCTTTACTCTCTGCATTAGATACACGTAAGATACTTATGCTTCTACATGATGATCCATGAAGTCCAAGTGCAGCTTTCTATCCCAACATTTCCCAAACATTCAATGAACTCTTCGGCACTGTGATTCCTTCATAATTTATAAGTCATCATATCGGCCCATGTGATTTATAGAATCCCCAATTGCCCATTCAAGTATTTCTTCAGCCTTTATAAATGCATTCCTTTGTGCATTGGTATGCCCTCATGCCATCATATATATCTGGATGCTTCTAACTTGCCCATGAACTCTGAGTAACAGCAAAAACATCATCCTCCATACTCATATACAAAAAACTCCTAAATCTGACTCAGCCTCAGCTTGTCTTATTGAACCTCATATACAATATGAACATATGTACATGGCATCATATAATGACTCATCATGGCACTTAACCCATGCATCTGGATGTGTATTTGACGGCCTCACATGCACGGTTTCATATCATAGACGTGCCATGGCACGACATCCACCCCCTCTAAACCTGCACATCCTCTGGTATGTGCCAAATCATCATCAAGGTCCACATATAACTGAATGTCGTCTTCATCTTCTGCAGTTCCAGGAAGATCATCCTCTTCCTCTTCAATCATATCCATACTTCCACTGTCAAGCCTCTCATCCTGAATCTCTTGTGAATCAAAAGGATCACTATCATGCCTTCTTTTAAATATCTTGACTCTTTTACCAGCCACAAGATTCTTTACTTCTGTTCCATCAAGCTCACACAGAGTATATGTGGCATTTCCATGCACATGCCTGACAATGTAAGGGCCAAACCATCTTTTTGCAAATTTTCTTTGAACAGTGAATTGGTTGTCAAGGCTACTATCATACATTAGAACCCAATCACCTTCTTCAATAGGTTTTGGCCGGAGTCTGTGTCTACTATCAAATCTTTCTTTATTTTTCAGCCTTGCATCTTTCAGGCGAGCTTTAGCAAGCTCTACATCTTCAGGCCTCCTCTCCAACTGTCTTATTCTCAATGCAAGGAGGTCATCTCTGCTCAATCCTTCCATCCAGGGCAATACATTCCAAGTTAGAATTACTTCTTCAACTGGCATCACTGGCTTCTGACCATACATTAATTCAGCAGGCATGTATCCTGTCACTGAGCTATGAGTTGTACGGTCAGCCCACAAGGCATATGGTAGCAGCTTTGGCCACACTCTCATCCTTTCTCTGCATGCCTTAGCCAAAGCTTTAATGATTGGAGGATGTCCTCGCTCACTTTTCCCATTGCCCTCAGGATTGTAAGCACATGTTAGAGACAGTTTGATACCAATTCTAGAGAAGAATTCCCTTGCTTCTTCAACATCTAGCTCTCCCCTATCAGCTGTTATTTTCCCAACACAACCATATCGGCAGATCACATCTTCCAAGAGAAATTTGCATACTGTTTCCGTACTCTTTGTTCTAAGGGCACGCCCTTCTACCTGATTTGTCAAATCTTCTCTTGCAAGTGCTATATACCGCATCTGCCAAATTCCCAAAGGCATTGTAACTAGATCCACTACCCATTTGTAGTGCATGGCAGGTGGGTAGGTTGGTTGCAAGCCATCACGATGCCTCACATTTGAGTACATTTGGCATACCATGCATGTTTCCACATATTGGGAAATATCCTTGTACATTCCTCTCCACCAATATTTTTCCTTTATTTTGGTATAAGTGGCCCACACACTTCTATGCCCAGCCCAGAGACTCTCATGGAACTCTTTCACAAGCTTCCCTTGAGTCTCTTTATCACATATGACTCTCTGTGGCATAGCATTCCTCTGTTTAGGATGTTTCCAGAGATACCCATCCTTTAGAAAGTAACCATATGCCTTTCTGCGGATCCTCTTAAATTCTGAGTCAGACCAATTCTCTTGCCTTGTCAGAGTGCTCAAATATTGACCAATAAGCAACCAATCCCCTTCATATATTTCCTCAATAAAAGACTCAAGTGCATTTGATAGGCAAATATGATCCCCCTTTGCATATGCTGTAGTATAGAACTTTGTACCCACATCATCAATGTCACTAACCATCTCTTCCTCATCTTCATACCTGGCTCTTGATAGCATATCTGCAACTGGGTTATCTTTTCCCGCAATATGCTCAAACTCAGGATTTAGTGACTTGATATAAGCAATCCACCTAAGCATAGCAATATCTGGAGTGGTACAACTTGCTATCATCCCAAGAAGTGGCAAGCAATCAGTCTCCACAAGTACAGATGCCCCAATAAGATATTCTTTTTCACATTTTAGAGCAGTGACTATCCCCCATAATTCTCTCTTGATCTGTGGATACTTTCGCTGCCGAAAGCTTAATACCTTTGCTCCAAATCTAATTACATACCTATGATCATCCTCATCATCTTGCCCTACTGCCCATCCAATCCCAGTAGGACTAGTATCAACTGTAACAATCACAGGCCTGCCACACTCATAATCTGCCTTTCTCAAAATGGGTGATGATTGGAGCAAATATTTCAGCTTCCGCATAGCTTTAATATGTACTGCACTCCACAAAAATTTTTGATTTTTCCTCAAAAGCTGATAAAGAGGATCTGCTACATGTGCATAATGTGGGATCCAAATAACATAAAAGACGCATGCTCCAAGAAATCTCCTCAGCTCTGTAACATTAATGCATATTTCCTTCATTCTTTGTATTGCATCTATCTTGGCTGGACAAGGACGGCGTCCACTAGTACTACAAAGATGTCCCACTATTAGCACTTCACCAACCCCAAACACTGATTTTTGCCCAGATAAAGTAAGATTCACTTCTTCAAGCCTGGATAGAATCATGTCACAATCCTTTATATGATCTGCCACAAACTTGCGGCACCCTTTTGAATCCAAATTCTCATCTTTGTCTTTCTCCTCACAGCCCTTTATTGGCACATCATCCAAAAATGGCATAGTTTTTTGTGGTATGAAGTCCCGTAAGACTTTATTCATTCCATTCATCATATGTGCCACTGAGTTAGTGGCTCCCTGTGGTAAGGTACACATCCTTACTAATCCCAAAGGAGTTCTCATTGTGGTCAAGTCCCTGCTTTGCATATCCAGCTGGAACTGATCATATCCCGAATACAGATCACCCATAGAGTATATAGCTTTCCCTGCAAATGCTTCTGCAAACTCATCCACAATTGGACCTGCTCCCACATTCCTGATTGTGACTTTGTTTACAGGTTGCATGTCTTGAATAAAGCGCAATGTCCCATTTTTCTTTGGTACAGTAAACCATCTGTTGGAATATGGGGCACATGAAGGCTCCAAGATTCCCATCCTGATCTTTTCCTTTAGCAATTCCATCAACTTTGGCAAGAGAGCCTTTGGTACTGGAATTGGCCGCAGATTCCAAGGCACATGTGGAACAGTAAAGATCACCATTGGTGCTGTTACACTTGGATCAACACAACCAATCTCATGCGGCTGAAAGGCAAAAGCTTTCCCATGTTTTACAAGCATCTCCTCAAAGCATTCCCTTTCAACTGGCAACAGAAAATCCCTCTCACCAATCTTCAGCTCTTTCAGAGTTTCTTGAGTAAATTTATGCCCAATTTTCTTCGGATCTCTAAGATTTGGCTGCATAGAAGCTTCATCTATCTTCTCCTTGCTTCCTGGTGGCAAGGGCAAGGCAACTGGTTTCACCTTCTTTGCAACCGTTTTGTATTTTGTATCCACATGAGCATCCATCTCACAATTCATGTTTTTACATTCCACCCCCTCAAATTCCTGGATTATATCATACATCTCCACAGATGACACCTTTATCACTTCATTTCCACCCTGTAAGCATGCTCTTCTCATATCAAAAAGCACATCCATAGTATCTATAAATGACACCTCATCAAGCACCCCTGAAATAAACTCATTCTTCTCCAAAAGACCACACTGCTCAAAACTTTTTTGTTCATTTTGTATATGTTTTTGCATGCCACGCTTTAAATCCTTGCTTTTTACAAAAACCAGTGACCCATAGCTGGAGAATCCCTGAAAATTTGCTGAAAAACTATTTACATTGATTGAGTCCTGCGAGAACTCATTTCCCCTTGTACCATTGGAATCCCGCTTTACAATGGCACCTGGCCAAAATCCCTCATCTCCCTGTAATTCATAAACTCTCTGTTTATCTTTGGGAGTGACTGTGCCCGAAGAGATTCACGATTCCTTTCATGATTAATGCAAACTGTCAAAAACTGAACAGCTTTTTTGCCATCTTTACTCCTTATTCTTGCATAGGCTGAACCATCATCCAAAACCTTTGTTTCCATCCTTACAGCTGTAATGTAGGGTTGCCCAAGAATGAGGGGATACGATGACATCTCCTGAACAAAGAAATTCTGATCATCCTTCACATCCCCTATAGTTACCCTTACATTTGGACATGCTGCATAAAGCTCTCCAGATGAATTATTAGCTGCTTTAATCATCCACCCATGATCCACATCCATTGGCCACTTACATTTGTTGTAGAGATTTTTAGCCATAAGATTTATTTCAGACCCATGATCAATTAGAGCGACATATGGCTCTTCCAAATCACCTATCTTGACAAGGGTTTCAGTGGTGGCTCTTGCCCAATGGCTCCTGGAGTAATGACTTTTTGTAAGAACTTCTTTTTCGTCATCCTCTTCCACAAAACGCACTTGTCGTGCCCCATCAGCAGAGTGATTACATTCCACCACATTTTCTCTCTCTTCCTTTTTCTGTACCTGTACACCATGAGTCTTAGAAGTGCTTGCTTCCCCTTGTGATGGAATAGATTCAATTATGGACTGCCTTTTTCTTCGTATAATATCAATTATCTCATCATGAAATTCTTTCTTTGCAATCCCCAAGACTTCCCCTAATGTGAATTCCACCCTGCTGTTTAGAATTCTCTCTTCAAGCACCTTTTTGAGATCTGTTGCAACTTCAATATCAGATTGAAGCTTGTAGAGTGGACTTTTTCCTTTACCCTTCTCCTTCATTTTAACTGGCACTTCTTCCATTGAAACATCATGTGGAGGTCTGCCTTGCTGTGGAGGCATATGTGATGGCCCAGGATCCTTCTTTTCACTTCCACGTGTAACTCTTTTTGATGGCCCTCCTTCCTCATTTTCCCTTTTACGTTTCTCCTCTACCTGTGCCTCATTATTTTGGCATTTAGCAATATAGGCATGAATGGATAAAGAATCCACAGGCTCCTCCCAGCCAGTCTCAAGGCGTATACAATCTCCTGCCTCATGCAAAGCTTGCTTTGACACTTTCCTTGATGCAATTAATTCCATTGTTGACGGCCAAAAATTCTCATTCTCATAATCCTCATCATTCTCAAATCCCTGCTTTTGTTGACCAACCTTTAATCCATAGGTTGCTGCCTCGATCATAGAAATGGCATGACTAGCAACCATATCCTCTACCAGCTTTTTCATCCCTCCTTTCCCAAAGTTTGTACTCAGCGGAAGACCAGTCTCTGTAAGATGGATTTTCCCATCTTTGAAGAACACAAGTTGATTCTTAAGAGCTTCTTTATAGCTGGTACAATCCTTCTTTGCATGCTCTGGGTCATCACACCATATGCATCTATATGTAAACCCTTCTTTGATTTGAGGCCTTTGCATAGAAGCCTGCCCCAATGGTAGACCTTTTTCTTCGATCCTGGACATCTTCAATTTTAAATCACGCATACCCTTGATAAGCTCATCCATCGGCCCATCTATCTTAGGAATTGTGGCAGCTGGCTTGGATAAACTCTCAGGGGTAACAGCAGCTATGGGGGTTGCAGAGCCCATCACCATTTTATCCCTCCTCCGCTGCCTCTTTGCTAACATAGTGACTGCATCCTCAACATCATTCCAGTCACTCTTTAATCCTTGCTCTGTATTTTTATCCTCAAGGAGGATTTCCAATGTCTCCTGGAGATCTTTCCCAGCTGCCTGCAAGAAGAGCTCTGTCTTTTCTCTGTCCAAAGTTGCACGCTCTATTCTTGACAACTGGGCATAACGCTTCTCAAACTCCCTTAACAATTCCGTGGCAGAAATTCCCATTTTAGGTTTTGTGACCCATTCCAAAAAAGTTCGTTTAGTCACTCGCTCAGAATCCTCCATGAAGTATTCATCTTTTAAGGCAAGCTTGAATTCTTCCCAATTTCTGCCACCCTGTGCTGTCTGCAATCCTTTTATGCGCTCTCTTATTTCAGGAACGCATACCAACTCAAAACTTCGAACCATATCCTCCTCGGTCACCCTATTTAGCTCCATCTCCTTTATATAATTGCGCAGATACTTTGTAATGTCCTTCCCATCAAATTGATCTACCTTTTTCACAATTGATTGTAAGGCTTTGGTCATGGAAATCTGTCCCCTCTCAGCAGCTTGTTGCTGTTGCATGTACATGGAAAACATTTGGAACATCTGCATAACTCCAGGGTCAAAATGAACCCCCTGGCCCTCAGAATTCTCAGCCATAGCTTCCCTGTATGTTTCACTACACTCTCACCCCAGCAGTTTCACGTCGGGTTCACCAGATTTGTCGTGAAGTGAGCGGAATAGCCAGGAAAGTACGAAACTTCTAGCTGTGAGAGTTGGTGTCGAACCTAACAAGGAAACTCACGTACAAGATTTCCCAAGGAGTATTGAACATCATTGTTTCCAATGACAAATACATGTGTCCACTTCCCTCAATACAACCTTGAATTTCTCCAGATGATTGCACAGAATTGCATGAAATCCTTTGAACCATTCACATGTGGGCATCACAAAGATTTCCAATTATTCCAATATACATGTGGCCAGTTACATCCATTACATCCAGTGCCCTCAAAACCATTATTTCAAGATGTCCTTTGTCACCTGAAAACCTGCCTTAATATCCTAACATCTCACAAACAAAAAATTGCATTTGGCATAGCTTTCACATACTCATAATTTTCAAAATCCATATGAGAAGAAGGTATGGAAAATTTCCCTCAGCTTCAATGCATTTTTCACCAATCACCGAGCTCCAAATTCCTTAGCCTTTTTCCCATGCTCTCTCTACTCAATTCCAATTTCTTTTTGGTGTATCTAATATTTGATTTTCTCCATTCATGTATAGTGAGAATATTTTATTTAAGGGAAATAAGCAAACAAACACTTAGCTGGCGATTTGAAAACGTGCTTCTCTTTATTTACTTCATCAACCAAAAGCTATGCGCCGAATATTCGAAGGTGGTAAATCGCAAGCAGCTTCGCTGTATATTGTCCTTCCAAAGTAGATTTTTCCCAGAATTGTATCATCATAAAGTACTAGAATTATTCTCTAATTCTAGCACCTACAAAGCATATACAGTATATATATTCAAAAGATTCAAATCTCTGGTAGGTTCGACGCTGAACTTCGACGCTGTATATTGATTTTCCCCACTCTGGTTTTTCGCCGTGAAGCTCCGGCCCTTTTCCTCTCTTTCCCCGCGGCGATCTAGGCGGCCCCCCTTCCACATTCTGCCAGCTGTCCCTGCCATAAGGAAAAGCTGCGCCTTTTTCTAGAAGTCCCCCCCCCACGTTTTTGTTAACCTTAATACTAAGGTCATTAAACATAACCTTAGCATTAAGGTAGCAAAACTTAACCACAAGACTCCCAGCATTAGCACCATGTTTTAAGTCTTAACCACAAGACTCCCAGCATTAGCACCATGTTTTAAGTCTTAACCACAAGACTCCCGGCATTAGCACCATGTTTTAAGTCTTTACTCTCTGCATTAGATACACGTAAGATACTTATGCTTCTACATGATGATCCATGAAGTCCAAGTGCAGCTTTCTATCCCAACATTTCCCAAACATTCAATGAACTCTTCGGCACTGTGATTCCTTCATAATTTATAAGTCATCATATCGGCCCATGTGATTTATAGAATCCCCAATTGCCCATTCAAGTATTTCTTCAGCCTTTATAAATGCATTCCTTTGTGCATTGGTATGCCCTCATGCCATCATATATATCTGGATGCTTCTAACTTGCCCATGAACTCTGAGTAACAGCAAAAACATCATCCTCCATACTCATATACAAAAAACTCCTAAATCTGACTCAGCCTCAGCTTGTCTTATTGAACCTCATATACAATATGAACATATGTACATGGCATCATATAATGACTCATCATGGCACTTAACCCATGCATCTGGATGTGTATTTGACGGCCTCACATGCACGGTTTCATATCATAGACGTGCCATGGCACGACAACGGCCGCTGGCTCGGTCCCCTAAAACAAGTCTTGTTCGTGACTCTACTATTTCCTAAGTATCGTAGGTTACGACTAGTAGAAAGCTACCCGACTGATCGGGTCCACCCATCCTTAGAATGGTACCGTCAGGGCATCCATTCTCCCACTTTCCACACACTCACCCGTTCAATTGTTTCCTAATTAAGTCCTACCACACTGTGAAACACTTAAAACAAATTCCTTTGTTAATTAATTACACTTGATTCCTTAAAGAAAATCTTTCTTAGCACAACATTGAAATCAACGAGCATACTTACAGTGAAAAATATTTACAAAGACCCTGAAACCGGGCCGATATTCCAATCCAAACTCATGTCCAAACCATAACCATAACCAAAACTACATCGATAATCTAGAATTCGATCTTCCAGCCTCAACCAGCTGGGTAAACCTCACGGACCCTCTCCCCTCGTCGTCAGCCAGCCGATGAGGGCCAAGCCGTCCTGTCACCCCCTCAGGTACTGACGCTTGTACCAAACCCTCTCGCTCTTCGGAGGGGACGTCTCCTCATGAGGTGGGGGTTAAGTCACCGCACTAGCCTGGACCCACAGAACTAGGCAGCATATATACATCACCCTGGTGGTGAAAACCAATTCCCAGTGGCATAGGAGGGGATTGCCCTGGGCCGACTCCCGGCCTCGCTATATCCTCCGCCCGGCTACACAGGCAAGCACGGAGTTAGCTAAGGGGGGGAGAAGCTGTACCTGCATGTTAGCAATAAACCAACAGTATATCCAATAAAAAGAGACATAGCCTTGATTCAATGAATTCACGCATTAACAAAAACCATCGTTTCGGAAAGACAATGATTCAAAAGCAAGATTACTTTCCTATAACTTTACTTAAGAGTAACCATAAGGTACTTTAGGCCATCTATACTAGGGGTTTAACCTTGGTTCCTTTCCTATTATTACGAATCTTTGCATTAAGCTTCATAAGAGAGAATTTTACTTAAAACTGTTTAAATGACCAACCTGGTTATCGTTTTCATGCCTATTCACTTCAAGAGGGGCGAAGGCAATTGCAGGGACGCGATTTGCTTCATTCCCTCCTTGGGCAGCGCGCGGTTCTTCAATTCGGCGGCGTTTTGGCGCCATAGGAGCACTAGAGTTTTAAGAGGATAGAGAGAAAACGAGGTGAATATAAGAGGTTGGGAGCGTGGAGAGAAAAGAGAGAATTCTACTGGTTCAAACGGATTCAAAAACGGAGTCCGTTTGGGGTAGGAAAAGCTTGTTGGGCTTATGGGCAGGAACGACCTCTTAGCCTAAGTTTAAGTCGCCGCATATGGGGGGGGAATTGAGAGGGTGTCCTTAACTTGGAGAGCTCTTGAGAAGAGTGTACGTCTAGGGAGGCCTAGGGAAGAGTAAGGCAAGGGTTGGAGGAGAGGCACACTTTAAGTCTATTCACACGGGCCCGGGGGGGGGGGAGAAGAGTGTAGGACATGTCCTAGAGCTTGAGAGAGGGCTTGCGCGTAGGGGCTTGCTGGGGGCTTGTCTAGAGAAGGGGGCTGGGAGGGTCCTTTTATAGGTGCTGGAGGGTGGACGTCCGGGTGCGGGAAGGTGACACCTGGGTGGTGTAGGTGTCCGGGAGAGAGTGTGGGCGTGAGACACCTGGGGGTGGAGGTGTCTCGAGGAGAGAGAAAGTGTGACACATGGGGGTGGAGGTGTCCCCAAGAGAGAGAGAGCGCGACACCAGTGGATAGAGGGTTCTGGGAGGAGGGGGTACGTGTAGGGGTGTGCTGGAGGGTGCATCTAGGTCGTGTACACGCTTGGGTGTCCCGGGTGGATTGTCGGTTTTTTCACGGGCGGCGCCCGTGGTGGGGCCCACGCCGGCCGCCCGCCGTCGTCCGGGGGGGTCAAAAAATATTTTTTGACGGAAATGTCCGGCCTTGCCCCGTGACCATGGGGGCGTATTCCGTTCGTTGATTAGACGTCTGGATAGTTACTATTTTTGGTCGGAAGTTCGCAGATTAAGGGCTTAAAAGCTTAATTAAACCCATTCCGGGTGCCCGTTTTTAGTTCAGAAAAAACTATTTTAAGCGTAAAATTACGCGTAGATTCCAAATTTGGATTCAAAATTACAAATTTCTAAGCAAAAATGACTCATTTTCCAAAAATAGAAGTTTTTTGATCGTAAAAATGACAACTAAGTTATATTTTTCAACTCTGAAGCAAGTACATTGTTATTTACAATGGGTATGTTACGTCCTTCCCTACTAAAAGAACTCGAGATGTCCTTATCTCGGCACAAACTCTGGGTAATTCTTTTGGAGGGTTGACTCTTCCTCCCAAGTGGCATCCTCCTCAGGGTAATCTTTCCATTCCACTAAATGTTCCCTAAGGATTCTATTGCGAAGCACTCTTTCTCTAGAGTCGATGATTCTATTTGGTCTCATTTCAAGGACTCCCTGAGTTGGCATTACAATTTGTTCATCATCAAGAACATGATCAGGATGAGGCACATATGGCTTGAGTAAGCTTACATGGAATACATCATGGATTTTGAGGTGGGTTGGGAGGCGAAGTTTGTAGGCATGTTTTCCCAAACATTTGATGACTTCATAAGACCCACAATACCTTGGACTCAGTTTCCTAAATTTTCCAAGAGATAAAGAACTTCTCTTTGGCCGCACTCGAAGAAAAACTTTGTCTCCTTGCTGAAAAATTCTTTCAGATCTTTTGGTATCAGCATAATGCTTCTGTCGATCCTGGGCGGCTTTAATATCCTTACGAATAGCTTTGGTTTGTTCTTCCATTTCTTCAAGCATCATCCTAGAGGCTTCAACCTTTAGTGTGGGGTCAGAGAAATTTAAGGGAGACAAACATTCCTGACCATAAAGAGCTTTGAATGGTGACATCCCTATGCTTTGGTGATAGGATGTATTGTAAGAGAATTCCACTAGAGGGAGATACTGAATCCACTTCTTTGGTTCACGCCCACAATAGGCTCTCAGGATGTCTTCTATAATCTGATTAACTCTCTCAGTTTGACCATCTGTTTCTGGGTGGTAAGCTGTACTGAAACAAAGTTGTGTTCCAATAGCCTGGAATAATGATGTCCAGAACTTTGAAGTGAAGTCAGAGTCCCGGTCACTGACTATTCTTTTTGGCAATCCATGAAGCCTAAAGATTTCCTTGATGAAAAGGCGGGCAATATCAGAAGATTTAAATGTCTTTTTTACTGGGATAATATGGGTGACTTTGGTAAGCATATCCACAACTACTAATATAGAATCATACCCTCCTTGTGTTGTGGGAAGACTTGTGACAAAATCCATACTGATACATTCCCACTTCATCTGAGGAATGTCCAGAGGTTGGAGTTTCCCGTGCATTTTGATTCTTTCAGCTTTAATCTTTTGACATGAAAGGCATTGTCTGATGTATTGAAGGATATCTCTCTTCATTCCAGGCCAAAAGTAACTTCTCCTTAAGGCATTCAAGGTTTTTGCATAACCTGGGTGTCCTGCTCTACGGGGCTATCATGAGCTTCATACAAGATCATCTTCTTTAGTGCAAGATCTTTGGGAATACATAACCTATGCATAAAGAAGAGGCATTCATCATCGAGGGTGTATCCCTTGGTCAATATATTTTCCTTTTCTGTGGGTGCCTCCTTGTGAACCAGGCTTACTAGCTTTTGGTAATCAGGGTCATGAAGTGAAACCTGCTTTACCTTCTCTAGGATGGGGTTATTTGGCATAGAGATTGCACTTAGGAAGGATTTGCGACTGAGGGCATCTGCTACAACATTATCCTTTCCAGGACGAAATTTGATATCAAAATCAAACTCTTGCAGAATCTCAATCCACCTTCTTTGCCTCATGTTGAGATTGGGCTGGGTGAAGATCCACTTTAAACTCTGGTGGTCAGTTACAAGCAGAAACTTACGGCCTAGGAGATAGTGTCTCCATAACTTGAAACAATGAACAACTGCAAGGAGTTCCAAATCATGGGTGGCATAATTGACTTCATAGGATTTAAGCTTACGAGAAGTGTAAGCCACAAGCCTTCCTTCTTGAATTAAGACACCACCAAGTGCAAGGCCACTAGCATCAGTGGACAACCTCAAACTCTTTGGTGAAGTCAGGGAGCTTCAGAACTGGTGCTGAGGTGAGGATAGCTTTAAGTTGGCTAAAACTGATTTGGTGGATTGGTAACCATACTATCTTACATTCCTTCTTGAGGAGATCAGTTAAGGGTGCGGCTATCTTGGCATAATCCTTGATGAAGATCCTATACCATCCTGTGATGCCTAGAAACCCACGGATTTCTTTGACTGTCCTAGGGGGTGGCCATTCCAATATATCCTTGACTTTGGCAGGGTCTACTGAGATGCCCCTTGAGGAGACAATGAACCCTAGATATTCAATTTGGGAAGTGAAGAAGGTACATTTGCTTTTCTTGGCATAGAGCTTATGTTCGCGCAGTATTTGCAATACTTTGCGTACATGCTCCTCATGTTCCTCTTTTGACTAAGAATAGACCAAGATGTCATCGAAGAAGACAAGGACAAATTCATCCAAGTAGGGTCGAAAGATATCCTGCATCAGGCGGTTGAAGGTGGTGGGAGCATTGGTTAATCCGAATGGCATGGCTGTAAATTCATAGTGGCCATAGCGGGTATTGAAAGCGGTTTTTGAGATATCTGATTCCTTGATCCTAATTTGATAGTAGCCAGACCTGAAATCCATCTTGGAGAAAACTTTGGATCCATAAAGTCTGTCAAGAAGTTCGTCGATGCGAGGAATGGGGTATTTGTTTTTGACAGTGACCTTGTTTAGGCCTCGGTAGTCAATACAAAGCCGAAGCGAGCCATCCTTCTTTCTCTGGAAAAGAACAGGCGCTCCCCATGGGGAATTACTAGGGCGAATGAATCCTTGCTCAATGAGCTGCCTAAGTTATTCCTTGAGCTCTATGGCTTCGGGAAGAGACATTTTGTAAGGTCTCCTTGAAACTGATTCAGCACCAGGGATTAACTCAATCCCATGATCTACTTCTCGAGATGGGGGTAGTTTTGTAAGTTCCTCTGGAAAGATATCTGAAAACTCCTGGAGCCAAGAGGGTTCTAAATTTGGGTTGCTTTCTTCTACCTTGTTGAGTTTGACAAGGAAGATCTGTTGGCCCTTGCGCACTCCCTTAAGAAGACGATTAGCTTTGACCAAATGAAATTTGGGTTTACCTGTTTTTCCCTGGGCTGATACTACCTGTCCTTGACTATTCTTAAAGGTGATGCTTCCTTCAGCACAGTGAATGTCAGCATTGTTTGCAATTAACCAATCCATACCAAGGATTCCATCATAAATCCCTAATGGTAAGCTTCTAAAATACCCATGGGTTGATTCACCATCCAATTCAAATTCAAGATCCCCCACACAATGTCGGGATACTTCTTCTTTTCCACTAGCTAACGCAACAATCATTGCTTGGGCTGGTTTTTGATCTAACTGTAACTTACGCAAGCATTTTGGAGAAAGAAATGAATGCGTACTACCACAAGCAACCAAAAGCTGGAAAGATCTACCTTGATAAGTAGCCGGAGCTTGGATAACAGAAAACTGCTGATTAGGTCCTTGATGTTCTATAGCTGCATGAATGGTGGCTTGCTCTTCTTCTTCCATCTCTAAAGTCGGTTCACCAATCATAGAGCAGACACAGGCAGTCACTCCACGACCTTTACCACGTCCACCACCACCTCGTCTAGCTTGGCGGTTATTAGGAATCCCACGACCTTGAACTACCCGGCCGCCTTGTGGAGCAGCAGTGACACTAGGATTGAGAGAGGGTCTTGCAAGTTTGGGGCATTCATTCCGAAAGTGGCCAACTTCATTGCAATAAAAGCACCTTTGGTCCCCATAGGATTCTGAAGTGGAATTAGCATAACTGCGGGGGACAAAATTATTGGGGTACTGACCAATAGTATTGTGGCGAAAATTCGATTGGTAATTCCTCTGAAGGCGCCCCCTTGGGTTAGACTCAGGATAGACTCTCTTCTTTGCTTGACCACCCTTTACTTCTTTAGCCGGAGGTTTGGCTCGAGTAAGAGCATCTTGCAAGGTAGTTGACCTCATTGCTTCAAGGCGAGAATCCAAAGGTTCATTCAGCTCTTGGCAAAATCGGGCCACTTGTTGAGTGATCAACATAGGTGGAGCATATTTGCCAAGTGTGACAAATTTTGAGTAGTATTCCTCCAAGGTTAAGCTAAGCTGCTTGAGGCTGAAGAACTCGTTCATCTTAATAGACTCATGAGATGGGGGAAGATAACGGCCCTTCACAGCTTGCTTAATGTCACTCCAGGTTTGGGTATCTTCAGTGACGCCCTTATCTCGGCACCATTGCTTCCACCAAAGTTTGGCGTCCCCAGTAAGACGGAATCTGGCAAGCATGGATTGATTCCCAATTCCTGTACCAGCAGCCGAAAAGTAATCGTCCATGGCTTCTATCCAAACTTCTACATCCCTTTCAATCTTTGAACCTGCCCCATTAAATGAGGGAGGTTGCATTTGTTTGAGGAGAAGCTTCTTCTCCTGTGTATCTGTATATAATGCATTGGGAGCAAGAAGTTGACGATCCTGGTTATCAATAAGAAGCTAAATTTAGAATCATGTCACTTAGGCGGTTTAATACACATAAGACAATGAGTGTGAAAATCAAAACCTTTTATTCCAAGCTTTAATATTTACAAGTAAACTAAGCCATTTACAAGTAAACCAAGCCATTTACAAGGATTGGACTAAATCCAATCTTATTTATTTACATGGTAGTCCTCTAGGGAACCTAATAAAGATCTGCGGTGGTAGCATTGAAAAAGTAGGGGGGTTCTCCCATGGTTTCAAGAACTCGATAAGTCTCTGGTAGGGGAGGTAAACCTCGTCTAGAAAGACGGGTAACGGCTACTCTATCAGGGGATACAACTTGAGTCACCTTATCATAAACCCAACGATTCTGCAGCATGCGATTCCCATCGATAGTGACATAGGTGTTACGAGGAGTGCCAATAAACCAGAACAGGCGAACCATCCGCAACATCTCGGCATATCGGATCCGCCTCAAGTCGTTGGTGAGATTGCCGACGTGCTCAGCTCGAATGATGAAGTAGGTAGATCGACGATGCCAATACTCAGTTCTGTTCCATCCCCTTTCGATGCGAGTGTAAAGAGGAAGGGTTAGCTTGTCTACAATGTGCATCATAGTGTCACGGAACTCGAATTCGGAAGAGCGACAAGCAGTCATGAACATGCATTGGAATACCAGGAAGCGAGAATAGGGATCCATCTCGTCCTCCTGTATCCAGCCGTAACTAGATTAGTTTAACAAGAATTCCTAGAGCAACAAGAGAATACAATACAAAATCTCCCAAGTCTAAACGCGCTCTGATACCACGTGTAAGACCCCCCCGCCGACCCGAACCACGTGTAAGACCCCCCCGACCCGAAGGGCGGGGGAATCCTTTTGATAGGCGGTCAAGTCTCGTGTTATTTTCCGATTGACGACACCTCGATCTCGTAGAAATACGAGGTTACGAGCAAACGGACGGACCTAACTCTATCTCGCAGGGGAAACGTAGTCATCCTAAAGGAAATTCTAATCCCCAGCACTAAATGTGCGTGGAGATGGAACAAGACCCACACTTGGTTCAAGGAAGCCAACGCCTTTTCCCCTCGTATTCATGAGGCACAGCCGCTGGCTCGGTCCCCTAAAACAAGTCTTGTTCGTGACTCTACTATTTCCTAAGTATCGTAGGTTACGACTAGTAGAAAGCTACCCGACTGATCGGGTCCACCCATCCTTAGAATGGTACCGTCAGGGCATCCATTCTCCCACTTTCCACACACTAACCCGTTCAATTGTTTCCTAATTAAGTCCTACCACACTGTGAAACACTTAAAACAAATTCCTTTGTTAATTAATTACACTTGATTCCTTAAAGAAAATCTTTCTTAGCACAACATTGAAATCAACGAGCATACTTACAGTGAAAAATATTTACAAAGACCCTGAAACCGGGCCAATATTACAATCCAAACTCATGTCTAAACCATAACCATAACCACAACTACATCGATAATCTAGAATTCGATCTTCCAGCCTCAACCAGCTGGGTAAACCTCACGGACCGTCTCCCCTCGTCGTCAGCCAGCCGATGAGGGCCAAGCCATCCTGTCACCTCCTCAGGTACTGACGCTTGTACCAAACCCTCTCGCTCTTCGGAGGGGACGTCTCCTCATGAGGTGGGGGTTAAGTCACCACACTAGCCTGGACCCACAGAACTAGGCAGCATATATACATCACCCTGGTGGTGAAAACCAATTCCCAGTGGCATAGGAGGGGATTGCCCTGGGCCGACTCCCGGCCTCGCTATATCCTCCGCCCGGCTACACAGGCAAGCACGGAGTTAGCTAAGGGGGGGAGAAGCTGTACCTGCATGTTAGCAATAAACCAACAGTATATCCAATAAAAAGAGACATAGCCTTGATTCAATGAATTCACGCATTAACAAAAACCATCGTTTCGGAAAGACAATGATTCAAAAGCAAGATTACTTTCCTATAACTTTACTTAAGAGTAACCATAAGGTACTTTAGGCCATCTATACTAGGGGTTTAACCTTGGTTCCTTTCCTATTATTACGAATCTTTGCATTAAGCTTCATAAGAGAGAATTTTACTTAAAACTGTTTAAATGACCAACCTGGTTATCGTTTTCATGCCTATTCACTTCAAGAGGGGCGAAGTCGATTGCAGGGACGCGATTTGCTTCATTCCCTCCTTGGGCAGCGCGCGGTTCTTCAATTCGGCGGCGTTTCGGCGCCATAGGAGCACTAGAGTTTTAAGAGGATAGAGAGAAAACGAGGTGAATATAAGAGGTTGGGAGCGTGGAGAGAAAAGAGAGAATTCTACTGGTTCAAACGGATTCGAAAACGGAGTCCGTTTGGGGTAGGAAAAGCTTGTTGGGCTTATGGGCAGGAACGACCTCTTAGCCTAAGTTTAAGTCGCCGCATATGGGGGGGGAATTGAGAGGGTGTCCTTAACTTGGAGAGCTCTTGTGAGAAGAGTGTACGTCTAGGGAGGCCTAGGGAAGAGTAAGGCAAGGGTTGGAGGAGAGGCACACTTTAAGTCTATTCACACGGGGGGGGGGGGGGGGGGGGGGGGGGGGGGGGGGGGGGGGGGGGAGAAGAGTGTAGGACATGTCCTAGAGCTTGAGAGAGGGCTTGCGCGTAGGGGCTTGCTAGGGGCTTGTCTGGAGAAGGGGGCTGGGAGGGTCCTTTTATAGGTGCTGGAGGGTGGACGTCCGGGTGCGGGAAGGTGACACCTGGGTGGTGTAGGTGTCCGGGAGAGAGTGTGGGCGTGAGACACCTGGGAGTGGAGGTGTCTCGAGGAGAGAGAAAGTGTGACACATGGGGGTGGAGGTGTCCCCAAGAGAGAGAGAGCGCGACACCTGCTGTGGATAGAGGGTTCTGGGAGGAGGGGGTACGTGTAGGGGTGTGCTGGAGGGTGCATCTAGGTCGTGTACACGCTTGGGTGTCCCGGGTGGATTGTCGGTTTTTTCACGGGCGGCGCCCGTGGTGGGGCCCACGCCGGCCGCCCGCCGTCGTCCGGGGGGGTCAAAAAATATTTTTTGACGGAAATGTCCGACCTTGCCCCGTGACCATGGGGGCGTATTCCGTTCGTTGATTAGACGCCTGGATAGTTACTATTTTTGGTCGGAAGTTCGCAGATTAAGGGCTTAAAAGCTTAATTAAACCCATTCCGGGTGCCCGTTTTTAGTTCAGAAAAAACTATTTTAAGCGTAAAATTACGTGTAGATTCCAATTTGGATTCAAAATTACAAATTTCTAAGCAAAAATGGCTCATTTTCCAAAAATAGAAGTTTTTTGATCGTAAAAATGACAACTAAGTTATATTTTTCAACTCTGAAGCAAGTACATTGTTATTTACAATGGGTATGTTACAAATGAGATGGATGATCTATACGACCACAATAGTCACAAGGAGTACGATTTTTGGAGGAATTCGAATGAGGTTGCTTGGTGGTAATGCCAAGTTCTTCATCATATTGACGTCACTAAAAGAGGAGGGACCATTATCCATGCCTTTTTCAATGCCTTAGAACTAAGCTCAAAATTCCCATAATGTCAAAATACACGTCGAAATAGAAACATTGAAATACACGTCGATATATCCATCGAAACATGCGTCGAAATAAACATGTTTTTTCACTCTTATTTCGACGAACTTTTTGATGCTTATTTCGACTGCCATTCCGAGCGATTATTTTGACTGGTATTACGACCATTATTTCGACGGATGCAAGAAACTTTCAACGCTTTTTTCGACGGATGCAGGAGACTTTCAACTCTTATTTCAACGCATGCAGGTATAAATTTTATTTTTGGCATAATGGTGCATCCAGCTACAGTCTTGTAGCTGATGCATCATTATGCTAGGCTCTTAGAGTACCAAAGTCAAATGTATTCTAATGTGCAGAACGAAGCGAATTTGTTGGAAAAGTTGGAGTGCCATAATGTTTTTGACATTACAAAGTATGTACATTATAAACAAGTGCAAACAATGGCCAAATTATATTGCAAGATGTGAAATTTACATATCAAAGACCATATTACAAGCTCTAATGAGATGAGCCGACAAAAGACCATAGTATGGTATGGAAAGCCAAAATGGTTTTTATACTCGATGACCAAAATTGCATAAAGTAGTTGCATACAAGCTATACAAGCCCAAACAAAGATGTGAGCTGACCAAAATATGTATGTACAAGAGGAAAGACATGGGCAAGGCCACTCTATGTGGAGTCCTTACTCAGGGTCAAGTATTGGTCCCTGCTGCAAAAATCATACAAGACGCTTTTTTTGGTATACAAAACAACTATCTAACATGACATGGCAAAGCAAGTATACAAATCATAAGGTTAAGGCTTGTCGCACACTTACCATTAGGTTTTGTTTTACTATAAAAGCCTGCACTGTTGATATATGCGTCTAAATAACCATTGAAAAGAGCATCGAAATCAGGGTGGAAAAAAGCGTTGAAACATTCGTTTAAAAAAAATGTGAAAATAAGAGTCAAAAACATAAATTTTCCATGCTTATTTCGATGGATGTTTTGACGCTTTTTTCCGCCCTGATTATAATGATCTTTTTCACCACATTTATTCCCATGACCTTTTTGATGCTTATTTCAAACGATCGCTACTTTTCATTCAAAATCAAAATCTTTCCAGATCTTGTGCGCCCCCGACATTTCAAATTCCATATCAGCGACTACCACCCTCCACAAATACTTAAGGGAGGATTCCCCTCCAAAAATAAGCATTCGTTCCCATTCCAAATCAATATGGAAACCATGGATGACGCCACACCCTCAAATTTTATTGATTTAGAGGAGAAGACACTTTGCCCATGTACTCGCTGTGCAAATACCAAGTGGCTCGACGAATTTGCAATGATCATACAAAAAAATGAAAAATATTTTTGGTGGAGCGATTGGAACATCTAATTAGTGGTAATGTACGCTTTAGACGAACCAGTGGATATCCAGCCTGAACGATGGAGACCAACAAGAGTAGCCACAAACGAGGTGACAACCCGAGGAACTTGAGGCGGATTTGGAGCAAATACTAGAACATGACATGGATGACATGATAAATGCCTTACATGATGGAACAAAAGATCGTGATTTAGAACACGAAGGGGTAGAAGAAATCACACGACGTGTGAAATAGGCTTCCCAAGAAAAGAAAGAGCTATGCATGCTTGCTCATCTTTACCTATATCGTGAAGCACATGTGTCTATTTTATGCACTTGCCTATCCATATTGAACTTGCAAAATCGATTTTTGGATGGTTTGATACGAGCATATCAAAACTTTTTGCGTAAGTGATGATATCATATGCAATTAGTGAGTTATGTACCTTTATTCTTCGCCTGTCTATTTTGTATAACAGCTTATGGAAACATCAAATATTGCCAGAAGATAATGAGATGCCAATGGACCGTAGTCGAGCAAAAACAATGTTGCACTCGATTGGCATGGACTACAACAAACACCATGCTTGTCCAAATTATTGTATTCGACAAGAATATAGCAACGCAGTACAATGTTTGCATTGTGGTACATCGAGATATAGACAAGCTGTGCAAGGAGAAAGGGTACCAGCAAAAGTTTTACGAAACTTTTCCATCATCCCTCGGATTAAAACAATGTTCAAGTGCAAATACATTGCAGGATTGATGACTTGGCACCATAACACTAGGTCCACGGATGGTGTTATGCGTGTGCCCGCAGATTCCCCTGCATGGAAGCACATTGAAGAGAAGTGGGTAGCCTTTCAGGAGGAGGCTCGCCATATTCGACTCGGACTAGAGATGGATGGAGTCAATCCATTTGGTCTACGAAGTTCATCATGGAGTACATGGCTTGTTTTTCTAGTTAACTATAATCTTCCACCATGGCTAGCGATAAAAAAAGTGCATCTTTAAAAGGTGAAGAACATCGATGTGTATTTAGCCCCTTTAGTTGAGGAGCTTCGTGTTCTATGGGAGGGCATTGAAGTTCATGATATTTCCAAGAGGTTTAGACAACGTGTGCTAACATTGAGAGGAATACTTATGTGGACTATACATGATTGGCCTAGCTATGGAGAGTGCTCAGGTAATGCTATAGCTTGTTAACATATTATGTTAAGTCATGATTGTCATCCAAACTTACATGCTACAATCTTTTTTGATGTTCTATAGGGCTTTCAGTGTCAGGGTATAATGGATGTCCATTATGTGGGCCGTAACTTGACGCAGGTATGCTCAAAGTCTATAAAGAAGATAGTATATGAGGGCCACAAGAAGTATCTCCCTGACAACCATCCTTTGTGTGAGGGATTTCTAGGGAGGTCTCCTTGCATATGGAATAGGGTGGTCGAGATCAAGCATCCAAGGACCTACATAAACTTGTTAATAGTGATTAATCATTAGAATTCTATAAAACATGAATAAGAGATTGAATGAAACATAGAACATACACATGGATGGAACATGCACATGGATGGAATCAACACAATTGATACTTCCTTTCTCTTCTCTTCACAATAGCAAGATCGATGATGCTCTGATACATGTTGAAAATACACAAACATGAAGAGATAGGGACAGAGTGACTTAGAGAGAGAGAAGGAGGAAGAGATTTACACCATATACACTCCCAAAATAATAGTTCATATTGATTATGAGTTTGTATATATAGGTGAGATCTAGGTCAAGTTAGGGTGTGATATATGTAGCTCCAACACATCAGAGGTACTCTTGAGTACGGTATCACTTATAGTGGAGGTGACACTTTTATGGGTTACTATGATTCAAATTGGGCAAGAGATTGTGATTCCATGAAATCAAATTCCGGATATTATTTTTTGCTTGGTTTCGATTCTTTCTCTTGGACCAGTAAGAAGCAGTTGTTGCGGCAACAATGGCACTTTCTTCTACGAAAGTTAAATACAAGGTAGCTTGTTTTGTTTCTTGTGAAGCAGTATGGCTAAGAAGGATTTTAATGATATGGGAGTTCAGATTACTGAGGCTATAACCTTGCAATGTGACAACTAGATTTGCATGGCTATTGCCAAGAACCTTGTATGTCATGCTTAAAAAAGCACATTGAGATTCAGTATCATCATGTGTGAGAGCTGATTGAGGATGAGATAGTGGAGCTGGAGTAGTATTCTACTACAAACCAAAACTATGTCAACTGTTGGATAAAATTTATGAATACATGGGGATGAGGGATAATATATGAATCATAGCACGGGAATGGGTGCTAAGGTCTAGATGAGTAAAGACATAAAATACTAGCACATAAAAATGCTAATCAAAAGTAAAAGAATCTAAGAAGCCAATTCACTAGAACACGTCGGGGTCATAACAGCGTTTTCTTGTCGACATGTCGGGGACTCCATTCGCGCTACTCTACGCAGTGAATTTTCACTACTCAGCAGTGCTTGTAGCAGCGAAATTTTGCTACTCCACAATGTTTATAACATCGAAATTGCAATGCTGGTAGTGTCTGTAGCTGCAAAAGTTCACTGCTACAGTGTAATTTTGTTGCTATATAGTGGAAATAGTAACAAAATTACGCTACTATTTTTGCTGCATGAAATTTCACGAGACAAGGGATCGAGCTCATACCCGCGCTCCTAGCCGCGAAAAATGACTTGTGGAAAAAAAGTAGCGGGCTCGTGTATCAACGTGTGTATCATTGCGGCCAGAGACATGCGTGTAAAAGCACGTGTATAGACGCAGTCAGATGCGTTGATACGAGGGCTTATACACGCGTTTTGTCAGTTTAGCTACGCTTATACACGTGCATTTCACAGAGTATCTACGTATATACACACGACTTTTACAGAGTTGACGCGATCCATGAAGGGGATGGCAATAAGAGCTACTATGAGAGGAGATAAAGGGGGTGGCGATGTTGAGAAACACTCTATGTATCAAAGCACAGTCGCCATGAAGGGAATCACTCTATGTATCAAAGCACAAAGATGAAGATGGAAAGCACAAACTTTATGCAGCATCTTGATCAAGGTTGTTCCTATACATGCTTGATGATTCCCCATGATGATAACATGCAAGCTAGCACATATGATTTTGTGAAGGCAAGCCATATGCAGATGGGATCATCTCTCTCTTGAGCTGGATCGACAAGCAAGACACGCAAGCATGGGTGAACTTTAAGGACAAACACAATCGCGTGTAAAAACCCGTTCAAAAACAAGTGTATCTACGCGTGAACAATCTATGCAAACAGGGTACACGTAGACATACACGCGCTCGTACACGCGGCCTGCGCAAAAACTTTTTCGAAAACGACCGACCATCGACAAATCTTTCTTATAAAAAGAAAGCCCAGACTGTCACTATCGTCCATAAAAATATTGAAGCAGGTACGACCAGAGAAGGACGGAGACAATCGCATAAGGAAAAGAGACAATTACATAAATAAATGGAAGGAAAGAGACAGGACAAAGGACAAACTGACTCACCTCTGGAAAAGTGAGTCTTCTTTTTGGCTGGTTTCCTTCACCCATGTCTACTTCTTGCACCCATGTCTGCTTTTGCACTTGGCTTTAGTTCTCTATTGGAAGAGGAAAGATTTGGCGACGATGAAGGAGACAAAAGATGGAGTTTGAAAATGGTTTTTTGGAGAAGGCGGCAGGTTATTTTAGGTATAGACAGGTGGTCGCGTGTGTAGGAGCACGTGTATATTCGCATGTATAATAAACAGTGAGATGCGCTATTACACGCGATCAACACAGGATATAGAGACTTTTTATACTTTCATTAAAAACTGATTATGTGTTTGCTCTTTTGTACATAGGATGTCATCAACCTCCTCAAGCAGTTCTGGTGAGGATGAGACAATGTGTCATCGTAATCGCGATGTGTGGTTGGGACAAAGGATCAAGTGTATGTGTAATCGATGTCAAGGATGCATTGTACGAGCGCGTCGAATTACCTTGAATCACATCTCCATGTATGGAGAATGGAATCAAACAGGTTTAGAGGTGAGTAGATGTAAATTGATAGTATTCAAATGACTCATGGTGTCCAAATTAATGGAGTTATAATATATAATTGAAGTAGGATGCAATACCACACCCTAACATGGTGCCCTACGTGCGGCGAGAGCACGCAAAGCGTCGACAAGATGATGCTGGAGCTTCAGGATCTATTGTCAGAGATGAGTGGGAAAGGGATGACAATAGCCCTGCACCCCACGGTTGTGGAAGAGGAAGTGTTTGATGATATGGTGCAGTATCTTTTTAGGGATGATCCCAAAGGTATGGACGATGATGATATGGAACAAGAGCATCTTTACAAGGCTTCATCGACACCGGTTTGAAGGGTGCACATTCTCTATTTTACGTGCTTCACTTGAACTTCTCAATATACAAACAGTTTATGGATGAAGCAATGCAAGTCTTGACGGATTATTGAAGTAAGCATTCTAACACGCAAATTTGAATTAGTGGTTAAGGGTTTAGGGTTTAGGGCTAATTGTTGATGATATTGGATGCAGGCTATTATCAAACATGCTTCCAAAGGAGAATAGACTACCCACCTCAAGAGATATAGCGAGGCGCTATGTGACATCTCTTGGAGGATTGGATTATGATCGCACACATGCATGCGTCAATGATTGCATTCTCTTTCGTGGGACGCATAAGGAGGCTTGACATTGTCCCACTTGTGGTGAAGCAAGGTATAGAACAGATGTGAAGAGTTTTGATGGACCTCGTAAAGTCTCACGACACTTTCCTATAATTCCTCGCATCAAACACATGTTCAAGTGCAAATCCATAGCAGAGCTCATGTCATGGCATTCCTCACATCGATCGGATGATGGCATGTGGAGAATTCCCGCAGACACTCCTGCTTGGAAGCATATTGAAGATGAGTGGCCCAGCTTTAAAACAGAGCCCAAAAACTTGAGACTTGGCCTAGGTATGGATGGAGTGAATCCATTTGGTTTCAAAAGCACCGCATACAGCGTGTGGCTAGTTGTGTTGGTGAATTACAACCTTCCACCATCAATGGCAATTAAGAAGGGTCATCTTATGTTATCCCTTCTAATTCTAGGGAAACATAAAGTCAAGCATATGGATGTTTATCTCGAACCATTGATTGATGAGTTGTAGGAACTATGGAGAGGTGTTGCGGTATGTATTTATAAGATGGGCGAGCTTGTGAGGTATGTAAAACCCATGTCAGATCACCCTTCATTATACCTTGAAAAATGAACGTGCATGAGGTATAACGTACTATTCATTTATTTTTCAGATATGTTAGTTCCAAAGTAATTGATCCAGCCACGTTGGATGATGCGCGTGTTATGGCAGTGGAGGTGGTTTGTTTGGTAGAGGAGACTTTTCCGCGAACCATTCTTACAAGTCAACTACATCTCATTATGCATTTAGTGGAGGAAATTGCTTTATGTGGCACTATGCATGCACGTTGGATGTTCTTCCTAGAGTGCTTCATGAAGACCTTAAAAGACTTTGTGATCAAAGTGCAAGGCCCGAAGGAAGCATGGCCGATTTGATACAAGAGTCTCTTGTATATATTTCAGAATTTCTTGGTCAGGTGGACAGCTCTTTGCCGCGACTATGGAGCAATGAAGAGGACTTGAGGATGACCTCTATCGTGCCTCAAGGAAAAGGACAGAGTAAAGTAATTGACAGAACATTGATTGATGATCTCAATTTCACTTGCATCCTTAATAGTGATGTGATGAGCAGATGGGTTACAAGATATGAGGATGCAAAGACAAAATGGCAAGCAGAAAGAGCTCTCTTTCGGAGGTAACATGGCTCTCGTAAGGTGTACCCTAAGCATCTAGCAACACTTCCGAATGATATCCATGTTGATTGGTTGCATGAGGAAATGGAGAGAGCAGAGAGTGGCGAGGGGCTGCATATCACGGCGGAAGAATGGGAGTATGCACGAGGATGCATGTTAAAGGTACATAGAACTAATGTTTTGCATTAGTTGTAAGTGATTTGCTTTTAATATTTATTCACATTGCTTACACAAATATTGCTTCTATTTTGGTCCAGTGCACTATGTTCAATGCTATATGGTGTGAAGGCAAGCATTTTCGAACACAAAGAATTGATGAAAAGAGGAATACACAAGATTGCGATGTCATTAGTAGCTTTGAGGGAGCCAATGGAAAAATGGATGATTATTGTGGCACAATCCAAGACATATTTAGGCTTGACTTTCGTCGCTTCTTTGTGTATGTTTTGGATGTCAAATGGCAAATGAACATGGTCGAAAAAGGGCCTAATGCAACGATAAAATGCCATGCAAGTGGCTATGTAACTATTGACTCTACAAAGTTTTGGCAAACAAAGAAAGATAGGCTCGTATTGCCACAACAATGTGAGCAGGTATGCATTTTTTTACTTATGTGTTTCATGTATATATATATATATAAGCTCGCGTACCCCTTGACTTTTGATATACTAATTAATTACTGAAGTATGTGTATTTGAGTAGGTTATCTATCTGCCACCAATGGTGCATGACATTAAATGGTGGTACGTCAACCCTATTGCACCACGTTCCAAAGTGATGTATAATACATTCACTGATATGGAGCATATGGAGGATGTAGCAAGCCGCAATGAAGATGATGTCGAACATGCCAATGAAGATGTTGTGATCGATGATCAAGAAATAAGAGATGATCATGATAATGAGGATAAGCGCGCCATTTCTCATGATTATGAGGATGACCCTACCCCATTGAGGATGATGGTGATGTTGATGAGGATGATCAAGTCATCGATACCACTATCAATGGACAGAATATCGATAGTGGAATAAATTTAATCGTAGCCTTACAAATTGATCAAATGGATATTAATGTTGATCGTTTGGCAAGGATGGATCTTATTGAAGATGAGATCAAACCTTAACCAATCCATCACTGTATCGTTCTAAAGTGATGACATTTCTATTGTATATATTGTCTTTTAATTATCATCTCATGATTTATTTTTGAATATATTACATTGTTATAAATGCATGTAGTGGGATTGTGTAATGATATATATTGTAATGTACTATGAGATGGTTTAAATAAAATGGTTTTTTAATTTTGTAAAGGAATGGAGTTTTTCTTAATAAAGTTCTCTGTTATCGCGTGTAATAAAGCGTGTATAATTGCACGTATATACACACATTGGTACACGCGTTTTTGAAACCAGTATACACACAAATGTAGATGCCAATATACACGCACTGGTACACGCGTTTCTGAAACCAGTATACACACGAATGTAGATGCCAATATACACGCGCCCGATACTACTCATATACATGCGCTCGTAACTTATCGCATGTATCGAACGCGTGCATGGTAGTAGTGTCTTGTAGTGTTTCAGAGAGTTGTTGGATGCTGAATTTTAAAAATACATGTCACATACACACAAGAAATGATGTATAGTTTAAGAAAACATCCATTAGTACCCTTGGAGCCATGTTTTGAGAGAAAAAAAGATAGTTGAAAACTTTTGAGAAGTGAAACAATGTCAAGATCATGAATCTATCCCATCTTGCAATAAATCCATATGTGTTACTTCATCAATGTCTATATCTAATGGAAGCTCAATGAAAAGATTGGGTTCCATATCAATATCAATATCACTATCATGGTCCAATGATGCATTGTCATGATTGATAAGTGACTCATCTTCTTTGGAGTGATGTTCCTCATGCTCTTGATCGGCCCCCTCCAAAATATTTTCTTCATCGTCTTCTTCCAATGAGCTGATTTGAGGTAGTACTTGCACCTCATCCAGAGATTCCGCCTCCATATCTTGATCTTGAAAGATATGTTTTAAATGAGGAAAAACTTGTATAACATACCAGCACTTTGGATCAATTCGATCGGCATGAAATATAACCTAATATCACAAAGCAAAGGGGTTACACTTTTAATATACTACATAAAGATTTAATTTGGGATTGGTTGGGTTACTAAGTTGTTGACAATATTGAGGTAGTACGAAGATATCTTTCTCATCATTCCAAAACTTGGTGGAATCAATTTGAAAGAACTCATGTGTCCATGTGCATGTGTCCATGGTATGGTACACATGATCACATGCCATGTCACATGTAAACATGGACTAATATTGTATATACTATATATTTACATATGTGTATGTGTGCGTGAGAGAAAGAGAGAGAGAGAGAGTAAGTGAGAGAGAGAGAGAGAGAGAGAGAGAGAGAGAGAGAGAGAGATTGAAAGAGAGAGAGAGAGAGAGAGAGAGAGACAGAGAGAGAGAGAGAACGCTTCTATGTGTGGGAGAGTGTAAGAAGAGAGAGGGAGTGTGTGCATGTGTGTGTGTGTGTGTGTATGTGTGTGTGTGTGTGAGAGAGAGAGAGAGTGGAAAGGATACCAACAAAATCTAGCAAGAAGATGCTTGCTACTTAAACACTTGCTCATCCCCACTACCAAGTACTTCCTATCATGTTGGACACCATCTAAGAGAAATATCAAAGAGCTATAGTCCTTATGCTGAAACTTCCTCTGGTCAGGGGATGCGAATGTGTATAAAATCCCTAAGGTGGCCTGGTCTTAATGTACTCAGCCTAAACAGAAGGGAGGGCTGGGGATCCCAAATGTAGAGGACCTTGCCATTAGAATGGCAGCCAAATGGATTATAAGAAGCCTATACCAACCAGACTGGTCGATATTAATTCATAGAAATCAAAGTGCTCATAGACTTTCAGATAGACCTCAATAGAGAAACATCTCGTTCCTTCCTCTGTTTCTCATAGAATCGAGATTAAACTCTCTAGCGCTGACCTGGTTAGAAGGTTCTAGTCATCATGGAATAGACTTAGGGAATCTATATGCCTGTCAAAGAGCACCAAGAAATCAACAGGTATTTTTCATAAGGACTTCATCTAGTTCTCTCTTTTCCTGGAGGATTATGTGGATGCAATTGGTTTGAAGAGAGCCCATAAATTATCTAAGAAGGGGATACAATGCTAGGAAGATATTTGGGATTTCACTGCAAGACATGGTATAAGTGAGATCAGCTAGTGCAGATGTATAGAATCAGCCGAGCTGATTTGCTCTTCATATAGTCGAGAATGTCCAAATGGGATCTAGACAAGGCTATGCTCATTTAATGCAGAAGTGTCTTTACATTGGATGTGTTTAATTGGTCATAGTCCAATTCGATGTTGCCCATCCCCCCCTTGCCATTTAATGGTATGCCGGTGCATGTTAGACTTAATACAAAATGGAACATTCTGTGGGATAAGAAACAATGGGAATTTCGATTTTCAAAAATTTGGTCAAATGTGATCCCTCCAGAAAAATAGGTTGTATTATGGATCATTATGCATAAAGGGTTATGGACCAACTCTAGAGAAAAAAAACTTGGGTTTGGAGATGGACTGTGTCCCCGCTGCAAACAGGAAGAAGAGACCATACCCCATCTATTTATTACATGCAAATATAAAAGCCTCTTGGAACTGGTACAAAAATGCCTTTCCCCGGTCAAGGAATCTCAATTAACATGGAAACAAATCCTACTTGGAGACTTCTTTGGATTTTCATCAAAATTATGGAATATAATTAGGGAAGAATATGTGTGGTGTGTGTGGATTATGCACAATTATGTAGTGTTTCATAATGCAGTCTCACTCAAATGCCCTGGCTTGAGGAGTGCACTTTATGTGTAGATGATGATGATATTAAAAGCCGACAATACTGTATGCCGGGCCCAACAGTCATGCATTGAAGTTGAAGAGGCTCTCACATCAATGAAGCTCGGGATGAGTATAAAGGGAAGGTCAGAAACATCAAAGCCAATCGAGCGAGTCAAGAGCAGGAATGGAATGAGGTCGGGAATCAGCTTGCAGAGTTAGCTCAACTCATACTGGAGCTAACAGAGATTAAGAACACCATTCAAGATTACCAATGAGTTAAGTTTCTCTAAAAAAGCTTTTTTGTATTTGAAATGGTCATTTTTTGAATAATACAAACTCTCTCGTTTCCGATTAAAAAAAACACAATGCTTTATGAATTATAAGCTTAATACTTAATACTTAAGCTTCCACAAGAGATGACCACCATAGTGTTGTGTAAAGCGGTAGCCTTCTCCAAAATACACAACCACCTCTATTTTAAAAGTTGGTTGTCTTCTCATTTACAAAGGCCTCGAAATCCTTATATATGCCTTTAAAAAAATACAAAAGCATTGCGCTTCAAAACAAACTACAAGCCTTTACTAGAGCCTTCAATAGGCTTTCCCCTTTGAAAAATGAAAGTACTCATCCTAAAAAAACTTACCTAAATATATGCTTTCCAAAAAAACCTTTCAAGGCTTCTCAAAGCCCTCGAACCCTTTTTAAGGGTGTACAAAAAATTAATCACCACGCTATGACCATGCCAACCATACGAAATCTTATACAAATGATGATGACTTTTGAGTCTGAATTGGGAAAAAAGATTACCCGATGGGAGTCCACCAAGATCCAAAAAGACCCGCCTGACGTAATGACCATCCCTTAGCTATAGCCATAGAAATGACTACTCTCACAGTTGCCATCCTAGCAATTACACTAAATGTGTCCTTTGTTAACCACTTTGGTTAACATCATTTTTTAAGCATGGTCACGCTTCTTGTAACTTATCCTTTTGTAATAGTGCAAAGCGCTTATTGATAAAAGATATATGGGGGATGATCGAGCTTACACCTTGTGTAATGCCGGTTGTAGAAATGAGCTAGATGTACATAGAGCTAGAAAGCCAATTTTGGTCCCCCAATTGTAAATGGGCAGCTAGCCATTGTAAAAAGTGAGCTCATGTACATAAGTAATTTTATGGAATATGAAAAGGGACAATCCAATTGGTCTCAATACAGTCTTGTTCTCTCACTCTCTTGAGCTTATGGTTGCATGCTTGTTTTGTGAATTCTTGCTTGCTTGATTGTTATGTATGCATGGAGGGGATGGTGTTAATCTAGCTTCTCTTCTCCTCTCCCTTCTCTTGTCTTCCTCTCAAGATGCCTCTTGCATGCACATTGGCATTGAGCGGAGGTAGAGATTTCCATAGCTCCCTTCTTCTTTGCTCATTACCTAGCTTGTGGATCTTCATTTGGGTGACACAAGTGGTGGTGGAGTGAGCCCCTAGCGGCCTCACATAGGGGAGTTAACCCTCATTAGGGTTAGCTAAACCCTTGCATGGTTTAATTCTCTTCTTCTCTCCCTCTCTTGTGCAAGGTAGTATATTTAGGTTAACATCTTTGGCACCGTTTTTGGGGACATGCATTTAGCTTAGGGTCCTCCATACATTTCATTTTCTAGAGACTTCACATTGCTAGGTTAGAGTGCAAATCCACTGGTTATTGCATGTCGTATGAGATTTTTTCTTGTTTGTTGGTTTTGTTTACGGAGCTATGGAGATCAATGGAGCATTGGATTGTTAAAGTCTTCATCAAATGTGGGAGACACATGAAGGTGCTTGATTTCTCTCTCGAGATTCATGTAATTTTTTATTTTTGTTAGGTTTGCACAAATAGCTTAATCATATAATTAATCTTAAGCTTTCCTTAGGCATTCTAGGTATCGTTAGGTAGCCAGGGACCAACTCTAGCCCCCCATAAAAATAAGAACTCAAAAAAACATTTGGGAAGCACTTAAATCAGTAAAAATTTGAGGAGGAGAGTAGGCAGAATTTTCACTTTGGGAAGGTTTTTGAGAAGTGTACGGTCATACCCTTCTTAGTGCCATGACTGTGGCAGGGCAACTTTGCCACACGCGTACCTTTCTCCAATGTAATCCTTTGATATCTCCAACATTCAATTTGGCATAGGGAATTTAAAAGGGAATAATCTACATTAATTGAGCATAAAGAGAATTAAACAAGGGGTACAACTGCACTATCAAGGAATCTCAGTTGGGTGGCTATTAGCACCTCCACCATCATTAAAAATCTTTGCAAACTGGAAGCGTATGGCCGTACCATTTAAATCATATCCTTGTACCATTTGGAGCATATGGCCATTCCTTCTCTAAAGCCACGCCTGTTCCTTCTTCTTTGCCATGCTCGTTCCTTCTTTTTTTCCACAGAAATTGTACGCTCGTACCATCGGCTCATCCACACCCATGGAAACTTCGCCACACCTATACCTTCTCGAGCATATGCCCGTTCCTTCATCTTCCACAAACGCACGTCTGTTTCTTCTTGCAGCCACATCCGTGTGCCTTCCGAAAAGCATACAGCTGTGTCCTCACCCATTCCTTATTTTTTGCCATAGAAAGCATATGCCCGTACCATCTGCTTATCCACCCCTGTGGGCAACTTCGCCATGCCCGTACCTTCTGGAGTGTACTCCCGTTCCTTCATCTTTCACAAGCGCACATCCATTCCTTCCTGTAGCCATGTCAGTGTCTTCTAAAAAGCGTACACCCGTGTCCTCTACAAAGCATATGTCCGTATCATCTTGAAAGCATACAATGGCCGTACCATTTTAAAAAAAAAACACACACACACACAGAAAATAGACTGTTCATAGGGGGTCCAACATTGCTATTACACACATTCATGCACCTACGCTCAAGAAAATTGGTGCAAAACAATCCTCTTTTTGATAATATAAACTCTCCTGACTCTTCCTTGCTCATAAGGTTGGACCCATTGGTCAACACAGCTTAGAGTCAAACGGTCCTAGTCTTTAATAGCGCACAAGAACCAGGTTTGCGAGACGACTGAAGGGTAGGAGATTACATCTCTCTACATGCTCAGCAATACATACTTGCCTGATGTCGCCACTCATGAACCTAAAAAGGCTGATAAGGTGGAACCATCATGGGGAACATGCTCACATAGAACTTGCAAACCTGATGGATTCCCTTTCCAAGAATGCCATGTCTTCCCTACCGATTCCAAATACCCACTCGCTTAAATATGTAGGGGCAGTTAAAGCACATGAACACTTCAACCAAATCTGGCATAAGGAGTTTACAAACAACTCCCTCCTGGTCCACACAACCACCCCCAAGCCAATGGAAGCCATTGACTCCCAAACCGAACCCCAAAAGCTTTGCCACTTTTTGCGCAAAGCACGCAACAAGAAGTTAGCGTTGGCCAGAAAAAGAAGCCAAAAAATTGATAGAAGAGGAAAGCTCTAGGGTAGAACAGACTACAAAAGCGCCCAAACACTTCAAAACCTTCAAGATGGTTGATAGATTTTTATAATATGACTCGGCCCAAAGGTCCCACAACGGAGAGCGAGGAACCTCATATGGCGGTCCAACCAAGGTGGAGGAAATTAACCTAGGAGGCTCGGGCAAAGACCCGAGGCCAATATACATTAGGGATGACCTCTTAACCGAGGAGGAGACCAAACTCATCGCTCTACTCATAGAATTCTAGGATTTCTTTGCCTGGAAGTACACATATATGAAGGGTGTACCTCCCAAATTAGTCAAACACATCGTTGCTATGGTTGATGGAGCGAGACCGGTCAAGCAAAGTGCTTACCCTATGAATCCGAAGTACTCCAAGATGGTCTGGGAAGAATTCGATCGACTCATTAACACCTGATTCATCTATGAAATTGAGCACATAGAATGGGTATCACCCATAGTGATTGTACCCAAAAAGAATGGTAAGGTACAAGTGTGCATGGACCTCAAAAAGAATGGTAAGGTACAAGTGTGCATGGACCTCAAAAAGGTTAATGCCACCACTATATGGGATCACTATCCCTTACCCTTCATAGAGCACGTGCTCGAATGAGTCGTGGTGGAAAGGAAGACTATAGCTTCCTGGATGGATTCTCTGATCAACCCCAAGGATAAACACAAAACCTCCTTTGCTTCTGAATGGGGAACTTATGCATACCATGTCATGCCTTTTGGTCTAACCTATGCCCCTGGCACCTTCTAGCATCTGATGTGCACAGCCTACAAGGAGTATTTTTAGGGATTCCTTGAGGTCTTTACGGATGACCTCTGTGTTAATTTCACATGGAAAGCACACCTCAAATGTTTATGGAAGGTGCTAGAAAGATGGAGGATGTACCGTATTTCATTAAACCCTCTCAAGTACTAGTTTTGGGTTAGGCATGGAGTTATCCTAGGACACACTATCTCCAAACAAAGAATCTCCATTGATGATAGAAAGGTGTAACTCATTCTTGAGCTTCCCCCACCAACCAATTTTAAGGGAGTTCGGCGCTTCATGGGACACGTTGGCTATTATCTGCATTTCATTTTTATGTATGCTGATATATCTTGCCCCCTTTACAGACTCTTGGGCGCATGGTTTCCCATCATCAATTGTGGGTGAGAAAAAAAATTACAAAGTCTTTTGGCCAAATCCGGGTAGGGTACCCATCAAATCATGAACTAGCTCTTAAAAGCCTTGTGTGTGAGTTAAAGTGTGTGTTCCATATGAACATGATTTTGAGGTCCCAGAAGAGAGTTTGGTGTGAATCCACCCTTATATGAATTAAGGGTCTTTAATCTAAAAAAGAGGAATTTTCTTGATTCGAATTTTTTCCCTTGGCATTTTTTGAACCTACCATTCGATGCACATGTTGCAGGCTACGTTGAATGTGCTCTTTACTATGCCTAGCTTCTGCTCTTTACTATGCCTAGCTTCTTATGGTGGCCGGTAGATCTGGGACGTGTCACCTCTACCAGGTCATCATCTTCATCATCGGTTTTGCTGACCTTGCTTCGTGAAGCTTCCATGGAGACCTTCTTTCTCGTGCTATTATCTTCTTACAAATGCCATAGATACGACTCTTCTTGCTTAGTCTACCTATGCTGCTTTCGCCTTCTTGTGCTTGTGCACTTTTGATTTGTTGTTTGTTGCTTTTCTCTCCAGCTAGCTGGCGATTGATGGTGGGCCGCCTAAGCTTCCTGCATGCTGGAAAACTTGCCAGTGATGGGCGTGGAAATGCCACTGTTTATAGGCTCTCTTTCAACGTCATTGTCTACTGCACAACGACCTCTTCAGTGCCACTCTCTACCTTCCACCTCTACAGCCTCATCCTCCATATCTCTTCCACAAAGTCAATTTTATCGCTACTGATACGCTCTGCCAATCTCTTCTTAAGCTTCCTTTGATGTTGGGTCTCTCTCTTCCAGTAACCACCCTCTTATACTTTGCTAGGCGTGATGGTTGGTGATGGCAAGTTTGTTTTTCTCAACTGCCCTCCACATAGCCTTTCTTTGCTCTCTGTTACATGAAAGTGATGACCGTACTATGCTCTTTGTGGCATGAACATGTGAATGTCACCTATGCTTATGTTGGCCTTCTTTTGACTGTTTTGGGTTTATTGCCACCCATCATGGGTTTACTACCACCCATCATCTATACGATGTTTATCCTTTGCTCTTTACACAACTTGCTTTGATGGAACTGTTGCATCTGGTGCTCTGCACTCGAGGTCGCCTATCTCTTTCTTGTTGTGCTGCTTGCTGCTTTACACTCTTTAATCTAGATTTCTTTTGCACTTACCGCCATCACTTGCATCCCTTCCTTTTTTGAGGTTCAAACTACCATCACAAGTTCTAAACTCCACATGCATCTCCTTTTCTATACAACTTCTTTGCCTTAATAATGAACCCAAGGTTCCACCATAGCCATTGACATGGCCATTGTAAGCTTTAAAGCAAGCTTCACTACTTGCATGCTACTTCCTTGTATACAAACTTCAAGGGTGCTTTGTCAAGTTTCTCCTATTTATTGAGAAATCATAGGTGCATACACATATGAAAGTTCCCACAACTTTCACCACTTTTCTCATCTCCTTGTTGAGATACATTCAAAAGTGCATCCTCTTCTTGATGCACACACATGTGAACTCCATTGTACCCACCATCTCACTTGCCATCATCTTGACAAGCATGCACCTCTATAAGAGCATTCTTCGATGCTCAATAACCAAAAACATTGAGGCAAAACTTCACAAATTACCTCCACAAACTTCTTGGCAGCTTCCTTGTTGACACTAAAGACTCCATAACCTTCATACTTACTCAAATATGTATTTTCAAGTTCCATGGTAGCACCATAATCTCCAAATCTCCATGAGCATAATCTCTCTCTCCAAATGCAGTACTAATGAAAATGAGTGTGCTAATTTTTTTCATAATAAACTAAAATTAATTCTTAATTAATGAACTCATAACCATGAAAACTATACATAAATATTCACCAACCATGACCAAGGGCCCACCCAAGCTCTGATACCATGTTAACAATCCTAAAATGGGATTGATCATGGTGATAGACACAAGATTAAGTATAAAACTTAAGGTGGGTTATACCACAAACACCATACTAGTAAATTTGGGAATTCTCCAATTCCCATTTTTGAATACTTAAAAAAGGGGACATGGATAATATGTTTGTAAGTTTCTCAAAACCCTATCATATGACCTATCGTTGGAAAGCGCTTGAAAAATGAAATCTAAAGAGCTATAAAGCGCTCATTTTGGATTAGTGGTGTTCAAGTTGGTTAATCCAAACTTTTGACCACGTGTCCCAAACTTGTGGGAAATTCCCATAGTCCCCAATATGGTGTTCACACTAAAAACTCCATGACTAGAGGGAGAGAGAGAGATTGCACACTCAACACAACTTCTCTATTCTATTACATTCACAATGAACCATAAAATGATATAGGCCTTCTAGCCTTATCTCACTTACATATCATCATCCATGTGGCACTCCCTTTTTCACTCTTTTGGTCAACACTTACACACCATACAATATCACATGTGGAATTCTTATCTTACCATAATATCTTGCACCTCTAGGGTGCTTTCCCACATACACATATCACTACCATTACATCTCTCAACAGAGGTCCCCCAACTAGGACATCATCTTTCATGTCTACATTGATTCCTCTACCTTTGTTGTTGGGTGTGTGCTAGCCCAACCCGGTGAATATAATATGGATTTTTCCATCTGCTTTGCCAACCACCAAACTAAACGAGGCAGAACAAAACTATACCCCAACTGAGAGGGAAGGGTTGGCCATGGTTTACACGGTTAAGAAGTTTCGCCATTATCTTTTGAAAAAAATTCGACCAAATTTATCTTCTTTATACACCATCAAGCTCTTCTATATTTGATAAAACAAGCTATGCATAATAGGAAGAATCACTAGATCTTGCTTGAGTTTGACTTCACTGTCACAATGTAGAAGGGCTCACATCATGTCTTGGCAGACCATATGTCATGCATCCCCGGCAAGCCCCCAGTGTGGGAGTTAATGACGATTTACCATACGTTGCCTTGTTCCAATTATGTTTAATCCCGAAATGGGGAGAGAAGGTTTCCCACTTTCTAGCCAATGAATCAATAGTTGACACCCTCCTCAACAAGGAATGTGCTTCACCTCATTTAATAGGCGGGCTCCTACCACTGATTGGCAAGCCAACTCTACAACTAGGGGAAAGACAAAATTATTAGAAGTTGTGTACGAGAAGTTGAATATGTCTTCCTTTTAGAACAGGCTCACTCTACCTATGCTGGGGGGAAGTTCGCGATACATATCACTACTCGCAAAGTCCTCACAGTCGGGTTATGGTGGCCCACCTTAATGGTCGATGCAACGGAATATGTCAAGTAGTGTTATGAATGCCAATGAGTGGAAATTTCATGCTTTAAGGCTCGGGGGAGTCACTCTATGTAGAATATCCCTATCGCGTGCGTTCAAGGCCTATATTTTAAATCCCTTATTTATGAATTTTTTAATCCATATAATATCCCCTTTTCTTTATGAATCTGTAAATTTTTTTAAAAAAAATTAAATCATACCCTTATGTAAATATATTTCTATAAGTTTCATAAATTAAAAATATGCTTCTGTTGAACTCACGTGATATTCACATTTTTTTGTGAGCGACCCCCCCGAGCTTTAAGGACAGTATGCCCCCGAACCCTGTTGTGTTCTTGCAACCATTAGAAAAATAGGGCATTAATTTCATTGAACCCATTAGTCCCACGGCTATCGATATATCATCTCACTCACGTGGACTATTGCACGAAATGGGTTGAAGAAAGGGCTACTCATAAAGCTGATGCATGATCTATAGCAAAATTCCTGTATGAACTAGTAATCACTTGCTTTGGATGCCCTTGAGGTTGTGAGTGACAATGACATGCACATTATTAATGAGGTAAGAGGAATTTTCCTCTTACAAGAATTCCTTGTCACTCATAGGAAATCTTCCCCATATTATCCCAAGCTAATAGCCAAGAAGACAGCACCAATAAAGTTCTATGCCATTCTCACCAAAACAGTTGAAGCCAGCCACAACAATTGGGATCTGTGAGACCCCGCCCCCTTCGCGATGCCCCCTCCAAGGGTGCTGGCGGGGGAAGCAATAACTGAGTCCAACTGGGTTCTAGAATTTTCCAGCTTTAGTTTGACTCAATTTGGACAAGATTTGGACCAGTTTGGCTCCCCTTTTGATCCAGGAGAGAGGAGAGATAAAAATATCACAATTTTTTTGAATTAAAAAACCCTTCCACACATGTGAAAGAGGCACCTACCTCAAAGGTTCCCCTCTCCTTACCAAGGTGTCAAAAATTCATCATTTTTTCAAAATATCTCATTTTTTAGTAATATCTCTTAATTTTTAACTAATAAACCTTGTACTCAGTCAACTCTTCATCATATGTGAGCATTTACTCATTTTTGAGTATTTTCTTTTATTATTTGGATTTATCTCATCCCAACACTTGGATTAATCCTATTGGCCCATTGAAACCTTAATTGGACCATAATCCACAAATTTTTGAAAATCTAGACCCTTAGGCTAAGGTCCCTTATATCATTTCTAATTGATTCTTAATGCACATTAGAGAATTTATTTTGAACTTCTGTTTTAAGAAAATATATTTTAGATATTAGGATAGTTTTTATATCCAAAAATACCTCAATATTAAATTACCTCTCTTTAGAATAAATTTTTCTTCTCTCTAGTCAAAAAAACAAGGAAAAATAGTATTTTCTTGTATTCTAAAATAGGGAATGATTACATGGGATTGAGGTAAAAGCTTATTCATTATTTAGACTGAGGAGGAATCTTACATCCTCTCCCACTTGAAAAATGCGAGATGTCGTCATCTCGCAATGTGGGGGTAATCTTTTACCATCTCTTCTTCTTTCTCCCAGGTGGCATCTTCTAGATCATTCCAACTTTTAAAGAAGATGATCTCTGTTGCGCCAGTTCTACAGTCTCCAGATTGCTCTTTGCCTTTTCATGTCTTTGTGGATGCGTCTGATGTGGCCATAGGAGCAGTGTTGATGCAAGAAAAAGTCAGAGGTTGGTTTAGGCCAGTGTATTATGCAAGCAGAGTACTCACATCAGCTGAGAGGAATTATGCTGTCACTGAAAGAGAAGCATTGGGCATGGTATATGCTTTGAACAAATTTAGGCACTATTTGTTGGGAAATAGGGTAATTTTCCATGTTCACCCCACCAAGCTTTGTTGTACCTAATCAAGAAGCCATTGCTGACAGGAAGGTTGGCTAGGTGGATGTTGTTATTACAGGAGTTTGATTTTGTTATTGTTCGTTCTCCAGGAAAAGAACATGCCATTGCTGATTACTTGAGTAGGTTAGAGACAGGTGAAGAACCAGTGGGAGTGAATGATGATTTACCAGATGCTTCATTATTTGAAGTTCAGCCTGCTGTGTCAGATTCTTGGTATGACCAATTATTGACATTTCTGACTGAAGGCACTATCCTCGGTGAGTTTACTGCAGATCAGAGGAGGAAGTTTGCTTTGAAGAGTAGACCTTTTTTGGTAATTGCAGGGGCATTATATAGGAAGGTCTGAGGACTCTGCTCCTGAGAACCTTCTCCCGAACATCAAGGATTTCTTCAGGCTGGAGTACCATCTGGCCTTGAGTTAGAGAAATCAATTATTCATCATCAAGCACGTGACTCGGGTTGGGTATTTATTTCTTAAGAAAACTCACATGGAATACATTATGTACCTTGAGATGGGGAGGCAAAAGAAGTTTATAAGCTAGATCGCCTACTTTCTTTATAACAGCATACGGTCCACAGTATCTGGGAGAGAGCTTCTCGTACTTCCCTAAAGATAAGGAACTTCTTTTCATTAGGACCTCAATGGAAGGCTTCTTGGGCCCTTTTATTTGGCAGTTTAAGGAGTCAAACCTTTTCTCTTAAGAAGAAACGTTTTCTAATTAGAAGCTTCAAAACGGCTACTTTATTCGAATTTGAATTTTGGGGGGAAAATGGAATTTAAAATCTAGTAGACAAAACTATATCATGTAACATATCTATGGAAAGCTCTTGATGCGTAGATCACGGATCTATAATCTCCGCTCAAATCGGAGCTTGTATGTAGAAGTTATGGAGGTCCGAAAATTGTAAAATTGCCTCCCCCCTTTTTGGGAAAAAAAGTGCACCCTTTGACCACTCTTACACCTCTCTTACAAACCCGACATTTCAGTCCACATGGCAACCCCCCATTTGGCTATTCTTTAATCACCTTGATTAGGCTTGGGCAAATTAAAGGGCCCAAGAAGACCCCATTCACTTCCTAATGTGGTCATACTTAAATGAAGACCCCATTCACTTCCTAATGTGGTCATACTTAAATGAAGACCATATCTGGTTCTTCAAACTCTCTCTGATCTCTTTTTATCTGTATATACTTCTTTTGCCTATCTTGGACTGCCTTAATATCTTTATGGATTGATTGCATTTGTTGGTCCATGTCATCAAGAATTTGTCTGGACATTTCAACTCTAATCAATGGGTTGGACCAAGTCAATGGTGTAAGGAAATCTTGTCCATACTACAAAGCTTTGAAAGGGCTCATCCCAATCCTTCGATGATAAGAAGCATTGTAAGAAAATTCAACCAGGTGCAAATGGCTTAACCACTTCTTGGGTTCCCTGCCACAGCATGACAAAAGGATATTTTCTATTACCTGATTCACTCTTTCAGTCTGGCCATCTGTTTTCGGGGTGATAGGCTGTACTAAGATCCAAGAAAGTTTCTACTGCTTCGAAGAATGCAGTCTAGAATTTTGATGTGAACTTGGGATCTCTGTCACTTACTATCCTCCTGGGTAAGCCATGCAATCTAAAGATCTCTCAAAAAAGGAAAACTTTGGCAATATCCACTACAGTATATGTTTCTTTCACTAGAACTACTACCACAAAAATGGAGTTGTAACCTGATTGCAGTGAAGGTAGTCCAATGACAAAGTCCATACTTTGGCAATATCCACTACAGTGTATGTTTCTTTCACTAGAATCAGATGGGCAACTTTGGTTAGTCTGTCAACTACTACCACAAAAATGGAGTTGTAACCTGATTGCAGTGAAGGTAGTCCAATGACAAAGTCCATACTGATACATTCCCACTTCATCTGTGGAATGTCTAGAGGGTGCAGTTTTCCTGGCATCTTGACTCTCTGACACATTAAGAATTTCCGCACATGATCAAGTACATCCTTTTTGAGTCCTAGCTAGAAGAAGCTTCTCTTCACAGACATATAGGTTTTTATAAACCCTGGATGTCCAGCTATCAGTAAATCATAGGCTTCTCACAAAATCCTTCCCCCTTTATTCCCTCATCATTGGGAATACATAGCCGATTATTATAATACATCATTTTTCCTTACCAAGGTGTCAAAAATTCATCATTTTTCTAAAATATCTCATTTTTTTAGTAATATCTCTTAATTTTTAACTAATAAACCTTGTACTTAGTCAACTCTTCATCATATGTGAGCATTTACTCATTTTTGGGTATTTTCTTTTATTCTTTGGATTTATCTCATCCCAACACTTGGATTAATCTTATTGGCCCATTAGAACCTTAATTGGACCATAATCCAAAAATTTCTGAAAATCTAGACCCTTAAGCTAAGGTCCCTTATATCATTTTTAATTGATTCCTAATGCACATTGGAGAATTTATTTTGAACTTATGTTTCAAGGAAATATACTTTAGATATTAGGAGAATTTTTATATCAAAAAATATCTCAACATTAAATTACCTCTCTCTATAATTATTCTTCTCTCTAGGCAAAAACAAGGAAAATTTTTCTTGTATTCTAAAATAGGGAATGATTGTAGGGGATTGAGGTAAAAGCTTATTCATTATTCAAGCAGCTGAGGAGGAATCTTACAGGAACAAACATTGTCGGCAACACTTTGGGCCTATCAAACATCCTACAAAGCTGCTACCCTTCAGTTTGACCTATGGTACTGAAGCGGTTATGCATATGGAGTTCTTGGTTCCAAGTTTACAAATTTCTGTAAAAGAAAAACTCATGGCCACAATGTCCTATGTTGTCGCCTATTCGAGCTTGAAAAGCTTGACGAAACATGTTTCCTTGTTGTCTATAGCCTGATTATCAAGAAACTGAGGTGTAAATGATGGTTTGATGACAAGCTCTGAAGGACAAGCAAATGAGCAAGGGTGACATGCTCCTCGTCTTTATCACAAAAACCCATAAAAAGAAGCTTAAGATTAGAGGTTTTAGGACCTTTCCTAGTCATTGAGATCACCCTGCAAGGTGTGGTGTGCATAGAGACACTTGAGGACATAGAGAAGATTGGATATTTTAATGGTAGCAAATTAAAATGCTTCTATGGCCCACTAATTGAAAGCATCCTCAGGTGACAAAAACAAAGACAAAACAAACACGAAGAAATGAAACATATAGCCCAACAAGAGGCTAAAGAGCGGCACGCCAAACTTTGGGGGAAAAACATTGTGGTCAACATGGCCCAAGTTGTAGACCTTGAAGGAGCCTTGAAGAAGAAGATTAGGAGGTGAAGCTTGCTTGGTTATGGTTAGGAATGACCACCTCAACAAGCTTCACCCAAAAATTATCTCTTGTAGATATAGGGGCTAATTAAAACTTAATGTCTTATGATACATGGTTTTCCCTCAAGAGACCCCATTAATAGAGACTCCTGCCCCATGGTTACAACAGTGGCCTCTTAAGAAGTTCACTGTCTAGGGACAATCACAATCTTATTCCACATTGAAAATAATCCCTTGGAAGGGAATTTTTATGTGATGCCTAGGATCCATGCGTGAGGAGATTCTTCTCATCAAAAGAGGTTGGATGGGACGTAAGAACCACCACCTTACAACTGGCCTCTGGCCAAGTTATAGTCCTAATAATGGACAAAGAACCTATGCCCTTTGCTCCCTCATGCTAAGATGATACTCTTCCCTCACCACCGTTATCTACCCTTTGATCCACACTAATCCATACTACTTAAAAAGAGGCCACTCCCCACTCTGGACACTCCACTGCCTCGCGTATCCTCTTGACTACCCCAATTGGCCGCTGCAACCCAATCCAAACTCTCAAAAGCCACCACCTCTGCTGAGGCCCCCCTAAAACTACTAACATTAACCCTACTAACATTAACCCTACTAACAACTCTAACCAACGCACATAGGGAAAGCACTCTCAACAATGGGTACCTAAAAGGCTTCTCATAGCCCAAGGGTATTATGAAGGTACTACCACTCTATGGATCCCTTCTCGAGCTACTTCCCATACACAGATACCGTCAACACAAGCTCCTCATACCTATTGAAGGAAACCAATTTGACAACCCCAACCCCACAAGGTGAAAGACAATCGCTAGCCCAAACGCTCTCCAAGGCCAAACCATCCTCGCCCACACCTAAGCCTTGCCCAACAATAAATTATTGGTGGATCCCAAAATCTCTACTTCAAGCTCAACATTACTATGATAGCAATCGCCAAATTTGGGTCCCCAAATCACCAAGGTACAAAATCTCTACTCTTGTCATTTTACAATTGCCAACCCTCCAATGGAAGCCAAAATTGGCCTTCGCCACTAATACTGCATAGGAGAAAGGGAAGCAAAAACTTCACAACAACCCCTTGCTCCCCCAACAGAATCCCATGGTCCATAACAATAATATATCCTTGACTTTGGCTACTCCCTTACCCGACATTATCAGGCTACCGTAGAGTACTCCCACTTAGCCCTTAACCTCTCCATTCTCAACTACTCCCTCATTACAAGCCTTTGAACTCCATAGAAGAATGATACCAACCTTGCCATCACCCAATTGGAACCGTCATTTGGTGAACTGAATATAAGACCCACAATGGGGTGCTGGCTACATAGCTTGGGGGAACAAAACCTATTGCAGGGTGCCAAAAAAAAACTTTCCATGATTGTACCAAACAAAAGCCCACGGCTATACCACAAAGCAGCCAACGACCATACCATTCTCATTTAACTTTTCCACAGCCGTACCACAAAGAAGCCACATCCGTACCATTCTGAATCTCAACTGCCATGAGCATACCAACCAACCTCTAACTCAACTACCATGACCATATCAAACAGAAGCCATGGCTATGTTGGGAATAAAGGGCGACCGTGCTCGCCTAGTGTCTAGGCACCCTTCGGGGTTGTACCATTATTCATATACCTATCTAAAAAACCTTAGTGGTACATCATCATTGTATCCACATACTGTGTCTTTGTCTCTCTCTCTCTCTCTCTCTACCTGCATTGCTGCATCCATTGAAGCTCCGCACTCCGTGGTCAGTGCACTTCAAATTGGTATCAGAGCATGGCTTCTTGAGGTCTTGAGTGAGGTCGGGCACTCCTTCAGCATCCCTTTGAATCCCTACACCATTGGTTCACTCTCTTGGCAGCCATAGCCGCGAGCTACGCGAGCTCTGATCGGTCTCCGTCTTCTCGAGCATCCTCTGGACCTACTTGGGCACCTTCAGGTCAGAGGTATTTGTGTCTCCTTAGCAGTTTTGCTTCTTTATGCGTATGCGATTAAGGCAGTGATGCTTTATGTATATATCTCAAACTTTTGATAATAAATGATGTTTTGTAAAAAAATCCAAATTGTTTTCATGAATGTGAATATGGTTAATAAAATTATCAGAGTCACTCTTGTTTCAAGAAGTATGATGAAATAATTATCTATTTAAAGAATAAATCGCAAAAATTAAATAATCATAAATCTATTGTCAAAGTTAAGTTGACAAAAATCTCATTTTGCAAGAATCATGAGGCGCGCGGCCCGTGCAAGGCAACTGGATCCTCTAACCGATGAGGAAGAGTTAGATCCGGACAAATCCAAACCTCGTTCCTTCAAGGGTGAAGGGGAGCACCTAGGTTAAGTAGTGGAACAGTGGATTGAGGCAATGGAAGAATACTTTGATGTAACTAGCTATAACGAGAGAAGCAAGATGGCTCTCGCCAGATTAAAGATTGTGGAAATGGCCAGGGTCGCATGGAGGAACCATTGCGAGACAAACCGTCTCAACAGAAATACCCAGACCTAGTCAAATCTTAAAGCATGCCTCAGAAAAAGGTTCTGTCCCTTGGGCTTTGTGAAAACCAAAATGAATGAATTCTTGGAATTGAAGCAGGATAGCCGGACAATTGAAGAGTACCATCAGGCCTTTGCCCTTCTTCTCAAATATTCCCCACAATTGGATAAAGAGCAGCTGATGGTGGCCAAATTCATTCGAGGAATGAACGAGCCATTGGACACCTTAGTGAAGAATGCCAAACCTATCTCAATGGCCGAAACTGTAAGAATGGCAAAGGACTTTGCCAAAGCCTTTGTTGTTAAGGTCCCGCCAAAGCTTGCACCCTCTAACTTTGAAAGATTCCAAACCCCGAGAAGTACTTCAAACTTTCCACCCCCAAAGAGGTAGCAAGGCCCAAATCAGAATCAAGATATTGGGAGATTCAGAGAAGTGAAGGAAGACCCTTCCCACAGAACACTTTATCAAGCGCCCCACCTCTTTCAAGAATTCAGAGGGATGAGCTCAGAAGTGAGAACCGGTGTTTTGTGGATGTCAGGGTTTTGGTCACCAGGTGAAAGACTACCCGACTCTCCTGCCATGTCAAGGAGGGGACAGGGAAGTCAAGGACCGAGAGTGCAAAGACTAACCCCTTCGTATCAATCAAATCAGGGTCCGCCTTGCCAAAATCAAGGCAATCCCAAGAGAACTCCAGCTCAGCCATCTACCTCTGTTCAGAGTAGTCTCTGAACTCCTTCCCAGAACTGGGGTAACCAAAGAGAAAGAGTTTCGCCCCAATCTGCAGCAGCCAAAGCAGTCACAATAGCAGAAGTAGTGGAAGAGGAAAGAGGACAGATTTATGCGGCAATTGAAAACCAAGGGCCAAATCGTCAATTCTTTGTCATCCATACTCCAGCTGAGTATAAGGGTAAGTCAATTCTCTGTCATCCATACTCCAGCTGAGTATAAGGGTAAGTCAATCAAACTTTTGATTGATTCAGGCAGTACTCGTTCATTTATTTCCCCTGGATGCTTGCGTAAGCTAGTCTTAGATTTGAAATCAGGGAAATGTATGCAAGTTGAATTGGCCAGTGGGAAGATCCTTTTCACTCACCATGTTTCACTCACCATGAGACAGATCGTATTCAGTTCAATCTAGATGGAAATATAACTAACTGTTGTCAGTTCCAGAGTCCTACCTTTGGGAGTTTTCGACGGGATCCTTGGAATGGATTGGCTCCACAAAAATCAAGCTGACATTCCCTGTCATAATGGAACCATTTCCTTCCGTGACCTTCACGGAAACAAAGTTCAAGGAACCGGAATTTCAGGATCCCCAAGTCTGCAATTAGTAAAAGCTTCTAAGTTACTAAAAGGACTTAGAAAGAGGCAGCTCATTTACGTGGTCAAAATGAATCCAGTAGACACAAAGTTAAAAGCTAAAGGACTTGAATGGTTAAGTGAATATGATGATTTATTCCTAGTACAGCTAATTGAGATGCCTCCGATTCGAGAAGTAGATCATGTGATAGAATTGACCCCCGGAGCTCAGCCACTAGTAGCCCAATGCACGTACAAAATGCCAGTTCCTGAAGCCATCAAACTCAGGGGAGGAACAACTTAGACACCTGTTAGAACAAGGGTTTGTAAGACCCACTGTTTCACCTTGGGGAGCGCGAGTTCAAAAAAATAAGGATGGAACGTTAAGACTCTGTGTGGATTAGAGAGGTCTCAATCAGCTGAGAGTTAAGAATAAGTATCCTATCCCTAGAATTGATGAGCTTCTGGGACAAGCTAAGTGGAGCCCAGATCTTCACAAAGATAGATCTCAAATCAGGGTATTATCAGATCCGGATTAATGAGCAAGATATCCCGAAGACAACCACAATACTCGGTATGGGCACTATGAATTTACAGTCATGCCTTTTGGTTTGACAAATGCCTTAGCTACATTCAATTGCCTAATGCAAGACATTCTTAGAGAATACTTGGATGATTTTGTTCTTGTTTTCTTTGATGATATTCTGATTTACTCAAAGAATGCAGCTGACCATGAAGCTCATGTCCGAAAAGTTCTTGAGATTCTAAGGAAGCACTTACTCTTTGCAAAAAAGAGAAAATGCACTTTCTCTGCCGACCATGTTGAATACTTGGGCTTTCTGGTATCCAAAGATGGAATTTCTCTAGATTTCGCAAAAGTCCAAGCAGTCATAGATTGGCTTGAACCAAAGACAATGAAAGAAGTCAGGGGATTCTTGGGATTGACTGGTTCGTATAGATTTTTTACACCAAAGTATACTCTCATAGCTTCCTCCATGACTAATCTTCTCAAGGAGAATACCCCATTTCAATGGTCTACTAGGTGCCAGAGTGCTTTTGATAAGCTGAAGACCGCCTTGGTAACCAATCCTGTTCTGAAGTTACCAGATTTCTCTCTACTCTTTGAGGTAGTAACTGATGCCGGTGGTTTTGCCCTAGGAGGCACACTCATGCAGGAATGTCATGCAGTGTCCTATGAATCCTGAAAACTCAGAACGCATGAGAGGAATTATGCTATCCATGACATGAAACTACTTTCAATAATCTATGCCCTAAAGTTGAGACATTACCTATTGGGTCAAATATTCACTTTGATGATGACAGATCATCAGAGCTTAAAGTGAATCTTTAACCCAATAGGTAATGTCTCTACAAAGTGAATCTCAGCACAGCTTACCACCCCAAGACTGATGGTCAAACAGAAAGGGTAAACCAAGTAATCAAAGATATACTTCGGTCATGCTGTGGGCAGGGAACCCAAGAAGTGGCTAAGCTATCTGCACACCTAGTCAAGTTCACCTACAATGCCTCTTATCACCAAAGTATTGGGATTGTGATCAGTGACAATGAAATCATTGTCATCACAATCCTCAAAATCTCTGGTTGAATCCTTATTTCTAATAATTCCTTCATCGGTGTACCTATGGCATCATTGGCAACCAAAACACTCACCACCTGTTCACTCAAGGGCCTTTTCGATACTCATAGTAACCGGCAATATATTCACATATCAGAATGGAATCTCCGTTGAAGATCAGCAAGATCAACCAACGGATCCATATAAAAGAGCCATGGACTCATCCGTTGAGGACTAGCAAGGTCAACCAACCAGATCCATGCTCGAATTCAGAAAACAACTCTTACTCCTTATTCCAATATCTTCCCCGACGTATGTGTGGGTATCTTCGACGACCCAGAGCCCGAGCACCGTATGGTCAACACCCTTTAGGATCCTTCGCATGTCACCTAGCGCTTCACTCATAGGCCGCTTCCTTGGTCCCTCATCCACTGTACCGGAAGCTCACCATTTAAATCAAACCAAGGCTAGTCAAGACCTCGACCGACCTTGCTACGCAAGATGTCCTCCGTTGTTGATTCTCCGTCTCCGCAGTTGCAACTTTAACAGATAGGTCTCCACCACGACCTCATTCACAAGACGGTCAAGAATGCTTCCCCAGCATTCTTGACATAAAACAGTCATTTAAAAACAGATTTCACATACAAATATAGTTCCAACAATATTTCCATTTTTTCTCATCACTCCACATCCTTGCACATTAGTCCCCATCTTTTCTCATCTTCCCATAATTATTTTTTTCTTCATTGATCCCTATCACATCATTTCATTCCCACATCAATTCACATCCAATCGCATCATCCACACATCAATCCACATCATCAATTCACATCCAATTGCATCATCCACACATCGATCCACATCATTCATACATCCATCCACATCATCCACACCAATCCACATCATCCATACATCCATCCACATCAATCCAGATTATCCTCCGACCTCGCTCCACACTTTCGAGATGTCAGGTTGCTTGGAAGGGGTGTCTTCCAAGTGGATTTTGATTCTGAGGACGTAACATCTTTCATATATCCATCCGCATCAATCCACACGTCAATCCACATCATCCATACATCCATCCACATCAATCCACATTATCCACACATCAATCCACATCATCCATACATCCATCCACATCAATCCACATTATCCACTCATCTATCATCAATCCACATGTCAATCCACATTACCCACACATCAATCCACATCATCCATACATCCATCCACATCATTCACATCAATCCACATTATCCACTCATTCATCCACATCAATCCACATTACCCACCACAGATCAATCCACATCATTGACCCAATAGGTAATACATAATTCCATCATCTAGGCTATACCCTTGAACTCGGTTCAACTCCTCTGGAGTTTTGCTTTCCTGCATAAGTAGGGTAGCAATAGGGCCAAAGAATCTATCCTGCATGATCTTCTCTCTTGCCTCATTAATCAATGGATTTAACACCACTGTAATTGCAAGCAAGGAGGCTTTTCTGCTTGAGGGCATCTGCTACCACATTTTCTTTGCTTGGGCGGTATTTGATTTCAAAATCAAATTCCTACAAGGTCTGCATCCACCTTCTTTGGTGCATGTTCAGATCAAAGATTACCTATTGGGTCAAAGATTCACTTTAAGCTCTGTGTGAACTTTCTTGGATCTCAGCACAGCTTACCACCCCGAGACCAATGGTCAAACAGAAAGGGTAAACCAAGTAATCAAAGATATACTTCGGTCATGCTGTGGTGGGCAGGGAACCCAAGAAGTGGCTAAGCTATCTGCACACCTAGTCAAGTTCACCTACAATGCCTCTTATCACCAAAGTATTGGGATGAGCCCTTTCAAAGCTCTGTGTGGACAAGATTGCTTAACTCCATTAACTTGGTCCGACCCATTGATTAGGGTCGAGATGTCCAAATAGATGCTTGAGGACATGATGAAGTAGTATTGCAGTCAATTCGCAAAGATATAAAAGCTGCCCAAGATAGACAGAAGCAGTATGTAGATAAGAAGAGGACAGACAAAAAATTGAAAGAAGCAGATATGGTCTTCATTCGAGTACACCCCAAAAGAAGTTCTCTATCTCTTGGGAAGTACAAGAAGTTATCCCCCAAGTATTGTGGGCCATATCTGATTACAAAGAAAGTAGGTGACTTAGCCTACAAGCTTCTTCTACCTCCTCATCTCAAAGTACATAATGTATTTCATGTTAGCCTTCTTAAAAAGTATGTACCAACCCCGAATCATGTGCTTGATGATGAAATCTTAACTTCTTCAACCCAAGGATAGATGGAACTCCAACCTGAAGAAATCCTTGATGTTCTAGAGAAGGTTCTCAAGAACAGAATTCTGAGAGAATTCTTGGTCAAATGGAAGTTCTATCCTTTTGAAGATGCCACATGGGGGAGAAAGAAGCCGAACTATTGCGGGATTACTCCCAGTTTGCGAGATGAGGACATCTCGCATTTTTCAAGTGGGAGAGAATGTAAGAATCCTCCCAGCCCCTCAAGATGTCCAGTATCTTCCCTTGTAATCAATCCTCTGAGAATAATAAAAGATCTTGTTTCTACCTATTTTAGCTTAGAGAGAGAAAATATTCTAGAGAGAGGTTATTCAGTTTTTAGGTATTTTTGATGGAAAAATATCTCTTCTTATTAAAATAAATTTCCCTGAAACAGAAGTTCAAAAAGAATTTCAGAAGGTGCATTAGAAATAAATTATAATCTGTTCAAAAGGCCTTATCCTAAGGGTTTAGATTTTCTAAAAATTTTAGATTAAGGTTCTGAGGGGCCAATTAGATTAATCCAAATGTAGAGAGGAGATAAATTTAAGAAATAAATAAAATCCCCCCAAAAATGAGTAAATACTCACATAAGATGAAGAGTGGACTAAGGACCAAAGGAAATACTAAAAAAATGAAATCTTGACACCTCACAGTAGGGATTCCCCCTCATGAAGGAGGCACCTATTTCACATGTGTGGTGGAGTTTTAAACTCTCAAATAATGAAATGTTTCATCTCTCCTCTCTCCTAATCCAAGTGTAGTTTCAAAAAGTAAGCTGAACTGACCCAAAAATGGTTAAAAATTGACCAAACTGATATGGAAAATGCTAGAATCAGTTTGCTTGGTTAGAGGCTCACTTTTTCCTATAAATAGAAGCCTCCCCCTTCGTAGAAGCTTAATAGTGTTTTATGCACTGTTACTCTACTCCTCCCCCAGAGCCAAAAACATTGAATTCATTGATAATTCACTTGTTTTTTACTATAATTTCCTCTACAAAGAATTGGTGGCCACTCTTGATCCAAGCAAGAGTAGAACCCTCAAGCCAAAGGATAGCTCACAAAACTCCATGTAAGTCAGAAATTCTTTTTTTTTCTAATTCTATTCTATGATTTTATGATTTCTTCCTTCTTTTAAATTGAAATTGGATGTTATGCCTTGATAGAAAGGCTTCCCCCTTCTCTTCATTGAATTTAGTCCTTCTTTATCCAAGATGTGTGATCAAATTAAATAGAGTTAAACTTTTCTTATTGTTTTCTCTTAAAAAAATGAAAATTGATTAAATTAGAGTGCTAAATTCATCTTGGGGTAAATTCTAAGTAGATTTAGAGTGTAAAAATTGAAAAATGGTCAGCCATACAAAGGAGGTTATGGAAAAATTTTCTTAAATTTTACGAAAATAAGTTTTATCTTTATGTTATTCAAAAAGAGTAATCCCCTCCGTTTGTGTATTCTAAAAGTGTTATTTAAATTCTATGCATAGAAAGATGCATATTGGATATTTTTTTATTATTATAAAAGTGTGATTTTCATTAGATTTAAATTCTATGCATAGAAAGATGCATATTGGATATTTTTTTGTGTGATTTTCATTAGATTTAAATTCTATGCATAGAAAGATGCATATTGGATATTTTTTTATTATAAAAGTTTAATTTTCATTAGATTTAAATTCTATGCATAGAAAGATGCATATTGGATATTTTTTTATTATAAAAGTGTGATTTTCATTATATTTAAGTTCTATGCATAGAAAGATGCATATTGAGTATTTTCTTATTATAAAAGTGTGATTTTGATTAGATTTAAATTCTATGCATAGAAAGATGCATATTGGATATTTTTTATTATTATAAAAGCATTTTTTTATTAGAATTAATTTCTATGCATAGAAAGATGCATATTGGAAATATTTTTATTGTAAAAGTGTTATTTTCATTAGAATTAATTTCTATGCATAGAAAGATGCATATTGGAAATATTTTTATTATAAAAGTTTTACTTTCATCAATATTAATTTTTATGCATAAAATGATGCATAAAAGAATTTTTTTTATTATAAAAGTGTTACCTTCATAAAAATTGATTTTTATGCATAAAGTGATGCATAAAAGAATTTTTTTATTATAAAAGTGTTACTTTCATCAAAATTGATTTTTATGCATAAAAGAATTTTTTTTAATTATAAAAGTGTTACTTTCATCAAAATTGTTTTTTATGCATAAAGTGATGCATAAAAGAGTTTTTTTGATTATAAAAGTGTTACTTTCATCAATATTGATTTTTATGCATAAAGTGATGCATAAAAGAAATTTTTTATTATAAAAGTGTTACTTTCATCCATATTGATTTTTATGCATAAAGTGATGCATAAATGATTTTTATATTAAATATAGGGTTCTCTTTAATTCTATGTTTAATTTCCATGAATAATTGATAAATGAATAAGTAAATACTCTGTGAAAGAAAAAAATTCTATCATCTCATATTCACTCGGATGGTAATGAAAAAACTCAGAAAAAACTATCAAAGTCAGAATTTCAGATAAATGATTAAATTATTCTTCATAGGAATTCGTGATTAGTTTAGAAATCAGTTAAGCAAATATTCAATGAATGAAATTCAAAAAAATAGTAATTGAAATATCCCCCCTTTCGAGAAAGGTAGTTCAAGAAGAACCTTACCAGACTCAAATCCTGAATCAGGGTATGACCAAGACCAAACTCCTTCGTCAGTTTCAAGGAAAGACGATGTGACCAATTCACAAAAAATACACTCAAATCACCCACCGAATCTAAAACTAAGTTGAGACCCTTTGAATTTGATTTGAGGATCAAGGTTAAAGAATTCGAGGAATTTTGTTTGGAATTCAGACCTTCGATCTAGAAGTCTTGGATACGGATTTAAGATATACTCATTGTATTCAAAAGAAAATCAAAATTGAAAACTTGCATAGAAACCCTGTTTTCTTAAAGGACTGTCTTACACCAGAATGCTGGAGAGAGCATTTGGTATATGTGTTTTTCTAAGGGAAGTTCGGTTGCAACAGCTAGCGAGGGAGTGTTCAAAGGACAGCTCACGCGGTAAAAACCTGCCGAGGTCTCGACCAGCCTTGGTATGGTGAAAAATGGTGTGCTTCCGGTACGATGGACGAGGGCCGACGAAGCGGTCTCTGAGTGAAGTGCCAGGACACCTAAGGAGGATCCTTGAGGGTTCTAACCAGGCAATGCACGGGCTCACGGTGCTTAGAACACCCATGCATATGTCGTGGAAGATATATATATGTATGATGACGAAAAAAATTATTGTAATCTGTTATTACTGGATCTCGTTTGCTGACGAGCTGGTCTCGACGGAGAGTCCAGAGTGACACCTATTTTTGAGAAAGAAACAAGAACTAGAAAGAAATTTTGAGTTATGATATCTGTAATCAATAATTGTTTGACAATGGATGGTTTTATAAATGAAAGTTTAAAGAGGAGTGTGTGCGTATCTGTATTCTAAAGCAAAAGATAAGAAAGGCATTCAATTATGGGTGGGTGAGTACTTGTCTGGTTCTACCAATTCCAGTGGTTAACCCATGGGGCAGATGGGGTTAGGCTGGAATCAATAGAGTTTTAATAATAAAATTGATTAATAGGAATACACTTAGAACTCGAGTAGTTAAACCCATAGGGCGGATGGGGTTAGGCTGGAATCAGTAGAGTTTTAATAATAAAATTGATTAATAGGAATACGCTTAGAACTCGAGTAGTTAAAAAAAAGCCTGAAGACTTCTCAAATGAATAGATCAATGGCTGTGCTTGATTTAATTAGGAAAAAAGCGTTGATTCCTTCAAGTTAAGTCTGTAATAGTTTCCCTTCTATCTAGTTTAATCAGATGAAGGCTAGTTTAGTCTCTTGACCTCGTTAGAAAATTTGTTAAGAAATTCAAAAAGGTGGAATCATCCCCGTCTTTTGGGCAAGGGAAATTTTCCTAGTTTCGGTTTCGGAATGACCATAGGTTAGTCTCGTGCCCAGACATTCGAGGGTGAGGCCCCGAGTGGGAAACTCTACCCCGCGCTAGAGGAAGCTACTTCCGTTGCCAACCGGGAATCCGTGCGCAGAGGGGGCAGTGGGATCTCACAAGGTGAGTAGATATGATCCTCTACACAAGAGACCATAGCCTAAGCCTCCAAGCCTCCAAGCCTCCCTTGGGTGTGCCCCATGCCCCTATTATATAGGAGGGCCCTCAAGTGACTCTTGACTCTCCATTTCACATGTGTGACCCTTGGATACGTGACCCTAACCTTAACCCTTAAGGTTAGTCCTAACCCATGCTCCACTAGAGCTTGTTCCCATGCTCCCATGCTCACAAGCCTAATGTGGGTTAGCCTCCTAGTATATGCACACATAATGTGCATATAACACACTCACTCTCTCAAATACAAGTAAGCGATACGATAAGATAGTAGATAGAGAAGAAAAGCACTCTATTGAATTCGCATAAACGAATGAGTGGTGAGAGTTACATTTTAAGTTTTGTAGGTGACATCTAAGGTTCACACTCTTGGGTGGCCAAAGTTAAAAGTCTGGTTTTTTTTATCATTTGGCCCCTCTAGCTAGTGTAAACACCTATTCTAAAGCTATCACTCTCAACCTAAGATCCCATGGTGTGCCTTTAATAAACAAGTGGCGAGCACACATATAAAATATACAATACATGGTTTTCCAGTCAATTCTAGCCATTTTGACACCTATGGCTTTTAATAAACAAGTGGCGAGCACACATATAAAATATACAATACATGGTTTTCTAGTGAATTTCAGCCATTGTGACACCTATTGCCCAAAGGATGTGAAAATAATACAACGGCAGACATCAATGCCATAGAGGTATCTGGAAAGAGTTAACATACCCCCCTTCCTGATGCAGATTCCATGCATCAAGGTTGTAGGTTGGATGCATTTTGGCATTGGAAATGTCAGAGGGCTTACAAGGTCTGCAAGGAAACATGGTATAAGGAGTAAGGTGTGGTCACCATTTTCTTATGGAAAATAATTGAAATTTAAGCACAATGCTAACACCTAAGCAAGAAGTGAGGAAATAATGTTGTGACTAGTCACCATTTTCTAGTTAAAATAAGGGCAATATTAAGGTTGGTCCAAATTCAATCTAAACCAAGGGAGAGCAAAGAATATACCTGGGGTTATGAACCTAGTCTCTACACACTATCACTTTAGTGAAACCATTTGTAGCTATTATTTGGCCTCATAAGTGAAATTTCTAAGTGATTATTACAATCTTTTTTCTTTGTTTTTTGAAAAAAAATGTTTTAATTTAATAATAAGATAAAAAGGTAAAGGTGGGGCACCACCCTATAGAGACCCAAGCAATGGCCCAAAGACCTCATAAAAGAGTATCTAAGAACCGCTAAGTACCTCTACACTGATGATTTTTTTTAAAGACCTTTATTGATAGGTTTTTAGCCACAAGATCCCACATAACTAGAATACTGCTATACATTGGTCTAGAATCATTTTGCATTTGGACAGGTAGAGGGACTTCAATTGAATACTCCAATTTACTCTATTTAGTCCTTAATTGTTATCCAAGTAATAACTAGAAAAATGATAGACCAACCACATAGAATGATGCAAGCACTCAAACAAACATTGAGGATCCTTGATCTCTCATCAGGGTAATCTACCCATCATTCAGTCTGATTGTCCAACTAGATTCTTGGTGAGTTCAGTCAGGAAAAACTACTTTAGTTCCAATAGTCTATTCTTTGTGATTAGAAATTGGAATTGGTCTTTTTACTTGATTCAGATCGAGAGATGGACAAGTAGGTTTACTGTCCTTCCCTCTCGTAGTCTAACCAAATTCATTCGGTTTAGTTCTACAAGGATTCCCTTTAGATAAACATCTAGTTTTGGGTAAATATCCATTTAGTGATTTTACCAATTAAAATATCCAAAGATATTCCTTCTATCACATAATTTCTCAACCTTAATTCATTAGGTAGAATTATGGTGGAAATTCATCTTTTGACACTAAAATTTAATTCAAATCCATCTTTTCTTAATTATCATAAAAATTCTTCTTTTTAACTAAATATCATATCTATTTTTTGTTTTTGAATAAACTTGAAATCTCTCTTTTTCTCATTTTAATGAGTGCAATCCAATTATCATGGGAATTCCTCTTTTACCATAAATTAAATCTATTTAAAATTCTTCTTAAAAATTACATAAAAATATCCATTAATTCCATCAATCTAAAAATTCCACTTTTCTCATTTAAATATTTGAATTCCAATACGATGGGAATTCCTCTTTCATCATTTAAACTTATCTATGCAAAAAGATAAATTTAACTTAAAATTTAAATAAAAATCTCCATTAATTCCTTTACACTAGGAATTACACTTTCCTCATTTAAATATTTGAATTCCAGTGGGAATTCCTCTTTCATCATTTAAACTTATCTATGCAAAAAGATAAATTTAACTAAATTTTCTCTTAAAATTTAAATAAAAATCTCCATTAATTCCTTAACACTAGGAATTACACTTTCCTCATTTTGATATTTGTAGAGTTTATTTATCCAAAAATATCCCAATATTGATTTACAACTCTGTAGAAAATTTTATCTCACTAGGCCAAACAAGGAAAAATAATATTTTCTTGTATTTAGAAACATAGAATGATTACAAGGGATTGAAGTAGAGGCTTATTTGTTATTCAGGCTGAGGAGGAATCTTACATCATCAAAGCCACTGATGTGAAGCAACAAGGAAGCACTAACATCAAGCTTCAAAATCAAAGGTAAAAAGTTCTTTGTTTTCTGTGTGTACAATAAAGTAAGCAGAGGCACTACTTCAAGGCTTAAATCACACTTGAGCGATTGTGCATTACATCCATTTTATCAAGGCTTTAGTATCCCACGTCAGGGCATCAATCCCTATGCATTGAGCTTGTAGAAAGCAACTGAAATAAGGTGGCCTCAATCAAATAACCAGGCGGGGGCTCACAGAGTTCTTGGGTTGCTTAGAAAAGAAGGACATTTGGATGCCTTCAATAGCCTCACATTGCAGCAAAGCACAAGCATTCCTTGTTGTTGTGAGCTTGTGTAGTACCTTTTGTGGCAAGTCAGTTCAATAGAAAACTGGCCTACAATCAGCGATCTTGAACATATAATGTTACTGGGCTAGACAAAGCCTTCTGTAGAGAACCAGGTGTAATCATTGCTTAAATCAGCCTTTGATGAGTGGTTAATCAAAACAAATTTTTGGCTAATAATTTGGCACAACTTTGGGCGACTCATTTACAGCAAACCGTTAGGAAAACCGGCCATGATTGAAGGAGAATGGTGATCTCCATCATCATCTACTTTCCTCTTTCATTATAGGAGGAAAATTACTTATTTAAAATTTTCTTTGTGATTTTTTTCTAAAGCTTTAATCTTTCAAGTTCCTTAATATTTGGGGATTATCACACTCTTGGTATTGTTTTCATCCTTGCGAGAGAGTAGCATTACACATGCATCCTTTGTGAACAACATGATGTACATGCTCTAGCACTATAAAGAGCACATCTCATCTTGCATTTCTTAGTGAAAGGGTTAAAGGGTTCAAGTGTATAGTGTGTTAGCCAAATGCCAAGGTATTTACACACTAAAACCAAAGCTCAAATTGCATAAGCCAAAGGTTCAAAGACCAGTGTCAAGATCAAAGCAAAGCCACATTACCTAGAGTGGTCAAAGGTTATGATGTGTACACATCTTCACTTATTTGGTGAAGGGATACTTGAGTAAAAGCATTTCTAGGTGAAAATATGAGCTCCGTAGTCCTAGAGCTATAAAGGACTTCCTTGTTTGTGTAACACTGTATGTGTGAGTTCCAAGTTGAGTACCATGGCAACCATGTTGGGGAAAATGTTGATAAAATCCACAAATTTGATGGCTCCAAGTACCACACTTGGTGCATCAAAATGAAAATGTGTCTGATTGAGAAAGAAATGTTGGGAGTGGTAAATGGAACTAAGAAAATACAAAAATGAGATTCAGATATTATCTCTAAGTGGACCACTTTAGATTCAAAAGGAATTGTCTTGAGCATCATTTGTGGGCTTGGTGATAGCCAGATCCATCAAATTAGTTCTGCAAAGACTTTAAATGAGGCATGGCTCTGGCTTTAAATGAGGCATGGCTCTGGCTTAAGACTATCTTTAGGGAAACAAATGCAGCTGCTAGGATTTTCTTAAGGAAGAAGCTTTATAGGGTGGAAAAGGATGATAAAACCAATATTGATGGTCATGTAAATGACATCCGTTGTATATGATTAACCAACTCAGTGGTGTAGGTGTCACTATGATGAGGAGGAGGCCATCTATGTGTTTCTTTCCACCATGCTCTATGAGTAGTGTGTCTCCGTCATAGCCAATCAAAAAAATCATACATTAACCTCATTAATGTCTACCCTTATTCTAGAGAAAAATCTCATGGAGGCTTCCAAAACTTCAGCTCCTTCAGTTCCAGTGGAGCATGCCTACTTAGCTACAGTCAATGAAAAGAATACCAAGGCTCCTCGAACATGTTACTATTTAAAAAAGAAGGGCCACATCATCAAGTTTTCTACAATAGGAAGAAGGATGAAGAAGAGAAAGAGAAGGGAAAAGACAAGCAACTAGAGAAGGAGGGGGAAAACTTCTCCAACTCATTGTTCTAGCAGTTTGTATGACATCTTATAGCCAGAGGGGCAAATTTGTTATCTTAGTGATATCTTAATCCTTTCTTATCTTAGTGATAGAGTTGATCCAAGCACACCCTACATAGTATGGATGCTTGATCAAGGGAGGGTGTTAGAAATATGTGATCTAGCATCCATTCTTAGTGTGTTTCCTTAGTGATTTTTTAGAGTGGTTTTTTTAAAGGTTAGAAGGCTCAATTACTAGAGTAATTGGGTATAGGTCTAGTAGTTATCTCCCTTTCATTGGGGCATCACATTTTAGGTGACACTACAAGACACTACTGCCATACACACGTTCAATACACGCGATAAGTTACGGGCGTGTGTATGGTCGCGCATGTATATGAGTAGTATTGGGCGCGTGCATATTGGCATCTGAATTTGCATGTATACTGGTTTCAGAAACGCGTGTATCAGCACGTGTATATACACGCAAATATACACGCGAGATTTTTATTAAGAAAAACTCCATTCCTTTACAAAATTAAAAACTATTTTCTTGTAACCATCTCATAGTACATTACAGTATATATCATTACACAATCCCACTACATGTATTTACAACAATGAAATATATTCAAAAATAAATCATGAGATGATAATTAAAAGACAACATATACAATAGAAATGTCATCAATTTAGAACGATACAGTGATGGATTGGTTAGGGTTCAATCTCATCTTCAATAAGATCCATCCTTGCCAACAAACGATCAACATCAATATCCATTTGATCAATTTGTAAGGCTACGATTAAATTTATTCCATTATCGATATTTTGTCCATTGATAATGGTATCGATGTCCTGATCATCCTCATCAACATCACCATCATCCTCAATGGTAGGGTCATTCTCATGATCATGAGAAATGGCACGCTCATCCTCATTATCATGATTATCTCTTATTTCTTGATCATCGATCACAACATCTTCATTGGCATGTTCGACATCATCTTCATTGGGGCTTGTTACATGCTCCATATACTCCATATCAGTGAATGTATTATACATCACTTTGGAACGTGGTGTAATAGAGATGACGTACAACCATTTAATGTCATGCACCATTGGCAGATAGATAACCTACTCAAATACACATACTGCAGTAATTAATTAGCATATCAAAAGTGAAGGGGTATGTGAGCTTAGATATTTATGTACATGAAACACATTAGTAAAAAAATGCATACCTGCTCAAATGTTGTGGCAATACGAGCCTATCTTTCTTTGTTTGCCAAAACTTTGTAGAGTCAATAGTTACATAGCCACTTGCATGGCGTTTTATCATTGCATTAGGCTCTTTTTCCATCACGTTCATTTGCCATTTGACATCCAAAACATACACAAAGAAGCGACGAAAGTCAAGCCTAAATATGTCTTGGATTGTGCCACAATAATCATCCATTTTTCCATTAGCTCCCTCAAAGCTACTAATGACACCGCAATCTTGTGTATTCCTCTTTTCATCAATTCTTTGTGTTCGAAAATGCTTGCCTTCACACCATATAGCATTGAACATAGTGCACTGGACCAAAATAGAAGCAATATTTGTGTAAGCAATGTGAATAAATATTAAAAGCAAATCACTTACAACTAATGCAAAACATTAGTTCTATGTACCTTTAACATGCATCCTCGTGCATACTCCCATTCTTCCGCCGTGATATGTAGCCCCTCGTCGCTCTCTGCTCTCTCCATTTCCTCATGCAACCAATCAACATGGATATCATTCGGAAGTGTTGCTAGATGCATAGGGTATGCCTTACGAGAGCCATGTTGCCTCCGAAAGAGAGCTCTTTCTGCTTGCCTTTTTGTCTTTGCATCCTCATATCTTGTAACCCATTTGCTCACATCACATCACTATTAAGGATGCAAGTGAAATTGAGATCATCAATCAATGTTCTGTCAATTACTTTACTCTGCCCTTTTCCTTGAGGCACAATAGAGGTCATCCTCAAGTCCTCTTCATTGCTCCATAGTCGTGGCAAAGAGCTGTCCACCTGACCAAGAAATTCTGAAATATATATACAAGAGACTCTTGTATCAACCAACCCTCGGCCATGCTTCTTTCAGGCCGTGCACTTTGCCTCACAAAGTCTTTTAAGGTCTTCATGAAGCGCTCTAGGAAGAACATCCAACGTGCATGCACAGTGCCACATAAAGCAATTTAGTCCACTAAATGCACAATGAGATGTAGTTGACTTGTGAGAATGGTTCGCGGAAAAGTCTCCTCTACCAAACAAACCACCTCCACTGCCATAACACACGCATCATCCAACGTGGCTGGATTGCTTTGGAACTAACATATCTGAAAAATAAATGAATAGTACGTTATACCTCATGCACGTTCATTTTGCAAGGTATAATGAAGGGTGATCTGACATGGGTTTTACATACCTCACAAGCTCGCCCATCTTATAAATACATTTTTTCAAACTCTTATTTGCACAATGGTCGATGCTAGTAGGTAGTATGAACTGTGCACATAAGAGCACATGTATGTATGGTTTATGGCATTACAAAATTTAATTTCAACATACAAGACTTGGAAAACAATTACTTGGAGCATCTTGTGCGACAATCGTGGGACTTCAACCCATATAGTTGCTCAACGCCTCTTTTCTTAGTGGTTGTAAAGGCTCCCTTCAATGATCTCATGCATCCAGTGGGAGTATGCAAAGTGGTGGTGGCCTGCTTTACCTGCTTCTCCTCTTTCTTTGATATAATCCATGGTGCAGGCGAAAGACGAACGTGCCCACCCTCCTCTCATGGCCAAGCTTGACGCATACGTCCTGCGACCCGCAAGTCCTCCCGTACACTAACATTATCTCATTTACCAATAACATGTTCCCAAATACCAGATCCCACATTCTTGAAGATGTGCATGGGATCAAGAAGATGGTTGATCTTAAGATGGGTCCAATATGGTAGCCAAAAAAAAATGGAGTACCTACACAAGGGATTACTCTATGTGATCTTTAATCCAATTAGAGACTACACAAAACAAGATTTAAAAACATTACTATACCTGTTCATGCCATCTGGAGGAAGAATATTTGTACTCCCAAATACGCTTCCAATCTTTTGCACGAAGTGTTTTGTGGAGGAATGTTACTCTTACTAGCAACATATTTAGGATGATCTGATGGGAGAAATCGATGATGATTATCGAATATGGTCTTACACAAACCGTCAGCATACTCATGTACTAACGAAGGGCCACAAACAGGACATGCATGTTTACCTGATGTTTTCAAACGTGTTAAAATATAAATATAAGTTAGAATAATAAAGTCAATAGTTATAATTAATATAGCCAATAGTGTTAGAGTAAGGAGGTAATTAGAATTCTTACCAGAACAATCGCTGTATCCTGGAAAGTCATGCATTGTCCACATCAACACTGCTTTTAAGTCAAAGTGTCGAGAGGAGGAAGGCCTACTAATGTCCACCAACCGCAACACCTCTCCATAGTTCCTCCAACTCATCAATCAACGGTTCGAGATAAACATCCATATGCTTGACTTTATGTTTCCCTGGAATTAGAAGGGATAACATAAGATGTCCCTTCTTGATCGCCATTGATGGTGGAAGGTTGTAATTCACCAACACAACTAGCCACACGCTGTATGCTGTGCTTTTGAAACCAAATGGATTCACTCCATCCATACCTAGGCCAAGTCTCAAGTTTCTGGGCTTTATTTTAAAGCTGGCCCACTCATCTTCAATATGCTTCCAAGCAGGAGTGTCTGCGGGAATTCTCCACATGCCATCATCCGATCGATGTGAGGAATGCCATGACATGAGCTCTGCTATGGATTTGCACTTGAACATGTGTTTGATGCGAGGAATTATAGGAAAGTGTCGCAAGACTTTATGAGGTACATCAAAACTCTTCACATCTGTTCTAGATCTATACCTTGCTTCACCCCAAGTGGGACAATGTCGAGCCTCCTTATGCGTCCCATGAAAGAGGATGCAATCATTGACGCATGCATGTATGCGATCATAATCCAATCCTCCAAGAGATGTCACATAGCGCCTCACTATGTCTCTTGAGGTGGGTAGTCTATTCCCCTTTGGAAGCATGTTTGATAATCGCCTGCATCCAATATCATCAATTAGTCCTAAACCCTAAACCCTAAACCACTAATTCTAATTTGCAAGTTAGAATGCTTACTTCAATAATGCGTCAAGACTTGCATTGCTCCATCCATAAACTGTTTGTATATTGAGTAGTTCAAGTGAAGCACGTAAAATAGAGAATGTGCACCCTTCAAAAACCGGTGTCGATGAAGCCTTGTAAAGATGCTCTTGTTCCATATCATCGTTGTCCATACCTTTGGGATCATCCCTAAAAAGATACCGCACCATATCATCAAACACTTCCTCTTCCACAACTTTGTGGGGTGGAGGGCTATTGTCATCCCTTTCCCACTCATCATCTCTGACAATAGATTCCGAAGCTCCAGCATCATCTCGTTGACGCTTTGCGTGCTCTCACCGCATGTAGGGCACCATGTTAGGGTGTGGTACTGCATCCTGCTTCAATTAGAGTATATATATTACAACTCCATTAATTTAATTTGGATACCATGAGTCATTTGAATACTATCAATTTACATCTACTCACCTCTAAACTTGTTTGATTCCATTCTCCATACATGGAGATGTGATTCAAGGTAATTTGACGCGCTCGTACAATGCATCCTTGACATCGATTACACGTACACTTGATCCTTTGTCCCAACCACACATCGCGATTACGATGACGCATTGTCTCATCCTCACCAGAATTGCTTGAGGAGGTTGATGACATCCTATGTACAAAAGAGCAAACACAAAATCATAATCAGTTTTTAATGAAAGTATAAAAATTTCTATAAATCACGTGTAACAGCACGTCTATATCCTTAAAATTACATGTATCAGCGCGTCTACATCCTGAAAATTGCGTGTATAAACGCAACTACATCCTAAAAATCGCGTGTATAAACGTGGCTACATCCTAAAAATCGCGTGTATAAACGCGGCTGATTTATTATAAACGCGAAAATACACGTGCTATTACACGCGACGACCTGTCTATACCTAAAATAACCCGCCTTCTCCAAAGAAACATTTTCAAACTAAGATTTTTCCTCCTTTGTCGCCGCCTCTTCCAACAGAGCACTAAACCTAAGTGCAAGGAGCAGACAAGGAGCACACACGGGTGAAGGAAACCAGCCAAAAAGAAGACTCACTTTTTCAGAGGTGAGTCAGTTTGTCTTTTGCCTGTCTCTTTCCTTCCATTTGTTTATGCTATTGTCTCTTTCCTTTATGCATTTGTCTCCGTCCTTCTCCTTCTCTGGTAGTACTTCTGTGAACGATTGTGACAATGGGCTTTTTTTATAAGGACGATTTGTCGGAGATCGGTCGCTTTCAAAAAAAAACATTTACCCAGGCCGCGCGTGTAAGAACACGTGTATCCTGTTTGCACAGACGTTCACGTGCATATACATGCATTTTTGGATGGGTGTATACACGCGACTGTGTTTCACCCGTGCTTGCGATCCAGGTTCTTCAGAGAGATGATCCCATCTGCATATGGCTCGCCTTCACAAAATCATATGTGCTAGCTTGCATTTGTGCTTTGATGCAATCATGTATATACTTTTATTTTTGCAGATTCTTTATGGATCCAGGTTCTTCATCCGATCCATTTGCATACGGCACTTGGATGATGGAGATGCTAAATCATTCTGGGCGCCATCCTGGTCCAGTTGAGCTTAAGAGTACATGTATGCCCATCCCCCTCCTGGATTGCCTGGTATCTATACCCCACCCTCGAGTATCCATGTCACTTGTAAGATCCCTGTCCCCACCGCGCAACGGATTCGGGGTGCTAGTAGCGGAAGTAGCACATCTTGCACGGGGCAGGGTCCCACACTCGGGGCCTCGCCCACCCACGGATATCCGGACAGGTGACTAATTCCTCGATTCTTCCAAACCGAACTCAAAAAAAAAATTCTCTTGCCCGGAAAGCACAGGCAATTCCACTAGGATAACTTTTCCCTATCGTAGTCAAAAGCCTTACTTAACTGAACTGATCTGACCGAACTCGTAAGTTACATAGTCAGATCAAGGGACAGATTACACTTGGATCATAGAGACCAATGCTTTTTTCCTCATCGAGAGGCACAGCTGTTGATCCTCTTTCCATAGAACAATTTTTGTCCGGGATTTACTTCATCTATCGAACTAAACAGAAATTGAGTCTTGATTTACGGATCCATCAGACCAGCCTAACCCCATCCAGTCCCATGGGTTAGCCAACCGCCCAACCACTGTAGTGATGGGATCCAATTTAGAATTTGGTTAGGTTTTCTCGGGTACCAGGGAAAATAGTAGCCGGATGTTCATGCAAACATAAACTAGTCACACCACTTACACACCCAATATGAAATTGCCTTTTTCTCAGCATCAGCTATCTTTAAAGCAATCCTTTAATGAAACCATTGTGTCACTGATCACAATCCTCAAAATCTCTGGTTGAATCCTTATTTCCAATCATTCCTTCATCGGTGTACTTATGGCATCATTGACAACCAGAACGCTCACCACCTCAGGGGCCTTTTCAATAGTTCCTAGCTCATAGTACCCGACAATATATTCACATATAAAAATCAAGATGGAATCCTCGTTGAAGATCAGCAAGATCAACCAATAAATCCATATAAAAGAGCCATGGACTCATCCGTTGAGGACCAGCAAGGTCAATCAACCAGATCCATGCCCGGTTTCAGAAAACAACTCTTGCTCCTTGTTCCAATATCTTCCACGACACACGTGTGGGTATCTTCGACGACCCAGAGCCCGAGCACCGTATGGTCAGCACCCTCTAGGATCCTTCGCAAGTCACCTAGCGCTTCACTCATAGGCCACTTCCTTGGTCCCTCATCCACCGTACCGGAAGCTCACCATTTAAATCGAACCGAGGCTGGTCAAGACCTCGGTCGACCTTGCTACGTGAGACGTCCTCCATTGACTCTCTGTCACAGCAGCTACAACTTTATCAGGTAGGTCTTCACGACCACATTCTCAAGATAGTCAAAATGCTTCCCCAGCATTCTTGACATAAAACAGTCATTTACAAACAGTTCACAAATACAGTTTCTATAATGAACTCACATCTTTCCAGATTGTTCCACATCAATCCATATTACTTAATCCAATTCAAAATCATATGTGTATCCATTCTTGACCAGATACATCACTTTCCATCCCATCACATCAGATTCATTCACTTCACATAACATCCATTCCTGTCTTTCTTAATTTACATTACGTCTCATCACATCCATTTCTCATTATATCTCATTCGTTCAGATCTTATATTATTCATTCACATTCGTATTTGCATTCCTTATTCCACACACACATCCACATTCGTACATCCACATTCACATCTATATCCATACATCCATTTTCACATCCACATTCATACATCCACATCCACATCCACATTCATACATCCACATCCACATCTACATGCATACATCCACATTCACATTCACATCCATACATCCATACCCACATTCCACATTCACATCCATACATCCATATCCACATTTCTCATTCATACATCCATATCCACATTCCAATTCATACATCCACATTCACATTCACATCCATACATCCATATCCACATTCACATTCACATCCATACATCCATACATCCACATTCACATTCACATTCACATCCATACATCCATATCCACATTCCACATCCTTATTCACATTCACATACATCCACATCCACATTCCATATCTACATCCATATCCCCATTCACACATCCACATTCACATTTATATACATCCACATTCACATTCACATCCATACATCCATACCCACATTCCACATTCATACATCCATATCCACATTCCAATTCATACTTCCACATTCACATTCACATCCATACATCCATATCCACATTCACATTCACATCCATATAACTACTGTATCCATTCTTTCACATACATACATCTCCATCTATTCCTCGTTCATTTTCATCTATTTGATTCGTTTCAACATCCTCATATCTATTTATAGAATACAAGAGAATTCTTATTTTTGATATAAGATTTCTTTACGCATCTATTTATGCATAAATTCCATTTTAAGGAGACTAACACTTTCGAAATAAAAAATTCGAAATAAAAATCAATCTTTTATGCATCTTCCTATGCATAAATTCATTTTAAATGAGAATGACATTTTTGAATTAAAAATCAATCTTTTATGCATCTTCCTATGCATAAAATCAAAATTGATGAAAATAACTCTTTTGAACTAAAAATAGATTTCTTTATGCATCTTTCTATGCATAAAATTAAAATTCATGAGAATAACACTTTTGGATTAACATAAATTCTTTATGCATCTTTCCATTCATAAATCCAATTTAGTAGGAATTACACTTTTAGAATAAAATAATTTCTCTTATGCATCTAATTTAAGCATAAAATCATTTATGATGAAAGTCACACTTTTAATATAAAAATATCTTTTATGCACCCATTTATGCATAAAAATCAAATATGATAAAAGTAACACTTTTACAATAAAATAATAATCTTTTATGCATACCTCTATGCATGAAAATTAAATATGATAAAAGTAACACTTTTATAATAAAAATAATAATCTTTTATGCATACCTCTATGCATGAACATCAAATATGATAAAAGTAACACTTTTACAATAAAATAATAATCTTTTATGCATACCTCTATGCATGAAAATCAAATATGATAAAAGTAACACTTTTACAATAAAATAATAATCTTTTATGCATACCTCTATGCATGAAAATCAAATATGATAAAAGTAACACTTTTACAATAAAATAATAATCTTTTATGCATACCTCTATGCGTGAAAATCAAATATGATAAAAGTAACACTTTTACAATAAAATAATAATCCTTTATGCATACCTCTATGCGTGAAAATCAAATATGATAAAAGTAATACTTTTACACAATAAAATATTAATCTTTTATGCATACCTCTATGCATGAAAATCAAATATGATAAAAGTAACACTTTTATAATAAAATAATAATCTTTTATGCATACCTCTATGCATGAAAATCAAATATGATAAAAGTAACACTTTTATAACAAAAAAAAAATCTTTTATGCATACCTCTATGCATGAAAATCAAATATGATAAAAGTAACACTTTTACAATAAAATAATAATCTTTTATGCATATCTCTATGCATGAAAATCAAATATGATAAAAGTAACACTTTTACAAAATAATAATCTTTTATGCATACCTCTATGCGTGAAAATCAAATATGATAAAAGTAACACTTTTACAATAAAATAATAATCTTTTATGCATACCTCTATGCGTGAAAATCAAATATGATAAAAGTAACACTTTTACACAATAAAATATTAATCTTTTATGCATATCTCTATGCATGAAAATCAAATATGATAAAAGTAACACTTTTATAATAAAATAATAATCTTTTATACATACCCCTATGCATGGAAATCAAATATGATAAAAGCAATACTTTTATAACAAAAAAAAAATCTTTTATGCATACCTCTATGCGTGAAAATCAAATATGATAGAAGTAACACTTTTACAATAAAATAATAATCTTTTATGCATATCTCTATGCATGAAAATCAAATATGATAAAAGTAACACTTTTACAATAAAATATTAATCTTTTATGCATACCTCTATGCCTGAAAATCAAATATGATAAAAGTAACACTTTTATAATAAAATAATAATCTTTTATGCATACCTCTATGCATGAAAATCAAATATGATAAAAGTAACACTTTTACACAATAAAATATTAATCTTTTATGCATATCTCTATGCATGAAAATCAAATATGATAAAAGTAACACTTTTATAATAAAATAATAATCTTTTATACATACCTCCATGCATGAAAATCAAATATGATAAAAGCAACACTTTTATAACAAAAAAATAATCTTTTATGCATACCTCTATGCGTGAAAATCAAATATGATAGAAGTAACACTTTTACAATAAAATAATAATCTTTTATGCATATCTCTATGCATGAAAATCAAATATGATAAAAGTAACACTTTTACAATAAAATATTAATCTTTTATGCATACCTCTATGCCTGAAAATCAAATATGATAAAAGTAACACTTTTATAATAAAATAATAATCTTTTATGCATACCTCTATGCATGAAAATCAAATACGATAAAAGTAACACTTTTATAATAAAATATTAATCTTTTATGCATACCTCTATGCATGAAAATCAAATATGATAAAAGTAACACTTTTATAATTAAACAAATATTTTATGCATACTTTTATGCATAAAAATCAAATATAATGAAAGTAATACTTTTATAATAATACTAATTTTCTTTTATACAAATAATCAAAATGCATCTTCTATGCATGAAAATGATACTTTAGAATATAGAAACTATAAGGATTACTCTTTTAGAATAATAAAAGATGAAATTTAGCCATATCCTCCTTTGTATGGCTGACCATTTTTCAAATTTTAAGTCTCTAAAATTAATTAAAAGTGCACCAAGAGTATTGAATTTATTCTAAAGTAAACATTTTTCTACTTATTTAAGACAAACATTATAAAAAAACTTGACTTTATCATTCATCTAGGATAGAGAATGGTTGGATTTACTAGAGATGAGAGGGGAATGCCTTTTGCAATGAGGCATAATATCACTTGCAATTTTAGAGAAGACAAAAAGCATAAAAACCATAAAAACCATAAAATAAATGAAAAAGAGAAGAATCACCAACTTACTAATGAATTTGAGAGCTTTCCTTTGGCTTGATGGTTTGAGGGTTCAACTCTTGTTTGAGACAAGAGTGGCCACCAATCTTTTGGAAGAGGGAAGGTCAAAAACTAATGAATTATGGGTAAAATTCATTGTTTTTGGCACTTGGGAGAGGCAGGGTAACAGTGCAAAAACACTATTAAGTTTTAACAAAGGAGAGGACTTCTATTTATAGGAAAAAGTGAGCCTCTAACCAAGCAAACTGATTCTAGAATTTTCCAGATCAGTTTGGTCGATTTTTGACCATTTTTAGGTCAGTTTTGCTCACTTTTTGGATCTAGTTGAAACAGGAGAGAGGAGAGATAAAAATATCTCATTATTTGGGAGTTTAAAACTAATTCAAGCATGTGAAATAGGCGCCTCCTTTGTGAGGGAAATTCCCCCATGTAGAGGTGTCAAAAATGCATCATTACTTCTAAATATCTCCCTTTTTTAACTATTAACCTTGTGCTTAGTCAACTCTTCATCTTATGTGAGTATTTACTCATTTTTGGGAGATTTTTCTTTTATTTCTTCATTTATCTCCTCCCTACATTTGGATGAATCTTATTGGTCCATAGGAACCTTAATTTAAAATTTCAAAAAAATCTTCACCCCCAAGATAATGCCTCTTGAACAGATTATACTTAATTTCTAATGCACCTTCTAAAAATCTTTTTGAACTTCTGTTTCAAGAGAACTTATTTTAATAAGATGAGGTATTTTTCTATCCAAAAATATTTAAAGTCTGAATATTATCTCTCTAGAATATTTTCTCTCTCTAGGCCAAAACAGGTAGAAACAAGATCTTTTATATTTCTGAAGAGCGAAATGATTACAGGGGAAGATACTGGACATCCTGAGAGGCTGGGAGAGGAACCTTACATCACTCCACTGCCATCATCTATGCCTGCTCTGCGAGTCTGACGAGACGGCATGCAACTTCTCCTCTTCCACGCCCACCGAGGAGACATATCTCGTCCTAGACACACTCACGCACACCCTCCCAAGCACCATCACGTCAAGGCTCACAGCCACTATCACGTACTCCCTCACAGCCACAGTCACGTAGACAATCCCCCAGTCGTGACTCCACCACTCGCAATACAGAGGAGAGCAAACGTCGCAGTAGGAAGAGTGGGAGTGGAGGATGCGACGGGTGCTTTGGTGGGGGGTAGTAGGGCACGCGGTGAGAGAGGAGATAGAGAGAGAAGAGTTAGAGGAGACAGTGAGGATGAGAAGGAGGTGAGAGAGGTGGAGGGAGTGATCTGCTATGATGTGACGGATAGGGGCGGGATAGTGATGGATGCGAGGGGGAAAGAGGTAATGGAGTACATGCGTGGGGTAGTATCAAACTTGTATAGAAATTATTTTATTAGATTTAAAGATCAAAATAGCCGATTAGTTGGGGAGGTGATAGATGCTGTACATAGTCGATACCCCAATCCCCCACATGCAACATTCTCGGATGTATGGGGAAGGACGCGAATAAGGGAGATCTTAAGTAATAAAAGATCTCACCTTAAGAAACTCGTGTACGATGATGGGCTAAATGTAGCTGCGGGTGGCTATCCTGCCAAGAAACCTGCCATTGCGCACAAATGCGAGTGGAAGGAGGTAAAGAAACGAGCAGAGGGTGGCGTGAAGAGCAGGCAAGATGTGGAGGCACGACGGATCCAGATGGAGACCATTGGATCTTCGCATTTCAGATCTGGCGGCGTCGAGTCATGAGAGGCAGAGTTCGTATCTTGCCACTTTATTTGATTGTTTACTTAATTCATTGATTCTATGATTGTTTTAATCTTACAAATTGTGTTGATTATGATACAGCGAGACGGGTTATGGGGAGGAAGCCCATAGCCCACGATACTGGGTATGCTCGTCGGCAGAGTAGACGTGACACATGGGCCCTCTTCAGAGCCGAGGGACCTATTACGGACGCGTAGTTTGAGATGGCCATGAGACAATACAGTCGATAGGTACTTGAAAACTCTAAACGAATGATTTTGGTTTATTAAATTACATATATATACTTATATACTATATATTACTTGAACAAGCATAAGTTGCTGCTGCACCTGATGATGATCCACCCGTCGCCACTGCAGAGGGTGGACGTGAGCACTACTCATCAGACATTCCGACCGATGTGAGCTCATCTGATCATGGAGGGAGCAGCGAGTCATTATCTGGGTCTGAGTAGTACTCAGACTTATAGTATCACATTCCATATTGACGATGTGGTTGTATATATATTTTTTTAACTGAAGCCATGGGCTACTTTGACATATGGACTCCCTTGTATATATGTGTACACATAAAATTTTGATAGTAATATTGAATCGTGAATTGATAGTATTGCATTCATGTCTATCTTGAATCGTGTATTGACAATGTATGCATTCATGTCGTTCTTGTCTTAAATCTTCCTCGTGGATGGTGCAATGCACCCAAAAAAAAAATCAAGAGAGTGTTATTGGGTGCTGGAATGCTGAAACAGCATTCAGGTACCAAATAGCACTCTCTGGATTTTTTTTTTGCTCTCTGTTCACGTGTAAAGATGCGTCGACTCTGCAAAAAGTCGCGTGTATATACATGGATACTCTGTGAAATGCGCGTGTATAAGTGCAGCTAAACTGACAAAACGCGTGTATACACCCTCGTATCAGCGCGTATAAGCACAGATAAACTGACAAAATGCGTGTATACACCCTCGTATCAGCGCGTCTAACTGCTTCTATACACGCGCTTTTACACGCATGTCTCTGGCCGTACACGCACTGATACATGGGCCCGTTACTTTTTTTCCACAAGTCATTTTTAGCGGCTAGGAGCGCGGGTATGAGCCCGATCCCTTGTAGTGTGAGTCACGTGAGAAATCATAGGAAGGTGGAGAGAATCAAGGGCTTTAGGCACCTCCATCTCATGAGCCTATAAAATCAAGGTTACTACTCACATATTAGAGAGCTAGTATAGTGTCCATACTTTGTGAACTTGCTTAGTGATCAATATACTAAGTGATGCTTTGTGGAAATACTCTCTCTTTGCTCTCTTCATTGGTATTTGTCTATGTGATGCATTTGTGGTGACCTTGAGTATACTCCGCTACTCATTGGTTACACTTGATTAACATCTAAGTGGTGGCATGTGTTGCTTTAATGGTGTGAGATTGTTTATGTGGCGATCTTGTGCATTACTTGATTTATTCAATAGCTAAGCTCACACCATGTCTTTTAAAAAAAAAATCTTTGATGTCATTGATTCTTTTTTCTTCTTTCTCCAGTGTTACTTGCTGGCGTTTTACATGGATTGCCACCTTGGCTCCACCTAGCCACACTATTTTCATCATGCATGATGCCTCCTTACACTGGCTCATACCACCAATGCCTCTTATAGCTCCTCTGTTCGTCTCACCGATTCCATCGTGCCCAATAGTGTGTGATGTGGCTATGCCCACCATAGGGACCTTCATAAGTCTCCTATTCTTGCTTTAGCTTTTGCCCTAAGTCCTATCCACCATTCCTTCACCACTTTTTGCGAGTGTTCAGGCACATTTCTTTTGAGTGGGCTATTGCCCACATGAATCCCCTTGTTTGATTGTCATGGTCCTTGGTCGTAGATATTCTAGTCCAACCTTTAATTTTTACTTAGCAACCTTCATTTACTCTTGAGCTATTGTGAGCTATCCATTTTGATCCCTGGTGATGTGTTGTTGACTAAGCTAATGTCTGTTCTGGTAGTTGAGCTGCTACATAGACATTAAGTTTTTTCCATTCTAATAGAGCTAATGTGTCACGTACTAAACTATTTTCATGCTCCAAATTACCATGGCAATCGAGAATGGCTTGACGGTCAAACCATTCCTATTGTAGGCTCGTGCTGATAGTGATGCTTGATCGATAGGAATGATCCTCCTGGCAACCATTCTCTATGTTACCCCTTGAAAAATGACTTATTTTAATCTTTCCCCTATAAAACAAAACAAAACTCTTGCTCTCTCTCTCTCTCTCTCTCTCTCTCTCTCTCTCTCTCTCTCTCTCTCTCTCTCTCTCTCTCTCCATGAAAAATAAGCATAAACACGTATATGTATCACTAATATCATTAAATAAGTAACGATATCCAAAAAATCATGCAAAGAACATCCTTATTAGATAGCGATGAAAAAGATCAATACAAAAAAAGTAAAAGCAGTGAGAATTAATCAATCTATCTAGTGATCTATAGAAAAGCAAAGCTTCCACTTTTTGGAGCCATCAACCACCATGGGTAATGCATAATCGCCACCCAACATGGTATTATGAAAGTGATGCATCTCCACTACATTGACCACCATGAAGTGTGGATGTCTTCTTCTTTCTTTGTGGACTTACACAAAAAAGAGAGAATTATTTATAAAACATCAATTAAAAAATTACTAAAAATATATTATAGCTATAGTTAATCTTACCATAGATAAATGAAGGTCAAAATAAAGCTATGGCAAGTGCGACAAAGAACTCATATCAAAAGGAGAAGCTCCTATATGTAGTGAATAAGATCCAGGCCACTAGTATAGAGTATCCCTCAAAACAGGTAAAAGAGACAACACATCTCTTTGGGGAATACTTTTTGGTGAGCTTCCTATGGTGAGATTTTTTCCTATTTCGGTGAGCTTTCCTAAAGCCAATCTCTTATTTGTAATACTATATGAGTATATTTACTCTTCTGATGAGCTTTTTTAAAGCCAATCACTCTTTTGTACAACAAGGTATATTAATGTAAAGGTAAGGACAATCACCCTTTTTTCCAATGAGACATAACTCACTTGAACATTAGAGTAAGCTACCTCCTCACTCTCAGATTATGGTTAAATAAGAATATCCCCTCCTTTGACTCCTCTATTTTGCCTCCTTTGACTCCTCTATTCTACCTCCTTTGACCCCTCCTCTAACTTCTCTATTTTGCCTCCTCTGACTCCTGTGACTCCTCTCCTCAACCTCCTATGAATCCTCTACTCTTCCTCCTTTGACTCACACCTCCTTTGAGCCCTCCTTTGACTCACACCTCCTTTGAGCCCTCCTCTTGCTCCCTTGACTCCCCTTATCTGAATCCCTTGACCCCTCCTTTGGCTCCCTTGTTGACTCCCCTTATCTGAACCCTCCTTTGACTCCTCCTCTGATTCTACATCCTGTGACTCCTCTGGCTCCCTTGACTCCTCTGACCCCTCCTCTGACTCCTCCTCTGATTCCACATCCTCTGACTCTCCTATTTAGTCTCCTATGACCCCTCTGATTGCTCTAATCCACCTTATCTGTCTCCTCTTCCTCCACTCCTCAGCCTCCTTTAACTCCTCTAACTCCCCTATTCTGCCTTCTCTGACTCCTGTGACTCCCCTTCTCTTACTCCACATATCCAATCCATGCTTTCCAAACCCAAATGTACATACCTTCTCCTAGACCATTAGTTCTTCATCTCTATAGGATCATACAAATCATCAACCTCCTCAACTCCCTTGTCTTCTCTACCATGTTGTTGTCTATAATGACAATATCATTATGAATTCACACTCTAACATCCTCATATGAACTCTACATATCCTTGAAAACTTCAAATGATTTCTCCTCAGCACATTTATCCTATCCATGCAACTCATTTAAACTATTAGGACTATCACCATATGAAATCCCTGATACCTCTTTATAACAATTTCCTTCTCAAGAATGTACCACATTGGTATTAAACTTGGTAGGGACATTCATCTTCATCAGCTTTTTACAAAAAAAAATTGAACCTATTCAACTCTTTCCTCCAAACTTTTTCTAATGTTTCCTTCCTTGTAAAGGTTCTGAACAACAAAATTTTCACCCTTATCCAATCTTGCTTTTGATCCCATCTGAGATCATCCCACCGCATCTAGCTAATCTTGTAAATAATAAATCTAGCTAATCTTGTAAATAATAAATCTAGCAATCTTGATCCGTATCCTTATATGTAGCCAATTGCAGCCTTCTAGAAAATGGTCCACATCTTCATCCTCCTTTCTTGAAAACTCCACTAAGCTGTCTTGCAACATGGCTTAAAATGTTGACCCAAAAGGCTAGAGCTAACTTCAGGGAAACCTTAACCCAAAATCTAATTAAATCCTTAGTGGATCTCATCACTGGTGGGGGTACCAAAACATGGGAAGGGAGAAAAGAAACCAACATGCTACAGCATCCAAATCATTAAAACACATAGTTCAAGACACCCAGCAGCTCTGAAGCTATCCTCTAACCTTCTGAAGTCAGACATTTAAACTCCCTCATTTTGAATCAGCTGATCCACCAAAAGGTTTGCTTGGGTGTCAGATCTGACTCTCAACAACCTTGATCTTCAGTCCTAACACCTGAGCTGACGTCCTTTGATTAGTTACTCACTTTATCTGATCCCATCTAAGTACTTGGCCACCTACCTTATCCCTTTTTAATCCTCCAAACTTTCTAGTAACTTTTGATCCTCTCAACTCGTAAACTTTTCCTCGATGACCAAAAACCCTAAAATTCCTTTCTCCAGAACTCTTTTGATCATGTCAACACCCCTCTACAAACTGCCCTACTAACTCCTATCTAGGTCATCCCCCCTGACTCAGTTGAATTCTTGGGTTTTGACTAAAGATTGGAGAGGTGCCCACATGGAATAAGTTCTAACCAAAATTTTCCAAGATGGTGGCTAAGCTTGCTAAGAGCTATGTGGTAGGTATGTAGTCACATGCTCCACTTCACCATTGTTCAACTACATGTGTTTAACTACATGCCAATAGAGATGGATTCAAGTTGAAGCAAAGCTTGCACTACATTATCCCATAGGGGTACTCAATAAAGGCTACCCAAGAGCGGGTAAGAAAGGAATATCCTTTGTAGATACCGTGTGCTTATAGTATGTTCCCTTGCATTAACGTTGTGTAGTAGGTCCATTTTTTAGGAAGGGTACAAATCCCTTCTTCTAAAATTGTAGAGCGAGGCAAAAGGTGGATGCAACTGCCTTAAGACTCTCAAAGTGGTGTGATAGTGAAGCCCATGGACTGTGACTTGCACAATGGTGCTCAATTGCATGGAGCGCGGGGCAGGGTTTCTCACTCGAGGCCTCACCCACAAATGTCCGAGCACGAGACTAGGCTGGTGGTCACTCCGAAAACTAAAACCGAGAAAATTTCCCATGCCCGAAAAGCGGGGACGATTCCACCTTTTTGAATTTTCTAACAAATTTGTTTCTAACGAGATCAATTCTAAACTATCCTTCACCTGAATAAAAAAGATAGAAGGAAACTATCGCTGATATAATTTGATCATTTGAGTAATTTCAACGCTTTTTTCCTAATCAAGATCAGACATAGCCGTTGATCCACTCAATTGAGAAATTTATCAGGGAATTAACTAGCTACTCGAATCCTAGCGTTATCCTAAGATTTCACAGTTTGATTATTAAAACTCCACTGATTCCAGCCTAACCCCATCCGGCCCATGGGTTAGCCACCACCCTGCCCCACTGGAATCGGTAGATCCAAACAAGTACTCACCCACCCATAATTGAAATGCCTTTCTTAACTTTGGCTTTAGAAAATAGATATGCATACACTCCTCTTTAAAACTTTAATATAAAAATAATCCATTGACAAAACAGATATGGTCACAGATTTCATAATTCAAAATTTCCATTCAATCCCTTGTTTCACAAAAATAGTACCACTCTGGACTCTCCGTTGGGACCAGCTGGTCAGCCAACGAGATCCAGTAATAGATTACAATAATCATTTCGTCAACATACATATATATATCTTCCACGACATATGCATGGGTGTCCTAAGCATCGCGAGCCCGTGCATTGCCTGGTCAAAACCCTACAGGATCCTCCTTAGGTGTCCTGGTACTTCACTCAGGGGCCGCTTTGTCGGCCCTCGCCCATCGTACCGGGGAAGCACACCATTTTTCACCATACCCAGGCTGGTCAAGACCTGCGCAGGTTTTTGCCGCGTGAGCTATCCCTTGAACACTCCTCGCCAGCTGTTGCAACCGAACTTCCCTTAGATAAACATATATGCCAAATACTCCCTCCAACATTTTGGCGTAAGACATTCCTTTAAGAAAACAAGGTTTCTATGCAAGTTTACAATTTTGATTTTGTTTGAATACCATGAATAAATCTTAAATCCGTATCCCAATACTTCTAGATCCAGGTTTGAATTCCAAATAGAATTCCTCAAATTCTGTTAACTTGATCCTCAGATCAAAATCAAAAGTCTTAACTTAGTTTCAGATTTGGTGGGGGATTTGAGTGCATTTTTCCTGAACTGGGCACATCGTCATTGATTGAAACTAATGAAGGAATTAGGTCTTGGTCAATAGTCTGAATCAGAGTTTGGGTCTGTAAAGGTTCTTCCTAAACTATCTTTCTCGAAAGGTACTATTTCAATTTCTCTTTTTCCAAATTTCGTTCATCGAAAATTTGTTTACAGATTTCTAAAACATGAATTTCCTATGAGGAATAAAATAATCATTTATCTTGATCCCCGATTTCGATAGTTTAATTGAATTTTCTCATTACCATCTTAGTGAATATGAAACGGTAGCATTTCTTCTCACAGATTATCTACTTATTCATTTTTCCAATTTGTATGAAAATTAAACAGAGGATTAAGAGAACCCTTATTTAAATATAAAAATTCTATATGCATCTATTTATGCATAAAATCTAATTCTGATGAAGGTCACACTTTTATCATCATAAAAATCATTTATGATGAACATCACACTTTTAAAAAATATCTTTTATTCATATGTTTATGCAAACCAATCATTCATGATGAGATGAAAATCACGCTTTTAATATAAAAGAATTTCTTTTATGCATCCATTTATGCATAAAAATCATTTATGATGAAAATCACACTCTTAATATGAAAAAATGTCTTTAATGCATATGTTTATGCATACAAATCATTTATGATGAAAATCACTCTTTTAATATAAAAGAATTTCTTTTATGCATCCATTTATGCATAAAAATCATTTATCATGAAAATGACACTTTTAATATAAAAAAATATCTTTTATGCATATGTTTATGCATACAAATCATTTATAATGAAAATCACTCTTTTCATCATAAACATCATTTATGATGAAAATCACACTTTTAATATAAAAAAATATCTTTTATGCATATGTTTATGCATACAAATCATTTATGACAAAAATCACTCTTTTAATATAAAAGAATTTCTTTTATGCATCCATTTATGCATAAAAATCATTTATGATGTAAATTACACTTTTAATAAAAAAATAATCTTTTATGCATATGTTTATGCATACAAATCATTTATGATGAAAATCACTCTTTTAATATAAAAGAATTTCTTTTATGCATCCATTTATGCATAAAAATCATTTATGATGAAAATCACTCTTTTAATATATAAAAAAATCTTTTATGCATACATTTATGCATAGAAATCATTTATGATGAAAATTACACTTTTAATATTTTAAAAAAAATATTTTATGCATAAAAATCATTTATGATAAAAATTACTATATATAAAAAATCTTTTATGCATATGTTTATGCATACAAATCATTTATGATGAAAATCACTCTTTTAATATAAAATAATTTTATTTAGGCATCCATTTATGCATAAAAAAATAATTTATGATGAAAATTACTCTTTTAATATAAAAAAATCTTTTATGCATATATTTATGCATAGAAATCATTCACACTTTTAATATAAAAAATTAATCTTTTATGCATATATTTATGCATAAAAATAATTTATGATAAAAATCACTCTTTTAATATAAAAAATATATCTTTTATGCATATATTTTTGCATAGAAATCCATTTATGATGAAAATAACACTTTTATAATCAAAATAAGAATTTCAATATGCTCCCTTCTATGCATAGAATTTAATTCTAAAGAAAGTAATATTTTTTTAATAAAATATTTTTAGTATACATTTTTCTATACCTAGGATGAAAAATAACACTTTAAGAATACATATACGATGGGAATTACTCTTTTTGAATAAAAAATTAAAACTTATTTTTCACAATTTTAGAAAATTTTGGCCATAACCTCCTTTGTATGGCTGACCATTTTTCAATTTTTAACTCTAAAATTAATTAGAAGTTCACCAAGAGTATTTAAATCATTCTAATGTAAACATTTTCTACTTTATCAAAGAGAAACATTATGAAAAACTTGATTTTATCCATTAATCATTCATCTAGGATAAAGAATGGTTGGATTTACTAAAGAAGAGAGGGGAATGCCTTTTTTTCAATGAGGCATAACATCATATTCAATTTAGAGAAGACAAAAATCATAAAAACCATAAAATGAATAGAAAAGAGAAGAATCTCCAACTTACAAAGGAATTTGAGAGCTTTCCTTTGGCTTGATGGTTTAAGGGTTCTACTCTTGTTTGAAACAAGAGTGGCCACCAATCTTTAGAAGAGGGAAGGTCAAAACTAATGAATTATGAGTAATTTCATAGTTTTCTGGCTCTTGGGAGAAGTAGGGTAAAAGTGCAAAAACACTATTAAGCTTCAACAATGGGGAAGGCTTCTATTTATAGGAAAAAGTGAGCTTCTAACCAAGCCAACTGATTCTAGAATTTTCTAGATCAGTTTGGTCAATTTTTTACCATTTTTGGGTCCGTTTAGTCTCCTTTTTGGATTTAGTTGGATTTAGTTGAAACAGGAGAGAGGAGAGATAAAAATATCTCATTATTTGGGAGTTTAAAACTCTCCCACACGTGAAATAGGTGTCTCCTTCATGAGGGGAATTCCCCCATACTGAGGTGTCAAAAATGCATCATTTTATCTAAATATCTCTCTTTTTTAACTATTAACCTTGTCCTTAGTCAACTCTTTATCTTATGTGAGTATTTACTCATTTTTGGGAGATTTTCCTTTTATTCTTCTATTTATCTCCTTCCTACATTTGGATGAATCTTATTGGTCCATAGGAACCTTTATTTAAAATTTCAAAAAAATCTTGACCCCCAGGATAATGCCTCTTGAACAGATTATACTTAATTTCTAATGCACCTTCTGAAAATCTTTTTGAACTTATATTTTAGGGAAACTTATTTAAATAAGATGAGGTATTTTTCTATCCAAAAATATTTAAAAACTAAATTATCACTCTCTAGAAGATTTTCTCTCTCTAGGCCAAAACTGGTAGAAACAAGATCTTTTATATTTTTGAAGAGGGATTTGATTACAGGGGAAGATGCTGGACATCTTGAGAGGTTGGGGAGGAATCTTACATTCTCTCCCACTTGAAAAACGCGAGATGCCCTCATCTCGCAAACTGGGGGTAATCCGGCAGATCGGCTTCATTCTCCCAAGTGGCATCTTCAAAAGGATAGAACTTCCATTTTACCAATAATTCTCTGAGACTTTTGTTCCTGAGAACCTTTTCTCAAACATCAAGAATTTCTTCAGGTTGGAGTTCCATCTGCCCCCTTGGGTTGAAGAGGTTAGGATTTCATCTCATCAAGTACATGACTTGGACTGGCACATATTTCTTTAGAAAGCTTACATGAAATACATTATGAACTTTGAGATGAGGAGGCAGAAAAGCTCGTAGGCTAAGTCACCTACTTTCTTTGTAATCAAATATGGCCCACAATATCTGGGGGATAACTTCTTGTACTTCCCAAGAGATAGAGAACTTCTTTTGGGCCGTACTCTAATGAAGACCATATATGCTTCTTCAAACTTTCTGTCTATCCTCTTCTTATTTGCATACTGCTTCTGTCGATCCTGGGTAGCTTTAATATCTTTACGAATTGACTGCATCTGCTGCTCCATGTCGTCAAGCATCTGTCTGGACATAGAGAACTTCTTTTGGGCCGTACTCTAATGAAGACCATATATGCTTCTTCAAACTTTCTGTCTATCCTCTTCTTATTTGCATACTGCTTCTGTCGATCCTGGGTAGCTTTAATATCTTTACGAATTGACTGCATCTACTGCTCCATGTCGTCAAGCATCTATCTGGACATCTCGACCCTAATCAATGGGTCGGACCAAGTTAGTGGAGTTAAGCAATCTTGTCCATACAGAGCTTTAAAAGGGCTCATCCTGATACTTCGGTGATAAGAAGCATTGTAGGCGAACTTGACTAGGTGCAGATAGCTTAGCCACTTCTTGGGTTCCCTGCCAAAGCATGACCGAAGTATATCTTTGATTACTTGGTTTACCCTTGTGCGCTTTTGCCGCACAGGTCGTAGCTGGGGACTTGCCGAACACCGTATGCGAGTCGCGAATGGCTACAAGCATACAACCAGGAAAGCAAGCTCAAACATAATGCAAAGGTGTGTCACTCACCACTCTAACTGCCGCCGTGAAGGATTCCCACGTTGCAGTAGTGAAGGAGGAGCCGCCGTCGTCGCCGCTCTACCGCCTTGTCGCCACCGTGCCACTACACAGTGCTCGATCGCTCTCTCTCTCTCTCTCTCTCTCTCACACACACACACACACACAGGAGAAGGAAACCAAGGAGATAAGGCAAGAGCACTCTTGTATTAAACACTTGAGAATGAGAGTTTTAGGGTTACATTTGGCTCTTATAGGTGACTTGGCCGTTCACACATGGGCGTCCATACATGGCCAGCCGATCCTAACCCTTATCCTGCTGATATTCAAGGTGCGCCTCTTATCAGCGATCACTCAATCCCTTTATCCTTAACATATGGTGCCGATAAGCCCGGCCCATGACTCAGAATATTTAAATTAATGACGTAAAACATAGTACGTCTCAATGTCCGTCATAGGTTAACATGCCTCCCTTCCTGATGTAGGTTCCGTCCTCGGAAGCTACGGTATGGTAAGTTCGATAGGGTTGTTGTGGTAGACCGTCTGCAAAATAGGGAAGTAGAGTGAAAGTATGCTGGAATTCAAAAGATATGAAGTGTATAAATTCAAGCATGTTAGACCACAATGGATGTTGCTATGAGACTTAGTTTAAGGGGTCACGTGAATGAGCTAGTGTAGCAAATTAATAGGAATTTAAAATTATTGAAAGTAAACCAAGATTTAGCAAGGTGTCAAAGGTTAATCAAGGTTCAAAAGATATAAAGTGTATAAATTCAAGCATGTTAGACCACAATGGGGATGTTGCTATGAGACTTAGTTTAAGGGGTCACGTGAATGAGCTAGTGTAGTAAATTAACAGGAGTTTAAAATTATTGAAAGTAAATCAAGATTTAGCAAGGTGTCAAAGGTTAATCAAGGTTTATAACTGGCCTAAGTCAAGGAAAATAACCAAGCTTAATAAATAAACAGATGACCACACTGTGTCTACTCTAAGAACAAGTTAATACCACGAGCCTAGGGACACAAGAAACATCAGAGTTATAGGAGCCTTTTGCCTTTATTTTTTTATGCACATGACAATTTTACACGCAATGGCGACCTTCCTAAGGTAAAACTAACATCAATCCTGGTACCATGTTTAACACGAGGCATTATCCAGGAATCTATTAGTTCACCTTAGGCAAGGCTACCCCCTACCAATCAAGGCATCGGTCTGGAGTAGAATACTCCTCGCCTACCAAGTATCAATAAGGCGATAGGCCAACATTAAAGCACATCATAGACTTGTATTGCCATTTATTGTAGGCTTTTTTTTAAAATTTATTTCTTTTGATCTTCGCTCCTGAACTATAATTTGTCTTGCATCCTTTCGACAAAGGGGTAAAAGCTATGTCCTAGAGGTCAACACACACATGGCCAGGTGTCAAACATTAAGATGGTTTGACCCTAGACCTAAGACAATCGTATTCCAAGGTTAACTAAAGACTGCATGCATTCTCAAGAATATATCCAATAAGGTTAAACTCATTAATGATTCACACTAGCACGTCAGGCAACTTCAAAAACTAAGTAGTACATTGACAATTTCCATGTGGTCATGCATTATAGTTCATGCAATTAATTGAACAGTAAAAACGAAAGAGAGTGGGTATGGAAGAATTACACCTGTATTTTGGAGATCTCCTTGATTCGATGAGAAAAATGCTTGCAATTTGATGAGATATTTATGTATGAGCGTTGCGGCTATTTCAGGACTTGAAAGCGAACGCACCTCAAACTTTTCCACCTGTACAACCAACTAACAAGCACTATACCTCGAGAGGCACATCAGTGTGAAAAAATAAAGACTCGTTTAAGGAATCCAAACTAGAAAAAACTTGAAAACACTAACCTACCTACCACACTACTACTGAGGATACGGTAAGAGGATGTTGTAGAGTCCTGGCTCTAGCCCTAAGGCTAAGCCTCTATCCGCATCATCCAAATAAATAAAGTCAACCTCTGTAGTGCCATGAGTTTCATCCGTCCATTCATCATTGTCAGATATTTCCTTTTCATTTTCCCATCCACATAAACTCATCAAGAATGTAACCATGCGAGGATAGTCATCTTGTGGAAAAGGAAAGCATTGGGCTAATGCGGATATGTCCTCTATGGAGTAGGGGTCAGTCATGGTCAATAGGCGAATTAGCCATTCTAATTCCTCAACATTTTCTTCTCTGGCTAGTACATCTATATGATCCCATTCAGTTTCAATTACAGGATAGCACATGTGGAATATCTGAGAAAGGTACAGATGATACCTCTCACCAAAGGTGGATGAAGTGTGCGATGCTCTTGCATTTGCCATATCTGCAAACACAGATATAGCATCAGTAGGTTTATGACAGGTCAATCTAGTTCTTGATTGTATACGGATATTTCTCCTCTTTTTGTGCTCTTGCTCTTTTTACTATTTTTTGTTTTTCTCTTTTCTTTTCTATGTATGAAGCTATATATATACATCCCCTTGAATTTGGCAATTACATGGTCAGGGGAGAAGGTTAGGGAGGAAGCAATAGAATGTCGAGCGTGAGTACATGCTCCCCCTTTCCTTGGGTAGATCATATTTTCTACAATGATGTTGCAGCTTCTTGGAACCAATTTGTCCAGTGGATCATAGGTTGTGATGTGGGTAGATAGCTTTTTATGACCCTTGTGGCCACATCCAATTGCAGAGATGTTAGTGTACACTCCCATTAACGAATGGAGGAAATGGTTTCTGATGATACTTTTACAAAGGGAGACATAGAGTCATTGGTCTCTTGTTGGGTGTTGACAAGAGTAAGTGTAGAGCATGTAGAAACTTCTATATCAGCGTGTGCCTGGCATGAGGAGCTAGAAGCTTCATGTGACTCCCCCCCTTCCTGAGCTAGGTGGTAATGATCGATATCGTTTGGGAATATCCAAACTAACTCTGGAAGAAGTGGTGCTGAGAACTCTGTTACCTTTCCCTTACCACGATCTTGAATTGTCGTTGGGGTGGCAACAATTGGTTTGCAAGGTTTTATAGGTGATGTAGAGAGATTCAGCTTATGTTTAGGGACCCAAATCTGGTCCTTCCCCTCGTAGTACCCTTGGGCTACTAATAATTTTTTAGGGATCCATTGTGATGTTACATTGCCCTTTCTCGGGCGGGTAGCTATTTTCTTCCTACGAGGCTTCTTGTTTGAACGAGATTGAGCAGGGGAAGTAGCTGTTTAACGAAGCTTTTGGGACCCATTTGTATGTACTCTTTGGCATAGTAAGCGGAGCTTTAGAGACCACCCTGCATGTTTCCACTCTTGGCGTTGAAGCGTTAGAGGGGTGGCAAACAATCAAAGATGGTTTTGCCACTGGACTTTGTGATTTTTCGTTATCCAGCATTTTGTCCAGAGTCGATGGCTTAGGAGCGAGATTTTGAGCGGTCATACTGAGTGTTGGTTCTTGCGTTGTGACTCGTCTGGTTGCCCAATCGATATTGCACTTGGTGGCCAACATCCATTTGTGCCCTAAGTTTACAGTGGCTTCCATGGTACCAGCAGGCATAACCAAAAAGCTTTGAATTACGGTCCCTTTGTCATAGGCAACCGGAGTGTGCAGAATTCCTGAGACAGGGGTTTTCTTCTTGTTGATACCTTGAACTTGGATAGCACTCTTGGATAAAGGTGGTTTTCCAAGTTGACACCACACGCCATATGACACCACACGCCATATGATAGCAAATTGTGTTGAGCTCCTGTATCCAATAATGCATTATACAGCACCTCCCCGTAAGGACTCTGTAACTCAATTGGGTATCTTAGAGGTGGGTCAGATTCCAGTGAATCCTCCTCTGCCTCCTCGAAAAATACTTGCATAATTCCCAAGTTGGCTTCTCATTGGCGCCTAGCACTCTATTGACGTTCTTTGGCTTCAACTCTCGCTTGTATTTTCTTAAGCTCATCTTGTTCTTTAGCTGCCTTCTTTTGATGGATTGCATATAACTCCTCTTGGCTTAGGGGGTCATAGTATCTTTTGAATTTACTCCCATTAAGGAATCCAATGGTTTCAACTCCGTCGAGAGTCTCCACTCTGATGGTACCTTTCACATACTCTATACGGTCCCTTACTAGCATATTTGAGCTTCTTCTTTTCGTTTTGCACTCCATACATCAGGACTTTATCCCCAACCTTGATGTCCTTGTCCTTTAGGTGGCGATCAAACCATTTTTTCCTTCTATCCTTCTCCACAAGGGCATTATACACAGCCAATTGTCTTTCTTCGTTTAGCCGCTCAAGGATATATAGACGCTCTACTAATGGATTACCATCCCAACCCTCTTGAGTAGCAACACGAAGACTAGGAATGACAAATTCCCACAGCATGACCGCTTCTTGGCCATATACCATTTTGAATGGTGTGCAATTAATAGCCACTTTGTACGCAGTACGATAGGCCCATAAAGCTGTTGTAAGCTTTAGATCCCAATCCGTGCGATGAGCTTCAACTGTCTTTGTCAAAACAGACATTAAGGTCTTGTTGGTACTCTCGGCTTGGCCATTCGCTTGCGGATAGTAAGGAGTAGATTTATGATGGGATATCAGGAAAAGGACAACCGAAGCGTGTGATTATATTTTCAAAGAGGAACTTGGCTGTTGTCCTTGCATCTACCTTACGTGTCGCTTTCGTTTCAGCCCATTTGGTCATATAGTCAGTGGCCACAATAATATAGTGAGATTGTGTGTTGCGGGCCGCTGGGCTAATTGGACCTACAAAGTCTAAACCCCACTTTTCAAATGGCTGGTTTACTTTGATCGGATGTAGGGGTATCTGATCTTTCCACTGGGGTTTCTTGTATTGTTGGCATTCATCGCATCCCTTCACAAAGAGTGATGCATCTTGGAACATAGTGGGCCACCAATACCTTGATTGTAAGATCTTTCACGTAGTTAAGTCTCCTGAGAAGTGACCACCGGCTACACCCATGTGTGCCTCTTGCAAAATGTATAGATACTCATCCTCTCGGGCACAACACCTAAGAACGTCATCCTTTCCTCTTTTATAAAGAGTCCCGTCTATTAGGCAATAGGATTTGCATTCTTTGATCAGCTTTCGAGCTAGCTCTTTACGAAGCTCCTTGGGTGGAAAGCCATTAACCAAAAAGTTAACAATCTTCTCACTCCATTCAGGCATTGTCTCCACCATGAACAGGGAAGTGTCAGGTAAGTCATCATCAACCCCTGTAGGAGCCTCACCATTAGGTATGCGAGACAAATGATCAGCCATTACATGTTTTTTTCCAGGTCTCACAACAACAATAGTGAAATCAAACTCAAGAAGAATCAATAGCCATCGTGTGATTCTTCCTATGGAGCATGGTTTGTTTACCAGATACAACAATGCTTGATGATCCACATAGAAAACAAACTTGGTGGCAAGGAGGTAATAACGAAATTTCCTTAGTGCATATATCATTGCCAACCCTTCTCGCTCCGTAGTGGTGTATTTCATCTCAGCATCGTTCAACTGGCGACTGGCAAAGCTAATGGGGTAGTCTAGCTTGTGTTCTCCAGGTCGAGTTAACACACACCCAATAGCAGAGTTTGATGCATCAATATGCACATGGAAGAGTAAATCCCAGTTAGGCATTCTCAAGATTGGAGCACTCGCCAAGGCCTTCTTTAATAACTCATATGCACGGTCACATTCTTTGGTCCAAATAAACTCGATGAGAAGCTTATACAATGGTCGAGCTATCTCGATGAAGAATAGAATAAACCTTTGATAATAACCAACGTGGTCCATAAAGCATTGGACTCCCTTATAGTTGGTGGGTGGGGGCAATTCTAGAATGACCTTGATTTTATTCTCGTCAGTGGAAATCCCGTTTTTGGACACTATATGCCCTAAGATAACTCCGTGTTTAACCCAGAATTGGCATTTGAAAGGATCCAATGAGATGCGATATAATCTACACCTTTCAAATATTTTTCGTAAACACATCAAGTGCCCAAGAGGAATGAACACAAAGATCATCTAAGAAAGCTTCACAGAAGTCCCTTAGATATTCCTTAAAGACCATGTTTATCAATCGTTGGAATGTTGTAGGTGCATTGGTCAAGCCAAAAGCCATGATGCAAAAGGCAAACACTCCAAACTCCGTGATAAATGCTGTTTTAGCTTGGTCCTCGACTGCAATTGTGATCTGACTGTAACCCGAGTACCCATCTAAAAAGCTATATGCCTCCTTGCCTGCCACTCTTTCAAGCACATGTTCAGAATATGGCAAGGGGTAATGATCCCTTCTAGTGGCTGCATTAACCTTTTTGAGATCAATGCACACTCTGAGTTTCCCATTCTTCTTTGGTACGATGACTATCGAAGAAACCCATTCTGAGTGCTCAATAGGGTATATGAATCCACATTTTACAAGCTTTTCAATTTCCTCTTGTACAATCTTTGCATACTTAGGATTCATTGGGTAGGAATGTTGCTGGACTGGTTTAGCAGTGCTAATCATTGGAATCGTGTGTTGCACCACCGAGGGTGAAACACCCTTCATATCATGATATGTCCAAGCAAATATGTCCTTGAATTCTTTAAGAAGCTTCTTAAGTGCAGCTTCCTCTGACTGGGTGAGGTCTTGAGCAATAAAAACTGGTTTAGACTCCTCACTTGGATTTGCTAAGTCTATCTCCTTAACTAGTGCAGGGCCATCGTAGACACCGCTACTCCCATTGGTAGGTGTTCGTTGGGCTTTTGTGTAGACCACTTTACGTTCCCCTGTGGTGATGAATGATTTGAAATGCTCGGGTGCAGGGTGTAAGTCTACTGGTTCTTGTTGTGCCAGGCTTTTTTCTTTGAATTTCGCCTCCTTTTGTTGCTGAGCTAACTCTTGGTTTTATCGCCTTCTTGCAGTACGACTCAGTTTTGGCTTCTCTTCGATTTCTAATTGGGCGACGTCATGAGGTTGCGGAATACACCACATGACACTTTGGAGGTATTGTCCCCAATTATCCGCTAACTTTCGATGAGCGTCAATAGCTCTTACATAACTAAGCCATTCTGCGGTGGATGTCTCCTTGTTTATTGCAGTGCGTACATTAGCTCGATAGCGTTGGCGCTTATGTCTCGTTTTCTTCTTACCAAGTTTTTGATTTTTGTTTCTGTCAGATTCGAACTCACTTGGTCAATTTTCACTTGTGTCCCCCTCACTTTCGGATGAACTGCAGGAGGTCACCGTCCTAGGCCTTGAGCACATTGCTTCCACATTTGGGTGAATATTTGATTCATCCCCCCCATCAGGCTCAGGGTCAGTTTCTTCTTGAGATTTATACTCAGAGTTGCATTGGTCAGAGTCTTCGTTGCTTTCAGTGTCAATGGAGTTTGCCACTTTCTCGCCATCAGGAGTCAAGTGCATAAAACCTATCATGTTTATTGGCACTAAAACAACGGTGGCATATCTTGCCCCTCAGGTGTTACCCAACTTGTGCCTCTATTTTCTCATGTGTCTATGGTTGCCGCTAGGTGTACCCAATCCACGTTATCCGACTCAGTCATTCCCGGTAGGACATCCATATAAGGAGAATCTTTCCCATCATCAGTCTCTTTTTTGCATGTATAGCAATACCTTAATGGGGCAGAGTGAATAGTGGTATCCGATCGATTATCAATGATAACCTTGCTTCCTAAGGGATGTGCATGACCATTCTCAAGATCAACTCGAATGACAAAGTCCTGGAATTGTAGGTAGACATGGTTTTTTGACCAATCATGCACCATTTGTGCTTCCCTCATGAAAGGACGTCCTAAGATCATTTGATATGACATAGGATGCTTGGAGAAATGCATTACAATGAAGGTATGTCTTACCTTGTACCCCAGAACCTTGATCTTAAGGTCTTTTAACATTCCAATAGGTTTAGCAATAGTTCCGTTTGCCATCTTAACCACTATGTTTGTGACTTCGAGGTGAGGTTTCCCCATAGATTTCCAACAGTTTTTAGTCACAATGCTCACGCCAGCACCACCATCAAGGATTCCCTTTAGAGTTAATCCCTTGGTAGTAATGGGGAGGGTTGCATTAGATTCGTCACCTTTAAAGTACTGTCCCAACTTGTTAACAGGTATTTCAACGACCGAATCTTCACCTAGGTTGGGTTGTAGATCCCAATGTTCCCCTTTATCTTGAAGCATGTCGGGTCTATCCATATTTACGAATTGTGGTAGCCCCGCCTTTAGTTCTCCATTGAGAAATGCTCGAAGAGCTAAGAATAGCTCAAGATCTCCGTATAATTTGGATATGATCGTGGTTCTGATTTTAGAGGACATGAAATCCATTAGCTTAGACACATTCAACAGTCGTGGAGCATACGCCATTGGCATACTAAGAGGCATAGGAGCTACATGAGCATGAGTAGCAATAGGTACATATGGTCGATAGGCACTGGCACGCACTGTTGTATGTACTGTTCCACTAGGTAGCGGAACATGAAATCCATTAGCTAATGGATTTCAGAGGACATGAAATCCATTAGCTTAGACACATTCAACGGTCGTGGAGCATACGCCATTGGCATACTAAGAGGCATAGGAGCATACGCCATTGGCATACTAAGAGGCATACTAAGAGACGTAGGAGCTACATGAGCATGAGTAGCAATAGGTACATATGGTCGATAGGCACTGGCACGCACTGTTGTATATACTGTTCCACTAGGTAACGGTGTCGTACTAACTACAGCGGTAAACAGGTGCACTTTCTGTTATGCTCATCATTGGGGTAGGCATTGTGGATTCGTTAATGGAAAGTTGAGCCAAGGTTGGAAAGCTAAAGTTACTGCTTGTGGGCTCAACCTGCATTGAGACTCGAGGCGAAACAACATATGAAGGGTCTATGGGACTCACCGGGAGTCTCCAATTGAGATAGGGTTGGTTGTTTGGCCTTGCCTGTATCCAAAAATCTCATAGGGCCAGTGGAACCTAAGTTCACTCCCCTATTTTGCCTCTCAATTTGGATAATTCTATGAATAACCTCACATATCATTTGTTGTTTCTCCTCTAGATTAGTGGCGCTAGATGTAGATCGTAGGACTTCTAACCAACCTACATGGTATGTGTAGCCCGTGTATAGGTCAGTTAAAGTCTCTGTGTGTAGATCATATTCCCAATTTTCATTGAGAAATATCCCATCCAGACTTGGTGTGCCAAACGGTTCTCTTGAAGTGGATGCAATGTCACTTCTTATGGATTGGCTTCTAGGGACCTCTACTTTAGGAGGCGCGTCGAAAGGTGGTAGCTCAGTAGGGCCCTCATTAAACGAAGTGGGTAGAATATCCACATGGACACTCTTTGGGAGGGTAGGGTCTACATGAGATGTGAATGGCAAATCCACTACCCCTCCTTCTTCATTTACTTCGCTTGTCGCATGTTCAGAGCGTGTAGCTCTACTAAAGGTCTCTATTAGATGACTAAACATGCTAGATCCGGGTTGTGGGGCCCAAACTGGCATGTTTTGGCTTGTCTCCTCAGGGTTCTTGGTAGGGTGCCCTTCTATGGCTTCTGAGTCAGAGAACGAGTCACTATCCACTATTCGTGGATTTTGGGTTGCACTCCCTTGGGTTCCAGCCGAAGGCCAAGATGCCAACCTGGAGGGATGGTGTGAGCCTGCATAAATTGAAACGCTTTCTAGTGGCTCAGGCTCTAGTACCTGACCAGAGCATAGATGCATGTGACGTGGGTACCCTATGGGCGTTGGTGACTACCTTTGAAACCCACACAAGTGGTTTCTTAGGTGTTTCGCACCCCGTTTTTACTTGTTTTTATATTGTTTTTAACTCATTTTTTACCCCCTTACTTATGATCGAACCTGGACTAGGGCGTGTGATAGCTCAAAACGAGCGTATCGTTTAAAGGATCCTAGCGTGCTTTACAGCACCATGTTCGCCTATCCAGAGCTCCTGTGGTCCTCAAAACAGTCTGTTTCCTTGTGGGGGAAAGGGTGAAAGCTTTATCCCACATGCTCACTTCACTCCTTGGGGAAAGGGCTACATATAGGGTTCAACTTCCCATAAGCTCTCACTTGAAAGAAAGCTATGGAGGCTCACTCTCCTATATATATATATCAAAAGATCGAGGCCGGGGTCGGGGTCAATTGGGGGTTTTTCTTTTCAAAACATTTTTCTCTAAATAAAAAATCTTTCCTCTCCACACGTTTAGTTTTTTCCTTTTTTAAAAAAATTTATTTTTTTAAATTAATTTTTTCTCTTTCTTTTTTTTCAAAATTAATTTTTTCACACGTAGAAAACCAGAGAACAGAACGCACGCCCACACGTAGAGCGAAAAAATAACAAAAGAAATAGAAATGCAGAAGACAAATTGCAGAAACAGATTGCAGAACACGAAAACACCTCAACAACAAACACACAATCGCCTTTCCTACAATGTAAATTTCACTTCACGTAGCAGCGAGCTGCAAAAAAACTGGAGCTTGGTGCAAGGCACCTTCCCCGGCAGTGGCACCAAAAATGTACGCTTTTGCCGCACAGGTCGTAGCTGGGGACTTGCCGAACACCGTATGCAAGCCACGAATGACTACAAGCATACAACCAGGAAAGCAAGCTCAAATAGAATGCAAAGGTGTGTCACTCACCGCTCTAACCGCCGCTGTGAAGGATTCCCACGTCGCAGCAATGAAGGAGGAGCTGCCTCGCCGCTCTACCACCTCGCCGCCGCCGTGCCGCTACTTACACAGTGCTCAATCGCTCTCTCACTCTCTCTCTCTCTCTCTCTCTCGCACACACGCAAGAGAAGGAAACCAAGGAGATAAGGCAAGAGCACTCTTGTATTCAACACATGAGAATGAGAGTTTTAGGGTTACATTTGGCTCTTATAAGTGACTTGGCCGTTCACACATGGGCATCCATACATGGCCGGCCAATCCTAACCCTTACCCTGCTGATATTCAAGGTGTGCCTCTCATTGGCGACGATCTGGGGGATGTCCAATGGATGCAACTTCCTAGGCATTTTTACTCTTTCAGCTTTGACTTTCTGGCATGTCAGACATTGACGTACATGATTCAGTACATCCTTTTTCAGATGAGGCCAAAGAAGCTTTTATTTACAGACATGTAGGTTTTGATGAAACCTGGATGTCCTGCTATAAGGCTGTCATGGGCTTCATTCAAAATTTGATCCTTGGTTCCCTCATCATTGGAAATGCATAGCTTGCGATTATAATACATAATTCCATCATCCAGGCTGTACAACTCTGTTTACCTCCCGAGGAGTTTTGCTTTCTTGCATAAGTAGGGCAGCAATAGGGCCAAAGAATCTATCCTGCATGATCTTCTCTCTTGCTTCAATAATCAAAGGATTTGATACTACAGTAATTGCAAGCAAGGAGGCTTTTCTACTGAGGGCATCTGCTACCACATTTTCTTTGCCTAGGCGGTACTTGATTTCAAAATCAAATTCCTGCAGGGTCTGCATCCACCTTCTTTGGCGCATGTTGAGGTCCTTCTGAGTGAAGATCCACTTTAAACTCTGATGGTCTGTCACATCAAAGTGAATCTTTTTCCCAGTAGGTAATGTCTCCACAACTTTAAGGCATAGACCACTCAAAGTAATTCCAGGTTGTGGACACCATAATTCCTCTCATGCATTCTGAGCTTTCGGGATTCATAGGCCACTGCTGCATAACCTTTCTGCATGAGTGCACCTCCCAGGGTAAAACCACTTGCATTAGTTACTACCTCAAAGGGTAGAGAGAAATCTGGCAGCTTCAGAACGGGACTGGTTACCAAGGCGGTCTTCAGCTTATCAAAAGCACTCTGGCACCTAGCAGACCACTGAAATGGGGTATTCTTTTTGAGAAGGTTAGTCAGGGGGGGAAGCTATGAGAGCATTCTTTGGTATAAAAATTCTACACCAACCAGTCAATCCCAAGAATCCTCTGACTTCTTTCACTGTCTTTGGTTCACGCCAATCTATGACTTCTTGGACTTTTGCAGAATCTGGAGAAATTCCATCTTTGGATACCAGAAAGCCCAAGTATTCAACGTGGTCGGCAGAGAAAGTGCATTTGCTCTTTTTAGCAAAGAGTTGGTGCTTCCTTAGAATCTCAAGAACTTTTTGGACATGAGTCTCATGGTCAGCTGCATTCTTTGAGTAAATCAGAATGTCATCAAAGAAAACTAGAACAAAATCATTCAAGTATTCTCTAAGGATGTCCTGCATTAGGCGATTGAATGTAGCTGGGACATTAGTTAATCCGAATGGCATGACAGTAAATTCATAATGCCCAGAGTGAGTATTGATGGCTGTTTTCAGTATATCTTGATCATTGATCTTGATCTGGTAATACCAAGATTTGAGATCTATCTTTGTGAAGATCTGGGCTCCATTCAACCTGTCCCACAAGCTCATCAATTCTTGGGATAGGATACTTATTCTTAACTGTCAGAGCTGATTTAGACCTCTGTAGTCCACACAGAGTCTAAGCGTTCCATCTTTCTTTTTCTGAAAGAGAACTAGTGCATCCCAAGGTGAAACACTGGGTCTTACAAACCCTTGTTCTAACAGCTGTCTAAGCTGTTCCTTGAGTTCGATGGCTTCAAGAACTCGCATTCTTACTGGCTGAGCTCCGGGGGTCAATTCAATCACATGATCTACTTCCCGAATTGAAGGCATTTCAGTTAGCTCTGCTGGGAATAGATCATCAAATTCATTTAACCATTCTGGTTCTTTAGCCTTAAGCTTTGAGTCTACTGGGTTCATTTTGACAACATAAATTTGCTTTTTCTTTCTAAGTGCTTTCAGCAACCTGGAAGCTTTTACTAACTGAAGGTCTAGGGATGCGGAAACTCCAGCTCCTTGAACTTTGTTCCTGTGAAGGTCATGGAAGGAAATGGTTCCATTGTGACAGTGTATGTCAGCTTGATTTTTGTGGAGCCAATCCATTCCAAGGATCCCGTCAAAAACTCCCAGAGGTAAGACTTTGAACTGACAGTCGGTTACATTACCATCTAGATTGAACTGGATAAGATCTTTCTCATGGTGGTGAGTGAAAAGAATCTTCCCACTGGCCAATTCAACTTGCATAGGTTTCCCTGATTTTTGTTCTAAGACTAGCTTACGCAAGCATCCAGGGGAAATGAATGAATGAGAACTGTGCCTGAATCAATCAAAAACTTAAAAGGCTTACCTTGATACTCTGCTGGAGTATGGATGACTGAGAATTGATAGTTAGGCCCTTGGTTTTCAATTACAGCAAAGATCTACCCTCTTTCCTCTTCTACTACATCTGAAATTGTGACTGCTCTGGCTGCTCCAGTCTGAGATGGAACTCTTTCTCTTTGGTTGCCCCAGTTTTGGGAAGGAGTTCTAAGGTTACTCTGGATAGAGGTAGATGGCTGAGCTGGATTTCTTATGGGGTTTCCCTAGCTTGGGCGAGACGGACCCTGATTAGACTCATATGAAGGGGTTGGTCTCTCTGAACTCGGGGTCCTTGACTTCCCTGTCCCCTTGACATGGTAGGAGTCGGGCAGTCTTTCAGTTGGTGACCGAAATCTTGGCATCCAAAACATCGGTTTTCACTTCTGAGCTCATCTCTCTGATTTCTTGAAAGAGGTGGGGCTCCTGAGAAAGTATTCTGGGGGAAGGGTCTTCCTTCACTTCGAAGTCTTCCTGCATCTTGATTCTGATTCGGGCCTTACTGCCTCTTCGGGGGTGGAAAGTTTGAAGTACTTCTTTGTGCTTGGAATCTTTTAAAGTTAGAGGGTGCAGGCTTTGTCATCAAGACCTTTACTTCAAAGGCTTTGGCAAAATACTTTGCCATTCTTATTGCTTTAGCCATGGACATTGGCTTTTGAAGTTCCTGGGTGAATGATCACAGAGTAGAACATGCTGAACAAGCCCTAGTCTTAACAGAATCATGGCCAAGGAAATATTTTGCCTGCGCCTCTGACGCTGACTGGTACTGATATTAATACACCATCCTCCACAGAACCACATATACCGATGTCGCTCAAGAGGATCTGGAAAGTAAAGACTCTCAAAATGGTGAACGAGTCTCACTCTGCTCATTCGGGTCGTCGCAGAGTTGATGAGGTGATCAAATGCAAAGGCTATCATATCCTAACTCTAAGAGAGTCCAGGAATTCCAAATAGGTTCGGGGTGTCCATCTATAAATTTCCAATTCAATTTATAAGTTTTCAATTTTTGAAGTTCATTCTCATAGTATTAACAAGTGAAAAACATTTCTTTCCCAGATTTCTATTAAAAATTTAGACAATTTCTGCTCTGATACCAACTGTGAGGTCCCTCTGCCCCCTCCGCGCACCGGACTCCTGGTAGTTGACAACGGAAGCAGCCCACTCATGTGCGGGGTAGGGTTTCTCACTCGGGGCCTCGCCCACGAATGTCCAGGCACAAGACTAGGCTGGTGGTCACTCCGAAAACCAAAACCGAGAAAATTTCCCATGCTCGAAAAGCGGGGACGATTCCACCTTTTTGAATTCTCTTAACAAACTTTTTTCTAACGAGATCAATTCTAAACTATCCTTCACCTGAATAAACCAGATAGAAGGAAACTATCGCTGATATAATTTGATCATTTGAGTAATTTCAACGCTTTTTTCCTAATCAAGATCAAGCACAGCTGTTGATTCACTCAATTGAGAAATTTATCAGGGAATTAACTAGCTACTCGAATCTTAGCGTAATCCTAAGATTTCACAGTATGATTATTAAAACTCCACTGATTCCAACACCTAACCCCATCAGGCCCATGGGTTAGCCACCACCCTGCCCCACTGGAATCGGTAGATCTAAACAAGTACTCACCCACCCATAATTGAAATGCCTTTCTTAACTTTAGCTTTAGAAAACAGATACGCACACACTCCTCTTTAAAACTTTAATATAAAAATAATCCATTGACAAAACAGATATGGTCACAGATTTCATAACTCAAAATTTCCATTCAATTCCTTGTTTCACAAAAATAGTACCACTCTGGTCTCCCCGTTGGGACCAGCTAGTCAGCACCCTTCACTCAGGGACCGCTTCGTCGGCCCTCGCCCATCGTACCGGAAGCACACCATTTTTCACCATACCCAGGCTGGTCAAGACTTGGGCAGGTTTTTGCCGCGTGAGCTGTCCCTTGAACACTCCTCGCCAGCTGTTACAACCACACTTCCCTTAGATAAACATATATGCCAAATGCTCCCTCCAATATTCTAGCGTAAGATAGTCCTTTAAGAAAACAGGTTTTCTATGCAAGTTTACAATTTTGATTTTGTTTGAATACCATGAATAAATCTTAAATCCGTATCCCAATAGGGTGTATGCATAAATAGGTGGACTTAATACCTATGTCCGGGACACAGCTAGTACACTGATAGTAACCATCTAATACCAAGGAAAAAGTGGGTTGTTTAAAAAAAGAAAAAGAAAAAGAACTGTTTTTCGGTTATGGTCAACCACTCCCCATGTCCTCTCTCTCTCTCTCTGTGTTATGAACAAGCTTCCATGGCGACTTCATGTCTGTGTGTGTGTCTTGTGATTGATGGTAAGGCTTATCCTCTATAGCAGAATCTCTCTCTCTCTCTCTCTCTCTCTCTCTCTCTCTCTCTCTCTCTCTCTCTCTCTCTCTCTCTCTTGCCGTGAACAACCTTCAATGGCGACTTCATATGTGTGTGTGTGTGTGTCTTGTGATTGCTGGTGGTAAGCCTTCCCCTCTATAAAAGAATATCTCTCTCTCTCTCTCTCTCTCTCTCTCTCTCTCTCTCTCTCTCTCTCTCTGCTTTGAACAAGCCTCCACGGCGACTTCACATCTGTGTGTGTTTTTGCATTGCAGGTTTCCTGGATTTCTTAACATTATATTAGGTTGCCACCTTACCTAGCTGGTGGCTCTCACTCTATACAGGTAGCTACCACTGTTAACATGGCAGCTACTATTCCAAACCTGGTAGTTACCTTTCTGTCTTTAAAAGCCACCATTGTCAACCTGGTAGCTTCCACTCTTAACATGGTTGCTACCTTACCTAGCTGGTGGCTCTCACTCTATACAGGTAGCTACCACTGTTAACATGGTAGCTACTGTTCCAAAGCTGGTAGTTACCTTTCTATCTTTAAAAGCCACTATTGTCAACCTGGTAGCTTCCACTCTTAACATGATTGCTACCTTACCCACCTGGTCGCTTTCACTCTTAATAGGTAGCTACCACTGTTAACATGGCAGCTACTGTTCCAAAGCTGGTAGTTACCTTTCTGTCCCTAAAAGCCACCATTGTTCACCTAGTAGCTTCCACTCTTAACATGATTGCTACCTTATTTACCTGGTGGCGCCCACTCTAACCAAATAGCTACCACTCTTAACACGGCAGCTATTGTTCCAAACCTTTAACCTAAAAGCTATTGTTTATTTCTGGCATGAAAAATTTCTAAATTACCAAGTTAGTTCTAATTCTTGGACTTCTATAAGCTATATATGTAGGCTGATTTATTGTCCTCATTTATTGTTGCAGGTAGAATTCTTTCTTGCTTTCAAACAAAGTCATCCAGAGGTATAGATTCACAAAAGAGCATTTGAAAAGTTGAAGCCTTATTTTGTACGCAAGCTTCAAGATCGGTACACTTGTTGTTGCATCACACATGTCCAGATGTCATTCTTACGAGATGCTTTCAACCATTTATGCCAAGCTGGTCCAGGTGTGCATGGAAAAGAGTATATATGTCAATGTAACATTTGTAGTGTTGGAGAAAAATGCACAGCTCACACACAAACTTACTCAAGCCTTACAAATTTGTGGGAATCAGTATTGTGTTTGAAGCCTAGCAATTCAAACTTCTTTGCTTTGAAGTGTTTGATGGGAGAGTGCCCATCTTGTGGACCCTCAAAGAAGCTATCGACATGTCCTATGGAGGAATCAAGCAGCGTACGCACAATAAAGGTGAAGATTTTTGAAGACATTCAAGTTGGTGAAACAGATTCTGGGAAGAGAAGAAAAGAAAAGTTCTCTCCCACAAGGAAATGCAACCTGGGGAACTATTTGACCTCTTTAGGGATCACTTACAAAAGTTCATAAAGCACAACTTTATCTACAGATGGCAAGCTGAGCAATTTAAAGAGTGTCTACATGTATTTCCTGACGATGTGGTTGTTTCAGTTGTAGAATTTGTTGAAAATTATACATTCAAAGAACAAAATGAGATTCAATCAATGCATTGGTTTTCTTGCCAAGTTACTATATTTGTCCATATCACATGTGTGCATATTGCAGAAAGTCTTCAAAAGTATTATCATTTTTACATTTCTGATGATAAAACTCATGATACTCTTTTTGTTCAACATTGCTTCATGCTCCATCATGGATGGTTGAAAGAGCTAGGCTTATCCCTCATTGGGTGTGGTCAGACGGGGCAGCCTCACAGTTTAAGGCAAAGAGGCCTTTCTAGTTTGTGCCCGGTATGGGACTCTCACAGGGTTAAAGATGACACATCATTTCTCGAGATCTGGTCATGGGAAGGGTGAACATGATGGTGCAGGTGCTGTTATCAAAATACATTTGACTCAAGAGCAGCTTAAGCCACACTATAGAAAATTACAATGTGCAGAGGATGTGGTTGCCTTTTTAAGAGAAACCATGTGTGATGGGGCTGCTGCCACATATGCATCCAAAGTAAGACCAGTTACCAGGGTGTTTTGGAAAGTTAAGGAAGGCGATGTGGATAGAAGCAAGAAGTGGGACTGCAAATCTGTGGATGGCGCTCGTGGGATACATTGCGTCTCAGGTTACTCTTTAACAAATGGAAAATCTCTCAGATGCAGGAAAATATCATGCTTTTGCAATTCTTGTATGCAAGGCCTTTGGAGGAGGTGCTCTAGGAAGTCACATGTCAAGAAGTGGGAGTCTGTTACCCTTGAACCTTCAGAAGATGTCAGAGATGCTAATGAAGTTGAAGATTTTGCATACGAAGGACACCATAATGCTTTTGGTGATGCACTTTGCATTGGTGACAATTTTGCTGTCATAGCTCCTCATGACAATGAGGAGCTTGCAGATTTTATGTCTTGAAATGCACAGCTCAGAAGCAAAAATCTGATACTAAGCTAACAGACGGCTGGGGGAATGTTTGCCTTGCTGGTTCATTTGTTGTCAAGGGAATATAGTACAAACAAGCGAAAGGAAATCCCTATGAGTATAAGCTATTACGGCGCAAGCCTGAAGCTATTTTGCCATCCCACCTTGTAAGATCCATCAAGTTCTCGATGGAAAAGGTTCAAGGACGTGGGATGAGATTTTTTATTTCCCCAGAAGCATATGAGGCTATTTACAATAGCACTCCCTTTGATGTATAGCTTGCTGAAAATAATTCAAGTTATTTCTTTTGGACATACTTGGTTTTTTTTGGATCCTCGTCTACTCATGTTGATCTCTTGCAGGCAAGGGTCACCAAGAGCCATGCACTAGGCTTGTGGGCATCTATGAATGATAATTAAACTTGCCTGATCTTTCCTAGGGATGCTCAAATTGTGGTACATGGTAAATCTTACTAGGCACATTCCATACATGTCAAGGTATTCTTTTACACTACGGGTCTTATGATGTGGAATGACCATATTGCTCAAGATGCACAATTAATGAGCTTCTAAAGTATACCACTATACCAGTACCTAGCAGGAGGACCTTGGTAGCACTTGGTAGTAGGCTACAAGCACCTAGGTAGCACCAAGATAGCAGAAGATAGTGATATGCAGGTAGTAGTATGGTAGCACCTGCATACTAGCCTGGCAGCACCTGGGAATAAACCAAGCATCTGCATACTAACCTAGCAGCATCTAGAAATAAATCTATTACCCACCAGTATACGAGTACCTAACAGTAGGAACTTGGTAGCACTTGGTAGTAGACTACAACAAGCACCTAGGTAGCACCAAGGTAGCAGTCTATAGATTATACTAGTGTTTCAAATTTAGTAGTGCAAAAACATTATAGCAAAAATTAAAAAACTTTACATTATACCAGTGTTTCAAATTTAGACTAAATGATACCTGTAATCAAGACAATAACTTATATATCCAGTCTACAGCTTTGCAAGAGTGCAAAAACGGCCATCGCATTATGTCAGTTAGAACACTTCCAGAACATATACAAGGTTCCAAAGTGGACTCCATAATAAAAATTACATTTAGTTTGTTGGGAACAAAATGGGCTGATCACAAGTCTCGCTATACTACAGTTCGTTCATATGTTCGTACATCCACCTCCTTCGCACAGCTATGCTGTCATCATCTTTCATGTATCAAGCCAGCCTTTGAGGACTATCGTAAGATAAGCCTGCATTTCCCCAGGGTCTTGATCTTCCATTTTCTTTACTATACATTGGTTCCTTGAGGATTCCATAAAGTTTTGTACTTGCTATCATCCACCATGATAGTGTTTGTTGGTGAATACTGAGGATAAGCCTCCCAAAACACGGTCAATTTCTTATAAAACACTGGTTTCTTATGGTAATTCTCTGGAACTTAGTCTCCTCTGTGCAAAACTCTTGCGTAAGCACGCCTTTGAATCCGTGGACGTGAAAAGGCATAAAGCACCTCAAAATTCTGTTTTCATTGACCTTGTTAGCACAAGTCCATATAAAGACATTAAAACGTTCCAAGCACCATTGCACAAACCTCTCAGCATCATGCTTTTGCCCTAACAACTTCTTGCCACCCATATCTATCACTTCAAGCATATTCCAGTAGGGGGGGTTTGTGCATATCTGCAGTCAACCATTGTGAGTATCACTCCATTGAGATCCAAAATTAAAGCTGGCCGTAATTGAAATGAAGGGCTGGTTGGATCCTCCCAGGCACGATACATCTTTGCATTAGGATGTCTCACACTACCACTTGCAACAATCGATTCGATAACATCTCTCTGTTCAGTTCTCTGATTACTCATGCTTTTCAAACAACTCTGATGCTTTCTGATCAACAGCAATATGGGCACTTACATCACCCTCCACTGAAGCTGTGTCTTGTGCCTCATAATGCTCCTTGAACGTATAGTTCTCTATAGCATTTTCTGAGCTGTGAGAGTTGTCCTCTTCAGTCCCACATTCACCTTTTACCTCACTTTTCCCCTCAAATGCATGATAAAAACTAACATCCTATGCTTTAATCTGTCTTAGCATGTCAGCAGCATTGTCTACAGGAACACCACAATCCTGTGGTTTCCTTGCATTCTGTACTATGGCCGCAAGGACAAAACACCAAAAACTCGCATTTTCCCAAACATCATTATCCTCCTCTATGACTTTATTACCATCTTGCACTGTATCAACATCCTGCACTATATCAACATCCTGCACTTTTTCACCATCCTGCACTTTATCACCACCATCCTGCACTTTTTCACCATTATCCTACACTTTATCACCACCATCCTGCTTTTTATCACCATCTTGCACTTTATTTACACCATCATGCACTTTATCACTATCTTGCAGTGTATCACCATTCTGGCTTCTGAGGACATTTTCAGATATTTAAGCTAGTCCATCCACACTGACAGTGTCTGCAATGATAAATTTCATACATTGGAAAAGAAATGAATGAAATACATAACATTGAGAGATATATAAGAAACAAAATAGTCAGACTCTTTTCATTCATTAAATAGAAAATGTCAACAATTTGGTTACAAAGCCAGAATGGCTATTGATGGGACAAACCCAAAAAAGGGGGTAGACATGCATTCATGGGGAGAACTAGCAGAATTTAGGGTTGCAATCTTTTTCTGACTTTGGTAGTAGCACCTTTTTGTCCCGATCCTTCAGAGATATTGGCAAGTTCCTCCTTGTCCAGTTGATCATCTGTTATATTGGAAGCTTTATCTAGGTCCTTATTGCTTGAAGTTGGAGGACGCTGGCTAGAAGATCCTCCTGCATGGAAAACAATCATTAGCAAGTGAAAACATATTAGTGTACATTCAATTATAAAAGTGAACACAACCTTTCGTTTTCCTCTTTCTTCCCCTTTTCAACATTTTTAAGGCTTGTAGCAGTGAAGAACTCTCTTCTTGATGATTCTCCTTGTCCATGTCACTATCTACAGGACTTTCTACACCAAGTTCACAAGTTCTCTCTCCTTGATAGTGTCATCCTTTGGATTAGGTTCCTTGTTTTTTCCAAGAGATATCTTTTATGCATATGTTTATGCATACCAATCATTTATGATGAAAATCACTCTTTTAATATAAAAGAATTTCTTTTATGCATCCATTTATGCATAAAAATCATTTATGATAAAAATCACACTTTTAATATTAAAAAAATATCTTTTATGCATATGTTTATGCATACAAATCATTTATGATGAAAATCACTCTTTTAATATAAAAGAATTTCTTTTATGCATCCATTTATGCATAAAAATCATTTATGATGAAAATCACACTTTTAATATAAAAAAATATCTTTTATGCATACAAATCATTTATGATGCAAATCACTCTTTTAATATAAAAGAATTTCTTTTAGGCATCCATTTATGCATAAAAATCATTTATGATGAAAATCACACTTTTAATATTAAAAAAATATCTTTTATGCATATGTTTATGCATACAAATCATTTATGACAAAAATCACTCTTTTAATATAAAAGAATTTCTTTTATGCATCCATTTATGCATAAAAATTCTTTATGATGAAAATAACACTTTTAATATAAAAAAATAATCTTTTATGCATGTGTTTATGCATACAAATCATTTATGATGAAAATCACTCTTTTAATATAAAAGAATTTCTTTTATGCATCCATTTATGCATAAAAATCATTTATGAGAAAAATCACACTTTTAATATAAAAAAATATCTTTTATGTATATATTTATGCATAGAAATCATTTATGATGAAAATCACACTTTTAATATATAAAAAAATCTTTTATGCATATGTTTATGCATAAAAATTATTTATGATAAAAATCACTGTATAAAAAAATAATCTTTTATGCATATGTTTATGCATACAAATCATTTATGATGAAAATCACTCTTTTAATATAAAAGAATTTCTTTTATGCATCCATTTATGCATTAAAAAATCATTTATGATGAAAATCACTCTTTTAATATAAAAAAAACCTTTTATGCATATATTTATGCATAGAAATCATTTATGATGAAAATCACACTTTTAATATTAAAAAAATAATCTTTTATGCATATAATTATGCATAAAAATCATTTATGATAAAAATCACTCTTTTAATATTAAAAAAACTATCTTTTCTATGCATAGAATTTAATTCTAAAGAAAGTAACATTTTTTAATAAAATATTTTTAGTATACATTTTTCTATACTAGGATGAAAAATAACACTTTAAGATTACATATACGATGGGAATTACTCTTTTTGAATAAAAAAGTAAAACTTATTTTTCACAATTTTAGAAAAATTTCGCCATAACCTCCTTTGTATAGCTAACCATTTTTCAATTTTCAACTCTCTAAAATTAATTAAAAGTTCACCAAGAGTATTTAAATCATTCTAATGTAAACATTTTCTACTTTATCAAAGAGAAACATTATGAAAAACTTGATTTTATCCATTAATCATTCATCTAGGATAAAGAATGGTTGGATTTACTAAAGAAGAGAGGGGAATGCCTTTTTTTCAATGAGGCATAACATCATATTCAATTTAGAGAAGACAGAAATCATAAAAACCATAAAATGAATAGAAAAGAGAAGAATCTCCAACTTACGAAGGAATTTGAGAGGCTTTCCTTTGGCTTGATGGTTTGAGGGTTCTACTCTTGTTTGAAACAAGAGTGGCCACCAATCTATAGAAGAGGGAAGGTCAAAAAACTAATGAATTATAAGTAAATTCATATTTTTTTGGCTCTTAGGAGAAGTAGGGTAACAGTGCAAAAACACTATTAAGCTTCAACAAAGGGGAAGGCTTCTATTTATAGGAAAAAGTGAGCTTCTAACCAAGCCAACTGATTCTAGAATTTTTCAGATCAGTTTGGTCAATTTTTGACCATTTTTGGGTCAGTTTAGTCCTTTTTGGATTTAGTTGAAATAGGAGAGAGGAGAGATAAAAATATCTCATTATTTGGGAGTTTAAAACTCTCCCACACATGTGAAATAGGTGCCTCCTTCATGAGGGGAATTCCCCCATACTGAGGTGTCAAAAATGCATCATTTCATCTAAATATCTCTCTTTTTTAACTATTAACCTTGTCCTTAGTCAACTCTTCATCTTATGTGAGTATTTACTCATTTTTGGAAAATTTTCCTTTTTTTCTTCTATTTATCTCCTTCCTACATTTGAATGAATCTTATTGGTCCATAGGAACCTTAATTTAAAATTTCAAAAAATCTTGATCCCCAGGATAATGCCTCTTGAACAGAATATACTTAATTTCTAATGCATCTTATGAAAATCTTTTTGAACTTCTATTTTAGGAGAACTTATTTTAATAAGATGAGATATTTTTCTATCCAAAAATATTTAAAAATTAAATTACCACTCTCTAGAAGATTTTCTCTCTCTAGACCAAAACTGGTAGAAACAAGATCTTTTATATTTCTGAAGAGGGATTTGATTATATGGGAAGATGATGGACATCTTGAGAGGCTGGGGAGGAATCTTACACTTTGGGTTCTTTGACTGCTCCTCATGGAAGAGATTCTGAGCCTATCTTTTTTGGATTGGCAGGTACTCAAGGTTTATCCGGAGTGGGCGTGATGCCTTGCAAGAAAACTCCCATATGTATAGCTTCAGTAAGAAGGGTTTCCACCAGGCCTACTGCTCGCCCATGAGATCAAAAGTGATGGGACAAGCAGTGGCGGAGGGTGGCCGATGGTAGCTGCCACATTGCCGAGGTGGATGATTTCACTTCCAACTATGATGCTTTGTTTCGATGTAGGGACGCAAGACGTGGACATGGATGTGATCCGTGACCCTTGTGAGTGGCTTCGCCTAGAGTTATCGATCAAGAAGGATCCAAATAACCTACTCAAACTACATTCGATCAAGCGGGTCACGCCAATTCAGTGGGTTGAGTGGAGGGTCAACTTCCTCATGCTCAAGTGGTGGCAGGGTAGTGGGATCTCGCCTTCTCCAACGGTGGGGGGAGGGGTTTCTTGGTGGCAATGGTGGCAGTGGTGGTGAGAGATTGGAGGGGTAGGTGATGATGAGGAAATAATGACGAGGTTGGCATGAAGGACTGGGGGAGGCTTGGCTGATGTTGAGGGTAACTCTATAAGTGTTCTTGGGTGAGAGGGGCTGGGGGTGGAGGATTGTGAAGTTGGTAGGGAGGTGGAGTGGGAAAATGGATGGGTGTAGATGATTGTGAAGGGAAAAGGAGGAGTGTTCACTCGGGGGGTTCACTATATGTAAATCCTTTGTATCACGTGCATTCAAGGCTGCCTACTTAAAAAATCCCTTATCTGGTGAATTTTTTATGAATAAAATACACCCTCTTTCTATTCAACCAGTGAATACCCCCTTTAAATGGTATCCTTGTATATGTAAAAAGTGTGTTAAAATTTGATTTTAAAAATCCCTTTTTGTTGAAGCCACGGGGGCTACACTTACATATTTATGAGTGACCCCCCCCCCCCGTCGAGTGTTGTCGTGCCAGGTGGGGTGGTGGTTGGGTTCTTGTTCTTGGGTGAGAGGGGCTGGGGGTGGAGGATAGGGGGGAGAGGAGGGTGGTGGTGGTTGAGGGTGTTGTGCTCCTAGGGATCCATCTCTTCTGTCATGGTCGCTATCGTCTTCTTTGTCGGAGTATTCTAGACCATGGGACTGGAAGAAGACCTTGGCCTCCACAGCTTCCTTAGGATTAAACTCCATTGGGAATGCCACATATGAGTCATCAAACTACATGATGCTCATGGCTTGCAGCATGACTTCCATCTATATATGACATCTTTGAGATAAATGATCAAGAGGTCAGTTGCGGAGTATGGGGGGAGCTCGCCTTGGTGGAGGGAGCCGTAACGTAGCATGTACTATCTCCCATCCCTTGCGGTGGAGGTAGTGGAGGGCGTGTGCTATCCATTGTTGGGATGGGTACGGGTAAAGACACAACCCATCTAGGAACGAAAGATCGATGGCATCATTTGGGTCTCTGGGCATCTCCTCGAAGCGGAGGAGGTGCAACTAGCTTATGAGGTTTTCCTGGAGAGTGTGGGTAGGAAGATCGAAGAAGATTTAGGGGTGGGTGAAGGAAATAAGGCCTTGGAAAAAGAACTAAGCGATGAGAGAAATTTTGTGGAGGGGGATCCTGGTGAGGATGTATGCGTATGTGGTGCGAGAGAGGGGTTTGTTGATGAAAATGTCATGTTGCAGCAATTTGAGGCAGACGGTTGGTAGTGGAGGTCGAGGAGATGGTATGGGGTTTGGGGAGGGATGGTGAGGATAGGTAGGTCCGTCATTTTGCAGTGTCCAACAAGGCATTGACAACCCTCTTATTTAGTGGCACTAGAGGAGGGCTAGAGGGTGTTGGTGGTGGTTGTGCGGCTCTTGCTTCCGCGACTTCCAGTTGGGCCTGTTTTTGGTGGAGTGTATCCTCTGTTATCTGACAGTAGCATTGGGAGTCAATATTTGTTTTGTTGAGAGATTCTTCCGCGGTTGTAGATCTTTGCTAGAAGTCTTTGGTTGCAGCATGGGCAAGAGATAGGTCATTGTGGTAGCCCTCTATCTTCACTAATAAAGAAATGTCCATGTAATTATGAGTTTTTATGGTATAAATATCAATGATTTTATTATTTGAGTCATTTCTAATTAGAATCTTCAAATTTTGAGCCCAAATTTGGAATCTGCGCGTGATTTTACCCTAATATAGGATTTTACGGCATCCAAAACGGACACCGGATCAAGCCTATACGCTAATTTCAAACATTTTAGTTAAAAAAAGGCGACCTTTAAACCTTAATAAATGCACAACCGCACGTCCGATTGACGAACGGTCTGAACCCCTACGACCAGGAGAACCTCCCGAACAAAAAAAAAATTCGCCCCCCGGGGCGGTCCGGCACGCAAATGGAGGCGGGCGCCCCAATATCATCAGATTTGTATACATGAAGGTGACGAGTACAAAATAGCTTTCAGAACAAAGTACGGTCTCAAGGAGAATATAGAGGTTCGAATCTGCATGAGAACGGCACAAGCCAAGCTACAATATGAACATATGTACTCAGGCATCATATAATGACTCATCATGGCACTTAACCCCATACATCTGGATTTGCATTTAATGGTCTCATATGCATGGTTTCACACCATAGGCGTGCCATGGTACGACAACGCGTGCGTCAGGGAAGATATTGGAACAAGGAGTAAGAGTTGTTTTCTGAATTTGGGCATGAATCTGGTTGATTCACCTTGCTTTTCCTCAATGGATGAGTCCATGGCTCTTTTATATGGATCCATTGGTTGATCTTGCTAATCTTCAATGGAGATTCCATTTTTGTTATGTGAATATATTAACGGTTACTATGAGCTAGGAACTATCGAAAAGGCCTCTGAGTGGATAGGTGGTGAGCGTTCTGGTTGCCAATGATGCCATAGGTGCACCGATGAAGGAATGATTGGAAATAAGGATTCAACCGGAGATTTTGAGGATTATGATCAGTGACACAATGGTTTCATTAAATGATTATTTTGAAGATAGATGAATCTGTGAAAAAGGCAATTTCATATTAGGTGTGTAAGTGGTGTGACTGGCATTAAATTTGTATGAATATCCAGCTAGGGGGCCTGGGAACTCTTTTCCTTGGTACTCGAGACAAAACCTAACCAAATTCCTAATTGGATCCCATCACTACAGTGGTTGGGCGGTTGGCTAACCCATGGGACTAGATGGGGTTAGGCTAGACTGATGGATCCTTAAATTGAGACTCAATTCTGTTATGTTACGATAAATGAAGTAAATCCCGGATAAAAATTGTTCTATGGAAAAGAATCAACGGCTGTGCCTCTCAATGAAGAAAAAAGCGTTGGTCTCTATGATCTAAGTGCAAGTCTTTTCCTTGACCTGACTATGATACGAGTTCAGTCAGATTAGTTCAATTAGTTAAGGCTTTTGACTACGTTAGAGTAAAAATATCGTGGAGGAATCGCCCGTGTTTTTCGAGCGAGGGAAGTTTTTCCGAGTTTGGTTTTGGAAGAACCAAGGGATTAGTCTCTTGTCCGAATAATCCGTGGGCGAGGCCTCAAGTGAGGGACCTTGCCCCATGCAAGAAGTGCTACTTCTGCTGCTAGCACCCCTGAATTCGTTGCGCAGTGGGGAGACATGGATCATTCAGCTGGTATCAGAGGGAATTGACTAAAGTGGATCAACTATAAAGCCAAAAATGTCAGAAATTTGTGAAGTAATAGTAAAAGGTTGTAATTGTGTGATAAAATTCATACAAATTGATATTCAAAATGAAGATTCATAAAATTGAAAGTGGGTCTTCAGATGAAGTACCGCAATTGTATGAAAATCCCTGACTTGCTGATCATGATGGTATTCACCTTATAATTCCAAGGACCGTGACTACCCGTATATACCGAGGGTATAACTGTAGCTCTTTACTAGAAGTATATACGAGTAAATCTAAGACTTGAAATTATAAGCATAAACACAATCCAGATGATGAATTCGAATGTGGTTTATATGATTTTTAAATTCTGGTTGAGAACTAATGAGTTGATTTGGATTCTGATTGAAAATGATGATTCGTGAATTTTGGTTGAAATGTAATAAGCTGAGCAAAACCATAATGAGGATGAATGGGACGAGTCCCTCCTATGATGATATTCGTAACTGAATGACGTTAATGACCAGCAACAAATCACTATGAGATTAGTGGATTGTGCTGACAGATTGCTGCTGTTAACACTTGACCCAGTGGATCAAGTTAAGGGATGTCAAATTAAAAATCTGTATAATTACAAATTCCCATGGAGGACTGTTCAAATAGAAAGTTTGGTCTAATGGACCATTATTGTGATAAGGATTTGAATGTTATGATCTAAGTGAATTGTTATCTGCTGATGATGAGTTCTATATAAGGGATCTTTATCCCAGGATTCTGTTGAGTTCACCAGACTATAAGGAACCCCAGAATCAGTTGGATCTTAAGGAAAAGAGTTGTCCTCTAATTTTGCGAGATGAGGACATCTCACGTTTTTTAAGTGGGGTAGGATGTAAGATTCCTCCCTCCAGATTTTGAGGTGTGCAGGTGTAAGAACCTCCTCTTCTGATCTTGTAATTATTCCCCTCTTTGTAATAAAAGAAAGATTCTGTTTTACCCTATTTTGACTTGGAGAGAGAAAATGTCTAGAGAGAGAGGTAATCCAAAATTGAGATATTTTTGGATATAAAAATGGTTTCCCTTGAAATAGAAATTCAAAAAAAACTTACAATGTGCATTTGGAATTAATTGAAAATAAGTATAAAGGACCTTAGCCTAAGGGTCTAGATTTTCAAAAATTTTTGGATTATGGTCCAATTAAGGTTCCTATGGACCAATAAGATTAATCCAAATGTAGGGAGGAGATAAATTGAAGAATTAAAAGAAAAATCTCCAAAAATGAGTAAATACTCCATAAGATGAAGAGTTGACTAAGAACAAGGTTTATTAGTAAAAAACTATGAATATTACTAAAAAAATGAGATATTTTTGGTATAATGATTCAATTTTGATACCTTGGTAAGGAGAAGGGGGATCTTCAAGGAGGCGCCTATTTCACGTGTGGTGGAGTTTTAAACTAAAAAATATTGTGATATTTTTATCTCTCCTCTCTCCTGTATCAAACCAAATCAAAAGGGAGCCAAATAGGTCCAAATCTTGTCCACAAACTGAACCTGGAAAATTCCAGAAACTAGTTGGACTTGGTTAGACACACCTATAAATAGATCCTAAGCCCTTTGTAAAAAAATATGAGAACTATACCATGCCAATATTATACTGAAATAATGATATTTTCTATTATCCTCTAAGAATCCTCTACAAGTTGGAGAGATTGGAGTTTCTCTCTCTCTCCAATCTTCCTTGGAGTCTTCATCAACATACCAAACCAATTGATTGGTTGGGGGACTCTACTTTGATTAAAGAATCAAGCAATCTAGGAGGTAAAGTGTGGTTTATGGTCTTTTTTTTAAATCTCCAAATGATTCTCTCTTTTCAACCCCTCTCAAGCTTGAGAAGCATTCAATTGAATGGCTTTTTAATACAATTAAAGTTCTTTAATGAATTGTAGTGATAAAACACATAAATTTCCATTTATTCTTAAATTAAATATTTTTTTAAAAAGCATGTCTCTCTCTCTGTGAGATCCCGTTGCCCCCTCCGCGCACCGGATTCCCGGATGGTTGTAGCGGAAGTAGATCTCTCTTGTGCGGGGCAGGGTTTCTCACACAGGGCCTCGCCCTCGAATGTCTGGGTACGAGACTAAGCTAGTGGTCCTTCTGAAAACCAAAACCGGGAAAATTTCCCACCCTCGGAAAGCGAGGACGATTCTACCATTTTTATTATCTTAACAAATTTTTCTAACGAGGTCAAAATACTGAACTAACCTTTAACTGAATAAACCAGATAGAAAGGAAACTATTACAGACTTAACTTGAAGGAATCAATGCTTTTTTCCTGATTGAATCAGGCACAGCCATTGATTTATTCTTTAGAGAAGTCTTCAGGATTCTAATTATCTACTTGAGTTCTAAGCGTATTCTTATTAATCAATTTTATTATTAAAACTCTATTGATTCCAGGCTAACCCCATCCGGCCCATGGGTTTCCCACCGCCCAAGCACTGGAATAGTAAAACTAGACAAGTACTCACCCACCCATAATTGAATGCCATTCTTAACTTTTGCTTTAGAAAACAGATACGCACACTCCTCTTTAAACTTATAAAAAAATCCATTGACACATAACTCAAACTTTCCATTGAGTCTTTGTTTCTCACAAAACAGTATCACTCTGGACTCTCCGTTGAGATTAGCGGGTCAACAACGAGATCCAGTAATAGATTACAATAAACATTGGTCCATCATATAATATCTTCCTCGACATACGCATGGGAGTCCTCGGCACCGCGAGCCCGTGCATCACTTGGTCAGAACCCTCCAGGATCCTCCTTAGGTGTCTTGGCACTTCACTCAGGGATCGCTTCGTCAGCCCTCGTCCATCGTACCGGAAGTGCACCATTTTAACCATACTGAGGCTTGCTTTGCCGCGTGAACTGTCCCTTGAACACTCCCCGCCGCCAGCTGTTGCAACTGAACTTCCCTTAGAAAACACGTATGCCAAATGCTCCCTCCAGCATTCTGGCATAAGATAGTCCTTGAAGAAAACAGGGTTTCTATGCAAGTTTTCAGTTTTGATTTTCTTTTGAATACAATGAGTATATCTTAATTTCGTATCCCAAGACTCTTAGATCACAGTCTGGATTCCCAACAAGCAGAATTCCTCGAATTCTAAATTCTTGATCCTCAGATTAAACTTAATTTCAGATTCGGTGGGTGAATTGAGTGTAGATTACTGAACTGGTCACATCGTCATTTCTTGAAACTGAAGGAGGAGTTACGTCTTGGTCATAGTCTGATTCAGGTTTTGAGTCTGGAAAGGTTCTTCTTGAACTATCTTTATCAAAGGAAATTATTTCAATTACTACTTTACTGAATTTAAAACTAATCATGAATTCCTATGAGGAATCATTTATCTAAAAATTCAATTTCAATAGTTTTTCTGAAATCTTCTCATTATCATCTTAGAGAATATGAAACGGTAGGATTTCTTTCACAAAGTATTTACTTAATCATTTACCAATATTCACGGGAATTAGTCATAGGATTAAAGAGAACTCTTATCTTGATATAAAAATTCTTTTATGCATAAAAATCGATATCAGTGAAAGTAACATTTTTACAATTAAAAAAATTCTTTTTATGCATCATTTAATGCATAAAAATCAATAATGATGAAAGTAACACTTTTATAATAAAAAATTTTCTTTTATGCATCCTTTTATGCATAAAAATCAATAATGATCAAAATAACACTTTTATAATAAAAAATTCTTTTATGCATAAAAATCAATAATGATAAAAGTAACACTTTTATAATTAAAAAAATATTTCTTTTATGCATCCTTTTATGCATAAAAATCAATAATGATAAAAATCAATAATGCATAAAAATCAATAATGATAAAAGTAACACTTTTATTAAAAAAAATCTTTTATGCATCCTTTTATGCATAAAAATCAATAATGATAAAAGTAACACTTTTATACAAAAAAAAATTCTTTTATGCATAGAATTCAATAATGATGAAAGTGACACTTTTATAATTAAAAAAAATTCTTTTATGCATCCTTTTATGCATAAAAATCAATAATGATGAAAATAACACTTTTATAATAAAAAATTCTTTTATGCATTATTTTATGCATAAAAATTGATAATGATAAAAGTAACACTTTGATAATAAAACAATATTTCTTTTATGCATCCTTTTATGCATAAAAATCAATAATGATAAAAGTAACACTTTTATTAAAAAAACTTTTATGCATAGAATTTAATAATGATGAAAGTGACACTTTTATAATTTAAAAAAAATTCTTTTATGCATCCTTTTATGCATAAAAATCAATAAGGATGAAAGTAACACTTTTATATAAAAAAATATTCTTTTATACATAAAAATCCATTTTGATGAAAGTGACACTTTCATAATAAAAAATTATTCTTTTATGCATAAAAATCCATTTTGATGAAAGTAACACTTTCATAATAAAAAAATTATTCTTTTATGCATAAAAATCCATTTTGATGAAAGTAACACTTTCATAATAAAAAAATTATTCTTTTATGCATAAAAATCTATTTTGATGAAAGTAACACTTTCATAATAAAAAATTATTCTTTTATGCATAAAAATCCATTTTGATGAAAGTAACACTTTCATTAAAAAAATTATTCTTTTATGCATAAAAATTCATTTTGATGAAAGTAGCACTTTTATAATAAAAAATTATTCTTTTATGCATAAAAAAAATAATCAATATGCAACTTCTATGCATGAAAATGACACTTTTAGAATATAGAAATGATAGGGATTATTCTTTTAGAATAATAAAAGATAATACTTATTTCTAAGGTTTTTTAAAAAATTTACCATAACCTCCTTTGTATGGCTGATCATTTTTTAAAATTTTCTACTTAATTTTTTATAATAATTAACTCTAATTAGTTTAAAGTAATCTAGACTAATCAAAATTCACTTATAGAAGAGAAAACAATATAAAAAGTTTAATTCCAATTATTATCACTTAACTAGGATAAAGAAGGGTTGATTCTAAGAAGAGAGAGGGGAAAAGCCTTTCAATCAAGGCATAGCGTCCATTTACGATCATAAAATTAGAAAAGCATAAAAATCAAAATTATAAGATCTCTACTTACATAATTTCTGGGAGCTTTCCTTTGGCTTGATGGTTTGAGGGTTCTACTCTTGTTTGTAATAATTTCTGGGAGCTTTCCTTTGGCTTGATGATTTGAGGGTTCTACTCTTATTTTAGGGTTCTACTCTTGTTTGTAAAACAAGAGTGGCCACCAATCTTTGGAAGAGGGAAACGTAAAAAACTAGTGAATTATTAATAAATTCACAGTTCTTGGCTTGGGAGGAGTAGAGTAACAGTGCATAAACACTATTATCTTTTAACAAAGGGGGAGTGTTCTATTTATAGGAAAAATTGAAATCCTAACCAAACAAATTGATTCTAGAATTTTCCAAATCAGTTTGGTCAATTTTTGACCATTTTTAGGTCAGTTGAGCTAACTTTTTGAAACTAGACTTGAATTAGGAGAGAGGAGAGATGAAATATATTAATTTTTGAAGATTTAAAACTCAATTGCACATGTGAAGTAGGCGCCTCATTCATGAGGGGGGGATCCCCATTGTGAGGTGTCAAAAATCCATTTTTTTAGCTTTTCCTTTGGTCCTTAGTCCACTCTTCATCTTATGTGAGTATTTACTCATTTTTGGGGGGATTTTCTTTATTTCTTTAATTTATCTTCTTCATACATTTGGATGAATTTGATTGGCACCTCAAAACCTTAATTTGAAATTTTTCGAGAATCTGGATCCCTAGGATAAGGCCTCTTGAAAAAATTATACTTAATTTCTAATGCACCTTCTGAAAATCTTTTTGAACTTCTATTTTGGGGGAACTTATTTTAATAAGAAGAGATATTTTTCCATCCAAAAATATTCAAAATTTGAATATTCTCTCTCTAGAATATTTTCTCTCTCTAGGCCAAAACAGGTAGAAACAAGATCTTTTATATTTTTGATGAGGGATTTGATTACAGGGGGAAGATGCTGGACATCTTGAGAGGCTGGGGAGGAATCTTACATTCTCTCCCACTTGGAAAACGCGAGATGTCCTCATCTCGCAAACTGGGGGTAATCTCGCAACAGATCGGCTTCTTTCTCCCAGGAAAAATCTTCAAAAGGATAGAACTTCCATTTGACCAATAATTCTCTTAGAATTCTGTTCCTGAGAATCTTTTTTTGAACATCAAGGATTTCTTCAGGTTGGAGTTCCATCTACCCTTGGGTTGAAGAAGTTAAGATTTCATCATCAAGCACATGATTCGAGCTTGGTACATACTTTTTAAGAAGGCTGACATGAAATACATTATGTATTTTGAGATGAGGAGGCAGAAGAAGCTCGTAGGCTAAGTCACCTACTTTCTTTGTAATCAAATATGGCCCACAATATCTGGGGGTTAACTTCTTGTACTTCCCAAGAGATAGAGAACTTCTTTTGGGGCGTACTCGAATGAAGACCATATCTGCTTCTTCGAATTCTCTATCTGTCCTCTTCTTATCTGCATACTGCTTCTGTCTATCGTGGGCAGCTTTTACATCTTTACGAATTACCTGCATCTACTGCTTCATGTCATCAAGCATATGTCTGGACATCTCGACCCTAATCAATGTGCAGACCAAGTTAATGGAGTTACGTAATCTTGCCACTTCTTGGGTTCCCTGCCACAACATGACCGAAGTATATCTTCGATTACTTGGTTTACCCTTTCTGTTTGACTATCGGTCTTAGGATGGTAGGCTGTGCTAAGATCCAAGAAAGTTCCTACTGCTTCAAAAAATGCAGTCCAGAATCTTGACGTGAATTTGGGGTCTCGATCACTTACTATTCTTCTGTGGGTAGGCTATGCAATTTGAAGATTTCCTTGAGAAACACTCTGGCCACATCCACTGCAGTGTAGGTTTCTTTTACTAGAATCATATGGGCAACTTTGGTTAATCTATCAACTACCACGAAGATGGATTTGTAACCTGATTGCACTAAAGGTAATCGAGTAATAAAATCCATACTGATAAATTTCCACTTCATCTGGGGGATGTTTAAAGGATGTAACTTCCCAGGCATTTTTATTCTCTCGGCCTTGACTTTCTGACAGGTCAGACATTGACGTACATGATTAAGCACATCCCTTTTTAGACCAGGCCAAAAGAAGCTTTTCTTCACAGACATGTAGGTTTTGATGAAACCTGGATGTCCTGCAATAAGGCTATCATGGGCTTCATTCAGAATTTGACTCTTATTTCCCTCATCATTGGGAATGCATAGCCGGTGATTATAATACATAATTCCATCATCCAGGCTGTACCCTTGAACTCGGTTCAACTCCTGTGGAGTTTTTCTTTCTTGCATAAGTAGGGTAGCAATAGGGCCAAAGAATCTATCCTGCATGATCTTCTCTCTTGCTTCAATAATCAAAGGATTTGACACTACAGTAATTGCAAGCAAGGAGGCTTTTCTACTAAGGGCATCTACTACCACATTTTCTTTGCCTGGGCGATACTTGATTTCAAAATCAAATTCCTGCAAGGTTTGCATCCACCTTCTTTGGTGCATATTGAGATCCTTCTGAGTGAAGATTCACTTTAAGCTTTGATGATCTATCATCAAAGTGAATCTTTGACCCAGTGACCCAGTAGGTAATCTCTCCACAATTTCAGAGCATATACTACTGAAAGTAGTTCTAAGTCATGGACAACATAATTCCTCTCATGCGTTTTGAGTTTTCGGGATTCATAGGCCATTGCATGACCTTCCTGCATGAGTGCACCTCCCAGGGCAAAACCACTGGCATCAGTTACTACTTCAAAGACTAGAGAGAAATCTGGCAGCTTTAGAACACGGGATTGGTTACCAAGGTGGTCTTTAGCTTATCAAAAGCACTCTGGCACCTGGCAGACCATTGAAACGGAATATTCTTCTTGATTAGTCAAGGGGAAGCTATGAGAGCATACTTTGGTATAAAAATTCTATACCAACCAGTCAATCCCAAGAATCCTCTCACTTCTTTCACTGTCTTTGGTTCAAGCCAATCTATGGCTGCTTGGACTTTTGTGGAGTCTTGAGAAATTCCATCTTTTGATACCAGAAAGCCCAAGTATTCAACATGGTCGGCAGAGAAAGTATATTTGCTCTTTTTTTCAAAGAGTTGGTGCTTCCTTAGAATCTCAAGAACTTTTCTGACATGAGCTTCATGGTCAGCTGCATTCTTTGAGTAAATCAGAATATCATCAAAGAAAACAAGAACAAAATCATCCAAGTATTCTCTGAGAATGTCTTGCATTAAGAGATTGAATGTAGCTGGGACATTTGTCAATCCAAATGGCATGACAGTGAATTCATAATGCCCATACCGAGTATTTATGGCTGTCTTCGGGATATCTTGCTCATTAATCCTGATTTGATAATACCTTGATTTAAGATCTATCTTTGTGAAGATCTGGGCTCCACTTAGCCTGTCCAAAACCTCATCAATTCTAAGGATAGGGTACTTATTCTTAACTGTCAGCTGATTTAGACCTCTGTAGTCCACATAGAGTCTTAGTGTTCCATCTTTCTTTTTCTGAAAGAGAACTGGCGCACCCTAAGGTGAAACACTCGGTCTTACAAACCCTTATTCTAACAGCTGTCTAGGTTACTCCTTGAGTTTGATGGCTTCAGGAATTGGCATTTTGTACGTGCAGAAGGCTACTCGCTGAGCTCCGGGGGTCAATTCTATCACATGATCTACTTCCCAAATTGGAGGCATCTCAGTTAGCTCCGTTGGGAATAAATCATCATAATCACTTAACCATTCAAGTTCTTTAGCTTTTAACTTTGAGTCTACCGGATTCATTTTGACAAGATAAATGTGCTGCTTCTTTCTAAGTCCTTTTAGTAACTTAGAAGCCTTTACTAACTGTAGACTTGGAGATCCTGAAATTTTGGTTCTTTCTAAGTCCTTTTAGTAACTTAGAAGCCTTTACTAACTGTAGACTTGGAGATCCTGAAATTTCGGTTCCTTGAACTTTGTTTCTGTGAAGATCACGGAAGGAAATGGTTCCATTATGATAGTGAGTGTCAGCTTGATTTTTGTGGAGCCAATCCATTCCAAGGATCCCATCAAAAACTCCCAAAGGTATAACTCTGAACAAACAGTTAGTTAAATTCCCATCTAGATTGAACTAAATATAAATTCCAATCCATTCCAAGGATCCCATCAAAAATTCCCAAAGGTATAACCTTGAACTGACAGTCAGTTAAATTCCCATCTAGATTGAACTGATGAATACGATCTGTCTCAAGGTGAGTGAAAAGAATCTTCCCACTTGCCAATTCAACTTGCATAGGTTTCCCTAATTTCTGATCTAAGACTAGCTTACGCAAGCATTGAGGGGAAATGAAAGAATGAGTACTACCTGAATCAATCAAAAGCGTAAAAGGCTTACCCTGATACTCAGTTGGAGTATTGATGAGGAGAATTGACGATTTGGTCCTTAGTTTTCAATTGCAGCATAAATCTGTCCTCTTTCCTCTTCCACTACTTCTGCAATTGTGATTGCTCTGGCTGCTGTGCAGTCTGAGGCGGAACTCTTTCTCTTTGGTTGTCCTAGTTCTGGGAAGGAGTTCTGAGGCTACTCTGGAGGCAGACGGCTGAGCTGGAGTTCTCCTGGGATTTCCTTGATTTTGGCGCGGGGAACCCTGATTGGACTGATAAGAAGGAGTCTGTCTCGGAACTCTGGGACCCTGGCTTCGAAGTTTCGGAGAATATACTTCGGGGGAAAGGTCTTCCTTCATTTCTAAAGCTTCCCATCTCCACATTCTAGTTAGGACCTTGGTGTCTCTTTGGAGGCGGAAAGTTGGAAGAACTTCCCGGGGTCTGAAATCTCTTGAAGGATGAGGGAGCTGGCTTTGCTGGGTCTTTTATGATGAAGGCTTTGGCAAAGTCCTTCGCCATTCTGATAGCTTCAGCCATGGACACTGGCTTGGCATTTTTGACCAGTGTGTCCAAGGGTTCGTTCATTCCCCGAATGAACCTGGCCATGAGTTGCTCTTCATCTAGAGGTGGTGAATATTTGAGTAGAAGAGCAAAGGTCTGGTGATATTCTTGGATGGTTTTGCTCCCCTGCTTTAGCTCTAAGAATTCGTTCATTTTGATTTCCAAAAACCAGGGGGACAAAATCTCTTTCTCAAATAGGTTTTAAGGTCGAGTATTTCTGTCCATACGGTTGGTGTCACAATGGTTCCTCCATGCTACCCTGGCTGTTTCCACTATTTTCAGCCTGGCAAGAGCCATTTTGCTCCGCTCATTGTAGCCTGTGACATCAAAATATTCTTCTATGGCTTCCACCCATTTCTCCACAGCCTTGCCTAGGTTCTCCCCTTCTCCTTTGAAGGGTCCTGGTGGCTGAGTCCTGTGAAGAGCCTTGCGAACATCAGGGTCAAGCTCGTCATCTTCAGAGAGAGGGTCTGGTTGACGGCCACGGTTTCCTTGTCTCATGATTCTGCCAAAAATTTATATATTATTAAATTTTTATTTTGATATCATCTACGAGATCCTAAGACTTAAGAGGTTCGGAAAATAATTTCTTAAACAAGACAACGATCTTATTGGAGATCTATGATATAGGTCCGATAACAAATTTTTCTTTATCAGATCGTCCATAAACAATCACTTATACAACAGGGAATTTTTCTCCAGAAAACATTTCTTTGTTTATATATAAGTTGCAATATGTACATAGAGCAGCTCGGCTCCAAAATTCAAAATCTCCTTGGGAGACGCATATGACGACGGTACTGGGGCCATAGCCATGCCCTGATACAAACGTTCACTTACTGAAAAAGGAGCTATTATCTTCTCCTTAGGAATAAAGCAACTAAGGAGTCTGTAGACTTGGCATGAAAGTCTGAAATTCCGAGGCGTTGAATGATATAGAATGACACCATGTACCATTTTTAGCTTTAACAGAATCATTGCCAATGAGAGGTTCTGCCTCAACATTGCACATCGGTCATAAGAGGCGTGGACATACTGCCCTCCTGCAAACCACTTATGCTGTCGTCTCTCTGCTGGGTCAGGAAATATAAATCCTCGAAATGGCTTACGAGTCTTGCTCGGCTTGTTCGAGTCGAAGCGGAAGAGATAAGATGCTCAAAGGCGAACGTAGTCAAGTCTTGTGACTAGGTGAGGTCGGGAATACCGGATAAGTATGGAACTTCCATCTATAATTTCAATTCAATTTATAAGTTTTTAATTTTTTTTTGAAGTTTATTCAACATAATATTAACAAGCAAAAATAAAATTTTAAGCAATTTCTGCTGCTGTTTCGTAAATTTTACAACAACAACGCTCTGATACCAACTATGAGATCCCGCTGCCCCCTCCGTGCACCGGATTCCTGGATGGTAGCACCGAGAGTAGATCTCTCTTGCGCGGGGCAGGGTTTCTCACTCAGGGCCTTGTCCTCGAATGTCCGGGCACGAGACTAAGCTGGTGGTCCTTCCGAAAACCGAAATCGGGGAAATTTTCCATGCCTGAAAAGCAAGGACGATTCCACCATTTTTATTTTCTTAATGAATTTTTCTAACGAGGTCAAAATACTGAACTAATGTTCAACTGAATAAACCAGATAGAAGGGAAATTATTACAGACTTAACTTGAAGGAATCAACGCTTTTTTCCTGATTGAATCAGGCACAACCGTTGATTTATTCTTTAGAGAAGTCTTCAGGATTCTAATTATCTACTCGAGTTCTAAGCGTGTTCTTATTAATTAATTTTATTATTAAAACTCTACTGATTCTAGCCTAACCCCATCCGGCCCATGGGTTAGCCACCGCCCAACCATTGGAATAGTAGAACCAGACAAGTACTCACCCACCCATAATTGAATGCCATTCTTAACTTTTGTTAGAAAATAGATATACACACACTCCTCTTTAAACTTTAAACTTATAAAGCAATCCATTGGCAAACAATTACTGGTTACACATATCATAACTCAAAATTTTCATAGAGTCTTTGTTTCTCACAAAGCACTATCACTCTGGACTCTCCGTTGAGATCAACGGGTCAACAACAAGATCCAGTAATAGATTACAATAAACATTGGTCCATCATATAATATCTTCCTCGACATACGCATGGGTGTCCTCGGCATCGCGAGCCCGTGCATCACATAGTCAGAACCCTCCAGGGTCCTCCTTAGATGTCTTGGCACTACCAAGGTGTCCCACGCTTCCTTGGGGGACTTGGCATCCTGTATGTGCCCAATCATGGTGTTATGTATACTGATAGAGAGCCAATACATAACTTTTCAGGCTCCTTGATTCCAATCCTTGAACTCTTTCACATCTGTAGCAGTTGGATTGATCTCTGGTATCTCCGGTGCCTCTTCATGATGCTGCTCACCTTCTATGTAGTCCCAGTAACCCTTTCCCATCAGGAAATTTATCAACCTGAACCTCCAAGCATGGAAGTTGTTCTTGTCAAGCTTCTCAGCAACAATCTGGTTTATGCCATCATTTGACATCTTGCCAAACTACTGTATTTTCTGCACAGCGGTACTGTACTACACTCAAATGTCACAACCACTGACCTCAATGTGCATACATACACCCAATGGCAACTGTTTGACCTCCTTGCAGCACACACAATGTCTGTACAACCAATCTGTCTTCCTGCAGTTCTTAAAACAGAGTTCTGCAGAGAATCGATGACTTACCCGCAGTGCTCGAAATCGCTTGCTTTCCGAAAAACGGAGGTCCTAATGCGCCCGAAATGATAGGACAGTATAGTTTCCCTATAGCTTTACTACCGTAAAGAAAGCTCCTCAATCAGAGATCATTTGCCGGACGTGCCTCCCATAGAGCTCCCGACAAGGGTGTAGTCGCCAACACAAATAGCGAAGAGTAGATGAAGCTCTTACCCTCGTAACGCTTCCTGTGCTTCTCTTGCAGCTCAGCCCTTAGCATGAACCTGGCTTTGATACCATGAAAAGATGCAGGGGAGAAGAGAGGTTGAGCTCTTGCAAGCACACACACACTCACAAAACCCTAAAAGAGAACACACAGGTTTAACTCCCTTTACCACTATTTTCTCCCCATGTCTCCCCTGTTTCTTTATCCCCATCATCAATTTTAGCATGCAACAATCCTACATAATTCTTAGCCATATGTCCAAAACCCCCGCATCTGAAGCATGCCCCAGGAAAGAGGTCGGACTTAAGACCTAGTTCCAGTTTCCCTAGTTCACTTAAATCAACCTCTGTGGATTTAAAGGTTTCAATATTAGTATTCCAAGAAATACAGGCACTATTGACATGCCGACCCCTCGCATCATCACTACGCAGATGTAACACAGGGCCCAACGCACTAGCAAGATCCCGCAATGTAGGTCTAAGCCAAGGAGGAAGTCCAGAAACTTCAACCAACATTGGGCAAGCCTCCTGAAGGCTCTTATTTACATCAAACATGGGATCAAAAGGGAACACATGCACCAACCTATGGCCCATGAAAAGCGGAGCTTTCACAAACAGTTCTGAGATAGATTTCCCTTTAACGAACAAAACGTTGAAGAAGCCCTTGGACAGAAGATGATAACACTACATAGAAAACAACCCAATCTGATTCTTGATCAACTCAAAGTTCACCTTCATGCATACATTCCTTCCTTGGCCGTGAGCATAAGTGTTGAGCCTCGCATTAATCCAATCGGGAACGTTTTTCTTCCTCTCCCTCTCACCACCTTCTTCATCACGGGGTCGCTTCATCTCCTCTGTTTCCTCAAACTCCCAATCCTCCCAATCCCCACCATGCTCCTCCACCCCTTGCAGCCAAGGATAAGCCATCTTAAGCGTGCATACATGCATAAGCGATCGGACGTCCCCTCAACGTACAGGGACATGCGCCCCTACACGTGTGATAGTAACTTGCCCACTCTCCCCACTTGTTCACCGTGTCACCACACCAACCCACTCTAGAAAGCAAAGTTTCTCATTAAATAGTCCGTTGACATATTTTTGGCTATGAGACATTTTAGCAAAAAAGGGGACATAGTATAAAAGATGCAATCTACACAATTCAAACAAAGTCTAGTTAGAGTTTAAAAAAATTAATTAATTTATATAGAGTTTGACCTTGACCTTGGGACCAGAAGAGATGATCACTAAAGTTAATGGAACTCCAAAATGGCAAAATAGACAAAATATCCGGGTGAGGTACCATAAGGATAAACTTCATCTTTTTCCATATTTTTTAAATAGATTCAATACGTATTTTATTCTACTGTGCTTAAATTCCACGTAACTTCAACCACTATGTGTCAAAATTCATAAATGTTAAAACTGTACTATATATAAAGTAAGAAAACAAGTACAAGAATACTTCTGACATAAATAACTATGTAACTTCAAGTACAACATGGAATTCAATGATGTCGATTGGAAAAAGTGGCGTTTAAAAAACAAACTCGAATTTATCTTGAAGCAAACTTAGTATTTTGAAAAGGTTTTTTTCCCAGCCCATATAAACACGCTTAAGTTCTATTCTAGTGTATTTTCATGAAGTTATGGTAGTTGTTGTTGGGTGAGTATTCTAGTGTATTTTCATGAAGTTATGGTAGTTGTTGTTGAGTATTCCTCATTTAATAGGGGCTTGTAATGAGTGAAAAAAATTTAATTAATTGGTTGGTGGCTTGAGCGAAAACATTAATGAAGTAAAACATGCCTTATTAGTATTTTGATTAAACTTTTGAATTGAATTGTATATGTACCGATTAAGCCTAGACAATAGACTAAGAAGGGCGTAGACTTTTGTAGCTAGATTCTCTTGTAAATATATCTTTCCACCCCCCAAAAAAAGAGAGTTAATGACAAGTTAATGGGACACATCAATATTCGGCTATTAAACAGTTCGAAAAGCAGGAAATGGTGACTAAACAGTCTCTTGGCTTGATGACAAAATCCCCATTGCTAAACAGTCTCTTGGCTTGATGACAAAATCCCCATTGCTTTCACCGCGTGAGCAAGGGGGCAAGAGTTTTTGAAGATTCCGAGTTTCCTACAGGCAATGGCAAAGAAAGCATCCGAGCTTCTGCAGATTCTCTGCCTACTCGTTCTCCCGATCAAGCTGTGGATCTTAGGGTTCGGAAGGAAATTAATGGCGAAAATAGGGACATCAATCTGAATCGGAACATAATTGGGGGTACTCATCATCATCTGATCTGTCTATCTGCTGGTGGAAATCAGGTACTACTGCTAAATCGAAGCTGTAGGAGCTGTAGGAGGGCGGCAGGTAGCTCATGTCGATTGTGCAGGCGTGGTCCTCGGTCTTATCGCCTTCAATGACGGGAGAAGTTTGGAAATGGCAGAACATCGCTGCTCCGGAGAGGCAAATCAAGAGGGATACTACGCCGCTGAGAGAGATGACACCGGAGAAGCTGCTGCCGCTATTAAGGATCGTGCTACTCTGCTGCAGCGAGACAGCCATGGCGTCCCTGGCTGTCTGCAGAACGATTAAGGTGAAAGGAAGCTGCGATAGCGCCTCTACAATCACGCAGGCGGTCGCTGAAGCAAACTTGAGGGCCTGGAAGGCGAAGAAGCACTCTGCAACGCTCACAATGCACGACACCGCCAGCGTCATTATGGCCACGATGCCGGAATTGTGGCGAGATAGTGGCATGATCTCCGCTTCTGTACTCCGACTCCCCCAGCAGTTCCAAAGAGTCATTGAAGCAGGAGCAAATACCTGCGCACATATCAAAAATTGCATGACTGTCGGAGTAAAGCTGCCGGGAAATCACCGAAAATCGACATTGCCCGGCAACTGGCCTTTCGAGCTTTTCTGCAAATATCGAGAATTTACGCATCAAGGCAGCCTGTCAGATATAATTACTTTACCAAAGACAGAAGGTTGTGGTAAAGAACAAGGCTCCAGGTCTGCAAGTCCATCGCCATAACCAACTGCTTCATGCATACCATCTGCAAAACAGATGATGTGGAGCTGGCAAGATTTCATTGCGGAAATTATGCAGGGAAACAGAAGTGCATAGCAGAAGCAAAACTGATACGACGTCCTGAAGCATGAATCAATTCGAGGGATTGCAAGGCGTCAAGGTATGGCAATAATTAGCGACAGGGCAATCACCTCTATAGCTCTGGAAAGCACAAAAGCCATGGCACAGAAATTGCTCCTGAGGACGAAATGCGACTCGTTGAGGACGTAAGCAACTGCACCTCCGACGAGAATCAGCAGCGATGCAACGCCTTCTCTAGAAATTTTCCATCCTTCCTTACCTCTGCACAGGGTTTCCCCTGTTGCCACCAGCATCGTCGTGCAGCAGTGCAGCACAAAAATCGTCTGCAGAAAACGGACAACGCAACCGACGTTGAGCACATGGAAGAAAACGTTCCTGCAGAGATCGGTCCTAGTGTCGAAAGAGGAAAACTTTGCTCGCCTATAATGAACTTACCTCTGCATTTGCGTTCTTTTGAAGCTCGATGCTAAAGAAGACGGAGAGGCTCAGCAGAACAGCTATAGCGGGAAGGAGCTTCTTGACATTCTTGAAACGAAGGGAATTAGGGACAGTGCTGTAATTAGTGCCGCAAGTGCTTCTGTGCCGACCGAGCATGAAAGCGAACAGAGAGCCAGAGATGCACTGCAAAGCAACGAAGATGGCGGCAGGGAAAGGGAAGACAGCAAGCGAGAGGTTCCGGAAGACAGAAAGCACTGCAGAGCTCACCGCGAGTTCTATTATGGCCAAGGTCGTTCTTGTAATACCTCTGATCCTGTGATGCACGCCAGCCATGGCGCCAGGAATTATCGCTGCCGGCTTCATTATGATCACGAACGATGCATGGATCCCTGCTGCAAATTAAACTCTTCTCTTTATCTAAATCCGTGACATACTCTGTTTTCTGCGATGGTGATCTTTCATCTAGCTATGGCTCTTCTTGCAGGTCAATTCCTGCTGTGCAGCTTCTGCATCTCTCGTCTGTTGAATCGTACAGCACGGTGCTTTCCTAGCTATCTGCATGTAAAATATATTGGCCGCAGGGCCCTAATGATTTTCCTCCATTAATTTGACTGTATGCCAAGAGCAGCTTGTGATCATCTGTTGTGAGAGGAGGAGGATCGACCGCCGGAGCTGAATAGGTTTGTTGTAGGAAGATGGAATGTAAAAGACGTGAGACTCAATCGTTTAAAAAAGTTTTTTTTTTTCGTTAATCAAAATAGACAGTTGGTCTACACGTCAATTTATTGAATGACTAAACATTTCAAACCTTCACTGTTGGCCTTGGCCGGCGGTTTTCCTTTCTACACATCAATTTATTGAATGACTAAACATTTCATTTCCTTTGTTGGTGAATATTCGTTTGAACATTAGAATTTGTAATGTTAAAAACCTTACAATTTTGTTGGTGCATATTCGTTTGAACATTAGAATTTGAAAGGTTAAAAACCTTAACAAAAAAATAAAAAATATAACAATATTTATATTTTAAAGAAATATTTATACTTTTGCAAATGAAGCAAATGAAATTTTATCGATAGAAGCAACAAAATAAACATAAGTATATATTCAAACATGGACAAAAAACAAGATATTTACATTGGCAAAAACCAAGCATAAGGTAATTACATGTGGAGTTGAAAATCATGGACATGGAGCACTACACAAAACATGCTTCCTCTTCAGTGAGCCCAACAAACCTACATATTTCAGGAGAGAGGGGAACAAATTCGTCTCCATCTACTATGGCTTTCTTGAATTTGTGTGCCCTTTCCCAGACTGATAAATAAGATGTGTTGTAATCATGAGGAGATTCCGGCTCTTTATCATCGTTCGATCACTATAGGAGCGGCTGGGTAGTACTTTCTAGTACGAACCATTTTTACCAGTGTACTTTACAATGATGCGCCCAGCTTATTTGTAATGTAATTATCCATGTATACATATGCTCTTTCAAAAAGGTTGACTGGTGACAAACAGACCTTATTCATTAAGTTTGCCTAGCCATATAAAGCATATAGTTGTCTTCCTCTTGTTATTTCTTCAACAGATATGTTATGTGAGAAGAACTTAAAGTGAGCCTTTTGCAAGTCTTTCATACAATAACCCACCATCCCTTCAAAGGTGTGCATTTTTATTTGTCTAACTCCTCTACACATAACTAATCCTTGCTCGGGCTTAAACATATCCCATCCCAAATATCTTTTTATTGTTTTCCCTATGCTTGTGAGGGAGGGTGCCATTATACTGATAACCATCTGAAAATTCAAGTGGTTGAAGGTTCCACCTTTTTCAAGTGCAAAAAGTCATTTCAAACACTCCATTCTAACAAATTCCTCTAAAGGTTCCCAACATGATAATTTAATATCTACATTCCCTATGACAGCTGTGAGTGATACTCCAAAAAGTCTAGTTTTCTTCTTTGGTGGGAAAGATGGAATTTTATGTGCGGAGGGTTCCGATTCTGCATTTTTTTCACTTGGTCGTTTTCCTTTGTCATCATTTTTCACTCATCCTTGAAAGAAAAAAACACAAAACAAAAACTTTGTCACTTCATCTAATAAAATAAAGTTGGTGCATATTAGAAACAGATGACTATTTGGTTTTTATGCTCTTAAAAATAAAGTTGTTGCATAAAGAAAATTAATGAAATAAAGTGGGCGGATATTAGACCATTGGTTTTTTTTAAATTCTTAAATATGAAAAGAAATAATTTTTTATTTCTAAGAATAAAAAATAAAAACATACGACTATATTGGTTTTTTTTCTATCGTAAATAAAGTCCGTGCATAAATAAAACATATTTGGTAAAACATGCGGATAGAATTATCAGCATGGATATGCATACAATACACCATATAAGAAAATCAGCTGCATATAATGCAGCATAAGACCATGGCTGATAAAACAAAATTCTCGCTGCAAGTGAAATGCATAATAAAGCATATAATTGAAGTAAATGCACCCTAGAAAATTTTTTGGGGTGAATATTCGAAGTAAATTACTTCAGTCATCATCATAAGATAAAATGAAGTGCACATAATATGCATAAGATCGGTCCAGGTCTGAGTATTCCGATCGAGGCGGTTAGTCTCGCAGTGATTCCTCCAAGCGACCCTGGCTGTTTCCACAATCTTTAACCTGGCGAGAGCCATCTTGCTTCTCTCATTGTAGCCAGTTACATCAAAGTATTCATCCATTGCCTCAATCCACTTTTCCACTACTTCACGTAACTGCTCCCCTTTACCCTTGAAGGAACCAAGTTGGGACCTGTGTAGGGCTTTTCGAACATCCGGATCTAACTCTTCGTCATCGGGCGGTTAAAGGATCCGGTCGCCTTGCACGGGCGGTTAAAGGATCCGGTTGCCTTGCACGGGCTGCACGCCTCATTACTCTGACAAAACAAGATTTTGTCAACTTAACTTTGACAATAGATTTATGATTATTTAATTTTTATGCTTTATTCTTTAAACAGATAATTATTTCATCATACATCATGAAACAAGATTTACTCTAATAATTTTATTAACCATATTCACAATCATGAAAACAATTTGGATTTTTTTTTTTTGCAAAACATCGTTTATTATCAAAAGTTTTCGATATATACATAGAGCATCACGGCTCCCAAAATCACTACCTCAATTGTATATGCATAAAGAAGCGAAACTATGAAGGAGACATGCCATGGTACACACGATTCATTACAGAAAGAGGTGCTGTAATTCTACTTCTAGGGATAAAGCGGCTAAGAAGCCTAAAAACTCGGCATGAAATTTTGAAGTTCCTGGGTGAATGATCAAAGAGTTGTACATGCTGAACAAAGCCCTAGCCTTATTAGAATCATGGCTAAGGAAATATTTTGCCTGAGCCTCTGACGCTGGCTGGTACTGACATTAATACATCGTCCTCCCCACAGAACCACATATACCGACGTCGCTCAAGAGGATCAGGAAAGTAAAGACTCTCAAAATGACGTGCGAGTCTCACTCTACTTACTCAGGTCGTAGCAGAGTTGATGAGATGCTCGAATGCAAAGGTTATCATATTCTGACTCTGGGAGAGTTCAGGAATGCCAGATAGATTCGGGGTATCCATCTATAAATTTCCAATTCAATTTATGAGTTTTAAATTTTTGAAGTTCATTCAACATAAATTTAACAAGCGAAAACATTATTTCCCAGATTTACTTTAAAATTTTAAGCAATTTCTGATGCTGTTACGTAAATTCACAACAGCGCTCTGATACCAACTATGGGATCCCACTGCCCCCTTTGCACACCGCATTCCCAGTAGTAGCTGGCAGTGAAAGCAGCTCCCTCATGCGCGGGCTAGGGTTTCCCACTCGGGGCCTCGCCCTTGAATGTCTGGGCACGAGACTAAGCTGGTGGTCATTCCGAAAACCGAAACCAAGAAAATTTTCCATGCTCGAAAAACGGGGCGATTCCACCATTTTGAATTTCTTAAGGAATTTTTCTAACGAGGTCAAGATACTGAACTAACCTTCATTTGATTAAACCAGATAGAAGGAAAACTATTATAGACTTATCTTGAAGAAATCAACGCTTTTTTCCTAATTGAATCAGGCACAGCTGTTGATCTATTCATTTGAGAAGACTTCAGGTTATTATTTAACTATTCGAGTTCTAAGCGTATTCTTATTTATCAATTTTATTATTAAAACTCTACTGATTCCAACCTAACCCCATCCGGCACATGGGTTAGCCACCGCCCAACCACTGGAATTGGTAGAACCAGACAAGTACTCACCCACCCATAATTGAATGCCTTAACTTTTGCTTTAGAATACAGATACGCACACACTCCTCTTTAAACTTTTACTTATAAAACAATCCATTGACAAACAATTATTGGTTACAGATATCATAACTCAAAATTTCCATTCAATCCTTGTTTCTCACAAAACAGACTCTCTGTTGAGACCAGCAGGTCAGCAACGAGATCCAGTAACAGATTACAATAATTTTCTCATCATCATACATATATATATCTTCCACGACATACGCAAGGGTGTCCTAAGCACCACGAGCCCATGCATCGCCTGGTCAGAACCCTCCAGGATCCTCCTTAGGTGTCCTAGCACTTCACTTAGGGACTGCTTCGTCGGCCCTCGCCCATCGTACCCAGAAGCACACCATTTTTCACCATACCCAGGTTGGTCAAGACCTGGGCAGGTTTTTGCTGCGCGTGAGCTATCCTTTGAACACTCCCTGCCCCAGCTGTTGCAACCGAGCTTCCCTTAGAGAAACACATATACCAAATGCTCCCCCCAGCATTCTGGCGTAAGACAATCCTTTAAGAAAATAGGGTTTCTATGCAAGTTTTCAGTTTTGATTTTCTTTTGAATACAATGAGTATATCTTAATTCCGTATCCCACGACTTCTAGATCACAGATCTGGATTCCCAAGTAGAATTCCTCGAATTCTGAATTCTTGATCCTCAGATCAAAATCAAAGGTCTCAACTTAGTTTCAGATTCGGTGGGTGATTTGAGTGTCGATTACTGAACTGGTCACATTGAAACTGATGAAGGCGTTACGTCTTGGTCATAGTCTGATTCAGGGTTTGAGTCTGGAAAGGTTCTCCCTGAACTATCTTTCTCGAAGGGTAATATTTCAATTACTACTTTACTGAATTTCATTCATTGAGTATTTTACTTAACTGAATTCAAAACTAGTCACGAATTCCTAATTTTCTCATTACCATCCTAGAGAAAATTTCCAATATTCATGGGATTTAAACATAGGATTAATGAGAACTCTTATTTTGATATAAAAATTTTGTATGCATCTATTTATGCATAAAATCCAACTTCTATTGAAATAACACTTTTATATAAAAGAAAATTCCTTTTATGCATCTATTTATGCATTTAAAAAAATCAATTTTGATGAAAGTAACACTTTTATAATAAAAAATTTCTTTTATGCATCATTTTATGCATAAAAATCAATATTGGTGAAAGTGACACGTTTATAATAAAAAAATTCTTTTATGCATCATTTTATGCATAAAAATCAATATTGATGAAAGTAACACTTTTATAATAAAAAAATTTCTTTTATGCATAAAAATAAATATTGATGAAAGTAACACTTTTATAATTAAAAAAATTCTTTTATGCATCATTTTATGTATAAAAATCAATATTGATGAAAGTAACACTTTAATAATAAAAAAAATTCTTTTATGCATCATTTTATGCATAAAAATCAATATTGATGAAAGTAACACTTTTATACTTTTTAAAAAAAAAATTATGCATCATTTTTTGCATAAAAATCAATATTGATGAAAGTAACACTTTTATAATTAAAAAAATTCTTTTATGCATCATTTTATGCATAAAAATCAATATTGATGAAAGTAACACTTTAATAATAAAAAAATTCTTTTATGCATCATTTTATGCATAAAAATCAATATTGATGAAAGTAACACTTTTATACTTTTAAAAAATTATTTTATGCATCATTTTTTGCATAAAAATTAATATTGATGAAAGTAACACTTTTATAATTAAAAAAATTCTTTTATGCATCATTTTATGCATAAAAATCAATATTGATTAAAGTAACACTTTTATAATAAAGAAAATTCTTTTATGCATCATTTTTTGCATAAAAATCAATATTGATGAAAGTAACACTTTTATAATTAAAAAAATTCTTTTATGCATCATTTTATGCAAAAAAAAATCAATATTGATGAAAGTAACACTTTTATAATAAAGAAAATTCTTTTATGATCATTTTATGCATAAAAATCAATATTGATGAAAGTAACACTTTTATAATTTAAAAAAAATTATCCAATATGCATCTTTCTATGTATAGAATTTAAATCTAATAAAAATCACACTTTTATAATTTAAAAAAAATCAATATGCATCTTTCTATGCATAGAGTTTAAATCTAATGAAAATCACTCTTTTATAATAATAAAACATAATCAATATGCATCTTTCTATGCATAGAATTCAAATCTAATAAAAATCACTCTTATTTAAAATAATCAATATGCATCTTTCTATGCATAGAATTTAATTTTAATGAAAATAACACTTTTATAATAAAAATATTTCTACTATGCATTTTTCTATGCCTAGAATGAAAATAACACTTTTGGAATACACAAACGATGGGGATTACTCTTTTTGAATAATAAAAGATAAAACTTATTTCACAAAATTTAAGAAAATTTTACCATAACCTCCTTTGTATGGCTGACCATTTTTCAAATTTTCCTAACCTTAAATTACTTAAAAATTATCCCCAAATGGTTTAAAGCATTCTAAACTAATCAAATTCCACTTTTAAAAGAGAAACAATATGAAAAGTTTAATTCTAACAATTTGATTACTTAACTAGGATAAAGAAAGGTCGAATTTAATAATGAAGAGAGGGGGAAAGCCTTTCCAACAAGACATAGCATCAATTTATCATTTTAAAGATAACAAAAATTAGAAAACTATTAAAAGAATAAAGAAAAAGTAGGATTTCTAACTTACATGAATTTCTGGGAGCTTTCCTTTGGCTTGATGGTTTGAGGGATCTACTCTTGTTTGCAACAGGAGTGGCCACCAATTCTTTAGAAGAGAGAATGATCAAAAACTAATGAATTATTAATAAATTCACAGTTTTTGGCTCTGGGGAGGAGTAGAGTAACAGTGCATAAAACACTATTAAGCTTCAACAAAGGGGGAGGCTTCTATTTATAGGAAAAAGTGAGCTTCTAACCAAGCAAACTGATTCTAGAAATTTTCAGATCAGCTTGGTCAATTTTTGACCATTTTCGGGTCAGTTTAGCTTACTTTTTGGAACTAGACTTGAATTAGGAGAGAAGAGAGATGAAATATCTCAATTTTTGGGAATTTAAAACTCCTCCACACATGTGAAATAGGCACCTCCTTCATGAGGGGGAATCCCCACTGTGAGGTGTCACAAATTCAGTTTTTTAGTATTTCCTTTGGTCCTTAGTCCACTCTTCATCTTATGTGAGTATTTACTCATTTTTGGGGGGATTTTCTTTATTTTTTCTATTTATCTCCTCCACACATTTGGATGAATCTGATTGGCCCCTCAAAAGCTTAATTTAAAGTTTTCAAAAAATCTGGATCCCTAGGATAAGGCCTTTTGAACAGATTATAATTGATTTCTAATGCACATTCTAAAAATCTTTTTGAACTTCTGTTTTGGGGGAATTTATTTTAATAAGAAAAGATATTTTTCCATCCAAAAATATCTAAAATCTGAATAACCTCTCTCTAGAACATTTTCTCTGTCTAAGTCAAAATAGGTAGAAACAAGATCTTTTATATACCTGAAGAGGGATTTGATTACAGGGGAAGATAGTGGACATCTTGAGAGGCTGGGGAGGAATCTTACAAAAAGGCTTTCCCATTCTCTTCCTTAAGAATTTAGCCTTTCTTTATCCTAAAATGAGTAACAAATAAATTGAGTTAAACTTTTCTTATTGATTACTCTTTAGAGAGTGAAAATTGATTAGATTAGAGTGCTTTATTTCATCTTGGGATTAATTTTAAAGTAATATTAGAATGTAAAAATTGAGAAATGGTCAGCCATACAAAGGAGGTTATCGCAAAATTTTCTTAAATTTTGTGGAAATAAATTTTATCTTTATGTCATTCTAAAAGAGTAATCCCCACCGTTTGTGCATTCTAAAAGAAATTCTTTTTATTTTAAAAGAGTTATTCCTATTTTATACATAAATAGATGCATAAAAGAATTTTTTTATTATAAAAGTGTTATTTTCATTACATTTAATTAATATGGATGGAAAGATGCAAAAAAGAACTTTTTTTATTATAAGTGTTATTCTCATTGGATTTGATTTCTATGCATGGAAAGATGCATAAAAGAAAAAAAAATATTATAAAAGAGTTATTTTCATTAGATTTAAATTCTATGAATAGAAAGATGCATATTGGAAATTTTTTTATTATAAAAGTGTTATTTTCATAAGATTTAATTTCTATGCATGGAAAGATGCATAATAGAATTTCTTTTTAATTATAAAAGTGTTATTTTCATAATATTTAATTTCTATGCATGGAAAGATGCATAAAATAAATTTTTTATTATAAAAGTGTTATTTTCATTAGATTTAATTTCTATGCATGGAAAGATGCATAAAAGAAATTTCCTTTATTATAAAAGTGTTATTTTCATTAGATTTAAATTCTATGCATGGAAAGATGCATAAAAGAAATTTTTTTATTATAAAAGTGTTATTTTCATTAGATTTAAATTCTATGCATGGAAAAATGCATAAAAGAAATGTTTTTATTATAAAGGTATTATTTTCATTAGATTTAATTTCTATGCATGGAAAGATGCATAAAAGAATTTTTTTATTATAAAAGTGTTATTTTCATTGAATTCAATTTCTATGCATGGAAGGATGCATAACAGAAATTCTTTTTATTTTAAAAGTGTTATTCCTATTAAATTGATTTTATGCATAAATAGATGCATAAAAGGATTTTCTTTATATAAAAGTGTTATTTCCATTGAAGTTGGATTTTATGCATAAATAGATGCATAAAGAATTTTTATATCAAAATTAGAGTTCTCTTTAATTCTATGTTTAATTTCTTTGAATATTTGATAAATGAATAAGTAAATACTATGAGAGAGAAATTTATATCGTTTCATATTCACTCGGATGGTAATGAGAAAATTCTAAAAATCTATCGAAGTCAAAATTTCAGATAGATGATTAATTTATTCCTCATAGGAATTCGTGGATTAGTTTAGAAATTAGTTAAGTGAATATTCAATGAATGAAATCTAGTAAAATAGTAATTGAAATATCACACCCTTTTTGAAAAAGATAGTTTAGGAAGAACCTTCAGACTCGAAATCTGAATCAGACTATGACCAAGACCAATCTCTTTTGTCAGTTTCAAGGAAAGACGATGTGACCAGTTCAGGAAAATACACTCAAATCACCCACCAAAATTTGAAACTAAGTTGAGACCCTTTGAATTGATTTATTCCCAGCAGAGTTAACAGAGATGCCTCCAATTCGGAAAGTAGATCATGTGATAGAATTGACCCCAGCTTAGCCAGTAGCCCAGCGCATGTACAGGATGCTAGTCCCTGAAGCCATTGAACTCAAGGAACAGCTTAGGTAGCTATTAGAACAAGGGTTTGTAAGACCTACTAGTGTTTCACCTTGGGGAGCACCAGTTCTCTTTCAGAAAAAGAAAGATGGAACGCTAAGACTCTGTGTGGACTATAGAGTTCTCAATCAGCTGACCGTTAAGAATAAGTATCTTATCCCCAGAATTGATGAGCTTCTTGATAGGCTAAGTGGAGCCCAGATCTTCACAAAGATAGATCTCAAATCAGGGTATTACCAGATTAGGATTAATGAGAAAAATATCCCGAAGACAGCCATCAATACTCAGTATGGGCACTATGAATTTATAGTCATGCCGTTTGGATTGACAAATGCCCCAGCTATATTCAATCGCCTAATGTAGGACATTCTCAGAGAGTACTTGGATGATTTTGTTCTTGTTTTCTTTGATGATATTCTGATTTACTCAAAGAATGCAACTGACCATGAAGCTCACGTCCGAAAAGTTCTTGAGATTCTAAGGAAGCACCAACTCTTTGCTAAAAAGAGCAAATGCACTTTCTCTATCAACTATGTTAAATACTTGGGCTTTCTGGTATATCCAAAGACAGAATTTCTCCAGATTCTGCAAAAGTCCAAGCAGTCATAGATTGGACTGAACCAAAGACAGTGAAAGAAGTCAGAGTATTCTTGGAACTAACTGGTTTTGGTATAAAATTTTTATACCTAAGTATGCTCTCATAGCTTCCCCCTGACTAATCTTCTAAAAAAGAATATCCCGTTCCAGTGGTCTGCCAGGTGTCAGAGCGCTTATGATAAGCTGAAGACTGCCTTGGTAACCAATCCCATTCTGAAATTGCCAGATTTCTCTCTACCCTTTGAGGTAGTAACTGATGCTAGTGGTTTTGCCCTGGGAGGTTCACTCATGCAGGAAGGTCATGCAGTGGCCTATGAATCCCAAAAACTCAAAACGCATGAGAGAAATTATGTTGTCCAGGACCTGGAGCTACTTTTGGTAGTATATGCCCTCCTAAAGTTATGGAGACATTACCTACTACTAAGTCAAAGATTCACTTTAAGATCATCAGAGCTTAAAGTGGATCTTCACTCAGAACTATCTCAACATGCGCCAAAGAAGGTGGATGCAAACCCTGCAGGAATTTGATTTTGAAATCAAGTACCACCCAAGCAAAGAAAATGTGGTAGCAGATGCCCTCAACAGAAAAGCCTCCTTGCTTGCAATCACAGTGGTGTCAAATCCATTGATTATTGAAGCAAGAGAGAATATTATGCAGGATAGATTCTTTGGCCCTATTGCTACCCTACTTATGGAGGAAGCAAAACTCCTCAAGAGTTGAACTAAGTTCAAGGGTACAGCTTGGAAGATGGAATTATGTATTATAATAGCAATCTATGCATTCGATAACCAAAGTTGCCCATCTAATTCCAGTAAAAGAGACCTACACTGTAGTGGATGTGGCCAAAGTGTTCCTCAAGGAAATCTTCAGATTGCATGGCCTACCCAGGAGAATAGTAAGTGATCAAGATCCCAAGTCCACGTCAAGATTCTGGACTGCATTTTTCGAAGCAGTAGGAACTTTCTTGAATCTCAGCACAGCTTACCACCCCGAGACCGATGGTCAAATAGAAAGGGTGAACCAAGTAATCGAAGATATACTTTGGTCATGCTGTGCAGGGAACCCAAGAAGTGGCTAAGCTATCTGCACCTAGTCGAGTTTGCCTACAATGCCTCTTATCACCAAAGCATCGGGATGAGCCCTTTCAAAGCTCTCTATGGACAAAACTACCTAACACCATTAACTTGGTCCGACCCATTGATTTTAGGGTCGAGATGTCCAAACAGATGCTTGACGACATGGAGCAGCAGATGCAATCAATCCGCAAAGATTTAAGAGCTGCCCAGGATAGACAGAAGCACTATGCAGATAAGAAGAGGTCAGACAGAAAATTCAAAGAAGCAGATATGGTCTTCATTCGAGTATGCCCCAAAAGAAGTTCTCTATCTCTTGGGAAGTACAAGAAGTTATCCCCCATATACTGTGGGCCATATCTGATTACAAAGAAAGTAGATGACTTAGCCTATGAACTTCTTCTGCCTTCTCATCTCAAAGTACATAACGTATTTCATGTCAACCTACTTAAAAAGTATGTACCGAGAGATCATGTGCTTAATGATTAACTCTTAACTTCTTCAACCCAAAGGCTGATGAAACTCCAACCTGAAGAAATCCTTGATGTTTGAGAGAAGGTTCTCAGGAACGATTCATCAAGCTTAGAAATCCTTGATGAAGAATTGGGGATTCATCTCATCATATCTATCCACATCTATCCTCATCACATCACGTCACATCCATCCACATCACATCTCATCCATTCACATCTATCCAGGTCCACATCACAATCTATCCACGTCACAACACATCCACATCGCATCTCATCCATTCATATCACATCACATCCACCTACATTCATTCATATCACATCACATCCACCTACATTCATTCATATCCACATCACATACACATATCATCACATCACGTTCACATCTATTTATATCACTTCACATCCATTCACATCTACCCAGATCCACATTACATCACATCTCATCTATCCACATCATATCTAACCAGATCCACATCACATTCATATCTCACCATATCCATTCAGATATCATCACGTCACATTCACATCCATTCACATCTTCATCGCATCCATTCACATCTCATCACATCCACTCACATCTCATCACATCCAATCACATCTCATCACACCCATTCACATCTCATCACATCCACTTATATCTCATCACATCCATTCACATCCATTTACATCATATCACATCACATTAATATCTCATCACTCCCATTCACATCCATTTACATCACATCACATTCATTCACATCTCGTCACATCCATCCTCATCTTATCACATCTCGTCCACATCCATCTTCATCACATCACATTTATTCCATCCACATCACATCACATCAATTCACATATCATCACATCTCATCACATCTCATTCTCATATCATCACATCTCATTCACATCCATCCTCATCTTATCACATCTCGTTCACATCCATCCACATCACATCACATTCATTCCATCCACATTACATCACATCCACATCTATGCACATCACATCACATTCATTCCATCCATATTACATCACATCCAGATCTATCCATATCACATCACATCCATTCACATCTCATCACATTCATCCGCATCCATCCATTCATTCACATTCACATCTATCACATCACATTCATTCACATCCATCCATTCATTCACATCTCATCACACCCATTCACATATCATCACATCTCATTCTCATCCATTTACATCACATCACATCCATTCACATATCATCACATCTCATTCACATCTTATCACATCTCATTCACATCTCATCTCATTCACATCTTATCACATCACATTCACATCTCCTCTTATC